>NC_041012.1:18104231-18746061 GCF_004193775.1 Glycine soja | reverse complement strand
TGTTTTATAGATAAATTAGACATCATTCTAAAATGTATATATAATTAAAACCATTAGGAAATATCCATGGAAGTCCACAAAGAGTAAAGAATGGATGACTTGCTTGGTATGCTTTTCTTGAATTCTTTCTCTTAGCAACATCCAATGCAAAGATCAAGTGGTAGAAATCTCAAACTGCCAAGATAAAGAACATTGTTTAGTTTTATTTAATTATTATAACAACTAGCAGCAACAGGAAATTCCCTGCCCTTATTCACTCACTTAATTAACCTTCTAAAGAAACTCATAATACCATAACAACAACTTAACATGACATCACAAGCAAATAACATATATGTTGAAATTAGATTAAAAAAAAGATTTAAATATGTTTTTGTCCTTCTAAGTTAGTATTTTTTTTTTAATTTTTAATTGGTTCATATAAGTTTGTTTTTTTAATTTTAGTTCTTTTAAGTTGGGTGTTTTTTTATTTTTGTTTTTATAAGATATTTTGTTTTTTTTAATTTTAATTTTAGTTTTTTTAAGTTGGGTGTTTTTTAATTTTGATTTCTTTGATTTTAATTTTTTTATTTATAGTCCCCATAAATTTACACTTAAAGGATCAAACTTGAAAAAAAAGATGCAAATTTACAAGAACTAAAACAAACTGAAAGCTTTACAAAAAGATTTGAAAGAGCTCAATGAATTTTGTAACCATCTAAATGAGAAAAGGTATGATCTGTGGAGAGAGTGCGCACAAACACACAAAGATTATAAGGACTTGGAAAAGAGTAAACATAATATTTGGGTGGACTATGAAAACCACAAAAAGTCTATCTAGTTCTTAAATGAAAAAATTTTGAAGAATGAAACTTTAGTAGGTCACCCTCATGATGTTATAAAACTTCATGATGAAATTGACTCTTTAAAGTCCACATTGACCAAATTTGTTGGTGGAACATAAGCTTTTTGAGAAATTGTTAATGTACAGTAGATGCCTTACAAACAAATCTAGCAATGGGTATGGGGAAAAATATATAGTCATGATGAGAAAACCATTGTTTGCTACTCCTGTGGCAAGGTTGGACACATGACATCCAAATGGAGGGACTTATCTAGAAAAGGAGCATTCAATGCATTTTCCAGTAACAAGAAAAGACTAAAAAAGATTTGGTTACTTAAGAACAAAATAATTCAAGTTGCAGGTCCTTGATAACAGGAAAGACACACTCATCATGATACTTGGACAGTGTTGCTCATGACACATGACAGGAGGAAGGTTTACATTTCAATGCATGACTCCCTATCATGGTGGAACCGTAACTTGTAGAGGCAATAAAAAAGGGCTAATAACATGAGTGAGTAAGATAGGTATACATCTCTGTTCCTATATTAATAATGCTTTATTTGCTAAAGAGTTAAAACACAATATGCTAAAGATAAGTCAATTATGTGACAAGTGAATATGATTTTTCCTTTAAGAAGGGTGCATCGTCCAAAACAAAGATAAGTCCATACTATTTTCTGCTAAGAGGAAAAGAAACTTCTACAAGATTAAACTTGGTGAGATATAGATCAAAATGTATATTACTTATTGTCTGTCAAAGAAAATCATTAGGTATGACATAAAAACTTGGTCATGCTAGCTTGAGGTTAATCTCAAAGTTTCAAAAAACACAAGAGGCCTACCAACTACGTCATATAAAGATGATTTGCTTTATGAGGCATGTAAAATGAGAAACAAGTAAAAAAAAATCTTTTTACAATAAAAATATGATTTCCACTTCTAGACCACTAGAGTTGCTACATAATGTGATGTTCACTTTCTAGCTGTCATGATGTAACAACTTACCAAACCTTTATAAGGAATCTTTCTGAGGTTCCCATTCTGAGGAACCTTTATGAGAGATATTCTAAAAAACCATAAGAATAATAACCATTCTAATGTTTGTTGAAACTAAGTACATGCTTTATTGAATTCTCTTGATGAAGTTCATATTGATATTTCAATGCTTGCATCTTCATATCTCCTTAACACTTCATGCATTGGGAGCAGAAAGAAACAAAGCTTGAAGCACGTGGAGAAACAAGTTTGAGAGAAAATCAAAGAAAATTAGAGATAACTCACACATAGCATTTCAGAAATTTGAAAAAATTCGAATGAGAGAACTCATAAAGTGCTTATGAAGTATGAAGTCTAAGAAAAGTAAGAGTGAAGAGAAACAAGGAGTGTTGCTCATGCGTCTCTAAAGGGTGAAAAGGGAAAAGTGTGCGCGTAAAATATTACTTAAGTTGTTGGTTTTTAACTAATAGAAACAAGTGACATAATTATTTTTGAAAAGGACTTAATGACAATAGTTTTCTATGAACCACCATTAATTCGCTACTTAGGGGTATTATGTTTCTAAATGGTTTTGGCTTTGGCTTTGTATAGTGTAGAGTCTCACAACATGGGCTAGATTGGTCTTTCTTGTAAGCTCTTGGGAGCTTTTAGTACCCTTTTAATACAACTATTTCTTTGCCCATAAAAAAACATTAAAGAGTGAGATTTCATTCTTTTCACTTTCTCATTTTAATTTTTTTTATATTCTCTCACTTTTTTCGTTACATAGTGATCATCACAAATAGTTTGTGCATGGAAAACTTGATATTGTGGTACCAAAATGAACTCACTTCTCTTTTGAATTTCTTATACCACAAGAACTTGTCCTAAAGTAAGATATCATTATAAGGGAAGCTTTTAACTTGATAATACTTTTTGTCTCATTACTTTCTACACTACTACATAAAGAGGCTTTTGATTGCCTCAAGCGTGCGGTAACTACCACCCCTATCATTCAGGCACCTGATTGGACAGCCCATTTGAGTTAATGTGCGATGCATCCAATCACGCATTGGGAGCTATCCTTGCTCAAAAGATTAACAAGTTGCCTCAGGTGATCTACTACGCCTCCAGAACTCTGGATGTTGCTCAAGCAAATTACACTACCACAGAGAAGGAGTTACTAGCGATAGTTTTTGCTCTTAAAAAATTTCGTTCATATTTGCTTGGTACGCATGTTATTGTTTATACTGATCATGTAGCTCTGAAGTACCTTTTGAAGAAGGCTGAATCAAAGCCTAGATTGATCAGGTGGATGCTTTGGCTCCAAGAGTTTGATTTGGAGATCCATGATCGGAGTGGCGCACAGAACCTCATGGCTGACCACCTGAGTAGGATTGAGCGTGCGTCTGAGGACTCACCCATTTGAGATGATTTTCCAGATGACCATTTGTACATTCTGTATAGTATTTCTGATTCCTTCCCCACTCCTTGGTTTGCTAATATTGTGAATTATTTGGTTGCTTCTATTTTTCCTCCCTTAGCATCTAAAGCTTAAAATGATAAAATTAAGAGCGATGCTAAGCATTATATTTGGGATGACCCCTATTTGTGGAAGTTGTGCAGCGACCAGGTTATTAGGAGATGCATTCCAGACCATGAGATTGACTCAGTCCTACAATTCTGTCATTCTTCCGCACCAGGTGGCCATCTTGGCATACAGATGACAGCTCACAAGGTGCTTGACTGCGGTTTCTATTGGCCCACCATCTTCAAGGATGCATGGAGAATCTGTAGCACTTGTGAGCCTTGTCAGAGAGCAGGCGGCTCACCTTCATGGAGACAGCAAATGCCTCAACAACCCATGTTATTCTGTGAGGTGTTTGATGTCTGGGGTATAGATTTTATGGGGCCTTTCCCTGTCTCTTTTGGTTTTGTTTATATTCTCCTTGTTGTTGATTATGTTTCAAAATGGGTGGAAGCCAAACCCACCAGAGCTAACGATGCTAAGGTTGTTGTGGATTTTGTTAGATCTAATCTGTTTTGCAGGTTTGGAATCCCTAGAGTCATCGTTAGTGATCAAGGCACCCATTTTTGTAACAGATCCATGTATGCCTTGCTCAAAAAGTATGAGGTCGTGCATAGAATTTCCACACCATACCACCCCCAAACTAATGGGCAAACTGAGATTTTAAACAGGGAGATAAAAAGGATCTTGGAGAAGATTGTGCAGCCGAACAAAAAGGATTGGAGCACCAGGCTAGATGATGCTCTTTGGGCGCATAGGACTGCCTACAAAGCACCCATAGGAATGTCTCCTTATCGGGTTGTCTTTGGCAATGCATGCCATCTTCCTATAGAGATAGAGCATAAAGCCTACTGGGCTGTAAAGACCTGCAACTTCTCTATTGATCAGGTTGGATAGGAAAGGAAGTTGCAACTAAGTGAGCTAGATGAGATCCATTTAGAAGCCTATGAGAATTCCAAATTCTACAAGGAGAAGACCAAGAAGTTCCATGACAACTTGATAGCTAAGAAAGACTTCGTGGTTGGACAAAAAGTTTTATTGTATAACTCTAGGCTCGGACTCATGAGTGGTAAGTTGAGGTCAAAGTGGATTGGTCCTTTTGTGGTGACTAATGTTTTTCCTTATGGTACAGTTGAGATCAAAAGTGAATCCACAGATAAGGGCTTCAAGGTCAATGGACACCGGCTGAAACCATTTCTCATAAATCCCTCCTTAGTGGATGTAGTGGCGGAGGAGACCTCCTTACTTCACCCTACTTCTCTTCCGCCATGACTTAGGGAGTTTTCTTTTTGTCTCCTTCTTTACTTTTATTGCACTTGTCCAAATTTATTGATTGCTTTGATTGTTCTTGATCTTATGGTTGTACTACATTGAGGACAATGTGTTGTTTAAGTGTGAGGGGGGGGGGGGGGGAGAAGATTGATCTTTAATTTTATTAGGTTTTCTAGTTTAATTTTGGTTTTATGTTTTGTGTACAACATTGCATGTTCTCTTTGAATTATAGGTTATGTACAGGTAATGGGTAATTGTTTTTGAAATAGGAGTTTCTTGGCATTTTGTGAATTGAAATTCTTGTTTTTCTCTGCATGTCAAGTTAGTTTTGAAAGTTTGAATTGAAGGTGATAGATTTACCCTTGGTGAGAATTTGAGCCATCATCATCTACTTTATTCGGCGTGTTTTGCCCCATTGATTGCTTGCACAATAGCCTTGGCTTGAATCTTGTTGATACTTCTTGCTTCACATGCATGTTGGGAGATGATTTAGGCATTTTATTCTTATAAGCCCCTAACCAAATGAGCCTACCCTGAATTAATTCATTTGATAGCCCCTTTGAGCCTATGTTCCCCCTTTTTTGTTTTGAAGCTCATTACAAGCCTTAAGTGAAAAACCATGATTTCACCCTACCCTTAGAGTGTGTTTGGATGGAGGAATTTAAAATTTTGAAAATTTTGAAATTCTAAGAATTTCAAATACTTCAATTGAAATTCTTTTATTTTCAAAATTTTGTGTTTGGATAAAAAAAAGTTAAAATTACGAGGGTGAAAAAAATGAATGAAAAAAAAGAAAAGATATAATTGGTGTGCTAGTTATATGTGTTCTTCTACGTTCTCAGGTCCGATCGATGTTTAACAACTTGAGACGGTGTTTCTTGAAGAAGACGATAAGAAGAGAATTTCAATTTCCCACCTTTTAGAAGGAAATTGAAATTCCAGATTTTTAGTTATTTAAAATTCTGTTTTAAAATTCTAAAATTTTAAATTCTTCACAAAAAACATCCAAACAATGAATTCTAGATTCTGAAATTCAAATTCTCTCATAAATTACTTTGCTCAGTTAAAATTCTCTATCCAAACATACTCTTAAGGAATTTTGGAGCTTTGGAATTGTTTTGGGAATAAGTGTGAGGGGGGGGGGGGGTATGTTTCATTGGATGATATGTTTTTCTTGGCCATGCTTGATGATGTATACATATATTGCCTAATTGTTGCTTTATTTTTCAGTTGCTTTCAAATGCTACTGTCCACGTTCAAAAAAAAAATGAAGTTGAATAAATGAAGTCTTGGTTTGAAGACTTGGATTGGTTGAAGACTTGGTTGATTTTGTTTTGGGTTTACTTTTTAAAGCTTAATTTGTAATTTTGGTTTTGGGGTTTACTACTTTTTCTTACTTCCCACTTATTCCCCATTGCTACTCTATTCCTTTAGGTTTTAGCTACTATCCCATACTTTCATCTACCTTGTCCTTGGCCCCATTACAACCTTAAAAGACCTTTTGATCCTCATGTGCATGTGCTTGTGATGTGGTTGTCAATTTTAGAGTCTTGCCAAGTCTATGTGGTGTTTGTTTTCATGGGTGCTCTGAGAGTAAACAGTAGCCTAGACACTTGAGAGATAGAGTGCATATCTTGTGAGGCTTTATCACTTTTCATTCTTGAGCTGATTGATTATCTTGACATTTTTGAGATGCTTGGATGATTTTCATGACGGCCTTGACTCTTTAACTCTTTACATGTTGGATGTTACCCATTCTTTTCATTCCTTGAGATTCATTGAAAAATATGTAACTGTTGTCGTGTCTGTTTGTTTCTTTTTAATGTCTCTAGATTTGTCCCTTGCTTTGCTTTTTGATTTTTCCCAAGAGTGCAAAAGGCTAAGTGTGAGGGGATTTGATGTGTCATCATTTTCTCCTATTTCTTAACACTTTTTGTCACCATTTTAATTACTGATTAGCCTTAATTGTCAATTTAATTATGCAGTTTTATCAATTGGGCCTACTGGACTAATTTTGTGTTTTTAATTTAATTTCAGGAGAATTATAAGCAATTGGGCTTGAATCCGGAATTGAGCTTGTACTTGAAGACAACAGACTATTTTATTCTACCAAATCTTATCTTATCTAGATTTTATCTCATCTAGATCTTATCTTATCTTATCTTATCTTATCTAGATTTTATTTCATCTATATATTATTTCATCTAGATTTTGTCTTATCTTATCTAGATTTTATTTTATTTATGGGCTTGGACTTAAAACACCAAGGTTCTAGTTTTAGTCTCTCTCTCCTCTTTTTGTTTTAGTCATTTTTTGTTTTAGGGAGAAAGAATAATTTTAGGTTTTGCAATTCCAGTTTTTACTATTCACGTAGCAATAAAATTTCGTTTTCTGCTTCAATCTACAATTTTCGTTTCTACTGATTAATTGAAGGCTAAGTCTTCAACGTTGTTTTCTCTTGAGGATCAAGCACAACTCTCTTAGAGGTTTTATTATTTCTATTGAATTCTGACCAGTTTTTCCTCTTCACCAATTACTCTATATTTGTTGCTATTAATCCATGCATGCTTAATGCTTGATTAATTGTCTCTGCGCTTAATTTGCGTTCATGCTTAATGATCAGTTTCATTCATGATTAATTGGCGTATGTGTTGCTTAATCACATAATGAATGCCTTATGTTAAATTTCGCCTAGTAATTTAATTTAGGGTTGGATTAAGTGGTTGAACTGATAAAGGATAAATCCTCGTAACCTAGGATAAGAGACTTACTTGTGAATCAAGGGGAAACAACGTGTTTTAATTATGATATTTTCTAATTTAATTTTACTTGCTGTTTAATTTACAAAAACAAATAACCCCCCCTTCAATTCGTTACTGTTTTATTACTATCTGTTATGAACGTTTGGTTGACCATTGCTCGTTGGGAGATGACCTAGGATCACTTCCTAGATACTGCATTTTTAATGTTTATTTGATTCGGGTACGACCTCGATCTGCTTGACAACATTATCCCTTTTCCTCTTTGCCAAAATAGAGGAAAAAGTGTTGAGGGTGACATCAGTAGTAACAACAACAAGACCAACCTCACTAGCAGGTTGGCCCCCTTCTCCAACAGATAGAGCAGCAGTAGACGATGGCACGGTCCCATTTGCAGGTCTGACCTGCTTCACAAGTGGCCTCCAAGCAAAGTCACCCATAATACCTGCAAAACAAGCAAGACAATAACATAAACACATGCTAGTCATTGGCCGACACCGACCTCAGACAAAAATGAGGGCAAGGTTAGGCACTTACCATCTAAGGAAGCGAGAGGATCACTAGCCGAAGGAAGAGACAAAATGGCTTGTGCGTCCAATGGGGCTGGCAGCTGCTACAAAATTGCTTTGTCGATCCTCTCCATAAGGGTCAACAGATCCTCGTCATACGACTTAAACCCGGTGGGATCAAATTGCCAATAGAATAGGAAGTGGGGCTCCCCGTCCCTGTTAAGCATCAATGGCATGCTATCAGCCACGACATCAGTAGCCAGAACCTTGAAAAAGTGGTCCTTAAAACAGCGAAAGATGTTTGAGTCAAACTCGAACAACTTCTTAGACATACTGTTCAAGGAGACCCATCCAATCTTGCCAGACAATTTCATTTGGAAGAAAAATAAGAAGACCAGTACACTAGGCCAGATGTTGGAGAAAGGATACAAAACTTCAAAAGCCCTCACCATCGTGCAACTGTTCGAGTGAAGTTGGGAAAGGGCCACATTCAAGTGCTCCAACAGAGCACATTGAAAAGTGGTTAAGGGTAAAATGACACCCAGGACCTCAAACAAACATCTGTACATGAAAAAGAAAGGCGACAACCAGGCACCGCCCTAAAAAATGGGAAGTCATCACTCCTGCAAGCCTGAACGACCAGCTTACAGGAGTGTTCAGGGTTCACTAGCTTCACCTGGTGCTAAAACGCAATGACACTCGTTGCCGAGGTCAGATCTTCAAAACATCATCCCTCACCCACTCATAGCCAACAACGGTCGGAGTGGATGACGACAACCAAGCACTTAGGCTATGTCGCATGCGGGGAGACACCCTTATATCTCCATCGCCGCTACTTCTCCTCACACCCCAGAAGCAGAAGGGGGGAGGATCACTGTGATCGGGACAGGCTCCTGATAGCAGTGGAAGGCCGCGCCATGACCCTCCTCATTTTTTTGAAACTTTCATAATTAATATTAATATTTTGATTATAATTTTTTTATTTTGTTAATTTTTAATTATTAGATAAGATTTTACTCTACTTTAAGGGTTTTTTAAACATTGTACATGTCCTGTGGGCTTTTTCTTTGTGGCTCTAGTTCATGATTGTTAAATTAATATCCTTAAAAATATAGGATAAATTTAGAATTCATTCAATTTTAATTTTTTTTTAAATTTTAAATTCTTTTATTTGTAGAAATATAGAACATATCTCAATAAATTATTTTATTAATAGAACATATCATATTCAATTACATAAATGATATAGACTCACAATTATATTATATGAGTTTAATGATTAAGCATTGACAATATAAAATAATTTTAATGTAATCAAATCATAAATTATCATTTATATGATTTTTAAGTTATAAAAATCAACAAACTTACTATACACAAGTGATTTGTGATTAGATAACTATGTAAAACTATTTTACATTATTAGTGCATATTTCTTTTTTCTCATATTGTAGTATTAGCAAACATGTTTTGATAGTTTTATTTGTTTCTTATCTCATAAAATTATTTATTTATTTTCATGTGTTAATTTGTGTTGTATTTGTAAAAAAAATAATTAATTTAAATATTTGTATCCATAATTTAATTATTTTAATTTCTATTTTTATGAAAATTAATTTAATTTAATTTCTGTTATGAATTGACAAATAAAATAATTTTTATAAAAAATGGTTATTATTGCCCGCCTTATATTTTTAATCCTGGGTCCACTCCTATGTATATGAGTCTACGGGTCTAATGCGCATCACATTTTTTGTATATCTTTGTGTATAAAATGTTTGAGTTGTATGAGACATGCTTGCGGAATATAATTGTTTATAAATATATCTTACCTATTTATGATTTCTTTAATGTTTTAATTTTTTTGTAAGATGAATCTCACTCCCCATCTGTTTGTTTTGTTTGTATTTGGGTTAAATCAAAACGAAGAAATTAAATTGAAGGATGTCATTTAGAGTTGTATTGAGCTCCAAACTCACTTCTTCTTTTTCTCAATCTTGCTTATCAGTGAATGATTGTGAAAAAAGCACCAAGATTTGAAGCTGATGAAGTTGTGAAATGGAATTTGAAGTGCAAACTTGCTTACCTATTGCGAGAAAGAGGAACAAATGGATAAAGAAGAAGCTGAATAGTTAGGGCTTTATGTGGTAGTAAGAGGGATGCTAAGATAAATAGAGTGTGGATTAAAAAATAGTTGAGTTTCCGATGTGGAAAATTGAAAATTACAGCCCATTTTGTCATCGCTTCAACAAGTTTGGGAATTGTAGAAACCCTAAAACCCCGATAATCTTCACTGAAAACCCTAAGCAATTAGTGAAACTCAGGGTGAAATCCACAAATCCTAACAAATGGAACAAAACACTCACTAAGAAATTGAAACAATTGCTTAGGGTTGAGAAAGAGAGACAAAAGCGAGAGCATGAGACACCAATTTCTTCGATTGCCAATGAGATAGTGATTTATTTATTTTTGATAAAAAAAATGGGATAGTGATTAAGAAAGGAGATAGTGCGAGGGTCAAAGTATGGAGGAAATGGGAAAAGTAAACATTAGCGTTAGAGAGAGAAAGAAAGAAAATAAAAGAAAAAAAAATTAAAGAGAAAGTTTTAAAGAAATATTAAATATTAAAATGAGTCAAAAATCACAATGTTTGTGGCGGTTTGTTGTAACCGCTAGGAAATAAACATCACTAAACACCAATTTTTTTGTATAAAGTCTGCAAAATTTATCATTTCTAGCAATTTTTTTACCTTGTAAAATAACTCATTTTAATGGCTTTGTGATAAATATCTACCATTTGATCTTCAGTGTGACGATAATTAATTACTACTCATTTTGAGCGACCAACACTCTTGTGAAATTTTATATATGTTTAGATCACCTATGAAAATTTAGATTCTAATTCAATGCAATGATAGGCTTTTTGTTTCAAAAATATTTCTGCAAGAGTATTGTGCTAATTGACATTCACGACATTAGTTGACAAAATTACAAAAAAAATATGTGAAAATGGCATGTGTTTTTAAGAGTTAATGATGTCAGTGTCAAATAGACAAAAAGCATAATATTGACTCAATTTTAACAATTAAGACATTAAATTGAACTTTCTAATAATAAAAGGAGTAAATTAAACAAATTAAATTAAAAGTACTATAGAGTAATTCAACCAAATTTTATTCATTAATTTAAAACATAATGAAAATTATTTTAATTTAAATAATCAAATAGTCTATATACTATCTAATAAAAGAGATGTACCTGGAAAGTCCTATTGTGCCCATACCTAGAAGTTTGACACGTGTACGCCTGTAGTTGACAAAGTTGGAATTTTAAAAAACTTGAAACAACTTTTTTAGATTGACACATGTTTTGCTTTTTGTTCCCAAAATTGTTTTATCTTTCCATTTCTCTCTCTACTTCTCCCGTGGAGTCTAGAAAGTTCCTGAGCCTTCTCGCTCTCTCAGATCGCAAGCATGCCCAACTGAACGAGAAATTAGAGCTGGTGCTTTGGGAGGAGTAGCGATTCGACGGTTGAAGATGCAAAGGAAGGCACCGCACTAAGTAAGGTTGCGAGAATGGAAAGTGTTTTACCTCAAATGACTACAGAGGTTCGCTCAAAACAACAACTTTGCATGGCTCTGTGTTCTCAGTGCATTTAGAGGTTGTTTCCTATTTGCCCAATTTTGGATTTTTATCTGCACCCGGGGGTCCCACATGCAAGGTATTTTTAGGATTCTGCTTCTTCAGATTTTTTATTTTATTTTTCTCCAAGCTTATTCTTTTAAATTTGAAGCTATAAGGAAATGATTTACAATTTATTTATGATGTCAGGTTGGCAATGGTTTATCAAAAGATTATAGAGCTAAAAAAGGTTTTAAGTTTAAACCTCTGTCCTTCCTTACTAAACTCTCCATGGGTTTTAATTTTATCTTTTTTTTAATACATAGGTAGAAGCTCTTAGATTTATGTTTTGTTAAGCTTTCTGGTTGCTTTGTCAAGTTTAAAGAAAAGCATTTTGCTTCTTCAGATTTTTTTTTTTTTGCTTCTTCAGATTCTTTTAAATTTGAAGCTGTAAGGAAATGATTTGTTGACAGTACGAGTTTTTTTTTTTTTGCTTGATCAGGTTCTGAGGGTAATTTCAGGAGCTTCCATTCCCATTTGTTAAAGGCCCAAGATGGTTTTCCCTTTGCTGGTGTAAAATCTTTGACACTTCGATCTACAATGGTAAATATTCTTGCCTTTTGCTGATATTATTCTTGCCTTTTGTTGAGTTGTCCATTTTCATGAACAATAGGAGGATGTTAAGTACTCAAGTCGAAGCCTCAGCACAAGCGCAACAAGTGGTAATTCTCTCTTAAGTGTCTTCATTTTTATGACACTCGAGCATTTTCTGCTATTCTTCATGGTATATGATGTATACTAGCATTGTCCAATGTATACTTATTATATTGGATTTATAAAATTTACTTGATGAGTTTTGTTGTATGAAGTAAGGTACCTGTTTCCTTTATCTTTCAGGTATAGTCTTTAGTTATAGAACTTTTAATGTTCTTGATGGAAGCTTGCTTGTGGGGCTTCTATGGAGGCTGGATCTTTGAGCTTCAATGAGGTCCTTTAATGGTGATTTTCCACCATGGAGATGCAGTAGAAGACAAAGGAGAAGAGGTGAGAGGAGGCGCCATCCACTAGGGAATAAGCCATGGAAGAAAGAGCTTCACCACCAAGATGAGCCTTGGATAAGAAGCTTGGAGAGGATGCTTCAATGGAGGAAAAGAAAGAGAGAGAGAAAGAAAGAGGGGGAGCACGAAATTGAAGGAATAAAAGAGGGAGAGAAATGGAACTTTGAAGTATGTCTCACAAGACTCTCATTCATCAAAGTTACAACAGGTGTTAGACATGCTTCTTTTTATAGACTAGGTAGCTTCCTTGAGAAGCTTTCTTGAGAAAAATTCCCTGAGAAGTTAGAGCTTAGCTACACACACCCCTCTCATAACTAAGCTCACCTCCTTGAAAAGCTTCCTTAAGAAGATTCCTAAAGAAGTTAGAGCTTAGCTACACACACCTCTCTAATAGCTAAGCTCACCTCCTTGAGATGAAAAGCTAGAGCTTAGCTACACACCCCCTATAATAGCTAAGTTCACCCCTATGAAAAAATACATGAAAATACAAAAAATTTCCTACTACAAAGACTACTCAAAATGCCTTGAAATACAAGGCTAAAACCCTATACTACTAGAATGACCAAAATACAAGGCCCAAACGAAGGAAAAATATATTCTAATATTTACAAAGATAAATAGGCTCATACTTAGCCCATGGGCTTGAAATCTTCCCTAAGGCTCATGAGAACCCTAGGGCCTTCCCTTGGATCTTTGACCCAATCTACTTGGAGTCTTCTATCCAATGCCCTTGCGAGGTAGGATTGCATCAATTCTGGTGTTTTTAATTGAATTGTTATTGTCTCTCTCATTCATTCCCTTCTTTTATGTTGGGCTATATAGCCATTTATTTGACTGTTTGAATTGAATTAGTGGATTTATTATCTCATTTTTGCATTTGTTTTTGCTTGATCAGGTTCTGAATGGTAAATATTCTTTCCTTTTGCTGATATTATTCTTGCCTTTTGCTGAGTTGTCCATTTTCATGAACAATAGGAGGATGTTAAGTACTCAAGTCGAAGCCTCAGCACAAGCACAACAAGTGGTAATTCTCTCTTAAGTGTCTTCGTTTTTATGACACTCGAGCATTTTCTACTATTCTTCATGGTATATGATATATACTAGCATTGTCCAATGTATACTTATTATATTGGATTTATAAAATTTACTTGATGAGTTTTGTTGTATGAAGTAAGGTACATGTTTTCTTTATCTTTTAGGTATAGTCTTTAGTTATGGAACTTCTAATGTTCTAGTGTTTTTAATTGAATTGTTATTGTCTCTCATTCATTCCCTTCTTTTATGCTATGCTATATAGCCATTTATTTGACTATTTAAATTGAATTAGTGGATTTATTATCTCATGTTTGCATTTTTTTTCTTGATCAGGTTCTGAAGGTAATATCAGGAGCTTCCATTCCCATTTGTTAAAGGCCCAATATGGTTTTCCCTTTGCTGGTGTAAAATCTTTGATGCTTCGATCTACAATGGTAAATATTCTTGCCTTTTGCTGATATTATTTGTCTTCCTTGCTGGCAGACCTATAGACACAAAATGAATCAAATTCAGCAATTAAAAGGAGCATCAATGCCATCAAACAAAAGTGCTAACCATCTCATTATAAACCCTTTTTGGTTCTCAAAGTTTTGTTGTTGCTTGCCTTTTAAGATTCACTCTACCTTTGCTAGCTCGCGCATACTATTTTGGATTTTCAAATTCCTGTTACTATCTCTCTTTCTCTCTCTCTCTCTCTGATGGTTTTCATGACATTGAAGGCAAGCTCTAATCACCATCTTTTGGTTTTCTTAATTAAGTTAGTTCTATAAATACCATTTGAATCATTTTTTGTTTTCTTTAGTTCGCAGTACTTTTGCATGGTGATGAGGATCAATATTGATTGCAATAGCTGCTACAGAAAAGTGAAGAGAGCCCTTCTTGATATGCCAAGTTAGCCATCATGCATGGATCATCCTTAATTAATTTCTATATGCAACCTTCTTATAGTTCTGGAATACATAATTAAATTGTAAACTACTTTATATTTCTTTGACTATGCTATATATTGTGCTAGAGTTGGATACCCATCTCTTGGAAAAGAACCAGGGTAGTTGTGTGTGGAAGGTTCATTCCACAGGATGTTGCAATCAAGATAAGGAAAAAAACTAACTGTATAGTTGAGATATTAGACTTACAATTTATTTTCTTTCCTAATCCTTTTTATTTATTTTCTGATTAGAAAATAAACTAAGAAACTATAGTAGAACAGAGCCTACATAATAATAACAACGACAACACCAACAACAACAACAACAACAACAACAACAACAATAATAATAATAATAATAATGAAACAAAACCAAAATAATTCCCAAGTTTTCTTCCCTGATCCTTTTTATTTTTTTTCTAATTAGAAAACAAACTAAGAAACTATAGAAGAACAGAGCCTACATCATAATAATAATAATGATAATAATAATAATAATGAAACAAAACCAAACATTATTTCTTATCTCTTATTATTATTATTATTATTATTATTATTATTATTATTATTATTATTATTATTATTATTATTATTATTATGATGATGATGTAGGCTTTGTTCTTCTATAGTTTCTTAGTTTGTTTTCTAATCAGAAAAATAAATTGTTGCTTTGTTGAGTGGATGTGCAACTGGAGGTGCAATATCAGCAAAAGGTAACTTTTTTTTCTTTCATTTTCTGTAATTTTTTTATCATGTTTTTCTTTCTCTTATGTGTTACAAATGATAGACATACATGGCATTTCAAGGCATGTATAGAATAGACTTAGAAACCTTATACCTAGAACTGTGATGGTTCAGTATTTGTTTTTTGTTTTTTATTTCCCTCAATTTTCTTTAATGGATCTCTTGATATTTTCCATATGAGAAATCAAATGGCTTTCATCCAACAACTAGAAGTTGTGGGTATGTGGTGGTTCCCATCCATTTTTTTCCTATTCATTTTAACTTTTGTGATTCTAATGACAAAGTTTTCTTGATATTTTTTTAGGAACTTTCTTACTTTCTTTCTTTTCTCATCTTGCAACTTCTGAAGGACTACATGTTTGGTGAGTCCTTTTTTGGTTATTTTTTTGTTGATGCTTTCCTGCGATTTTTGGGTTTTTGTCAATGCATGGTTGGATTTTTTGTATCTTTGTCTTTGAATCAGTTTTTGGTGGAGTTTGTTTGGAAGAAAGTGTGGCTAAGTAATTTTTTTCCCATATTAATATACATCTCTATGTTGTTTTCTTGCACACTGAATTCTTTGAATCATCTTTTTTGTCATTTACATCGTTCACTTAACATTTCTTAACTAATTGAAATATGATTTCAGGTTCTTCTTTATGGAGGGCAGATTGTTTCTTGGAAGAATCATTGAAAGGAAAAAACTTTTTTTATGAGCAGTAAGGTAAAAAAAATAATGGCACTTATGAAAAATTAGTGCTTGAGATTGAATTCATGTTTCTCTATTTCATTATCAACCTTGAATGATATTTGAAGATCAAATTTCTTTTGAATTTGTTTCATTTATTTGCGATTGTTTGCATATAGTTGATGTCATTTATGGGGATTTTCTACTGAACAAGCAAGCTAGAAACAACATAAACCAATCAGAGGAGGAATATCAACTTGCCTAGCACGGGTTAGTTTTATTTCACTCACTGGTGGTGAAAACATATTTGACTTTTGTTTTAACATTTTCAATGCAATTTCTATTTTAGTTTGGTGATCTTAGTTCACTTGAACAACATAGATTTGCAAGAAACAAACAGGATGTGGTCATTGGATAGGTACCTTTCTCCTCTTCGTCCCTTAGACAATCAGTCATCTGTGGAACTAATATTAAAGTCAATAGAAATTGACTTAAAGACACCCTGTAGGTATATATGGATTCAAAGTGTGTTTGCCTCTTTTTCCTTCTCCCTTTCTACATTTTTACTCATTAAAGATAAAGCACTATTGAATGGAACCATCAAATGTCTAACTTGCCCGTATTTGTTTGGTTGCTTCTGCAGTTTTGAGTTCCGATTTTGCATTTGTCTCAATGCTAAGAACCTAATTTTTGTTGGATCGAGTGGCCTCAGAATAATTAAGAAGGGGGGTTGAATTAATTATTCTTAAACCTTTACTAATTAAAAAATTAATTTTTTAAGGCTTTTACTAAATTGTTAAGAGAATGAGGAGTAGAAGAGAAACTTAACAGAAAGTAAAAGCGGAAATTAAATGCACAGCGGAAAGTAAAAGAGTAGGGAAGAAGGAAACAAACACACAAGAGTTTTTATACTGGTTCGGCAACAACCCGTGCGTACATCCAGTCCCCAAGCGACCTGCGGTCCTTGAGATTTCTTTCAACCTTGTAAAAATCCTTTTACAAGCAAAGATCCACAAGGGATGTACCCTCCCTTGTTCTCTTTGAAACCCTAGTGGATGTACCCTCCACTAGAACTGATCCACAAGAGATGTACCCTCACTTGTTCTCAGTCAAACCCAAGTAGATGTACCCTCTACTTGTACCACAAAGGATGTACCCTCCAATGTGTTAAGACAAAGATCTCAGGCTGTTAAACCTTTGATACTTTGTGAATAGGGATACAAAAGAATTCTCAGGCGGTTAGTCCTTTGAACACTTTTGTATTAGGGAAAGGGAAGAATTAAAAGAATTCTTAGACTGTGTCTTATTGAATTCTTTGACAAGGGAGAAGAGAGACACAAAAGAATTCAGGCGGTTAGTCCTTTGTTCTTTAGCAAAAGGGAGAAGAGAGACACAAAAAGAATTCAAGCGATTAGTCCTTGGCGAATTCTTTTTGGCAAAGGGAGAAGAGAATGAAAAGATGAATAACACAAGTTTTCAAGGTTTGGAAAACTAGAAAAATTTAGAAAGCTTTTGGTACAAAGAAGAAGAAGAAGTTCAAAGAGATTCAAGGCTTGTAAAGGATTGTATGAATAAGTGTTCAAGATGATTGAAATGCAAAACAAAACCTTGCTTTTATAGACTCTTCATGTCTGGTCAAGACAACCATTTAGAAGAGTTATAACTTTTAGAAAAACTTAAAACCAATTTGAAAAAGTCAAAAACCTTTTTGAAGAGTTACATCTTTTGATTTATTCAGAAACAGTCACTGGTAATCGATTACCAAATTAGTGTAATCGATTACGCAAATCTTTTAAGTGAAAGGATGTGACTCTTCACATTTGAATTTGAATTTCAGCGTTCAAGGGCACTGGTAATCGATTACCAAAACATTGTAATCAATTACAACTTTTTGAAAATAATTGGAACATTGTAAATTCAGTTTGAAAACTTTTTCAAACTCATTTTGCTACTGATAATCGATTACCAGAGAGTAAAAACTCTTTGGTAAAAGGTTTTGTCAAAAATTCATGTGCTATTCAAAGTTTTGAAAAAACTTTTTAATACTTATCTTGATTGAGTCTTCTCTTTATTCTTGAATCTTGAGTCTTGAATCTTGATCTTGATTCTTGAGATCGTAAACCTTGAATCTTGATTCTTGTCTCTAGACTTTCTTCTTGAGTTCTTGAATTCTTCTTGATTCTTATCTTGAACTCTTGAATTGTTCTTGATTTGCTTGAGTTGTTCTTTGATTGATCTTTGAGCTTTTTATCATCACATTTGTCATCATCATTGTTATCATCAAAACACCTTTGAATCACCTTTGATTCACCATGAAGCTTTGCTTCTACAATTTTGATTCCGCAAGTCAGAAACATTGCTAACAAAGCGTTTTCTTTTTCCTTTACACTATGCAACTATTTATTGGTATCAGATATCAGGTGTGCATCTTAGATATAGATTAATTGCTTACTTTGTTTTAAGATGATGCCTAGGATGTTACAAATAATCAATTCATCATTGTTGTTTTCTTGCATTTTTTTAGGCAAAAAAACAACAACATCCCAGTTGCACAAATTAATATCCAACTCTCTCAAGCTTTCTAGTTTCAAACTGTGGGCGCTGAATATGCTTTATCTTTCCGAGGTAATTTCTTTTACTTTCTTAGTGAATTGAAATAAATTTCTAACGAATACCTCATCCTGTGATATGTCTATGTATCTGTTTTCGCTTTCTTAGCATTCGATGTTCCAAGCCATTACAACATCGGTGGTTGTCTAAATTAAACATATTTCCGTGTATTTGTTTTCTGTCTTTTTTAAAAGCAAAAAAAAATTTGTGTTTGTGTTAATTTTCAATGTTTCAGAATGATTTCAGCGTCGCTTTTGCTTCTTTTATTGGAATTTTTTAATTGGAAGATTACATCATGGATTTTTTAAAACTATAATCTCATTGATATTGATTGATCAATTTTTTTGTTTCATAATAATTTCGTTTGGATGTGATGTAAATTGGGTTTAGATTAGTAGAGTGATTCCTAGGTTTGGGACAATTTTCTTTTCCTCTGCTTTCGCAAGTAGAAAACATTTTAAATTTTTTATATGTATGGAATCTGCCTACCAGCCAACTGAAGTGAGAGTAATTCATAGAAGCACATATAGAGATAATTTTACTTTTTATAGAGGTTTAATTGGATTTTAATGATTTGGTATGGCTATATAATCACGGGAGAATTTTCAATTGGTATTATACTGATTTATCTATAGAAATTTCCAACTTTTGCTGCCCTACATGTTAATGTCTGTGGTTAACATATGACAATTCTAAGAAGATTTGACCTTCCTCTGCAATGGAATGACATAGTCCTCGACACTAGCATTGGTGACAAATACATTGTTCAACCTTGGTACCAGTTTCTCGCGGACAACGATTTTATCTATGGAGATGAAGTTTCATTTTACTACAGTCGTTATGATAAAATTTGAAAGATTGTCATATGCTTTTGTTTGGCAAGCTGCTGTAAGTTTTCGATGATATTTGTAATTTGAGTAATGTCTTAAAAAAATTAAGAATTTATCAGAAAAACTAGAATGGTAGTTATATTGACTAAATTTTATTTGTATTTTGTTAATTTTATAAACAATGTTGTGTAGTTTGAATACCAATTTTATTATGAATATTAAGTTTTTTTTACTTTAGCAATAAAATTCCTTTTATATCTGTCTTGCAAAAAAAAAATTGCAAAATCATGAATCAGATGACCCGTATGTATGCACGAGTTGCAGACCAGTTATATATAAAACATATATTTATCTCTTGCATTTGTAGAAGATAAAGAAACCATTTATACCAATTATTATACTAACGATAAAAAGTACTTTTCCGAAGGCTTAAAAGAGATTTTAATTCTTGTAACTAAGCGTTCTTTTCTCCTATAATTTTTTTAGAATAATCTCCGCTTAGTTTCAAACATTTCATTTTTAGTCGTTACTGTCAAAACCCATTAAGTCACCATTAAATTGTTGACACCATATTGACTTCAACATATGCACCACATTAGTAAAAATGACGGAAGCAAAAAGTGGCACATCGATGATGGAAAATCACCGATAGTGCTAAGTACATTAGTGTTGCCACATCATGGTTAATCTAGAGAAACTAAAAAAATTTTAATAAAAAGAAGGAATTTATAGCTGCTAAAAGAAAAAGAAAATTATGAAGACAAAAAATGAAAAAAAAACAATATATAGACCAAAAAAGTGACAAATTTACTGGCACAAAAAAAACCTTAAATATAATGTATATTTTTAAATAAAATTTCATATAAAGTAAAATTCTTAAATAAAAATATTTTTAACAATCACACATTCTATCAACCTTCTTTATCTTTTTTTTTTCTTACAGAAACTAAGTTGTCATTTCATTCATAATCATTTGGAAAATACAAGAAGGAGCACTTTTAAAAACATGGAAGCAAGGATAATTGGTAGCCACCCTTGCTAGAGCTTGAGCAACTTCGTTCATTGACTTTCCTCCTTTCAAAGAACTTCAAAAGTTTGATTACAAGATAATATAGATTGACACCGATGGATTATGGAGCCACATTCTAGAAAATTAACAGCTTAACTCTTAATCTAGTCTACCACTCCTTTGCAGTCCATTTCAAAAGCAACATCATCCAATCCCATAGAAGTGACAAACTACAAAGCTGTTAGAAGGGAAATAGCTTCACCTTCCATAGTTGATAGGCATGGTTGAAAAACACTTGCTCGAGCAACAATCATTTTCCCATATATAATGATCACAACATGATTACTCTCGATCAAGGAGAAAACCACTACTAAAAATAGGTTTTTACGACGTGCTTTCAAAGACGGTTCCCAAAAATTGTCTTAGTATGTATGATGGTAATATTTTTGTAAATACGAAAATTTTCAATAAATACAATTTTACAAAAACCGTCTTAAAAGACTTTCATTCTAAGACGATTTTGTAGAAATCGTCTTTTACAAAACCGTCTTACAAATGAATGGTTGTCATTTGGGGATTTAAAACCTTTTTTCCTTTCACTCTCATGAAATCCAACAATGCTTACTCACATAGTCACAAACCCTACCCATGACACCACCACATTCTCTTGCTTCCCCCTCCCTTACACCATGCCCAAATCGCGTGACTGTCGCGTAATCGTGGTCAACCTCGTCACCTCCTTAGCCCGCCGTTGCATCTCATTTATCTACAATGACGCTCTAACTCTCTGTACCCCTCTAAGAACTGCCACCCTCGGCCGCGAAAGAGCTCGCACTTCTCCCGGCTCCAAAAACATACCGCAATCAACTGCGCGATGTGGTAGAGGACGCATTCTGTTATGCTCCATGCTTCTTGCGTGGTACCCTATGATCCGATTCTTCTTCTTTTTTCTTCGTCACAGATAGGTCTCTCTCTCTCTCTTTCTCTTTCTTTCCCCTATTTTTTCTTTTCGATTAGGGCACAAGTCAATTTCAATTTTTTCAGGCTTAAGAAACTCTATTGAGAAAATGTGTATGTGGGTCTTTGGATTCATGATATCGATAATGCTTCTCGACAAAGCATTGATATGGTTCTTCTCACCAAACAATATTCTCTCTTTTCTTCCTTTCATTTTTTTCTCATTTTACTAATGTAAGGCTTGCTTCCTCGATAGATTGTAATAATAAAAGCATGATTTCATTTTTTTTCAAATTTCAATTTGTTACTATGCAGAGACCTATGGATGATATTTGTGAAAAACTTCTCTGCATTTTTACCAATTGGTGGTGATGGTAGTTGGGTCTGTGAAAAGCAAGACAAACATGTTTTAGATGTTCAATGTTCTGTTATGGTGAACCTATGTCGAGAATTTGATTTCTTTTATTGGTATCTTAGGCACATGAAAGAATTCCTTCAAGTAAATATAAGTAGGTTCTATAAAACAAATTAAATATAACTAGGTGACCTTAGGACTTATTTGTATTAAATTAAAATTAAAATAGTTTGAAAGTTGGTGCTAATTTAACTGGTAGAAAGTTGGTATGTTCATCATTCTCCCAATCTCATTTTAATTGATAAATAAGTGTTAGTACTATAATTTCATGATTATTCTATCAGGTATTTGTTGGTATGTCGTTAAGAACATATTTAGATGCAGCTTGGAAGGATGGAAAGGCTCCAATTGATCCATCTACTTTGGTAATATACATTCAGACTTAAGTGGTTTGTAGATGGAAATTGGAGGTTTGAGAATTCTAGTGCTGACCAGCTAGTATTGTCGATTAGGCTTGAGTAAATTCATTGTAATTTGCTGGTAGGAAAATAACCATTTATGAATTTTGCTTTGTTTTTAAAAGGTTTCATATGGTTCTTTAATTTTCAGAGTGTTTTGTTATCTCTTGGTCGTAGTTGTGATGGACCACAATTCTACTTCTTTCTATTTTTTTTTCTTTTTGGACTCCCTAGTTTTTTAATAAGCACAACCATTGCAAGTTGTCAAGTAATTTAATAATATCATACTAATTTGTAGCAGCTGCTAGCTACTGCATGTTAGTCAACACCTTCTCATACTATATATTTATTTCCCTTCCATTCTTCTTATGAAGCAAATTACTGATTGTTACATTACATGCGCACCTGAATTTAACATTCATGGATTGTCTGGTTAAAAATAAACATTGATCTATTTTAATTTATTTTCTTTTTTTATTAATTATGCATGACACTGACATGTATGTGGTTGGGGTTCACACCTTATTGTGGTACATTTTCTATTTCAGCTTGACTTTAGCATTTGACTCGTGAAGTAATATAATCCAAACAAGCTTCACAAACATTCTTTCTGCTCAACAAGTCTTCACAGTTTCAACCAATGACCTTCACCTTTCTCTCTGCGTCCTCTCCCTTTAATTCAGGTTGGTTAACTTAGATTTTTTTGAATTATTGCTCAGTTAGTAACAGAATTAAGGTGCTTGTGTCTTTGATTTGCTACACTTCTGTGTTGAACACTAGAGCTGTAAGCATCATGGTATGCTTAAGAAACAAAATTTATAAGCATAGAAGGGTGTAGGAGCCTGTCTTCATTGCAACATGAACTTTATTTTATTTGAAAGAAATTTTATTTACAAACAAAAAACTTCAAGTTTGGTTATCTTATTTTGTTTTATGATATATTTACCTATTGATCATGTTTTGTAGCCAAGAGATGATGGAAAAGGATCTTTAGCACTAATCACTTTACAGGAAGAATTTTCAGGCTTTATGTTTGTTCTTAAGCAAAATGAAAATACTTGGTTCAAGTACAATGTAAATGACTTTTATATCCCTCTCTCAAGTTCTAGTAGCTTTCTTAATAGTGATTGAGACAAGTATTGTGGAACCTTATGCATAAACTATTGTGATACCTGAGACTTCTGTGCGATCAAAGACATAGTCCTTATTGGATCCAAAAATATGCTCAGGAATAGGCACATGGTATGAACTATTATGCCAAGGTTTTAACTAGGAATCTCATAAATCTGGAAGATGGAACATAGAGCTTAAGGAAATGGCTTCAAAACTAGCATCACCTGGTTTCACTATGGTTTGGTTGCCAACACCTACTGAATTTGTTTCACCAGAAGGGTACATGCCAAAGGATTTATATAATTTAAATTCCTGGTACTAGATTAGAAGCATTCCAATTCTTCTATAGTTATTTATTTCAATCTTATCTGAATACTTTGATTTGATAGAAGGTTCAATGTTAGGCAAATTACTTATGTTCTACAGTGCTTACACATTCAGCAGCATATGCTAAATGGACTTTCAAATATTTTCAGCTACTGGTTTATATAATACATGAGAAAAACAAAAAAAAAATAATATCAAGGAATAGATAAGGGAGATGCTAGATACACCCAACATTATTGCCGGTGCACCCAACACTTAAGCAGAAAAGACTTTTATATCCCTGCCAAATTTATTTAAAAACTCTACACCCAGCACCCAGTCGTTTCTTCTTCTTCTTCTTTCACGCCATTTCTTCTTTCTTTCACCGTGACTAGATTTCTTCTTCTTCTTCTATGCGATTCTGCAACCTGGAGTGGACTGTTGCTGCCAGCAGCGTGGGTCGCTTCTTCACCATTGTTGGCGGCATGGTGGTGGTGCTGTTGTGCTGCTCTGCTCTGCTTCTTCCTCGCGCGTTCTCCTCGACTGACATTTAGCGGTGTGGTGGTGGTGCTTTACAGATCAAGTTGATTCGCACGATCAACCCATACAACTGAACACACAAGCAACAAAAATGCATACGTCGTATGCCGCCACCAACCACCACAACACTGAACATCGCTACCTTCACTTTCACTGAACCTAACTGTTGCCAAGGAGCCAAAGAAAATACGGCACCGAAGAGAGAAAAGCGAGAAGAAGAGTGCGCAACAATGGCTGCTCTGGTTTTTTTTTTAAAAAAAACATAGCTTTTAAAAGGAGAAAGAAGGCAGAGGCAATTTTTCCATTTTTAAAGAATGTTGGGTGCACCAGCAAAAATGCTAGGTGCACCTAGCAACTCCCAATAGATAACAATCATAAGTCATCATGAAAAGGAACTTGTTTCGTATGAATTATTACAATTTTGTTTTTTTGAAAATAAATATCAAATACAGAAACATTGATGAATTGAAAGATTTAGTGAAAAGATTTCATGAAGTTGGGATCAAAGTTCTTGGAGATGCTGTTTTAAATCACCGTTGTGCTCATTATCAGAACCAAAATGGTATGTGGAACATATTTGGAGGCCCTCTTAACTGGGATGATCGTTCAGTTGTAGCTGATGATCCACATTTTGAGGTTTGTTTGTGAAGAAAAAAAACATTGAATATCCTTTCTAACATACAAGGTAGGGGCAACAAGAGTAGTGGAGATAATTTTCATGCCGCTCTAAACATTGATCATTTCTTTGACATTCATTGAGGTGCTATGTGATAAATCCCCTGGTCATGATTGGGAAACTAGATATGCTAGCTGAGGAAACAAAACATTGGAGATATTAAGACAAAGTTCATGGGAGTTCTTAGAGTATGAATGCTCTTGCCTTTTGCTCAAGGGGGAAAATGCATTCGAGGCAAAGAATGCATTTCAACAAGAGTAAATAACTTTTCTCTCTTGAGAAATATTTAGACTATATTTTTCTTTTCTTTTTAAAAATTCTATGTTGGAATCATTAATATTGTTTTAATAAAAATATTTTTTTAATATATTAGTAAGTATTTTTAGTGTTACTTAACATTTTGTTATTCTATAGTGAAAAAATAGAATATAATACGAGCACTTTATTACCAAAATAACGTAATCTTTTAAAATTTAAATTTTCTATAATAAAGTAGTCCTTTCATTGCAAAGCTGGCCAAATTGGTATATTAAATTTGTTATAATTAAAAAAATATTTTATTTGTCAACTTTCATGGTAATTTTGCCATTTTTTTATTAATTTATTTTTAAATCTATCAATTTTACAATAAATTTAATCTTCAACTTTAGAATGAATAGATATTTGGTTATAAAATTGTCAAACTAAATTATATAACCTATTGTAATAAAAAATTATATAACCTAACTTTTAAAAATAAGCTTATGTTTAGAAATTCAATTTTCTACTTCTAAATGTATGTAAAGTCCAAAACTTACAAAATAACTGCAGTTAAAAAATATTACAAAATGATTCCTATCATAAATAGGCATTTATACTGAATTTTTTTATTCATTCATTTTTGAATGCTTTTTTTATCTTTTAATTTTAATATTTATATATTTTTGGGCTTACAAAATATTCAGTTCCAGTATAGAAATAATATATTTCTAGCTCTTACTTTGATTTTCAGGCTGCTTGGATTGTGGATGATTCTGATGAGGAGGAGTCGGATTGTGACAATGAAAACAATGATGGTATGGTGTTGGATGAAGGGGAAGATGAATTTCCTTGTCAATAGGAAAATATGTATTCAAAATTTGATGATGGGGCTTCTCTGTTTCAATTAATCTTGCATGTTGTAGCTTTATACTATAATAATTTGAAATATGTTAAGGTGTTGTGACAGGGTGGTAATCATGGCCCCTGGCTGGGTTGCTTTTTCTTAACTATCAACAAGTATTTGTTCTTGCTAATGTGTGTTTGTGGTGGGGATTAATTGGCACTGACATAAGACTTCTTTACTTGCAGTACTACTAAAAAACTTCTTATAGAAATTGATTTGGATCAATCTAAATGGTGACTTACAAGTAATTATTATGTATGGCTGATATAATGATACTATTTCTAATTTGTTGCTTGTCATTTGTTTCTAAGGAAGAGTTAATTTTCCATGTTGGGTTTCAAAAATTTGTTGGCATGTATGGTATTCAATTTGAAAGACTTTTTGGCATATAATGGTTGTTAGAAACCTTTACAATCAAGTTTACTTATTAACATTCTAATAGCTAGTTATTTTAGGGAGAAAACAAATTATATGTTGTTTGGTCAAAGATGTACATGTGCATTGAGGGAGGTTAGTGAGAAGTATAATTTGAATGTAAGAATCACTCTAAATTTGCATGATGAGAATTTCTAATCTAACTTAGAGTCAATAAGATTCCATCAAAGAATAATTGAATGGTATCCTTAATTGAATGGTTTCTCATTTTCAATAGAATTATATTATTTATATTATTTAAATAAAGAAATAAGCATAAATGTATGTGCAAATATGCTTGGGGTAGTTGTAGTCAATTTCTAGAAAAAAAATTTAATTTTTTCTTTTAAAAAGACATTCTAAGATGAGTATTTGAAAAATCATCTTAGAAAGTCTACATTCTAAGACGGTTATTGAAAAACATCTTAGAATCCTAAATTTTTTCAATTTAAAAAAAAAACATTCTAAGACGATTCTTCCAAAATTTTTCTTAGAAAGTCTACATTCTAAGACAGTTTTTGAAAAAACCGTCTTAGAATCCTTAATTTTTTTAATTTTTTTTTAAAAAAAGACATTCTAAGATGGTTCTTTCAAAAATCATCTTAGATTTCTAAGATGCTTTTTGGGAAAATCATCTTAAAATTCTCATTTTTTTTAAAAAAAAGACATTCTCAGGTGATTTTGAGACAAAATCATTTTAGAAATGGTATCCTTCTAAGACGGTTTGAAAATTGTCGTGAGAAGTCTTAACTTTTCATGATGATAGCTTCAACAATGGTTAAAAACTGTTGTAAAAAGCCGCTCATAATCGTCATAAAAAACACTTTTTTATAGTGAATCCTCAAATATCAGTCTCAACCTACTTTCTTTTTCTTGTTGAACACTATTAGACCATTCACACATAAACACTCCAGATTCTCTCACACATACACCATATACATTACTTTTTTTTCTTGTTCAACACTATTAGTCCTTCATAAAAATTGTTTTTATTAGTCCCTTAAATTTTTGAAAAATTACTTTTAATCCCTCTTTGTTCATTGTGTTCATAGTTTCACACTTTGTGGTGGTTTTAAACCACTGCATTTTTATTATTTTAAAATGATTTCTTACAATTTTAAATTATCAAGATATTTTACTCATATGGTTTGATGACTGCTTTTACATATTCTTACGATCTTAAAGAAGAAAAATAAAAACATGAATGTGGAATTATTGTGATTTTTTTATATATTTTGGTGGTTTTAAATTGTCATAAATTATTTTAAAGAAATTAAATTTAAAAAAATATATTTGTGATAGTGTAAAATCGCCATAAATTGTGACACTGTTAACACAAAAAATGAGAGAGGCTAAAAACAATTTTTTAAAAATTTGAGAGTGTAACATCCCATTTTTTTCATAAATAAATTTAAGAATTTTTTTAGTAAAAATAATAAAAATAAATAAATAGAGTAAATAATAGGTCGTAAATGCCCCTAACTATAAATAGCAACATGCTAGGTTTTTCAGACAGACTCCTCAGCCTCCTCTGCCTCTCATTTTCATTTTTCCCCTTTTCCTCTCAAAACCCTCTCTTTTTCCCGCAGCCCACAAAACCTGTCTCAGAAAAAAGATGATCTTGGACTCATTCACCGTTGGATCGTCGTGAAATTTGAGCACCACGTTCACAACCAAATTTCGAGCATTCTCACCGTTGGAAATTGCAAAATCATGTCTGAGCTTAGAGGAAAACTCTTCGCATTGTAGCTTTTTATTTCCCCGCAGAAACCCAAAACTGTCTCGGTAAAACTACGATCCCGGTTTCGTTAACCGTTGGATTTTCATGAAATTTGGATATGTTGCTTGAAATTCAATTTCGCACACTCTCATCGTTGGGATTTGCGAGATAATATTCGTGGTGGGAGAAAAAGGAACCGCATGAAGATAGTACAAGCGGAGGCTTCAATCTCTTTTTCGTCTCTCTGACGTTCGAGAATTCTATCGGAGCAGTCGGAGGAAAAACTTGAGGAATCTCAGGGAACCACTATAGATGCCGCTATCGTTGTCGGAAGACACGTGAGTCCGCTTAGAGGTAAGGGATGAGTTATTCACAATTGGGAAATAGTGAGAACATGTGTAGGGATCCTTAGAGATATCAATTGGAATGAGTTTTTGGGTGTTTTTGCAATTTCATTTTATCCTTATAATTATTACAGTGAATTATATATGTTTGACAGACCAATTTTTGTGAAATTGATATGCTATTATGTTGAGCGTGAACCCTATAAATTGAGTACTTTTTCTAATTAATATGAATTGATAAAATAAAGTAAGGAGAAATTTAGAGAGAGATATTGATTTTGTATTTTCTCTTTTTCTTGTTGTTTAGATTTTTATATATAATTTAAAAAATTAATATTGTAATTGAAACTGACCAAAGTGTTCATATAATTATTTAGAATTTGTGCATTGAAAGCTTACTTTAAAATTTGAGATTTAATATGATGTATGCTAGTTTATATATATAGAGGTAGTTATTTATATTAATAATTTATGTAAATAATATTGTAGAGTGTTATAGTATGATTCCAAAAATTATTAAGTGTTGGAGTTTGAGAATATTATGGTTAAATTTTATGAACATGTGTATGTTGTACCTTATGAATATCATTGGGAATGTTATGAGATGGTTGATGTGATGTTATGAGATGTTAAAGTGTGGACATGATATTCGATTGTGAATAAGGGGATGTGTTAACATTTGATGTTACATTAATTATATCGTGAACTATGAATTATATAATAACCCGACCAGTGTTTATGCGCAGTGTTAAAGAGAAAGTGTAGGTTCCATGTTAGGAACCAGTGTTAAATTGTAGCGCAATTGTGTTAAACATGTTTGAAACATGAGTGTGAGGTCGTGGTATTGTATAATTCATGAACAGTGCTTATAAATGAAATATGTGATGAATTGTGGAATGATATGTTGCCTTGAGATTATAATATTGCTATTGAGATTGAGTAAAAGTGTAAAGTAGAACAGGTGTTGAATTGTGAGATATGTGAAAACATGCGATGGTGGATTGTGACATTATAAGATGTGAAATTGTGAATGAGTTTTGGTTGTGAATAAGTGTGTGATTAACTCTTGATGTGACATTATTTGTGTTGTAAGCTGTGAATTGTACAATAACCCGACCAGTGTTATTTTGAGAAAAGTGTAAATGTGCAGTGTTAAAGAGAAAGTGTAGGTTTCCTATTTAGGAACCAGTGTTAAAGAAAAAGTGTAGGTTCCTATTTAGGAACCAGTGTTAAATTGTAGCGCAATATGTTGTACGTGCTTAAGACACGAGTGTGAGGTCGTGGGTATTGTATAATTCACTAGCAGTGTCTGTGTGTTAAAATGATTTTAGGGGTTGGACCTGAATCAGGAGGGAGAGGCCCTGACGGACTCTTCGGAGTGTAGGCCTTGGGGGTCACCGGGTTTGAGTGCTCCTTTAAGTCTATGCTGATCCCATATGGTTGGAGCATTCTCGCAAAACATCGTGACCCTGACTGATCTCCCTATGATCTTACTTAGTGAGAGTGACCTAGCAAACCCATTGTATGGTGTGTCTTGTTATGTACTCCTAAGCGCCCCAGGGTGGTTTTTCACTGACATGGTACCACATTGCATATAGGCTTGAGTCTTAGCATAACTGTCTCATGCGCTTGCTAATTGTTTATTATGAAATTGATGTGTTATTATATCTTGATCAGAGAATGTGATTTTTGTGTAATGTGATTGATGATTGAAAAGTGTGATTGATGGATGAAAAGTGAACTTTGAATGACAAAGTGGTGGAATTACGTGAATTACGTGTAAGTAAATTTTATTTAGTTTATATGATATGTATATCTAGTTGTCTTGTTTCTCTATTAGTTAGGAATGTGATAACTTACTCCCCGTGTGTTGTTTGTGTTTGGATCCTGTGATGATCTTGAACTTTGTGTTCGGGGGAGCAGACGACTAGGTGAATTGCTTTAAGGAACATTATGCTGAAGGACGTCGAGACACAACGCTCTGATAGAATGTGACAGTGGGACATAAGTTTTTATATTAGTTGCATGATGTTAGTCTATTTTATTTTATTTCACTGATTTAATAAAATATTTATGTAAATTTTGATGGCCTTATTTTGAGCCAAATATGTTTTAATAAGTTTTAATTGATAATAGTGAAGTGAATGCGAACCTTTTACCCGTGTGAATTTGGTTACCAATATTTTTATATATTTTGTATATTTATATATATGTCAGGGTAGAGGGTGTCACAGAGAGATTAATAAAAAAAAATTTTAAGGACTAAAAAAAATTATCCAAATTTAAAGAACTAGAAATGTTTTAGTAACGATGATATGATACCATTGACATTATTATAGATGTGACATTATTAATAGTGATTTAATGATAACTTAATGAGTTTTAACCATAGAGACTAAAAATAAAATGTTAAAACTTACAAGGACTATTCTAGAAATACTTTTTACAAGCACGAAAAAAAATATTAAATTAGAGAACTAAAATTTTATCTAAGCTTTTGTTGAATAGTCCAAAATATCGTTTACTTATACTATAAGCCAAAAATATGTTGTTGATTTCACAAAATTGGACTAGCTAAAAAATTGACACCTATCCACTTTTGGGGGCAAAATAGTCTAAAGATATTAGTGTCAGCTTTAAAAAAAAATTCATCTCCTCTATTCTTTGCGACATAAACCTCTGTTGCTTCTTCTTTTCAAAACAAAAAAAAAAATAGGAAGGGCCAAACCTCCTTCTTCTTTCTCCATTTTACAAAGCAACAGACACAACAAATGTTACTTCTTCTTCTTCTTCTTCTTCTTTCTCCACTTCTTTATGCCTAAAACAATCTAAGCTCTCATGTTCTCACTCTTTATTCTCTTCTTTCACTCGCAAATCCTATTTTCACCTTCCTCTCTACATTTCTCTACTGATATTGGAGTTTGTCTTTTGGTTCATTTTGGTTAGAGTTTGAGGAAAGGGCCAAAAGACTATGGTTTGAGGAAGGGGTTGCAACACTAGGGTTTCATGGTATGAGATTGGTCCTTTTTCTCTTATTTGCTTGGTATTAACTTTTGGTTTGTTTGTGCATAGGGTTTAAGGAAAGTGAAAAAAAAAAATGATTTGATAAGTTCATTCCTTTTTGTCATTTTTATGGTTTTTATCTTTGATGTATTTATTTTATCTATTTGTGAATGTTTCCTTGCACTTTGAAATTTTAGAAGAACATGAATCTTCTTTCTCTTGAGGATAAGCAATTTAAAATACTTTTTGTTTCCCTATCTATATTTTCCCTTTTTAAATTTCAAGAAAAGATTCATTTTCAGTTAAACATAATTTGCAGGTTCTGTTAGGACATCACTGGTCTCCATAACAAAGTTAATCTTTTTCTTTCCTCTTGGCCAGTGAGTTTGTTCTTTCCTTTTTCTATCTTATTGATATTCTATTTTTCCCTTTCCCCCTCATTTGATCCATTCATGATCACTTAACAATGAAGAACTTATAAACCAAAAGGAGAAAATTTGGTTTTTCATCGAGATCGAGAATTAAGGTGCATGCATAGTCACTAAGATGGAGGAAGAAACATTTCTCAAGTAGCAATATGTTCATAGCTTCTGCTTGATGAAAACAGAAAATATATTAATTAAAACAATATTCTTCTATTTATTTTTTGAGATTTTGCATTTTTTATTCTTACTTTGGATATATCAATTGTTAGGCTTTCAGATTCCAGCGAGGATAGGAGTATAAATTGTATAGTAGATAATATATAAATTGTTTTTTTATTCTTAACAGGGTAGGTGGGTAGCAGTATAGAGAATGTAATGCTTTATAGGACTAGATGTTTATGTATATCTACATCCTCTAAATAATAATTTTTTCAATCTTGATGATATTCATTATATTGTGATAAGTTGTCCTTCTTTATTCTTGTATGGGATGATATTCATTATGTTGTGGTAAACAACCTTTGCTTCTAGTATGAGATTCACTGGGGAAGAATTAGATTGAGATCATGTTGTTAAAGAGACATTTGCTGAGTTGATTCTAACTTACTAATTGCTATATAATTTTAATCTTTAGTTATTTGCTGCTAGCTAGGGGATTTATTAGGAAACAATTAAACATGAACATGTCATTCGAACTTTATGCTCATAATTGAAATATCTTGACTGTTTTCTCAATAGAAGCATGATCTGAATGTGATTGTTATTTTAACTTTATGGTTGAAACACGTTTTGCTAGCATCTTATACTATACCTTTGAATAGTTATTCAATAGCCCAAAAGGAATTACAAGTCTGTTATAGCAATGAAATGAACACTAAAATCTTATTATACTATAAACTATATATAATCTTATAGCAGAATTATTTACTTTGAGGTTACTTCTCTTCATTCCTATCTTTAGACACACGAGTCACCAATAGGTTGATTGGAAATGGATAGAAATGTAACTATTTTCAAACAACATACATTACTTTTGATTTAAAATCTATCAAATTACTATATATACTGTAGTACTTTTCCCTTACTCTGGTCCCTTGCTTTTCATACACCCTTCTCCTTTTTTTTTATGAGTTTCAAATTTTAAGTTTGAGCATTTTTTTGGAGTTTCATCTCATTCTTTCCTTGCACATTTCGAAAAAAACTACCCTTTTTAATTCTTTCATCTCATTTTCGATTTACTTCTTCCTCTTCTTTCTCAAATCTCTAATTGAACAATGAAGTGGCTGTGAATGTACAGAAGGAGGAAAATGTTTAATTATTGTGTATTCCTTTAATTTGCACTACTAGAAATACGTTTTTGACACCAATTATTAAGGACATTCAACATCGGTTATTAACTAATGTTGAAAATAACAATGTTAAAAGTAATAATGTTAACATCGGCTTTAGTAAGGAAAAATCGATGTCGTATAGTAAGATAAACCACATAACATCGGTTTTCTAAAAACTAATGTTGTATAGTAAGAAATAACCTAAAAAAATGTAAAATATGTACAAAACAACATCAATTTTTAGAAAAACTGATGTTGCGTTTGATTCACAACATCAGGATTTCTAAATACCGATGTTGTAAGTTGACGACAACATTGGTTTTTCTAAAAATCGACGTTGTTTTCTGCTAGCCAACATCAGTTTTTAGAAAAACCGATTTTGCTTTGACGACTACATCGATTTTTCTAAAAATTGATCGGTTTTTCCAAAAACCGATGTTGGTGAGTAAAAACATCGGTTTTTTTATTATAACCGATGTTGTTTTTTGGAATTTTTTTAATATCCTGTCTGTTTTTTTAATTACCCTATATTAACCTACAAATTAAAAAACATAACCAATCCATATAGTTTTTATACAGTTTTCAAACAGTTTTTACCATACAGTCCATAATAATTGAATATTTACTATGAATTAAAAGGAATATTTGAAGTCAATACATAAATCAATTGTAACCTAATCTAAATTAATAAAATTCTACAACTCTAAAATTACTTAAACACCTAGTGTTTTAGTTTTAACTTTTAGATATATCTTGCCCATTGAATGCGAATTGTCTTCATTCTCTCTGGTTCCAATGGTCTTGGATCAGTAAAATACTGCATGATATAATAAAACATAAGTTAATTAATTAGTATAAATAATAACAATTATAAAAAGTTGAATTAATTTTGAAGTAAACAATTACTGTTTTCCAATTATCCTTGGAACTTCCTAAAACTATTGTTGACATCGAATGGATTACTTAGTACTTGCACTCAGTGCTTCCTTTTTGCTTATTACACTAAATTGAATACGATATTTAAATATTCAAAGTTAACCAAAAATTAGTGTACAGAGTAATAAAATTTAATTTTTAAGGCAACAAGCATTGTTTAAATCACTTACTTTAATTGCAATCTATCTAGGAACAGGCTTGGATTTACTTTGTTGACTATCGTCGAATCCTTTCAAAGCATTGTTCAATAGAAACATGCATGCATATTGTAAAATTAAAGTATTGATGCTCCCGACTAATGATAATGTAAATGTATTACAAAATACAACTAACCTATTAATAATTCCTTTCAAGTAGTTATCAGGCCTATTGTGCAAGGAACAAAACTGGATGACAACATTGTCCTTAGGACATATAACGACCATGTGTCAATGTGCACAACAATGGAGAACATTAAGTTATTATAGTGCATGCATTATTTAAATTCATTTGACATACATCATATCCTCTAAGTGATCTCCCATTTCTACATCAAACGGTTCAGATTGGGACTCCCTTTGCATATCTGTCAATTCACTATGTCATATCCACGTCATATAATTCTTCTTAATTTCATCACATAGAAGATGTTTGCATATGTCATCTAGTACTTATAGTCTCCCATTCAAATAGTTTATACGAGGACAAAAATATTTTTTGTCCTCATCCAATTGACTTCTTTCTGAAGCAAATTGCAAGAACTGTTCCTCACTTTTCTCATACGCAGGGCTCATGCGACTTGCGTTCATCTAACTTCAATCCATCTAATTAATAACTCTGTGATACTCACAAAGTTATTCGATGGATGAAAATCTCACTTTTTCATTAAAGGTGTGACCCTATTCCATTTAGGAAGACATTTTTTATAGTAGATTCATACATCAAGGTTAAGTCTCTTTTTCAAAATTTGATGAAATTTCGACAGCATTTCGCATTGATCTCCAAGTACACAACATGAAAGTGGTGAGATTGATTCCATGAAAATCAAGTATGCACTGAGAGAACAAAAAGAAATACCTTGTACCAAAATTTCATCAAATTTAAGAAAAAAGACTTAACCTATATGTATGAATCTACTATACAAAAATGACTCTTTCCAAACTGTTCAAATGAACAATTCAAGATTTAATACTACGATTAATCCAAATTGTCTGAAAGAATCATTATATTAAATCTCAAACGGAAATCTAAGGTTCAGTCATGATGAACATTAATTATATATAAAGCAATAGTCATTAATAACATAAAACAAGGTAAAAAAGGACTCATAAGAAAAAAGAGTTTAACAAAAGTATGAAAAACATTTGTACCTGTGATAATACTCACTAACAGTCTTCAACAATGAATATCATATGATCACGATGCAAACAACAAAATGAAAAGTGCCTACAAAATTATATTGAGTATGTTATAATTTAGAAGCTAGATTTTTTTTCCCACCAAAACCAACCTAGTAATTGCATGTATAAAGAAAAAAAATAATTATAAATATGAAAACAACAATTGGATCATATCAAATCCACATTTGGGTATGCAATTGACCCAAATTAGTTCATTTAATGAAGAAATGGTACCACAATTGGATTTTTAATTTACTCCTTTATACAATTATTATTTAGATTTTTATAATATATTTTGGTACAAAGAAGATAAATATTAGAGACTAACACAAAGAAGATAGAAGAAAAACCAAAACTAGTGTAGTAATTAACTTGCATTGTTCAAATAATGTAGTTTTATTTGAAATATAATAAATAATTACACATCCCTTGAACTACAAATTAGGAAGTCTATTTCAAAAAATTACTTCTCAATAATAAAAATTCATCTCACTACGTTCAATATATATTCATATTGCTAATGATTTAAATTTTTTTGAAAGAACACAAACAAGATAATTTGCGATTTTTAGTCATTGAAAGAATATAAATTTGGTTGTTGTTCGCTTAGCAGTTGCCAAAACTCAATTATCTTTCTATATCCTCTCTTTGCTACCATCATATCAGGTGGACATTTAGTTCCTTGGCGTGGCGCTGTAAGAACTGACATGTAAAACAACTAGAAACATTCTACATTTTTCTTGTGTTATCGCTTTGCTCGTTAGATTAACCGTCCCTAAGCTTTTATTTGCTTATTTATTTATTTGAGTATTAGGAATGAAAGAAATGAACGATAATTTTCAAATTTATTCATTCATTAAAGTATTACAAAGTTGATGTATTTATACAAAAATAGAAAATAACTAACTTGAGTAACCAACACTAACTTACTCAAATAACTTCTAGTAACTATAACTTGAGTAACCAACTAACTTACTCAAATAACTTCTAGTAACTAACTAAATTAATTTTATGTCTAATACCCCCCCCCCCCCCCGCAAGCTGGAATGTGTTGAAAACACTTCTAGCTTGGAGAATACAATACATCAACGTTAAAGAAGAAAGAGAAAAGAAAAGAAAAAAAAATCTGAAAACATGAAATATAGCGAAACATGTTGGAAATATATTGGTCAAAATAAAAACTTTGAGAAATCTTCGACCAACTTCGACGGCTTCCAAGAGTCCAAAGCAAGCACCAAAGCTTGTTGGCAAAAACTTTGGTGACGAAGGACAAGAAATAGTAACCAACACGCTCGAAGAGGTACCACAATGCGGTGGCATAAACGAGCACCGCAACCGTTCGACGCCAATTCATCCATAACACCACATCAGCAACTAAGCATTTGTTGAGAACATGATGAAAGGATGAGAAACTAAGGCAATGCCAAGATTGTTAGAAGAATGAAGAATGAAGGGGTTAGAATCATCAATGGCAGCCATGGCCATGAGAGAAAAAAAAAACCAACCAGACATCCGAAAGGTCCCCTTAAAAAAACGATTCATAAGGGGGTGACCTACCCAGTTATATAAGAACTTAATCATCAATGACATCCATGGTCATGAGAGAAAAAAAAGAACCAACCATACTCAAGTAACTTCTAGTAACTAACTAAATTAATTTTATGTCTAATATTGAGCCTTCTTCCTTCATTCCAAATTGCACGAGTCTAACGAGAATCTTGTTAAACTGGAATGAATCCTATACACAAATGTGTAGCTTTTAAAACAATAGCTTAACTCCCAAACATTTGTTTAACAACAACCTCAAATATTAAACAACAATCAAGTCACAAGATTTTTAATTTTGGTCCAGAATTAGGTATTTGAAAATCATTTTAATTCTTTTCTTTTTTAGTCTGAATAAAATATTTCATTTTAGAAGACAAAACTCATTGACCAAGAGGAAAAACAAAGGATAAATGCTCTTGTAGTGCTTTTTTTATTCAATGCATAAGAAAAAAAAAGAACTTCAAGGGCAAACCTGAAATTTGAAGCACATCATAGAAAAATTAAGCAAATAACAACAATAATAATGGACAGCTTTTTGATATAATAAAGAAGCTCGAGGCAGAGGTTGAGCAACTGAAGCTCGAGCTGAACCTCTTGAGGGAAAGAGAGAGCAAAATCGAGGTGGCATTGGCAATGCTCGACGGTTGACACTCAACGCTGCGATAGGGAAGGCGATGGTGGTGGCGACGATGACAACAACAAAGTAGAAAGAAAAAGAGATCTACTTGACAGAGACACGATTCTCCAACGAGATCTGACGGTGGCGGAAGATGTCGACAACGGAGTGCGAAGACACAAGGAGCTGAGACAGAGAAAAAGATAGCACGAGAAAATAGGGTTTGTAGAGACAATTCATATATTTTTAAATTTAGATTCAACATTGATTTTCACTAAAAATCGATGTAAATGAAATGAAATTAACAAACTAACATTATTTACGATTATGTCATCACATTTTTATTAACATCGGTTTTATTGAAAATTAATACTAACATAACAATGTTAAATCTATATTTTGTAATAGTGTTAGTAGGATGAAGGAGTAGATATAAATATGTTTCTTGTGATATGTATATTGTTCTGAACAAAAAGCTCTAGCAAAATAGCAATACTTCGAGAAAGAAAAAAAAAGCTTTGTGCATCTATACTTTTTGTTTTGTTTCTTTTTATTCTGTTATCTAATAGACAACTAATTAACTTCATCTATTTGTGTTGTTATTTTCATGCTTATCCACAAATCAATTCTCATTATAATGTCTTCTATGATATCAATGTCACCAATATTTAAATTTATAACTTATTTACTTTTGTCTAAAACTTATTTATTTTATGTTATGCTCTCAATTTAAAAAGTATTTCTTTTATTGAATCTTAATTATAGTTTTAAGACATTATCAAATGCGCGCACACCCAGCCAAAAGATCCGCGCACGGTTAAATACTAGTTACCAAAATAAGAAATGTCGTTAAAGCTATGATCAAGTATTTTTTTGATAGTGAAATATTTAGAAGGAAGGAAGGTGCTTGAGTTGAAGAAGATAAAATCTTAGGACTCAATTCTATTATCCTTACATTTATCTCACCATTGAAGACTCTAACATGTGATCTGTCATATGTGAAAATCCTATCTTACTTCACTCGATTAATCTCTTGTAGCTGAATTTGTTTTCCTTGTAGTTGAAGTATAAGGTCTCTTAAAACTAAAATCTAAAAAGAAATTATTTTAGAATAATATTTTAATAAAATAATAATGTTCAAATTTTAAATAATAAATTAAGTATAACTATACATCTAATCTAATGCTTACGGTAGTTAGAGATATTTTTCATGTCGTAATGACAAAATTAAAATATACTGAGAAGGACATGTTGCAGGACACTATTGGTCCCAGTCTAACTATATATTTTCACCTTTAAAATTCATAATCATAGCCCCAGGTGAAATATTGAATTCCATAACCTAAATAAATTTCCCAACTGATTTGATATGATCAAAAGATCAACCGTCATCTCTTGTTTCATGTCGGCAGGTAATTCACGTGCCACTTTATTCACAACTATCACAGCCTAATTTTCTCATTATTATGGCGAATGGAAGAAAATTTCTTCCCCATAAAATTTAAGTAATATTATTATGAAACCTATGTGCACTTAAATAATTTTTTGAAATTTTACTAATAGCTAAGATATTATAAGAATTACATGGTTTTAAGTATTTGTCTTTTTAAATTAAAAATAATAATAACATCCAAAGATCATTTCATTTTATCATGTCATGCATATAACACAAATCCTTATATTAGTCAAATCCTATTGACTTACGTCTCTAATTTTTAGGAGTGTCCTTTTGATTATTTTTTAAAAAATTTATCAAGGTATTAAACTCATTTTATTTTTTGTCTTGAAAAATTACAATGAAATTAATATTGAATATAACAGAAAATTATTTTTAAAAATATTAAAACAAAAATGTGGTAAGAAGCTCATTGCCGTTAATTTTGATTTTTTTCATGTATTTTTTTTGTTTTTATCTGTATCTTTAGTAAGAGGTAATTTTAAATAAATAAAATACTATGAGACATTAAAGCATAAAAAAAATGTGGTGAGACATTACATGTGAGTAACTTTTTCAATTTACTCCAACAATAATTACCAAAAAATAGCCCAAGAATGGAAGTTCATTTATTGGAAGTGATCCCATCTAGCAACAAAGCCGGTTCTAATAGCCATTGATCTCTAAAAGTAACATGCATGTTGCCAACTAACTGTAATGGTAACTAAATTAACCAACAACCCCATTATATTAACTACAAGTAATATGAGACTATCAAAGTACATCAACTCTAAGCCAGCCAGACCATATGCATTATATATAAATAGACACAAATCTTATGAGGCTAGAGCATCTCAAGCCTTGATCTAGATATTTCACTTTTCAACTTTCATTGCCATACCTTGGTGAGTAGTGTGGCCTTGGTATTTGCACAATGAGGAAGAGTTACACTTTTCAAAGGGTGCCTCTGCTGCTTCTTCTTTGCTTTTGTTTTGCCAATTCTGCTGCTGTAACTGCTAATGAAGACTCTACAGCTGGTTGGTACTCTGGACCTACTTGTGTATATATAATTTTCCATTTTTTTGTTGTACAAAATAAGTATCACTTAGCAGTAGAACAATTACGTGAGTCACAAGACTTCATTTGAGACTTATTACAATTTACAATTAAATATAACCATTACTTACATGTTATACATTATGATATTCATATTATTTTGTGCAGGAACTGAGGTGAACATTGATGGCAAGCCTTTACATACAAAGCCATTTCCAATAGAGGAAAAGACACTTCCAATACCGTTGTTTAAGCCTCTACCAAAATTGGTTCCAATTGTTACACCTATACCAAATCCTCTGCCTATCCCAGTTTTCCAAAAGCCTATACCAAAGTGGATTCCAGATATTAAGCCTATACCAAATCCAATTCCAATTCCAGTATTCCCAATCCCAGTGTTTAAGAAGCCAATTCCAGATGTTATGCCAATACCAAAGCCATCTCCCATAGTGGAAAAACCAAAGCCAAAGCCTTGCCCAGTAGCCAAGAAACCTATTCCTACTCCGGTGATTAAGAAGCCTATACCAAAGCCATCTCCCATAGTGGAAAAACCAAAGCCAAAGCCAAAGCCTTGCCCGGTAGCCGAGAAACCTATTCCTACTCCGGTGATTAAGAAGCCTATACCAAAGCCAATTCCAATTGTTAAGCCAATTCCAAAACCATCTCCAATAGTGAAAAAACCACTACCTATTCCAGTAATTAAGCCTGTACCAAAATCAACTCCAACTGTAAAGCCAGTTCCTATCCCAGTGTACAAGCCTATCCCCAAGCCATTTACAATAGTAAAAAAGCCTCTACCTATTCCGGTAATTAAGCCCGTGCCCGTGCCAGTTCCAATTATTAAGCCAATTCCTATTCCTGTGTTCAAACCTATCCCCAAGCCATTTCCTATACCATTGTTCAAGCCAATCCCAAAGCCATTTCCTATTCCATTTTTCAAGCCTATCCCAAAGCCAATCCCAACCGTGAAAAAGCCTCAACCTATTCCAGTAACAAAGCCTTTACCTAATCCAGTTCCAGTTGTTAAGCCAATTCCAAAGCCAACACCAATGGTGAAAAAGCCTCTACCTATTCCCGTAACAAAGCCTATACCAAAACCAATTCCCATTGTTAAGCCCATTCCTATTCCAGTGTTCAAGCCCATCCCCAAACCAATTCCAATAGTGAAAAAGCCTCTACCTATTCCAGTAACTAAGCCTATACCCAAGCCAGTCCCAATTATTAAGCCAATTCCCATTCCAGTATTCAAGCCTGTCCCAATTATTAAGCCAATTCCCATTCCAGTATTCAAGCCTATCCCAAAGCCATTTCCAATAGTGAAAAAGCCTCTACCTATTCCAGCAATTAAGCCTATACCAAAGTCAATTCCTTCACTAAAAAAACCTCTACCTACTCCAACAATTAAGCCTGTACCCGAGCCAGTTCCAACCGTTAAACCAATTCCGATCCCAACATTCAAGCCTTTTCCAAAGCCATTTCCATTTGTGAAAAGGCCTTTACCTATTCCTCCAATGATGAAACCTATACCAAAGCCATTTACATCTGTTAAAAAGCCTCCACCTATTCCAATTTCCAAACCTATTCCATAGCCATTTTCCATTTTTATGATCAGGCCTATACCAAAACAAATTTCATTTGTTAAAGCCTATATAAGCCTTTCTTCAAAAACTTATTGTTCCCTGAATACCACTTCTTTATTGCATATATTTTCTTATGCTTATGAAGTTATCCACTCCAATTTGAAAGGAGATATCCACTACAATATTTACAGGGCGACGCCTGTGTCTCGAGATCAATGCTGTACGGGTTTGCATGTATCCTATTGTATTTATCTTGGAAGTTGAATTGGAATGTAAAAGTTTTTTTGCCTCTATGAAACTGCCAAATGTTGCCGCTATTGTAACTCGATTGATGATCTACTAATCAAGGAATGATGTGTAGTATCTGGTTTTGGTTTACTAATTAATAGTTGTTGTTAGTGTTGAGTTTTGTGTGATAACATTTTTGAATTAGGGTACTGGCAACAAAAAGGGAATCATATAATAAGCCAGAACACTTTGCTTATTTAATAAGTAACAAATTGTGGTTGCAGACCACGACCACAACATGATATAATTGCCCTAACTGAGATTGTGATAGTATTGTGCATCTGAGGAGTAAATACCAGAAAATTTATATTAATGAATCTCAAGTAATCATATAATGAACTTGATACCACATTTTAATCTAAAACATTAAGTCTCAGGTTTATGGGACTCACACTTGTATTCTAACATATCACATTCACACAACTGAAACACTAATAACATTATAGATATCTAAATTAAGCTTCTTAAACTGAATATTTTCTATGTAAATCATGAATCACACAATGCTATGCACGGACAAAACCGGGAACTTATAGGTTAAAATAAGTTCCTCATAGAACAATGGGACAGTAACATGTATTATACCTATTGCTTCCATAGAGAGGCTAGAGCACCGAAGATTAGATAAGCAATTGAGTGAAGCTTAAGAAGAACTGAAGTATTTTGAGAATGTAGGGATATGAAAAAATATAAACTTAAAATTTGTTTTAGAGACCATTAATTAATAAAATATTATTTTACTGATAATAAAAATGAGTAAATTGATATTTTCAAGTCTTTCAAATTAAAAGATATTGTCAATTTAACTCCAGAAACTATTAAAATTAATTAAAAGATCTGGAAGTTGCTAAAGGTTAATGATCAGTCCCTTTTCTTCAAGCAAGACATTGATGATTGGCTGGGAATTAATATCAGAAGCAATGCTACTTATGAGGGAGCAACATAATTTTTCTGTCACTGGACCGAATTTGGTGGAGAAGGAACGAGCTTGTTATTCGTCAAAAGCTTGTACCTGATTATGCTGTGAACAGACCGACCAGAGCTCTTATTCATGATCTTCAGGTTAGCGCTGAGAGCCTGATATTGATGCAGCCAAGGGAAACGAATAAAAGCTGGTGGTGTTTTTCTAGTGAGATTTATTCTGAGGTAAATATAAACTTTACACGTCATAGACATGTGACATAAAGTCTAAGCATATGAACACCAACTTAGATATTGTAAGCTGCCAACAGACTCAAAAGGCCGACTTAAGTAAGAAGTGCTCTAGTAATGAACCGACTTTAGCCAAGTCGGACATAACCTTCGAATATGATACTTAACGCAAATACTTGTAATAGACCCCACATGGCTGATTACGCGATGTAGGCAAACACTACCAATATGCATTCTGTAATCACAAAAGACAGAACACAATTCAATACCATGAGTATTTTAAAATCTCTCTCAATTCTCTCTCTAATTTTCTCCTTCTCTCAGTCAAGTTTGCACTCTGCACAAGCTAAATCGCACTCCGTGTCCTACACCACAAGAAGATTTATAGGCTTAATTGTGATGGAGCCGTTTGTCACAGGGTAGCTATTTCTTCTTGTGATGGTGTGATCTGCAATAGCAAAGGTAATTTTATCCAAGCTTATTCAAGAAGGCTTGGTAATTGTCATGTCCTGGAATCTGAATTATATATGGGCCATTTGGTATGGTATATGCGAATGGCTTTGGATAATGGGATTCAGCTCTTGAGGGTGGAATCAGATTCTGTTGATGTAGTAAATGAGATTAATGAAGCTTTGGTTCAGGATGGCCAGTTTCACGGTTGGGTCATGAGATTTGCAAAATCAAAGATGAGTTGTTTTGCCAAGCATGGCCTATCACTTAGTAGGGATTGTCTTTTCTTTGCTTCAATTCCTAACTTTGCTTTACATTATGGACGACAATGCGGTAAACAATTTGCAATCCTTAATTAATATATTAGTTCTTGGGTCAGGGGCTTTCTTGCTCAGCGCATTTAGAAAAAAACAAAAAAACAAAAAAAACAGAGGAAGCATTTAACTCACTACCATTTCATTCAACTTGAAAGTTGATTCAACAATACACATGCAACTAGATCGATGCCTTTTATAGGCAGACTTGTTATAATAATATATCGTGAAGTAATAAAATCTCTTATAAACTGTGGTACATGCAACTAAAACTGGGAAGTGCCTACAGTTTCTTTCGGAAGGTTAATGAGGTTGTCTTCATATATATAGTGTGGCAATAATTTTTATGCTTAACATATAACATTACATGATTTTTGGAGAAAATAGGGAGACTTCTACTAGCTAGTTATAATTAATCACGACTTCTTTTTCATTGACCAACTCTCACATATTGTGAAATTGTATATTAATATATATGCTTGGATTACACATGAAAAGCTAGATTCTTACTCAATGAATAACATGTTGGTATCACAAAATACTTTTGTTGCAGTATTCCTTATCTGGTGCTTTATTTCTAAAACTCTTCTCAGTCATACTGCTTGTTAATTAGAAACAACTGTTTGCTATATATTATGCTTTGATTGTGGAGAGTGCAACAATTGTTGTTTCTTCAAAGACAATGGTACTACACTAGTGCCTAGATGAAAGGTGTGTTTTGGCGTGCCTTTTCCTATTTTTATATATTTCTACATGTGAAGTCTCTATTATCTTATTATTTGACAATCTGATTTCATCCTTTGAATAATGCTGAATGGTAATTGCAGATGGTGAAACCAATGTTAATTGCAGAAGGTAATATATTTGAATTTGAATTCGAATTTCAAGTCTATAGTAAAGCCCGCCTAGACTTTGGTATTGGTCGATGGTATGATCTATAAATAGATTTCGTTTTAGACCATATCACCAAAGCTTAAGGTTCTTAATTATTCGTGTGGATTTGTCTAAACTTAAAAAAATAACTTTAAAATAAAAGCTGTAAGCATTTTTTTAAGAAGTAGATACGATTTACTTAAAATAAACAAAAATTACATATTTTAAGCAGAAACAATTTAAATAAATACATTAAAAAATAGAAAACTGTTTATAAATATTTATTTCAATAAATAAATTTAAATAGACTGACCTGTGTATCTCTGTTAGATACAAAAGATACTAGATAGAAAAGATACTTTATAATGGCTTCCGAATATGATGTGCAGTTGCAAGTGTGGCCATTGAGAAACAAAGTAGGAGACTTAAGGTTAGGGTAATGTGCATGGAATATGTTTCCTATTGATGACCATTCTCACCCATACGCCATAGAAATGGTGTTGGTTGACGAGCAAGTATTTCATGTTTGTAATTTTTTTTATTAAACCAAATATAAAATTGTAATGCCACTATTTAAATTTGTATTCTTCAAGTCTAATCTACAGCTAAACTGAATTTTCTTTCAGGTGCGACAATATGTTATATACGAACTGGAGGAAGAAGATCAAAATCTTATGTTAGCAGTTGGTGGATGGAACTCTAGCAGTGCATCACACCTGCAAGAGATAGCTGAGGAAATATGTATCCCTTCTTATTGTATTGACAGCGAGCAAAGAATTGGTCTAAGTAACAGAATAACATACAAGTTGAACATAAGCATGCATTCAAATATTTATACCTTGTCAAAGTTTTATCTCTTTTTTGCCTCCACTAATAATATTTACTGAATACTATTGGGATGCCTAGATGAAACTGATAAGAGAGATGTTGTATAAGGCTTTTACTTTCTTTGTTTTTTAGATTAATATATAGTGTTGCATACAATATTTACATGTTGTGACACTGTTTTGTGATTGATAGTTAGGTCATGTATGGTTCAGGATTCACAAAATGCACGTGTCATGCTATGTGGTACTCCGAGACATACGCTAACTCTTCATATCAGTCCTAACGCTAGAGTACAGATGCCTAGCCCTTAATCACTTGGCTCTTCAACCGACAGATTATCTCTAATCTATTATTATTTGAATATAATTTTATTTCTTTATCTATTGGTAGATATTCAATTATCTACAAAGTCATACATTATCTATAAGTAACAACTATCTACTAGCTTTTATCTCTAACTTTATATGTAAGTCACTGGCTATTATCTACAAGTTGGTAATTATCTTTCAGGGATGGTGTGTCATTGTAACAACCCCTATCAACAAGGATCTGCAGCTCCCTCTTCATCCTATAAGTATCAGGTTCTCTCATAATACCCTCGAACACAAACCTCACACATTCATTCATACTCACTTGAGACGAACACATTCACACCTGCTTATATACTTATTTTCTGATACTCTCCTAACTCATGTACTTAATTGAGCGTCGAAGTTATTTGTTTTGCAGGTCCCTCCTCTTGTCCTCTTAATAAAGGCTACTCTCAGTTCGACGTGTGAAGTCAAAAGCTCACCTTAGTCATGTCCCCCTGATATGTGTCAACTTTGAATTTTGGTAAATACAACTCCATCTGTTGGAGAAGAGGTTTAAAGAAGAGAACAAGGAAGACCTTGGCTAAGAAGCTGGGATTGTAGCCTTGACAATCTGGTTGTGAAATATTTTCTAAAATATTTACTATTCAATGTGGGATTAGTTATTGGGTAAAGTCCAAGTAAATCACAGTCTAAAAGGGGATAATGATGGACTTTTTTTTTTTTTACTAAACTTTGTAAAATTATATATCGAATTAGTATACCTCGAAAATTATTTGTTGGAGATAGTTGATTTTGACAATGTTCTCCTGCCGCCTTTACCTCCATTCTGAAGGTGATATTAATAGTCAAAATTTTAAATTATTTCACAAATTTAAAAAATAATAAGAAAATTCTTAATAATAACAAGGGGTGTTACAATTATGGTAGGATTTCTGCCCATTATCATTGCCATATATCATCCTCTTGATCATACCCACTACAACTCACCTCCTCATCACGCACTCTCATTCCCGCCTTAGTCTTGTTGGCTCTTCAACTAACACTATACATAACACAAAGACCCGAGGCCTCAACGTAGGGGATTCAAACTTTAGAAACATGCCGATTTAGTCCTTCGTTTCTAAAAATTCATCATGTTTTCTTAAAGTTAAGGTCTAAATCTACATGTTATTTTATAAAAAAATGAAGAGTAAATTCTTTAATATAAAACTACAAGGGGACCAATTAACCACATTTGATGAAAAATATAGAAACTAAAAACACATTTTTCCTATTAAACCTTGAAATCGAAGATCACTAGTCTAGTTCCTTTGGTAGCCTATATTTTTTTCAGGCAAATGTTAATCGTTAATTGTTAAGTTTTTGTTAGTAAGAAATTCAAACACTCCACATCTCCCCTCTCCCCTCCTTCTTCCTTCACCAAATCAACATAATTTGTTAGCCTACATGTGACAACCAAGTCACATGGATCATTTTGGCAATGTTCTCTTGCAACATTTACCCTCATTCTTCTTCCTCCTTTCATTCAAAAATTCCCTTAAATTCTAGAATTTTTATATTAATCCAATCATATTGACTTACATCTCTAACTTTTAGGAGTATCCTTTTAATTATTTTTACTTTTTTATTAAGGTATTAAAATAATTTAGTTGTTGTCCAGAAAATTTACAATGAAATATAAACTATAGCAGAAAAAATACTTTAAAAAAATATTAAAATGAAACTAGATCACTGCCATTAATTATGATTTTTATGTTATTTATATATATTAGAAACACTGATTTTTTTACCCAAAAATATAAATAAATTAATTATTTACTCAAATGATACAAATTAATCTAACATGTGAGAAATCGGTTCTTGGTAGTTAATTAAGTTTTCTGTTATTTTTTTTAAAAAAATTATTAATTTATATATATATATATATTATTTTATAAAAATAAAAATTTATTTTGCATATGTTGTTAGTTAATTTTATATTATTTTTTGTTTAAAATTATTTCCAAATCTTTCTATCGTGTTGTCAATTTCACACAAAGATTTATTTTAAATTAAATTATTTTAAAGAAAATACTTGTAATCCATTATTATTAAATAGTGTTTAAAAAAACAATTAATCCTTAAATGAAATATTTAGATAAGTGCATAATTTGAAATTAAACGTAACTAAAAAATGAAAAAAAAAATGAAACAAAGTTTATCTAGATTGAAAAAGACAAAAAAAAAAAATAAAGAAAGCTAAGATAAATTACTTTTTGCATTATTCTATTTATGTTTATGATATTTTATCGATAGAATGTTAATGTAATCCCATAAATATAAATTGTGGGTTAAATACAAATTTTATTAGCAAGAAATTAATTTTAATTTTTTAATAGAAAGATTAAAATATTTTTAAAAATAGAAATGAAAATAAAATGGAAATCCACTCTAGAAAAATATAGAAAGTTTTAATTTTTTATATAATTTTTTTTTTCATTTCAAAAAATATTGTGGATGTAGTGGTATTTTACATGATTAATTGAAGAAGAAGAAAAATTAGCTTATTCTAACACCATTAAAGTAGAGAATCTTAAAAAAAAAAAGTAACAACAAAATTCTAATGATGAATTGCAAGTTTATTCTAAAAAAATAACAACAACTAATTTGTGCAATGACTACACAGGTTCATCACGCATCAGAGCAATCATCTCATCAGTCATTCTTGGTTTCCTTCGTTTGTGCAGCAGGACAAAGATTTCATCTAGAGAAAGCCTAAAAGTTGCATTAAACTCAATCAAACCTTTGGTATTAAATTTTAAATATATGAAAAACATTTTTCCCACACCATCATTGTGGTTGAGCTCTATACAATCGTATTTAGCATAATTATCACTTACGTATATTGGTTGGCAATAAAAATGATCAAGTAAAGTTATGCAACCTTTGTTGGCGTCCAAAATTATTTTCCGTAAGGCATCAAATGACATGTCCTCACTTATTATGATGACTTTAGGATAAATAGGGTATTCAAACTTTATCCCTTCATATAATGGAATCAGGTCACTATTGCAATACACAAGAGTGGATACACTCTCCATGTTTTAAGTAATATAGTGAATATCAGACAAAGGTGTTGAGTGGCATCTAACTTCTATTACTATATATATTAGGTGATTAAGTGTTCTCCTGTGACTCATACCAACGGTTGAGATCGCACTGACAATATACACGATTTAGATTGTGTCATAATTAATTATGGTTGCTTTGCAAAATTTGAAAAAAAAAATGCTCAGTCAAATTGTCTCGTAAAAACCATCATCTAGTCACATCGTCTCAAAAAAAGCAATGTGAGGTCAAATCATTTGGGAAAAAGCAATATGGAATCAAATCATCTCCAAAAAATGTAGCGTTTAGTTAATTTGTCTTAGAAAATTCAATGTTCATTCAATTAAGGCATTATTTAGTGTTCAATCAATTAACAAGGGCAAACTGACAATCATCATAGTAGAATGTAATTAACAAGGGCAATTAAAGCAACACAAGCATTCCATATTTTGGAATCCTTGTATGCATGTTTTTGGCAGAAATGATTTGAACCCTCTATAAGGCATCCAATGGATCTAAAAAAATAATTTGTGTTAATAATTTATAAAAAAAATGTAATTGATATTTGAATAAATAAAACAAAAATAAATGGTTCAACCTCCTCGTTACGCATGTTATGGAATCTTGATATGCAGCCTATAACATCACCGTGTGAGATTTTATAAAATTGTTGCCTTCTGCCACTCCATCTAGTGAAATATAATATGTTAGTATCAAATACATTACCAAAAATGATCTTTGTTTGAGTGAGAAATTTTTGTTTTCCTAGTTGCAAGTGGATATGACAGTTGACACTTGACCTTTGGTTGAATGAATGACATGTGATATCATGCCCAAGATGACAAAAACACTGTACATCCTCCCATTTTTTTGGATGATGCATAGATAAATTGTCCTACACATTTCTCTGTAAAATGTGTTAAACATGTCGAACCCTAACTATATCATCGAACCTGTTCAAGATCCATTAACAAAGGTAGATACATCATGTGAACTACATTTCCTGACTTGTATGGAATCAAAACTTCACCAATCAACCCTAAAATGCATGCCCTACAATGAACTGCTAATTGTTGTGATATTGGTTCTGCTAGAAAAGTCAACATGTTTTCTTTTAACCATTTTAGTTTCAGTGTTGATCCCACTAGTGCATTGTTGGGGGTATAACACCTATATATTCTGCGCAAAATTGTTTTCAATCATAATATGTTGGGCTAGTAACTGGTTTTTCATCAACACGTAAACTAAGTTGATGAACAACATCTTCCAAAGTGATTATACATTCACCAGCTGAAAGATGAAACGTGTGTGATTTAGGTCTCCACCTTTCAACCAAAGTAGTCACTAAAGCGTTGACGATTTTCATTTTTCCGAGCTTTGCAACATCTGAAAACCCAACTTGAACCAACAAAGATTCAATATTGGGATCTAGAGAAGACATAACTTGACCATATGACTGGATTACATCATATGTTACCTATAGAAATCAAAATAACAACATGAATATTTGTAAATCATAACATAATTAACATTCAATTAAACAAAATGTATTACATACTTGTATAGATCTATGAAGGTGTTGTTTCCAAAAAAGAGGAACAATTGTAGATTCCATGATTTAGACTTTGGTACTAATGTCATGAAGAAATTAAAGAGGGATATATGAGAACGAGAGAAAGTGATTGTATATGATGGCAATACATGCATTGTATTTATAGAAAAATGTAATAGTAACACAATTTATCAATGGGATCTTGATCGTTCAACGTGTGTTGCTTAATTGGTGTTATCTAGGCCGTTGATTTTGTTAGTGAGATCTTGGTTGTTCAATGTCCGTTGCTCCCATCGTTGTTATCTAGGCCATTGATTTCGTCAATGGGATCTTGGCCAAGTGCATGTGAAAATTCATTAAACATTATAAATATAGTTTGCACTAAGGCAGTATGATACATCACCTCAATCAGAAATCTTACTGTTACCCTAAACTCTAAACCATGACTTCGTCATCAGTCACTACGATTGTGTATTACAATGGCACCATCACAACAACTAAGCATGGTTCAAAGTTTGTAAGTGGTTCACCAAAGATCATTCAACTTGAAAATAGAATGTCACTTGATGCCTTAAAAAAGCAATTGGAAACAAGATTAGTCTACCAAATGGTAAAGTGGTCATGGATATACATTTTTGATGTCATGTACCATTTGTTAGTGATTGTTTTTAGTACAGGGCATACATACTGAAAGATGATAAGGACATAATTAATATGTTTTCTATATTCGAGCAACTCTAACCTCACATGCCTTGAGTTATATCTTATCACCACAGGCACACTTACACAAACATGTTCATCACTGCCACCAATTTCTACAAGCTCTTTGAATTTAGAGGGTTTGGATGAATGCATCGATGAAGCAATGAACCTTGAATTGAGTTTTGCAGAAACCCCCCACCCAATTTATTTGATTACTATTTTATTATTTAATGATTTGTAGTCGTCATATGTGTTGTTTATTGTTGTATTACTGAATGCTTGCCATGTGTGTTTTAATGCCAAAAGTTTGAAGTATGGAATGAAATCTTTAAGTTTCAACGATTTTTTTTGTCACTTCATTAATGTGTTTTAGGCCCAAATCGACAACCGAAAGTTGTTTTAATGGCTTCATTGACATGAAAATTATGGGATCGAAATATTATTTAAAACAAAATAAATGATACACACAACAATCTAGGTGTCAATAGTTGTCCTCATGGAATGAAATCTTTCAATGATTTCATGTGAGTGTGTCAGAGATATTTTTGCTTTACACCAGTGTGTCAAGGAATCCAATGTTGATAAGATAACACTTAGGATTGTCTTGAAAACATGTATAAAAAGAAAGAAACTTGATCTTAACCACGACTTACTGGTAGAACCAAAATTATCAAAAGGGGTGTGACCCTAACCGCGACCAGCCGATAGAACCAACACTATCAAGTTCTTAACCCAAGAACAAAGGAAAAGTTCTTACAATAGAGAAACTCTCAAATTTTATTAATCTTCCAATTCTATCTTTGGAAAGTACGAGTGTTCCCTATTTATAGGCTAATCATGAAATGTTATAATAGATTCTCACTATTATGCATTTACCAAATGCATTGATAATTGCATGCCACTAAATGAAAATAAATGACAATAAACATGAATATAAATTTCCCACTAGCCACTAAATGACTTGGAGTATTCTAGAAAACATTTATTAAGGCTAAGAGAAAATGAAAATTCTCCAGAAACTCCAGCCAAAAAAATAGTACAAAATTACAAATAAAATGACAAAAATTGGACTTAGTTATTATCTAATCAGTCCAATATTAATAGTCCATCAAAATTGATCAACTTAGCCCATGGATGCTTCTTGGCTTGTAAATTGGGCTACCCAAAGTGATTCTTCAAGTTGACCTCAAAGCATCTTTATCAATTTGTAGGAAAATGACCCAATTAGGTGTAACCCTTAATTAGACATTGGTCTTCTTTCTCTTTGATCTTTAGAATTAGGCCTTGCAATGCTTGTTTCATCCTCTTAATCTTGAACCTTGTCATAGGACCTCTAATCCCATGTAAAGGATCATTAGACAAGCTAGTTTCACCTCTATCAAATATTTTACGTTAGTGTATTAGAGACACTTTTGCTTTAAACTAGTGTATCAGAGACACTTGTGCTTTACGCTAGTGCATCAAAGACATTTTTGCTTTATGTAAAGGAATCCAATGCTTTAAACCCTAACCCTAGGTCATAAACCCTGAACCCTGACCCCTATATATAGAAGTCATATTCACCTTCATTCAACACATCCACACAACACTTTCTTTCTCTATTACTTTCTTCCAACTTTGCAAACATAATACTCAACATGTCTTCCTCATCTGTCAATTGGTTAGTGTACTACAATGGTTAAATAATCAATATAGATGAAAGAGATACATTTTAATGTCCTCGCCCAACGTTCTTCAAACAAAGCCTCACACTTGAATCCTTGGAAAGAAAAATCCATCAAAGAATCTGACTTCAACCACTAGACCAAGTTTGCGATATTTCATTTTGATACCCACAACTAGTTAGCTGCAAAATGCTCAAGTTTACAGTAGTGCAACTTGTTGACAATGAAGACGTCAAAGGTATGATTTCTATAGTTTGCCAACATGAGGTTCTTACATGCATTGAATTGTATGCAAAAATCCAATTACATACACTTCCCACCCTAAACACTCAACCAATATCTCATGAACCTCAATATTATTCAAATCCTCAATCCCATGTTTCACATACTTCTAATGTAACCCAAGCTACATTCTATTTAATCCAACCACAAGAAAGTTTATTTGAACCAAATACATCTTCTTTTACTCAACTTATTTCTGCATCATTTTCCACCAATTTGTTAGACTCATAAACATTTGGTGTTGCTGAGGACCAACCTCACCCATACTGGAGTACCCTTGCAGCCCAACCTACCTCATCAACCCAACCAAATGAACTTAAGTTTACAGTAGAGCTTGGCTTACCTAACGAAGAACTTAGTCCCTTTAGTGAGGATGAAGACGAAGTTCTACGCAATCAATCTCAAGAAGATCATAAGGAAGAAGTTGAGCATGTTTCTCCAATAATAATCGTACAACTATACTACATACCACCACACATGCATAATGTTGACCTTGAATTTAATTTTTCAGATTTTTAATTTGGTGATACGTTAGATAACGAAGAAGTCTAACATCTAATGGGGATTCTCTTTGAAGGGATGTGTTTTCGAACAAAAGAAGAAGTACAACATGCTTTTCAATAATATCATGTAAGCAAAAAGGCTAACTACAAGACACAACTATCAAACTCATCAAAGATAATTGTCATTCATGATGATGATGGTTGTGCTTGGAGGTGCAGGGCAGTATACATCCATGCAAGTAAAAAGTGGAAATAAGAAAGCTTTATGAACCCCATACATGTTCAAATCCAGCAATCTCACAAGATCATGCAAAGCTGTCTTATTTTCTCAATAGTAAAAGCATTCACACGTTGATTGAAAATGATCCATCAACTTCAGTGTCGACCTTGATAGCTCACATCAAAACACTAAAGGATACACTACCGCGTACCAGAAAGCATGGTTGGAATAGAAAAAATTCATTGAAAACATCTACGACAATTGGAAAATATTGTTCCACGATTTACCAAGATTGTTGCAAGCTATACAACAATTTCTTCCTAGTATGGTCATGGAGAAGTAAAAACTATCAATGTTACCACAAGAAGGTCAAACAATAAAGGGTTTCATGAAATTTCATTTTCTTTTTTGGAGTTTCAAATCGTGTATCAATGGGTTTCAATATTGCAAACCTATGGTTCAGGTCAATGGAACATAGTTGTAGGATAAGTACAGGGGGACCCTCCTTGTGGCAATAGATGCACAAGATGGCAACAATCAAATCCTTCCAATAGTCTTTGTCATTGTTGAGGGTGAAATAACAGAAGCATGACTCTTCATCCACAAGATGGTCTATGTTTGATTTCAGATAAGTATGAGTCAATAAAACGTGCCTACTCAAGACATGATAGTGGATGAACGACATAATTTTGCGCATGTGTTTTGCATTCGACACATTACACAAAATTACATGAAGAGGTTCAGGAACAATAACTTAAAAAACTAATTATCAATATGAATGAGTGTCAAACTTCTTTTTCTTTATATTAAATATCACTTAATTTTGTGTTATTCACAATATTGAAATTGTATGTTTATAACTACTAAGCTTATGTAAGGATAAAGCCTACGTTCAATAATTACTACAACAATCTGAGGGAGGAAACAAATGGTGATTGAGCAATTAATTGACTTAAGGAGATTCTGCGAGAAAAGTGGACTCTCACATGGGACGGTGGTCAATGATAAGGACACATGACCACCAATCTTGTTGAGTCAATTAATTTGGTACTCAAGAAAACACAAAATCTACCAATGAGTACACTGGTAAAATCAACCTATACAAGGTGTAATGTATTGTTCAACCAAAGAGGGAGAGAAGCCACAACAATGATTACATTTGGTCAAATTTATACACAAGTACTAAGCAAGACTATGGAAGACACACAGAGAAAGGTAAACTCTCACATTGTTCTTGAGTTTGGTCAATCTGACACATGATTCTTGGTCTAGGAGACAATTAACCTGAGAGAGGTTCGACCTGCTAGAAATTTCATGGTCAGGCTAGATGAAAGGTGGTGTGACTATCTCAAATTCCAAAAAGTGCACATGCCTTGTTCTCATGTTGTTGTTACTTGTAAGCATGCTCTCCATTTGTATAGAAAATATATACATACATCCTATGTATACGTTGGAAAGTGTCTCCAACATATACAAAGGATTATTTGTGAAATTTTGCAGCAAAGCGTATTGGTCACCGTGCCATGAGCCAAAAATCTGCCTCGACTCAAAGAAGAAAAGAAATTCTAAAGGTCATCCTTTCTCCTCTCGTATACACACCGAAATAGATATCTGAGAACCGAGTCAACCAAAATAATGTTCCATGTATCGCATCTTAGGCCATTCAAAAAACAAATGCCCCTAGCATGTAGGCTCAAGCAAAAAATGTTAAGTTTATGTCATATTCTTTGTATTTTAAAATTTTTGTTATATTATTTAAATTTTAAATATTTTGTTTTATTTTTTGTAATTTTATATCTATTTTCTAATTTAAATATTTTAGTTCAATTCAACTTGTTGGTTAAATATCTTCTTTTTTTAATTTCAATTACGTATTTTAATAATCAAATGAAATGAAAATACAAAGGATTTCAACTTTAGATAATTTCTTATTTATTGATTATGAATTTTTTTTTGGTTTATTTAGTCTTTTTTTCAGCTTTTTTTTGTTAGTTTCGATATCTAAATATTATGTAGTTTTTATGTGAGAAATTTTTATGAATTTTTAGTCACTACTTAGTTGTTATTGTGGTTTTTTTGGTAAAACTACTATAAAATGAAGATATAAGGAATAAAGATATGTTTTATTTTCCTATTCAAATTTTTTCAAATTCATAATTTTAGTTTTTTTTTATTTTTTTAATTGAGATATTTCATCACTCACTTTTAAAAATAATTTTAATAATACAAAAGATTTCAACTCTTCAAAAAAGGATAAAACAAAAAAAATAATAACTACATATACAAAATAATATTATTTTCCGTTTAAACAACACATAAATATAAATAATTAAGAAAGAAAAAAATGCAAAAACAATTTTAAAAAAATACAAGAAAAAAGTTAAGAAAACGACAACTTGTTTTTTTATTATTTTTAAAAAGGCACGTTTAAAAATTGGTTCCTGGTGAATCAATTTCTAGAGGAATACTAAAAATAAAGGTGAGAAATCAGAATAGTATTTTGTATCATTTGGATAAATAATTTTGTATGTATTATTTGTGTAATTTTATATTTTATAGGTGAAAATTTCTAAAAACGCTACTCACATAATATGTATATTTAGTTTTCTTTTAAGGAAAATGTATATTTAGTTAAGAGGCAGTTCTAGCTAAAATATGGTGAGACATTTTATTTTAGTAGCGTTTCCAATATAAATTCATTCCACGATTGGTCACTTCGTGGCAAGTATCGAGTACAACATCCTTCTTGATGAAAACTTCATTTTATGATCAATTTAATAAAGGAGAAGACATAGAATTAGATGATGGCACAGAAGAAGAAAAAAATGTAGTAGAGAAGATGATTATAGTTATACTTTAGTGTTGGACAAGTTTTACTTATTTTTTAACCGAATTTAGAATTAGTTAAAATTCATTTCTTCTCATAAATTAAAACAAAAACAAAACAAAAAAAGTTACACTTTTGGTACATTTAGTTTTCTTTTCTTTTCCGTTTTTTTTTTCAAAGGTGCATTCAGTTAAAATCCATTTAATGAATAAAGTAATAGAGATGCCAGAAGGGAAACTTGATATCCTAGAAATGCCTCCAAAGCCTTTATTGTATCCACATGCAGAACCTCATCACACGACTTCACAAATGGTGAAAGTTATTCTGATGAGGAGTCATGAGGATATAGATGTGAGAGGTGTTTACCTCTTTGGTAGATCTAAACCCATTGATATTTCTGATCATGTAAATTTTTAGCTACAACAATATATGTGTAATTTAACTAGCCTAGACACGAGTGCTAACTATGATTTTTTAACTACCCTAAAAGTGAGTGCACTGTAATATAGGGAAGGAAAAAAAATACTTTTATCATCCTGCACTGTAATATAGGGAAGGAAAAAAAATTCTGTGTTAAAAACTTCAACTTTGGAGAAATACTTCTCAGGTACTTCATTGTGAAGTAGCAGAAAAATACCCTAATCAACCATATTGATAGAGATTCAATTTACTGACCCAACAATAATAACCAAAAAAATAGCCCAAGTGGGGAAGTTCATTATTGGAAGAGATCCCATCTCAGCAACAAAGCCGGTGCCGATAGCCATTGATCTCTAAACTAACATGCACAGTCCCAACTAACTCTAATGATCACTAAATTAACCAACAACCTCATAATATAAACTAGAAGTAATAGCATATGAGCCACTTCAAGTACATCAATCCTAAGCTGGCCATACCATTATATATAGACACAAATCTTATGAGGCTAGAGCATCTCAAACCTTAATCTAAGAAGTATTTCCCTTTTCCAACTTTCATTGCCACACCTTGGTGAGTAGTGTGGCCAGGCTAAGGTAGGTATCTTCACAATAAGGAATAGTTCCATTTTCAAATGTTGCTCTACAGGGTGCCCCTGCTTCTTTTTGTGTGCTTCTGTTTTGCCAATTCTGCTGCTGTATCTGCTAATGAAGCCTCTACAGGTTGGTGGTCTGAACCTACTTGTGTATATACAACTTTCCTTTATATTTTGTACAATATAAGTATCCTAGAACCATAGCATAAGCAACATTACATGATTTACATTCATTCTCAGCTAGAACTACAACACTTCACTGACACACTAAAACTAAATACAATTATAACAATCATGTATACAATATGATATTCAATGTTTTTTTGCAGGAACTGAGGTGACCATTGATGCCAAGCCTTCAGATAAAAAGTTAAAAGGCACAGAGTCATTTCCAAAAGAGAAAAAGACATTTTCAATACCATTTTTTAAGCCTGTACCAAAGTTGGTTCCGATTGTTAAACCTATACCAATGCCTTTTCCAAAGCCTCTACCTCTACCTATCCCAGTTTTCCAGAAGCCTATACCAAAGTGGATTCCAGATGTTAAGCCTATACCAAAGCCAATTCCTATCCCGGTGTTCAGGCCTGTCCCAGTTCCAGTGAAGCCAATACCAAAGCCATCTCCAACAATTGAGAAGCCAAAGCCATGTCCAATAGCCAAAAAACCTGTACCTACTCCAGTGGTTAAGAAGCCTTTACCAAAGCCAATTCCTATTGTTAAGTCAATCCCAAAACCATCTCCAACAGTGAAAAAACCTCTACCTATCCCATCAATTAAACCTGTACCAAAATCAATTCCAATAGCTAAGCCAATTCCTATCCCAGTGTTCAAACCTATCCCAAAGCCATTTCCAATAGAGCCTTTACCTATTCCAGTAATTAAGCCTATACCCACGCCAATTCCTATCCCATTGTTCAAGCCTATCCCAAAGCCATTTCCTATAGTGGTAAAGCCTCTACCTATACCAATAATTATGCCTGTACCCAAGCCAATTCCCATTTTTAAGCCAATTCCTATTTTCGAGCCCATCCCAAAGTCAATTCCAATAGTGCAAAGGCCTCAACCTATTCCAATAACCAAGCCTGTACCCAAGTCTATTCCCATTGTTATACCTATTCCAATTCCAGTGTCAAAGCCCATCCCAAAGCCATCTCCAATAATAAAAAAGCCTTTACCTATTCCAGTTACTAAGCCTATACCCAAGCCCGTTCCAATAGTTAAGCCAATTCCTAAGTCTATACCCAAGCCAGTTCCAATTGTTAAGCCAATTCCTATCTCAATATTCAAGCCTATTCCAAAGCCATTTCCATTAGTTAAAAAACCTCTACCTATTCCAATAATTAAGCCTATACCTGAGTCAGTCCCACTTGTTAAACCCATTCCTATTCCAGTATTTGAGCCTATCCCAAAGCCATTTCCAATGGTGAAAAAGCCTTTACCTATTTCAATATTTAAACCTATACCAAAGTCATTCCCAGTGGGTAAAATGCCTCAACCTGTTCAAGTTTCTAAACCTATTCCATAGTCGTTTCTCATTTTTGTAATTAAGCCTATACCAATAGCAAATCCATTTGTTAAGCCTAAGCCTTTACTTCAAAAACCCTATTCTTCCTTAAATACCACTTCCTACCAAATTCAAGAAACCACTCTTACCACCTCTGCCAAATTCACAAGCCTATTCTAGCATCATAAGAATCTTCATTCCATACACTTTCTTGTGCTTATGAAGTTATCCGCTCCAATTTGGAAGAACACCTGCATCTCAAGACCAATGTTATTATATATAAGTTTGCACGCATTCTATTGTATCAATCTTGGATATTGAATTGGAATGTATTTAAATTAAAGCTTTTTCCTCATCACGATATAGCCAATGTAAATCGATGATGGACTAATCAAATAATGATGCTGATTCGCTGGTTTTGGTTAACTTAATAGTTGTTGTTTTTTGTGATAACATTTTTGAGTTAGGGTACAGGCAAAAAATAATCATATAAAAGGTCACAAAACTCTGTTCGCTTGATACGTGATAAAATTGTGGTTGCTCACCATGATCACTGCATGATGTAATTGCCGCAGCTCAGAATGTGGCTACATCTACACAATTTATAACACCTTAACTGATATTTTTCTATATAAAATGCAATGACATAAAGAACATGTAACTTATATAGTTCCTCATGTAACAATGGAAACTAATATCTTCAAAATTGATTAAGATATTGATTTAAAAAATTTTAAATTTTTACAATAAAAGTATTTAAAAATTATTAATTATAAACACTCAAAATTTAAGTATATATAAATATAATATTCATAATAAAAAAATGCATGATCAAATTTAAACAATTATCAATTTATATAGTTATTATATATATTTTAATTTATACATTTCATACAAATATTACGTCATTATTACTTAAAAAAACAATCAAAATAAATTTGAATTTGAATAATAGGTTTAATATTTTTTAAAACATCCTCTCAATTAAAATATAATTAATTATATTTAATATATTTCTAAATATTTTAAAAATTAATTTCATTAATATATATATATATATATATATATATATATATATATATATATAATTTAATCTAATATGTGCATCATGAGTTTAAAATCTAGTACGTAATTATGACGTGAAAGAATGATCATCAAGTTAATTGACAATCGCATGAATTGTGAATTAATAATAATTGATTGATTCAATAAATTTAATAATTATTTTATTCTATAATAATACTTATTATAATTATTCAATAATTAATTAACTAAGTTAATCACCATTGATTTATAAATTGTGCTAAATTATTAAAATGTTTGTTATTATTTGATTATACAAGTTTATATTTATATTTATATTTATTTTGAATTTTTTAAAATAATATATAATATAAAATGATATTATTAAAATATCATCTTTTTTTAGAGGAATTAAAATATCATCTTATTCACTACATATAATATTTTTTTTTTGTGTTGACAGTTTTCATTTATGCTATTTGATATTTTTGTGTTGAAAGTAATTACGTTATGTAATTAAAATTTAATTTATATGATTTCAAATAAAATTATAATTATTAATTAGGAATGAAATATTAAGTATAAAAATTGATTGTAAAATTATAGGAATGCATATCATAATTACAAAAAAAAAATACATATTATTATAAGGTCCAAATTTAGATATTTTACGTGTCACGTGTAGCTTTCCTTTTTTTATTCTAAATAATAAATTCATTTTGTAGAACTCTTGACAATGCCACATGTAACTGTCCCTTTTTTTTATTTTAAATCAATTCATTTCATACAGTACCTGAAAATGATGAATTATGTGTTACTCAATTTATTCAGAAATAGGACATTTCTTGGTCTTTGATTTTTTTTTAAATCAATTCATTTCATACAGTTCCTGAGAATGATGAATTATTTGTTACTCAATTTATTCAGAAATTGGTCATTTCTTGGTCTTTGATATTGTTTGTACCTAGCACGCTAATTGCAATTTCTTCTTTTCAACATTACAAACCTTCCTTTATAACATTTTTATTTCTGAACCAATTTTTTTTTTAAAAAAAGATCAAACAAGTTTTAGACTTAAATGTAATTTTAGTTCTCTTATTTTGCTTAATTCGCAATTTTAATCTTTTTATTTTAAAATAGAGATATTTGATTCCAATTTTAAAAAATTCATGATTTTAGTCCTCTTATTTCAAAATAAAAATATTTGATCTTCCTATCTTAAAATTTTCATAATTTTGGTAAAATAGTTTTGATTATATTTTGTTTTTTTTTTCAATTGAATCTTGGATCTATGTAGGTAAGAAATAATACATAGATAAAATTAAAATTAGATTAAAATTATATATATTTTTAAAATATGAAATCCAAAATACTAATTTTTTTAAAATATGGAGGCAAAATATGGGTTTTTTTTTTCGTGAATACACCCTCTTTCTTCTGATTTTTTTTAATCTATACTATTTTATAATAACTTAATTCTCAATCTACACTATTTGAGACTTTTGTGCACTATTTGAGACTTTTGTGCTTGAAACTGAATTTATACTAGTTTCGTGAACAACTTTGTGTTTTGTATGAAGGTGTATCCTTTTTGTTTTTTTTTTAAATTTAAAATATTATAAAATATAAATATTATATTATATAATTTTTTAATTGATTTTAAAATTACTTATTTATTAAATTAAATTTTTTAATTTTTTTAAAGAAAATGATATTATTAAATATAATTATTTTTGTTTTATTATTTAATTTACTTAACATATTTTTTAGGTGAATATTTTTATTTAAAATGTGAATTTTCTAATATAATTATTTTAATATAATTATATTACTAAATATAATTAGTTTGTTTATGCCATTAGATTTAATTAAAAATGAGAAAATCTTTTGTTCAACAATTTATTTATAGAAGAATATTATATTGCATATTGTTTCTTTTGAAGGTGGTGTTAACACAATCCAACTATTGAAAACGATTCTACACAATAAAAGTTTTGGTTACTTTTAACAAACCATTTGAAATAGAAGAAAACATATATCCTACACAACATATTTCAAATCATCATTAGTTTTGTCATGTTTGTGTTTTAATTGAATTTTTTTAATATGTTTCATTATTTTCGATTATCATCTCAATTACTACTCTTTGAAATTTTATGTTTATTGTGTAATTGTATAAGATAGATGTACCAATTATTTTTTTAATGAATTTTTTAATTTGTTTTAATACTACTAACTAATTTTCTTATTTTTTTAATTAACGAACATAACAAAAAAAATATCAAAAGCACATAAATTTAACTACAAAAGTACATACAACGTAATTAAAAAATTGTACTATAATTTTATCTAAATTTTTTATTTTTCTTTATCTGTATATTTTAAAAAAAAATAAAAAGAATTATAAAATTTAATTTAATAAATAAGTAATTTTAAAACCATTAAAAAATTTATATAATATAATATGTATATTTTATAATATTTTAAATTAAAAAAAAATAAAAAGGAGAGAGAGTTAGGTATAAATGACATAGCTATATAATTTGTCAGTAGTCCCTTGACCACGTTGATTTGCAAACTAGTGTAGATTAACCACTTTCAAAGCACAAACTCCCAAGCAGTATATATTGAAGATTAAATTATAAAGTAGTATAAATTAAAAAAAAAAAAGGGAGAGAAAGGGTGTATTGACAGAAAAAAAAATCCAAAATATGTCTATTTCCAAACGGAAAGACCAAAATTACAAATTTTCTTAAATAGAAGGACCAAATATCTCTATTTTAAGATAAATGAGTCTAAATTACATATTAAACAAAATAAGATAATCAAAATTACATTAAAGCCTAATTTTATCCTCATAAATACATTTTTAATTTTGTTTCTCTTTTTTTTTTTTGTTCATTTTCATATCTATTAAATTTATTTTTTTCAGTTTTGGTCTCTACATTTTTTTTATCCATAGAAATCAAAAATAGTACAAGAGATCTACCATAACTCACATATCATATTCAACCAATTGAACTAAACCCCTTTGATCAAGAGTCTTTGATTTAAATCCCTGTAAAAACTCTTCAGTTTTTTTTCCTATAAAGTTAATACCTTTCTTATGTAAAATACCTATAAAAGTCATTTTAACATCTTACATATACAGTGTACAATAAGTGGTTTAACACCTTAACTTGTAATCTAAGTTCAGACAGGAGCTGACACTTCTACAAGGGGAATTACTAATTTACATTTTGTGGAAGAGATGCATCTTTTATTATTGCTTTCCAGTGAGCATCATCCCATTGATCTCTGTAATTATCTTGCAATCCGAGTAATACTGGTTTGATGCTCTCTAGATACATTTCATCCCTCCAGTGTTCTATAGGAGGCAAACCGGCTTTAGCAGCTAACCAATTGCAATAGCCAATCTAGCAGAAAAATTTACAAATGTGTAAAGATAATAAAAAAATTCAAGTTCGGTATATAATCCCTACAATTATTAAATGCATCTCGTGCCTATTTTAGGCTCCACTTTTCCAAAAAACCAAATTTAAACTCACTTCATAGTGAAATGTGAATGGTTACGTTATCAAAGAAATTTAAAAGAAAATTAAGAAAGAGTTGAGAAGTGATAATCATAATAAACATTGGCATGTCATGAGGTGAAGGTCTCTAAGTTGGAAAGATAAGGAGGAAAAAGTTAAGAATAAGATTTTGCTTATGTGCCTTAAAAAGAGATGAAGATGCTGACAAGGCAGTTCCACTGCTCGTGATTCAAGTTTTTTTATATATTTATTTAGATATAGATATGAATTAATAGAAGGTAGGACAAGAAACAGTTCAGATTTGTGTTATTGTGGCTCACAAACCAACGGTAACTCAAATTCAAACTATTACCTATTACCCTTCTAATTGAATAGAGTTAGAGGAAATGAAAGGAGGATAGTTTCATTTTTTACATTTACAAAATTTTAAATATTAAAAAATAAACAAGGAATGTATGATTGCATTGCTACATGATATCTACCATTTTATTCCTCATTAGAAAATTTTCTAAAATAAGAAGTATACATGTTTACTTCCCTCCTCATCCATTGTGTCCAAACTAACTGAAATTGTCTCCTCCTGGTGCTACAGCTGTTAGATAATAATATTTTAATTTTGCCCATCTCAAAAAAATTTAAAATAACAAAAGGAAACAAATTTGAAAAATCATCACCATTTGGTGGGAATGATTTTTTTATGAAAAAGTTCATTTTTCGGAATGAAAATAGGGGTTCATATGAGTGAAGAGAAAGGAAGTTGTTTACAACTGCAACATGATCAAGAAAGAAAAATTATATGTTTTCACATAAACTATTTCATACTTTTTATAGCATTTTTCAATATGGAAACCTTGGACTCCTAATAAAAAAAAGTTATTCGTGATATTTTAGGACTGCACAAGACTCAATAGCCGAAGTAACCACCAAATCAATTTTCATGCAATATTTGGAGTATTTGAAGACCAATTTATGACAATTTTTTCCCCAAACTGGAGCTACAGATAAATCTTGACAGACTACATGGATTACTTTTTCTGAACTGCCAAAACAAACACACACACATGTATGCTTAAAGAACTTAGAGAGAGAGAGAGAGAGATACCTCTTTAAAATGCAAGTAATGAGTCATATGCTTGGGAAATCCATCTTTTTCCATTTGTTGATAGTATTCTTCAACATAAGCCATCATCTCCTTTTCAGTTGGCAAGAGAACTTTACCAGATAAAACACGTGCTACCCACTTGCATTGTAACTCCGTCATTTGGAAGATGACTTCCTGATCAGAAGTAAAATACATATATGAAGCATGGACTCTGAGACGGACACCAAATATGACACCGTAAAGACATTTTGACATGGCTAATGTCTAAAATATAGGACACGGGGACATCGCATACACGCAAACAAAGAGATTCTAATTAAATGAAATATGAGTAACATATAACAAAATATTTAAATTAATGATATATTCATCTTTTTAAACCAACCTTTTATGTTTTTTCAAGAGTATTAGTTGCGTAAAGGTGACACCTGAGTGTTCAAGCCAACAAAATAGTAATTTTTGAATCAAACACCTAATAAGAAATGTCAAACAAGTGTTTGGGTGTATCAGTGTTGGAAAAGTGTCTAACACGGTGACACTTCAAACAAGAGAGGTGTCCGAGTTTCATAGAATTACATACAAGCAATATAAATTTAATAAATTTCAAACAGGCTTAATTCTCAAGCCTCGAAATACAGCACAAGCCAAAAAAATCAGATTTGATGGCAGATAGAAATTCATGGCTGGAAACATGGCATTTTTTTATGATGATAAGGTACATTTCATAAACTTCATTCAAATTTTATAATTTATACTGAACTTGTACTTTCAAGACTGATGCTAATTATTATACATCCAATTCTTACAATTTAGGAGAAACAGAGAGTGAGAGACAGAAAAGAGAAAAGTGTGAGATAGGATAGGTGATATAATGGAGAACGCGAAAGAAAAAATGAGCTGTAAAATATGTCGTAAAAATTGTGTATATGCATCATTTCTCTTTCTTCAACGTGGCAAGAATGGTTTTCAGTTTCCACAATGGAGCAATGGCATTACAAGAAAGAAGAGAAAACTAGTTACCAATTACCTTTTCAGGTATACCAATGAAAGAGAGCCAAGGAGCCAATGCAGGAGGAAAGACATGCTTGTATAATGGGCCAACACGATTATCCTCAATTGTTACTATTCCATTTGTTTCAAGAAATGGAAAGTGATACTTGTATCTGTCAAAATGAAGCCATAGATAGTACCTTACTAATTCACACATTTTATTCGCTAGAAAAGTTGCTAACATAAAGTAAGCAGGCAAGTAGCCCACATTACAATATAGGCCCTATTTGGCTCTGTTTTTCTTTTTATAGTATTTTCAAATCAATTCTTTCCACCAAAATTAAAATCAATTCTAAAAAATAAAATTCAAAATCTGTTTCGAAGAGCAAAAGGTTTAAAAATAAATTTCAAAGAAAGTTATGAGATCAAATCTGTATTATACATGAAAACAGCTCGTTAATGAGGCGGTGTTCTACATCTCTTTTATTTTTTAGAAACAAAAAAACTAAAAAAAAAACTTTATTGTACTATTATTTTCTTGCTTTTCAAACACCTACTCAGTTCAACAATTTAAAAAATTAAGACCAGAAAACACTCTTTGAAACATGTATTTTTAAAAACTTAAAAACATCTCATGAAAATGGAGAGCAAATAATTCCTGTATTCATCAGTATAGATTTCATAGAAATTGATCATAATAGAAAATATATTTTATGCATACCCAGTGCAGTAGAATAAGACATCTGCATACACAGAGGATCCATCGTCAAAAGCAACCAACCTATCTTCAGACACACATTTTACCTGTACAGACATGATTAATATGAAACTTATTTCACAGGATGCCTACATAGTTTAGCTTACACTAGTTATTAGTATTTCAATTATCAAGGGCAGGACAAAGTAAGTACTAGGCTCCCACCTGCTGAGGTGAAGTGGATAGATAAATGCAGCATTACCACTGCATGTGGAGAGGCTTGTCTATAGCAAGGTTTAAAGAATAATTCTGATGTATTTTATTCAAAGAATAGTGTAGTATATATATATATATATATATATATATGCAAGGGTCCTATAATTCCTCATCTATTAAAGGAATGACAGCTGCACAAATTACCTCACAGTTGTAATAATGCATTTACAGCTAACAAAATATTTGATTGTCTAATATTAGCTAATAGAATATTTGACATATCTTAACATTGCTCTCTTTAGCTTACACTATGTTGAGAAAAATTCAAGTCTCACATCAACTAGAAATAAGGCCACAATAGAATATATATGTGGGAGGCAACCCTCACCCTACGAGCTAGCTTTCAGGGTTGAATTAGACCCAAACTCACATTTTAGATTAAAAATATTAAAGAAAGGAGCAGGCATTGTGATGAGAATCATGAAACTGGCCAAATACAGGCTAAAGGTCCAAGTGGAGAAGGATGAAGACCCAGAGGCAGAGACACTATCAAGACTATTAATTGTTGCTGAAGGCCCAAACTAATTTGAAGGCCCAAGTTAAATAAGTTTTTAGTTATAATTTATTTTTATTGTAATTTTGGCCCAAACTGTTTAGAAGGCTCATGTCTATTTTTATCTTTTAGTTCAGCTACATTATAAGTATTGGTTTTTGTTTTGAATAAAAAAACTTTTGACATTTTCATAAAATTGGGTGAGAGTTTCTGTCTGGGTTCCTTGTTGAATCAATTATCAGACTTATCAAGGTAATCCTTGTGGCGTCTACCAAGACTTATCTTCCTTCACCGGAAGTGGCGTCTATCCTGACCTATCTTCCTTTACCGGAAGTGGCGTCTATCCTGACTTATCTTCCTTCACTGGAAGTGACGTCTACCCTGACTTATCTTCCTTCACCGGAAGTGGCGTCTACCCTGACTTATCTTCCTTCACCGGAAGTGGCGTCATCCAAACCTTCGTAGCCTGTATCAAACGATCCGCCCCGTAAGATGCACATCATCTGGTATCAGAGCTTCGGCTCTTGATACAGGTTCTATCCTATCCTATCCTATTATTTTTCTTTGTAATTTGTCCAGGTTCGTGTTTTGTCCTTGTTTTGTTATTTTTCTTGTTTGCGTCTTGTTGCGTTGTTGTTTGTGTCTTTGTTTCGTTCTTGTTCTTGTCACGTTTGTGTTCTTGTTGTTATTCTTGTTTCTAGTGTCTTTCAGACTTTGTGTCATAAAAAAAAATTGTTTGGGTTCTGTTTCAAGTAAAAAAAAAAAGTTGCAGAAATTTTGAAAAAAAAAAGAGAAGAAAAGAAGAAAGAGAAAAAAGAGAAAGTGGGTGTTTGATCTTTGAACACGAAATTGAGGAAGTTAGAGGCTTTTTTTTGGCAGAAAATCGTGTACCAAATCCCCTTATCTAGATTCTCCTCTGAATTCTGAGCGTTTTGATATATAGTGGGCCTCAAACGGACAACCGTAACAAAAGTTATGAGGATTTGAAGTTTACTTGTCATATCTGTTATCTTATCTGTTATCCTATCTCAAATCTAATCTGTTATCCAAATCAAATCCAATCTGCTATCCAAATCAAGTCCAAGTTGTTATCCCAAATCAATTCTGTTACTCTGATAATTATATTGTCTTTCCTTTTATTTTATATTACCTTGTGTGTCTAATTTGATCCATCCAGGAACTTAAGAGGGAGTGAGTGGTAAAAGGCAAGAGTGAAAACATCACACAAAAGCCTATATTGAGAGCATCAAACACGAGTGAACTACCATTAAAGAGAGAAACACGTGAGTAGAGTGTGGTGAGGTTCTGAATTTTTATTTTTTTTAATTTACTGTAAAATTCTTTGTTCCTTAATCATGGCAAGAGCTGGTGACAATGGTGGTGTATATCATCAATTGGACGAATCTCAGCGCTTATTTCTGGACGCGTGGACTACACAAATGCAACGTTTGTTGAACCGTAACAAAGAAGAGCCCTACAGACGAATAGCCAAATCTTCCTCATTTACTCTTAAACCTCTATCCCCTAGAGAAGTGTGTGATGACCAAATCAGAATGGGAGAAAAGAGAGAACAAGAGAAAGAAAATAGTGAGGCACCACAAAGGAATATGAAAAAGAAGAGTGATACACCCGAGGAAAAGAGTGATACACATAAGAGAGAGAGTGATACACATGAGAGAAAATTTAATTATTTTGCAAAGGCGAGTGAAGTGAGGAAAGTGTTACCTGCTCATGAACCACTCAATCTACAGTATTGCAAAGACAGTAAAATTTCTACTGATAATTCTAATGAGTTTACTATTTCTATTTCTCCTAGTGTTCAACCATTATTGCAGGAATTTAAAAATGTCTTTCCTAAGGAGATTTCTCACGGACTACCACCTTCAAGAGGCATAGAACATCAAGTTGATCTCCTCCCCGGAGCTTCATTGCCTAACAGGTCAACTTACAAAAGCAATCCCCAAGAGACTCAACGTAAGGATGCACATGCCAAAGTTGAGTATGTGAAAAGATTGTATGACCAAGTGAAGGTGCAAATTGCAAAGAAGAATGAAAACTATGTCAAGCAAGCCAACAAGAAAAGGAAGGAAGTGGTATTTGAACCCGGTGATGATCTTGGACATTTGAGGACAAATGTTTTCTAAGAAGGAGGGAATGATGAGAATCATGAAGCTGGCCAAATACAGGCTAAAGGCCCAAGTGGAGAAGGACGAAGGCCCAAGGGGAGAAGGACAAAGCCCCCGAGTGGAGAAGGATGAAGGCCCAGAGGCAGAGACACTATCAAGACTATTAATTGTTGCTGAAGGCCCAAACTAATTTGAAGGCCCAAGTTAAATAAGTTTTTAGTTATAATTTATTTTTATTGTAATTTTGGCCCAAACTGTTTAGAAGGTCCATGTCTATTTTTATCTTTTAGTTCAGCTACACTATAAGTATTGGTTTTTGTTTTGAATAAAAAAACTTTTGGCATTTTCATAAAATTGGGTGAGAGTTTCTCTCTGGATTCCTTGTTGAACCAATTATCAGACTTATCAAGGTAATCCTTGTGGCGTCTACCAAGACTTATCTTCCTTCATCGGAAGTGGCGTCTATCCTGACTTATCTTCCTTTACCGGAAGTGGTGTCTATCCTGACTTATCTTCCTTCACTGGAAGTGACGTCTACCCTGACTTATCTTCCTTCACCGGAAGTGGCGTCATCCAAACCTTCGTAGCCTGTATCAAACGATCTGCCCCGTAAGATTCACATCACATTGCAGTCAGCAAGGAAGAGATTAAAAAAATCATGTGATAATTTGACAAGACAGCAGGGGGTTGTTCAGATCAACTAGTCGCATAATTTGACACAAGCCTCTCCACAAAGGTGGAGATTGAAACCAATGGATTAGAATATTCAATAAACTAGTTACTTATGTTTGAAATGAAAACTGAAATCCAGAGGTTTATTATGAAGCAAAAAACATTCCTCATGGATGCCTAATGGATTCTGAGATACCAAATGTTACATTCCTCTTAAAAGCAGAAAAATGTAAATAAGATGTTTTCTGATTTAAAGGACACTACAGAAGCTATGCAGGTAACTGTTTAACATACCATTTTATGCTGCCACATGTTATCATGATTTGCTAGCTTCATAACCTTTACATCTGGACTTCTAGTTGCTATATGAACCTCCTTAGCAACCTTTGCAATTTCTCTTGAGATGTCAAAGGCACTAGATGCAAATCCAATGACAACCACGATCTGTTAAAAGGGAAATATCAGTATTTAGTATTTACTAATTTTAGGCAAAACTATTAGCGATATTTTTCATATCCAATTGAATTATATATTTTGTCATAGACAAAGTTATGATATTACTTCAGTTGCTGAGCATGGAAGTAAACAATTAACTGAAATCAATACATGCAGTAAATGACAGAAGATACCAAACAAAGTACTAGAGCTAATTGTGTTGTCTAACACTGAGTAAGAAAGCAAGACACGGAGTACCCTAGAAGTAAAAAACGTTTCAACAACACTCACTAAATAACATGAAGCAGTTACCTATATGGTTATTACATCATACTACTTTTCATTAAAAAAATAAGATTTAGATGATATTTACGGTACACCAAGAAACCAGGATACTACTTTGAGAGCAAAAGCCTTGCTTAACAATGTTTACAGCACCTGACCCTGAAAAGGTTCTGGCACTCGGTAATTGTGACTATGTATTTGGTATCCTGGCCACTTTTCAATCCCTGAAACGCAAGGCACAAAATGAGAAACCCATATATGATATATCACACATAACAATACTAATTGTTGCACTCAATCTTAAAAATCTATCTGACGTTTCACGTTCAAGTATTATTTAGCATCCATCACAATCCAATTTAAGGAATGAACTTCAACATTTTTATTCTGTCAAAAATATTACTATTAATAAAAACTATAAATATCTATTATCTAACATGATACACACACAGGGACACGTAAATGAAGTCATATATAATGAGAACAACCTCATATAACAATATGTGTAAATTTAAATCATAAAATATACATGAATAATCAAAATTAAAAGCTAGTTAGTAGTCACATGAGACCATTAAAAGTTAGTAAGTAATCAAAATTAAAAGTTTGCATTTATCTTCCAATCTTTGGTTAAAATTCGATGGACATTTCAAAATGATGAGTTGTACTCGTTAGATAAGGAGTGAACCTCGCTCAAATTTGTGATTTTTCAATAAATTTCAGTCAATAGTAAGGAATATTATTAAAAAAGTAAGTCAAAAAATATGTTGTTAGCATTTCTCTTACTCCAAATGTCAACTGCCATCATATATGTGTACTATGTAAAATAGGAAAACAATAATATATCTAAGTTGTGTCAAAGCTCTATCATAAAGTTGTCACTATTTTTTTTATTGTATTTTTCAACTATTTGAAAGCGAGTTATTTTACAATGTAGTTGGCTACTATTGCTGTAAAAGATAATTTAGTGAACAAAATAATTTTCTCTATTTTAGTAGATTTTTTTAACATAATAAGATTTTTCGTAAAAAATAATGTTTAACATAGATACCAATTTGTACTATAAATTCATTAGTGTCCTTGGTGACATGAAATTGGGGACTGTCATTTGCAATTTTAATCTTTTTAAAAAAAGATTTATTTTATCTTTTATATAAATATATTCTCTATTTAATGTTATTAGATGAATTTAAAAAACACATAATTATAAATACATAAAAATATGAATTTTGATGATAGTTAATATATATTTATCGGATGAATTTTAATTTTGATATTTAGTCCCCAGTCCTTAAATCATGGGTCCGCCCCCTGAATACTATGGCACTATTCTGTACTTACCAGGAATTGTGGGTAACCTGGGTTGAGTGAAGTGCCCCGTGCAGACAACAACCGCTCCAAAAACCTCCCGAGTCAAAACCGAGTCACGATTCCTCCTCGACTCAACCACCCACGAGTCACTCTTTTCCGAAACTAGCTCGACCCGAACCACCTCGCTCCCGAACCGGGTCAGACCGCGGAGCCCAAACTCGTCCGAGAACCGGTTCAAGAACCACAGCACCTCCTCGTGACCCGGGAACGTTCTCGGGTCACCATTGTTGCGGTTCGGGAACGGGTAGTCGAGGAAGCCCATGAGCTGCCTCGGGAGGTTGGTGCGGAGGGAACGGTAGAGGCTCGTGTGCACCACCTCCCGGTTCGGGTCCAAGCCCACAGGGTCGGAGTCGGTTCGCGGATCGTAGCTCCATGTTCCTCCGAGGTGGTTGCTTTTCTCGAATACGACGACGTCGAGGCCCTCGCGGCGGAGGGAGCGCGCGGCGGCGAGGCCAGCCACGCCAGCGCCGATGACTGCGACTCGGAGAGGGTGGGTCATTGGGATGGAGAAGGTTAGCGTGGCATGGGTTGTTATTGGGGAACGTGAACTTGAACTTAATTCGCACACAGCTCTCTGAAAATGAAAGATCAAAATACAAATTTAGTTTCTGAAAATCTAAAAATTGTGATAAATACATTCGATGGTAAACTTTTGTGTGTCATCTCCTATAACAATGAAAAATTTAATCCCTAATAAAAATGTAAGATTTAGTTTATGAAAATATTCAGACTTTAACAATAGACTCTGAACTAATTATTATTTTTAAATTGTAAGTTAGTACTCATATTTACTTGATACTTATATTAAAAGATAATTTAAAAATTAGAGTACATAAGTATTAAACTAATAGAAAAGTAAATTACAACATATAATAATAATAATAATTATTCATAATCTATTATTAATATTTGGATATATTTATGAGCGAAGTAAGAAGACAAAAAGTCAACAAAAAATATATTATGATAAATACATTCATATATTGACAATTCAGTTAACCATCTAGTTTATTTATCACAATCTTAAGAAAAAAATACATAATAATTATTATCAAAACTAATAAAAATAGTTAAATTAATTTGTTTTAATTAATATTGTCATAAATTTAAATTTTTTTATTTTAAAATATCCCAAGATTAATTAGTTTAAGTAGTGATCAAATATAATGATACTATTCATGATTCAAGGAACAATTGTTCAGTAATGAATATGAATCATATAGTTAATAGCTTAATCATTGTATCAACTTTCATAAAAAAATGGTGATATCTTGTTAATACCTAGATTTCACGGTAAATTAGAGCTAATAGAGGAAATTAGAAACTAGATATTAATACATTTTGTAAGTGGTTATATATTTTTTTTAATTAAGAGAAAAAATATTACGTTTCTTATATATAGAAACAATGTAGTAATATATAATTTTTAATATTTATAAAATAAATATTAATTATATTTTAAAAAAGATTAACATTTATTATAAAATTAACTTTTTAATGAATTTTAACTTAAGAGATTTGAGAAAAAAAATACTTCTTTAATGATTTCTTTTTTTTTTTTTGCCATGTTTAAATGTCTAGAAGCAAAACCTCACATTTTAAAACTGTCACATACTCACATTTTTTATGAATAAATCTAAAATTTGGGTTGACAAAAGAAGTGCATTTGAATTATCTTAAACATACGCTTACAACCACTTTTGTAGAGAAAAAAAATTAGGCTTTCAAATTTTAGCTAATAAATGCTTCATGATATTTTTTACATACATTGATATATTGAAATACTTTAGTAATATTGTCACCATTCCGTTATCTTCATTGTCATTGTTGCAATCACAATTTCACCATTACTATTGTCATTACCTAACATTTTTTTTAAGAAAAATATATTAATTTTTATTAAATATTTTATGTTATTTTTTTATAGAAAATAATAACAATAAAATTATGTTGGGTTAAATATTTTTGAGCCTTTAGTCTTGGGAAGTCCAATTAACTCTAAAAGCCGATAGGTTTTTTGAAAACCTAGCCTGCTCCTTACGCCATCTCTTTTTTGCTGTCTTCTTTGGAGACCATCCGTGAGAATTGCGAAGGGAGGAGAGAGAGAGGAAACATATAGGATCATTGTTTTGGCTGCTTTGCTTGGAGGAATGTATAATCAAGGTAAGGGGGAGTGAATTCTCTCTCTTCTTCTTTTGTTTTCTTCTCTTCTCTTCCATCATAGACAAACTTTACAATCCTATGTTTATATGTATTGTGTGCTTAAATTCTCGGACAAACTGTGAATAGCCCAAAATCACTTCCTATTTTTTGAAGTGGTGAATTTGATGTTTGGATGTTCTTAATGTTATCTTTTTTTCGCTAATTAAGGATTTTGACTAATTATGTTTAATTATATATGAGTAATACCTATACCTATATATATATATATATATATATAAAACATCCTGATTTGTAGTATAAATATATACATTTATTTAGCGACATGGCTACAACAATTTATTTTATATTGTAATTTCGTATATGATATATATTTACTTAAGTATACTTTTGTGATTCATGAGTCCAGAATTCTTACATTTAAAAATATGTACTCATATTATTATTATAGTATATATGTGTTTAGTGCAGTGATTATATATTTTCCATATATTTAGAAGCTTTGAAGTTAAGTATATTTTATTATTAGTATTATTATACATATAATTAAATACTTATATGATGTATTGCTTTCTATTGCAAATTGATGTCTATGATTTTGTAGTGTTATTATCACATAATTTCAAAAGTTATTATTATGTTGGAATAAGAAAATATTATTATTTGATTTTATGCATGTATATTGTGTCCTATAAATATTACTATGATACACAATGTTAATATTATGATCGATATTATGATTGAATGCATGATGTCTATGAATGAATGTGAATGCAATATGTGATGGTATGTGTAGGTGTTACAAAAATATTAGGAGAACGTAGTCCTCCCTGAATAGGAATCTCCAAGAGACTTTGAAAATAAACCATGTGCATATTATCTGTGAATCATGCACCATGTTGTGCATATATATTTTGAAGTGAATGATGTTTATGAATTTAACTAGCGAGGTCATGAATGAGTTGATGTATGACTCTGACCATAAGAGTGCGACAATTTAGAATCTCCTTTAAGTTCATGTTGATCACATGTGTTAGGAAGAAGATGCAGCAGGAAGACATCTCTCACGTAAAGTTGCATTCATGGATAAGTTGAGTCATGCCTTGTATGGACCAAGGGTTAGTTGGTTAAGTCGTTGGGTAGTTAGTTGCAATAGTTACGAAACCGTTGCTAGAATTTGTTAAACTCATTGTATAAAAGCTTGTCCCGGAACTGGAATAAAGAAGAAGAAATACATTTCGAGAATTATAGCTTAGTCAGGAGGTTCCTTGGCCTCGAATCAAGGAAAACACGTCTCTCTCCGTTACTCTCACCTTCTTCCTCCTTTCTCCTCTAACCAGCGCATAACAATTGGTCCGACCTGCCGCCCATGACTGCCTTCCATGGTTGCCTCTACCCCTACTCCGGCTATGCCATAACACACCACCCTCCGCAAGAGCCATCCCTTCCGTCTCAGTTCCCACCCTCCCCTTATATACATCCAGCTCAATCCCTTGGGATTGATTTTGAGAGTACCTGGATCCACTTGCTAGCCTTGTGCGATACCCGGATGCCATGGTTTCCTTCTTCGGTGCAGCCACCACTGCCGCCGCCGCCGCTGCTGCCAACTATTGATTTTGCGAGTACCCAACACCGTATGTTCAGCTTGTTTAGTACCACCACTCTGCAAACCGTGCCACCTTCCATGGATCCTATAACACCAACGGCAATGCTGGAACATCAAAACACAGCTCCGTCCTCCTCCGCACAACCACCACCTACAGCAGCACCCATGTCAGCTCCATCCTCCGCACAACCACCACCCACAACAGCACCCACGACAGTCGCACCCATGGCTCCGCTGCCACTTCCCCGCTTTCATACGACCAACCGCCACTTCCAGCTCAATCGTTATCGCCACGACCATTTCCGCAAAATCCCTTACGGCAATGACACCATCTTGCTCCGCAACGATGCCATCAAGCATCAAATTCCTCCGTGCTTGGTTTGGATTCTTTTCACCGTCAAGACTTGGCCTTGCTCCATCTGTCATCGACGACGACACCCGCCGCCACACCCGCCACCACATCCACCACCACCACCCCCGAAGCCACCGCCTCAACCACAATCATGGCTGGCACAGGCTGAGCTTCCATTTTACTCATGTTCTATTTTTCTGCACCCAACACCTTGAGGACAAGGTGTTTTTGATGGGGTAGGGAATGTTAGGAAGAAGATGCAGCTGGAAGACATCTCTCACGTAAAGCTGCATGCATGGATAAGTTGAGTCATGCCTTGTGTGGACCAAGGGTTAGTTGGTTAGGTCATTGGGTAGTTAGTTGCAGTAGTTACGAAACAGTTGCTAGAGTTTGTTAAACTCATTGTATAAAAGCTTGTCCCGAAACTGGAATAAAGAAGAAGAAATACATTTCGAGAAATATAGCTTAGTCAGGAGGTTCCTTGGCCTCGAATCAAGGAAAACGCGTCTCTCTCCGTTACTCTCACCTTCTTCCTCCTTTCTCCTCTAACCAGCGCATAACAACATGGGTTGGAGTATCCTTAAAAGGCCGGAACACCCTAATGCATTGCCGGTAGTGTCATCTCGATGAGAGTGATAGTGTCAAGTTGTCCATTGTGCGACAATCTATCGACTACATGGACTCTCAGGCTACATTCACAAAGTATTTTCAAAATGGTACCACATGCATGCAAATCCATAAGTTAAATGTGAATCATCTTGCATGTGTATCTATGTGTATGAGACATTTGAAGTGGATGTTGTGTGTTTTTGTGATACAATTATTTATAATATATTTTTTCTTTTTATGTCTTCTTTGAGTTTTAAATGTTTGTGAGATATACCTCACTCTCCATTTGTTTATCTCATGTTTGTGTTTAGGTTGAATGTCACCCTTATAGATGAGACTCTATAAGGTCATGATGATGATGTTGGAGGAGAAGCTTAGACTTATGTTTATTGTCTTTTATTTTTAGTTTTATTTGGGACTCTAAAGCTCTGATGGGTTGTGAGATCGGGGATTGATTTATTTTTTTATGTTTATATTTTTTTATAACTAAATTAGTAATTTTCATTTCTTAAGTTTGATTATGTTTTAAGGAATTGTAAGATCAAATGTGAGCCAATATATTTTTGTTGACAATATTAATATTTATTTGAGTTTGAATTATTTGAGTTATGTATGTGATGACCTTTACTGCATGATTGTGAAAGTATTAAATTTAGTATTTTATTTTGAAATAAATTATTATTTGTTTATTTAATTGTTAGCTACATGACATCGTTGTCGTCACCACCACCATTCCATCGCTACTACCGCCATCATTCCACTGCCTCCATCGTCATTGCTACTATTTCATCCACCATCACAACACCACCCATAATTTTAAAAATCGAACCGACGATTGATTAGGTCAAGACATTGGGTCATTAGGTCAATGGTTGAACTATTGAGTCACTAATAGACCTGGATGACCTGATTTTATTAAAAAAATAATTAAATTTTATATCCAACTTTAATTGACTCGCATGACTCAACCCATGTTTCTTTCCTTGGGCGTGGCCCGACCGGGTTCAGTAATCATTGATTTAACTCCAAATCTGACCAAATTGTATTGGGTTACATCAAGTTTATTGCGTGATTGATCTGATAGACAACTGGTCTCGACTAGAATAAATTTTGATCATCAAGAATTAAAGAATCACATAAATGATATTGCCACAATAAGAAATATTTTTGTCATAGCAAAAAAGGAAAAAAGGACTCTTGATAAGATGAAAATAAATGAAGATTTGCTATAACCAATATGAGTCTCACCATAATAATTTTGTAAAGCTAAAGATCTTGAAATTAATAAAAATTTGCTCCAATGAGTTAACCTTTCGCTTCAACAAACAAGATGCTGAAGCATAAAGATCAAGTTCAAGTTCCGGGTTCGTGTAAATAAAAAAATTAAGTGATAGTGCCGATCCAATTAGCACTTCTGGAAGATAATTAATTCAAACATAAAAATGTTCATTTGAACAACGAAAGTCATAAACGCGTATTTGACACTGATTTTTAACTGAAAGATCTTAGTAATTGGCACCTTGAAATTGCAGTTCAATCTCAGTGATAATTGTAATGGTTATAAGTGATAAAATTAGCTAAAAAATGAAAAAAAAAATTAATTTGTTAAATTATACATGTTTGATAAAATTAGTTATTAAAGTAATTAAAAAATATAAGATGATAAAAAATAATAAAATTATGATTTATTTTAAAAAATTAATCCATAAATTTGATATATATCAAGTATAAAAATATTTAAAAAATTAGAAATTAAAAATTAACATTTTTAAAAAATACTTTAAATAAAATTTGAAAAATATTAAAAATTACTAAAAAGAAAAATTGGAACAATCCAAATATAAGTTTAATTAACTCAGCAGTGTTTCAAAATTTTCCGCCTAAGGCGCAAGGAAATGCATCAACGAGTGCAATATATATATATATATATATATATATATTTTTTTGGGGTGTTCAAAGAAGCTTATTTTTCCATGGACTAGTGGACTTATGACGTGTATGTATTCTGTAAGCTGTTTTTGGTGTATGTATTCTATCGTTTGCAAAAGCCGAAGCTTTCAAGTTTCACGGCAGGTTCACTGTCGAGCATTATGGGGGTTATCTGATGTTTAAATATATAAACAACATAATTAGAAGTTTAGAACAACACGCAAATTAGCATTTACGCATCTTCCACGGGGTTTCTACTTTCTACACGGTCAACAACAATATAACCTGGATTATTTTAATCTTATTTATATTCTTTATATATTAATAATAAACTAAAAAATGTTGGTTGAATGTGGTGTTATAAAAATTGGTCCTATCATTAATTCCATCAATACTAAATTAATAGGTTAGATAATGTTTAACTACTGGATCACTTTTTGACTCAATTGACTTGAAATTAATATATATATATATATATATATATATATATATATATATATATATATATATTACTTAATAAAACATGATTAATTTATATTTTATATTCCAAAATTCAGGTTAGATGAAATTATAAATATTATATAATTATTTATTATTATAAATTATTTTGTAGATATTATCATTAAATAACTTAAAAAATATTATTTTTCAAAATTAACATAAAAATTATCCATGATAATAAACAAATCAGATAAAAATATATAAAATATATACTTGAATATTAAATCATATCATAATTATAATAATTAGTTATTATATATTTATTCTTATTAAGATGAAAAACTAAAGTAACACATATATTAATCAATGATTAACTATTAATAATTTAATACCGGATAACTGAAAAAAAAAAAGAATTGGCTATTAAAGAAGATATATGTGAAAAGAGAAAGATAGCAAAGATCGAGTGTAGCAAACATACGTTTCCGTGAATGGAAATGGAGCACAGAGTGATTCCGTTTTCCACGAGAGGGTGGAGGAGGACTTATGATGTTTTCCTCAGTTTTAGAGGAGAGGATACCCGTTTTGGTTTCACTGGTCATCTCTACAACACTTTACGTCATAGAGGGATCAACACTTTCATGGATGATGAGGCGCTTGAGAGAGGAGAACAAATATCAGAAGCCATTTTCAAAGCAATTGAAGAGTCTGGGAAAGCCATCGTTGTGTTCTCGAAAAACTATGCATCCTCAACATGGTGCCTTGAAGAACTTGTCAAAATCCTCAGTTGTATGAAAACTAAGGAACTTAAAGTTTATCCACTATTTTACAACGTGGATCCATCTGAGGTACGGTACCAGAGAGCAAGTTATGGTCAGCAATTGGCTAAGCATGAAATCAAAATGAAGTATAGCAAACAGAAGGTGCAAAACTGGAGGCTGGCTCTGCATGAAGCTGCCAATCTTGTAGGGTGGCATTTTAAAGATGGGTACACCTATAACACTCTTGTCCCTCTTTTCTTTTTGCTTAAGTCTTTAATATTTATGACTTAAATATATTTTAAGTTCCTGATAAATAAAAAATTTTAGTTTGAGTTCCTAATAATTTTTTTTGTTGTTTTGAGTTGTTAATATATTGAAATTTTTGTTTTAAGTTCTTACCATCAATTAAGTGATATGTGTCATTTTACAAATTGATCTTTCTAAAGTTATCAATGTTTATGATGGTGCCATATCATCACTTAATTGATGACAGAAACTCAAAACAACAAAAAATATTTATTGGAGACTCAGAACAAAATTTAGTCATTTATGAGGATCTTAAACATATTTAGGCCTTTATTTATTTATTTATTTATTTTGTTATAATTAATATCTTTGAAAATTTAGTCATGAAGAGTCAGCTAATGGGATAAGACTTCTGTTTGTTATATTTAACATGGAAGATGGAAAATGATCTCATGGTAAATAATATTTCAGAAAATCGTCACTTTAATTGAGTCAAATGATGTCATGTAAACATGTAATATATGTAGCCGATCTCACCTGGTGAGAAAAGGCTTTTGCTGTTGTTGTTGAAGATGGAAAATGAAATACACCCCTTGTTCATGAATTGTGATTATAGTTGCATATACAGGAGAAATTATTTATGTTCAATTAAAATTTAGTAACTCTTAATATTCCTATTCATGTCCTTCTCCTTACCCTCTGCTTAAAAGCTTCTTCCAACCATACCATGAAACATTTGAACAAAAGGAAGTAAAGATGGAAAATGAAATACACCCCTTAAGACTACATATAGTTGCATATATAGGAAAATTATTTATGTTGAATTAACATTTAAACAAAAGGAAGTAGCCTTCATTCTTGATTTCTTTCCTTTCCTTCTCTTTTACCTTCACTTAAAAGCTTCCAACGATACCATTAATGAAGAAGTAACTTTTTTCTTTTCAACAATTGTCTATCAAGCTTCTTTGTTTATTTGTAATAAATGAAACTTGTCATGATGGATTTAATTTGAGTATCCACATTTTTTTTTTGCAATTTCACAGACATGGATATGAATATGAATTTATCACACGGATTGTTGACGTGGTGGGCATATCAAAACCCAATCTTTTGCCTGTTGATGAATATCTAGTTGGAATTGAGTCACGTATACCTAAAATAATATTCCGTTTGCAAATGACTGATCCCACTGTCATAATGGTGGGGATATGTGGAGTTAGTGGAATTGGTAAAACCACTCTTGCTCAAGCTTTGTTTAATCACATCAGCCCACAATTTGAAGGTTCATGCTTTCTCAGTGATGTTAGAGGAAGTTCAGCCAAATATGGGTTAGCATATCTGCAAGAGGGAATTCTTTCTGATATAGCTGGTGAGAATATCAAAGTGGATAATGAACACAAAGGAATTCCAATCCTGATTAGGAAGTTGCACGGCAAAAGGGTTCTTTTGATACTTGATAATGTGGACAAGCTGGAGCAATTGGAGTATTTAGCAGGAGAATGCAATTGGTTTGGTTTGGGCAGTAGAATTATCATAACTAGCAGGTGTAAAGATGTTCTAGCTGCTCATGGAGTTGAAAATATATATGATGTACCTACGTTAGAACATTATGAAGCTATGCAACTTCTAAGTTCCAAGGTAACCACGGGACCTGTACCTGCTTATTATAATGCCATTTGGAAACGTGCAGTTCACTGTTCCCATGGCCTTCCATTGGTTTTGAAGGATATTGGTTCTGATTTGTCAGAAAAAATGAATGTTATTGGTTCTGATTTATCATGGCCTTCAATTGATGAATTGGGGATTGCACTAGAAAGATATGAACGAGTTTGTGATGGAGAAATTCAGAGTATACTTAAAGTGAGTTATGATAGTTTGAATGAATGTGAGAAGAAAATTTTCCTTGACATTGCATGTTTCTTCATTGGAGAGCCAGTATCATATGTTGAGGAAATACTATCAGCTATTGGTTTCAATCCACAACATAGTATCAACAGACTTATCGATAGATCTCTCCTATCTATCGATTCCAGTGGAAGGTTGATGATGCATGACCATATAAAAGACATGGCCATGAAAATAGTGCAACAGGAAGCACCCCTGCATCCAGAAAAACGAAGTAGATTATGGTGCCCTCAAGATGTTCTTCAAGTTTTAAATGAAAATGAGGTAAGAGCTACATTCACTGGTTTTATGTTGTTAGATAATGAAGATATGAGAAACAAGCCTTTATGTTACCTCTAATTTAACATTTATTATGTTAGCATATACTAGTATGCTTTTCCGTTTATAATTTGAATTTACATGTATAAGTGTTTCTCTATGAAATTTGGTATGTACAGTTAGTTGTATTTAACTTATTCTTGCTTTCAAAGGGATCTGATAAAATTGAAGTTATGATGTTGGTTGACTTACCACGAGGAAATGATGTACTGAAGTTGAGTGACAAAGCCTTCAAAAATATGAAAAGCCTGAGAATGTTAATTATTAAGGATGCCATATATTCTGGAATCCCCCAACATCTCTCAAATAGCTTGAGAGTTCTGATATGGAGTGGATATCCTTCAGGATGCTTACCACCTGATTTTGTCAAAGTGCCTTCTGATTGTCTCATTTTGAACAATTTCAAGGTATGTAGCTATATCAAATTGTTCCTCTGACCTTGAATAATAGTCTCAAGTTTATTGTCTAATTGTTGTACTCTTCTGTTTACAGAATATGGAGTGTTTGACTAAAATGGATTTCACTGATTGTGAATTTTTGTCAGAAGTACCTGACATTTCTGGAATCCCAGACTTAAGGATATTGTATCTAGATAATTGTATAAATTTGATTAAGATTCACGATTCTGTTGGATTTCTTGGTAATCTTGAAGAGCTAACTACGATAGGATGCACTAGTCTAAAAATAATTCCATCAGCATTCAAGTTGGCATCTCTTAGAGAGCTCTCTTTCTCTGAGTGCTTGAGACTTGTGAGGTTTCCAGAAATATTGTGTGAGATAGAAAATTTGAAGTATCTCAACTTGTGGCAAACTGCCATAGAGGAATTACCATTCTCTATTGGAAATCTTAGAGGGCTTGAATCTTTAAATCTAATGGAATGTGCTAGGCTTGATAAGCTACCCAGTAGCATTTTTGCACTACCAAGACTTCAGGAAATTCAAGCTGACTCGTGTAGAGGGTTTGACATTTCTATTGAATGTGAAGATCATGGACAACCGAGATTATCTGCTTCTCCAAACATTGTTCATCTGTATCTGAGCTCTTGCAACTTAACAACTGAACATCTTGTTATATGTCTCAGTGGTTTTGCCAATGTGGTATATTTGGACATATCTTACAATAGTTTTACGGTCCTTCCAGCATGCATTAAAGAATGTATCAATTTGAAGACTCTTCTGCTAAGCAATTGCAACCAACTTCAAGATATTTTAGTCATTCCCTCTAAATTAGAAGACATAGATGCATTAAACTGCACATCATTGACATCTCAATCATCAAGTGTACTATTGAGCCAGGTTATATTCTTTAATGCTTCTTGTTTGAGTTTTCTTTTGTTAATTAATCTGTTTATTTTGTGAATCCTTTGCTCTTTCAAAATATTTTTCCTTATTTTTGTGTGATCAGGCATTTCATGGAACTGGGCAGAAAACTGTAATTCTTCCAGGTTTAAGGATTCCAGAATGGTTTGATCATTGCAGCAGTGAAAGATCCATAACCTTTTGGGGCCGTGAGAGATTCCCAAGGATTTGTGTGTGTGTTTCTTTTGGAATGCTCGAAAATTCACTGCACCACCATTTTCAAGTTACATTCTGTATAGTCATCAATGGCCACAAAAGGATATTGTCCAACCGTTGTTACGATTGGTCAGTTCAGACAGATCATGTGTGGCTTTTTGATCTAACTGCCCTTGTTAGTTATGAAGATCTCAGAGGAACATTGGTGAAGAGTGACTGGAATCATGTGGAGATTGAAATGGAATGGAATTGCTGTATACAAGGTGACCATGGGCCAACAAGAATGGCTATTGTGAAATGGTATGGAATTCACGTATACAGGCAGGAAAGTAAAATGGAGGATATTTCTTTCACAAATCCCAAAAATCTACAAGAAAATATTACAAGTAAAAGGGTTGGTACTGAGGTTTTGGATTCATCAGAGAAAAGCCAAAAGAAGTTGAAAGCAATTTCTCAGTGGGATTGATTCCATTCCTGATTGTAGAAATCTGCTTTCAGAATCAATGGATTTCTGTCTGAAAAGTGTTTGGTTTCATGTTTCAACTTATGAGTCTAACTCAATCCTACAAAATCAATTTGTAATGTAAGAATTGCTCTCCATTTATATAGTTTATCTTGTTACAATCTTTAGTCGATGTGAGACTTTCAACACACTCTCTATCTTGAAATGATCACAATTTAGGTGATTTTTCCAATAGCTTCAAAACACACTAATGACCTATTAGGATACAAGTCATAAGTGCTTTTAAGAACTTCTCAACTGAAAATATATAGTTTTTTTAGTAGAGAAACTCTCACTTCTAGCTTCATATCCAAATAGGCCCCTTAGTCACACTTTCCTAAATGTACTCTGAATCACGATTTCCTAAGTATATACAGAATATATTTACTCACTTTCACAATGCCCCCTCAAGTTGAAGCATGATAGTGGCAAAAGCCCAACTTGTCAAGAAGAAATTCAAACTATCAGCCGAAGAGCTTTGATAAAAATTTCTACAAGTTGGTTGTATGTGTGAAAATGCATTGGAGTAATAGTCTACTTCAATATGTTTTGTGCATTCCTGAAACACCACATTAACAACATATCATTAGCAACTTGACTATCACAAAAATAGTCTTATAGGCTGAGGGTGTGACACTTTCAAGTCGTGCAAGATATCTGAGTCACTTTAACTCACATGTTGCGGTAGCAATAAATTGATACTCAGTCTCTGCTAATGAACGAGAAACAGTTGCAATAAATCGGTACTTCTTTGTCTTCCCATATACAGGAGAGTATAGCTTCGTGTATCACATTCATAGGTTTTCTTACAATTGAGGAATTTGACAAGTTCAAGGCACCATGTTGTGGAAGCCTAACTTTTTGAGAGCACAACGATGGTCATCCTAGACTCTTAAATTGCTTTGAAAATGGTGTCTGAAACAGTGAAATTTGTTCTCCTCTCTTAAGAACTTCATCATCCATGAAAGTGTTATAATCCCCCTTTGGTACAAAGCATGGTAGAGATGACTAGTGAATCCAAAGCAGGTATCATAAGTCCACCCACTCACGGAAAAAGGAAGAAGCACTCTTTGCTTCATTTCCATACACGTACGTTTGGCAAAATCAGAGGACAACTTTCGCCTTTACAAGAGAGCTTGTCAGCTTTAAAAAATGCATTAGGCTATAATAAAAAGAAAAGTTTATTACAAGAGACTTTATTAATCTCATGCAATTACTTAAGACACATTTTCTTATTAAAACAAAAAATCCTAATCAACTCATTTATATGTCTATTGGGTCAAAATTTTGGTGTGTTACAGGTAAAAAATCTTTATTGAGGGAACCCCAAACAACTGCTACATATCAAAAGGGAGAAAGATGACAGAGTGAGCATGATAAAAATCTATGCAAACAATTTAAGAAATACAATAAAAAGAAAAGTTGAAGTGAAATTGAATTTAGATGCAAATAAAAGGCTCATGCCAGAAGTTCAAAATTCTACAAGGAGATATGTCTACTGAATTGAGTAAAGGAGGATACTTGTGAGGAATCCAAAGAAAAGAAAAAAAGAAAGAAAAAAAGGCACGCACATAGCAAAGGAAAGAAGGTGAACATATGCAAAGTATGAAGCAACCCGAATTCATTGGTGAGATTTTTTGCTAAAAGAAAAAGGGTTTTAGGTTTGGATTTGTACATGCGAGTCTTTTTTTCCCTACAGGATGCACCCACCAGTGTATTATGTAAATAAATAAGAATAAAAATAAAAGAGTAAAAACACACCATTGTATTACAAAATACATAAAAAATTAAATAAACAAATAAGTCCCAACTTAAAACAAATGCATGTTTTTATTTCAAATACACTATTCTTATATGGAAACAATTAATAATTTTTTTTTGAAATTTGAATAGTGGTTGATTTAAATAAATTATAATTAGAATAATTAAATTTAAGATATCAAAGATAAAAGGATATGCAGATGAAAATGATTAATGATTTTCTTCATTTGTCTGAAATTTCCATAATAATTAATAAAATTTGAAGAAAAATAATTTATTAGATCTAATAAATGCCTTAATATATAACTCTTCATACAAATTTTTAGAGTAAATAGGCATTTTGGTTCCTGACTTTTGACCCCTTTGGCAAATTAGTCCCTATCTTTTTGAAATGTAAAAAATAGTCCCTATCTTTGCATAAGTTTTGAAAAATAGTCATTGCTGTTAGTAAGGTGCATTGTCGACAATTTTAGTGTCACATAGACTATCCAATATGACAAATTGTCCCAAATTGTGACACGTAGACTGGACCTTAATGCAAAATTTAAAAAGTTGTCAAATATTTTCTTCTTCACTTGCTTCTTTTTCCTCAAATTAGGGTTTCTAAAGCATGTCTCCTCATCTTCATCATCACTACTAATGGGGTTTTTGAGCTCCTCTAAATGATAATCATCTGTTTCATATTCAACTTCAACTTCCTTCCTCATACAAGAGAAGTCTGTAAACCACTCATCCTAGTCATTGTCATCTTCATCATCAGGATTACCAACCTTTTTCTCCTTATCACCACCAACATCTTTCTCTTCACCACCACCAAAGTCTCTCTCTTCACCACCACCAACGTCCACATTAATACCTTTCTCTCCACCACCAACATCTGCATCAATGGTGACCAAGTACAAATAAATTACATTAATCAATTATTAACATTAAATTCCAAAATAATTCAAAATTATGCTAACCATGTTGGACCAAGTAGAGATCAATTAAGATTTACCTTCCTCATGGCCAGCAACAGGTACATCATCTAAATCATCCTCATTACTAGCTTTTGGAATTGGATGACATTTCAAGTCCAACATCAGTGGGACTTCTTCTGGAATTGGATCTACTTCATGATGAAAATAAACGTTTATCTCATTCTCATTTTCCAAAGCATCCTTCACTAAGTATAATATATCTCCATCTGTTGTACAACTCATTAACCCATGATTAAAATCTAAGTCCTTATCAATCAACCAAAAACAATCTCCTATCCTGCTATACTTCTTACATGCTTGCACCAGATCACATAGGATAAATGTGTTCATGTAATCTGCAGATATATCCTCCCAAACGTCAAATTTTTTGCCTATATATTCAACATTTCCATCACTGGCACGTGGAGTAAATCTTCCTCCATGGTGCAATATTAAAGTTATCTTGACATCCATTCTACACAATCAGAAACCACAAACAATGTCATATATTAGGAAATAAAAAACCTAACTCAAACATAGGCACATCACACAACAAAATGCAATGTCATGTATAAAAATAGAGCATCATAAATTAAAATAATAAAGGACCATAAAACAGAGTAACAATGAATCCATGCTATATCAAAACCCTTCAATATATAAAAGCCCAAAAATACAAGAGAATGTAAATTGTTCTTCATCAAACCTTAATCAACACATCACAATGATTTATATGAATGAAGAGCAAAACAACGAGTTGGTTCACCAAGACAAAGACCAAAACGAAAAACAAAAATGCAAAAACACAAAACAACCACAAAATAAAACCCTTCGCGCATCAGGGCGATGAACACGAAAACAAAAGTGACAACGTAAACGACTGCAAATGAAAATGATAACGTACATTATGCGAACCTGAAGCAACAATGAAAACGAACACACAAAAATTTCAAATGATAACGTACATGACGTGAACCTAGGTGAAGAGCGAAGCGCGAAGAGTGGCAATGACCAACAAATGCCGAGAAACGTTCACTACTGGCGGAGGGAGGGATTGATGATGAGAACGAGGGAGACCACGACTCGAAAATGGAGGGAATACAAAGAGACGTTCTTGGATCACAGTGAAAAAACCCAATGCAATTGTAGTCTAAGGCAGTGAAACCGTTTTAGGGAAAATGGGTTTACTTAATTTTTGAATGGTTTTTATCCTAACTTATCATAAATTTTCAATTCAGTCCAAAGACTTGCAACATGAGTTTGCTTACATGGACAAAGACTTGCCACATAGACATATGACTAATAGTGGAAATTGGATTTTAACGGTAGAGACTTATTTGCATAATGGATGTAAAGATAGAGACTATTTTTTACATTTTAAAAAGATAAGGACTAATTTGCAAAAGGGGCCAAAAGTTAGGGACCAAAATGCCTATTATATATGGAGGAACAATATTATTGGAATCTACTGGATCCAAAAATCTGGTCGAACACAGTGAGGAATGTGATGGACATGAAAGCAAACATGGGTTCATTTGTAACTGCTCTTAAAGAAAAATATGTTTGGGTGATGAATGTAGTACCTCGTGATGGGCCAAACACACTTAAGCTTGGGGAATTGCTAGGGGCACCCAACATTTTTGCTGGGGCACACAACAAATTTCCTAAATGCCGAAAATACCCTTATGGTATTTTCGGTTATAAATAGCAGTAGGATTTTTTTTATTTCCGCAGCACCATTTTTTCCGCAAAATTTCCGTAAGTCAGTGTACGTCGCTTCCATTTAGGGTCGTTTGGAAGCATATTTGTTCTCCGGTGGTGTACGTGCATTGGTGAGGAGTATACGGTGGATTTTGGTTAGTTTTCGTTGCCGAAGAAGAAGAGGTACGCGAAAAACTTACGGATTGGTGATCCGTATGACCCATACAGATTTTTTTTTTGTTTTTAATTGTTAAATTAATTATTAATAATTTAGTTAATTTGTGTTTTTAGTAATTTTGTAATATTACATTGCTTAAAAATGAATATAATAATGATTAATAATTAAATAAATTTATATGAGAAAGATTATGTATTTAATGTTTTTCATTGGAGGATGTATTTATTAGATTTATATGACATTTTAATGAAAAAGTCCTGTAAAATATTTATTGTGTAAATAGTTATATTTGTGTGAATTGAATTTGAATTTGTTAAATGGTTTATTAAGATGGATGAAGACCAATGGATGTATGATAGTATCATGTCTGAAGAAGTTGAAATGAATGTTGAAAATGAGGAAGATGTTGGCGTTAAAGTTGATTGCTCTGAGGTATTTGTGCAATTTTTTGTTGTTGGTACAATAATTATATTACATAGATGTTTACTCATGGCAAACCTGATTTGAATTGTGCTGTAGTTGTTTGGTAGTCGTGAGGAAGTTTTACAATGGGCTCAATTGTTGGTTCATGACATCGGATTTGTTGCCGTTATAATGAGGTTCGACACCAATACCGGTGTTCGAGGAAGAGCCTCATTTCTGTTGATAACTTGTGAAAGGAGTGGGCAGTATAGGCCTAAGAAACATAATTTGGTAAGAGCATGCACTGGCAGTAGAAAATGTGAATGCCCGTTTAAGTTGCATGCGAAGCCAGTTTCGGGAGGAGACAACTGGATGGTGAAGTTAATTTGTGGGATTCACAATCACGAAATGGCAAAGTCATTGGTTGGGCATCCATATGCAGGTCGACTGACAAAGGATGAGAAGAATGTTGTTGTTGATATGACGAAGTCCATGGTGAAGCCAAGAAATATTTTGTTGATGTTGAAGGAGCACGATGACAACAATTATAAAACAATCAAACAAATTTACAATGTCAGACATGCTTACCGTTCTTCCATAAAAAGGAGTAACACCGAAATGCAACAATTGATGATCCTGCTTGATCGAGATCAGTATATTCACTGGCATAGGGTGAAGGATGATAATGTTGTACGTGACTTGTTTTGGAGTCATCCTGATGCAATAAAGTTAACCAATTCTTGTAATTTGGTTTTCTTGATCGACAATACCTATAAAACAAATAGGTACAAATTGTCGTTGCTTGATATTGTTGGTGTTACACCAATAGGAATGACATTCTCCGCTGGTTTTGCTTACTTGGAAGGAGAACGTCTTAATAATGTTGTTTGGGCTCTAGAGCGGTTTTGGTGTCTTTTCATGAGAGCTGATGCACTCCCCGGGGTTATTATGACTGACAAAGATTTTTCTTTGATGAATGCAGTGAAAACTGTATTCCTGAATGCTACGAACTTGCTATGTCGGTTCCACATTGACAAGAATGTCAAAGCAAAGTGCAAAACCCTGGTTGCTCAAAAGAATGCATGGGATTATGTGATGGAGGCTTGAGGGAGTTTGGTTGACTGTCCCAATGAGAGTTCTTTTGATGAGTACCTTAAAAACTTTGAAATGGCTTGCTCTCCGTGGCCTATGTTTATGGACTATGTGTGTTAAACATTGGTCATTCCACACAAAGAAAGATTTGTGAAAGCATGGACAAACAAAGTGATGCATCTAGGAAACACAACCACTAACAAGTATGAATATTGATTTTTGTTTGTTTTCATTTGTTGAAGTGAATATTTAAATGACAATTGTGCGATTGTTTACATGTTTTTGTATATTTCATCTGTAAGGTTGAGAGTGCTCATTGGTCACTAAAGAGACTCCTACAAATCTCTGTTGGTGAGATATGCAGTGTTTGGGAGGCATTGAATAATATGATGACACTTTAACACACCCAGATTAAAGCATCTTTCGAGACAAGCATGCACGTGGTTGGACATGTGTTTAAAGTAACCTTGTACAAAAAACTACTTGGCATGGTATCAAGGTATGCTTTAAATGAAATTGCTGCTGAGTTTAAGCGTGTAGCTTATGCAGGCAAAAACCCTTCACGATGTGGATGTGTCATGAGGAGTACCCACGGTCTTCCATGTGCATGTCAGTTGTTTAAATATCTTGTTAGCTCCATACCACTAGAAACAATTCATATTTTTTGGCGGAGACTTAGTTTTTTTGATCAAGGGTTAAGTGAGACACAAGCGACCATAACTGAGGAGATGGAAATCATATCGAAACGCTTTGAGAAGCTAGATGTTTGTGGTAAAATACATTTGAAGTCAAAGCTGTGAGATATTGCTTACCTTGACATGAACTCCATGTGTCCTCCTCAAGAAAAAGTGAAGACCAAGGATGCTCCAAAAAAAATGCTTGTCAAACATCCAAAGTCAACAAAACGCGATCCGTCTTATTAGGAGTATGTTGATGCCTTACACTCTGTGCAAAATAGTAATTCCTCAGTGAAACGTAGTGCATCATCATCTCAGGACCCAATACAGAGATGAAATATTCCAATGTTGAATCAATTTCATCCTTGCATCCAGGATTCTATTGAAAACATTATTGATGTCAAAGCAGATGGTAATTATGGTTATCGTGCAATAGCTGCATTATTGGGTATGAGTGAAGAATTGTGGTCATTGGTGAGGAACCATTTGCATAAAGAACTGAGCAACTGGTCCGAAGAGTATATGAACCTGGTTGGTGGCATAGAGAGATTTGAAGAATTAAAGCGTTATCTACTTGTTGACGAGTTATCTAAGGTGCGTAATTTTATTATTATGTCATTTTTTTTTGTTAAAATAACATTTTAAGTAACCACTATTTGTTGTCTGTTACATGTAGGTTACGATGAATAAGTGGATGAATATTACGGATATGGGATACGTCATTGCTTCACGATACAACGTGATCGTTGTTTCTTTTTCACGACAACAAAGCATGAAATTTTTTCCTCTTAGAAGTAGGGGTGGAAATGAGCCAAGCCAAGCCAAGCTTTACTATGCTTGAGTTGAATACGCAAGGCTTGAGCTTGGCTCATTACCTGTCATAGGTTTTTTTAAAGGCTTGGCTCGGCTTACATAAAAGCCTGACTTGGCCTATGAGCCTATTTAAAAGTCTGCTTAAAAACGTCTTTAACCAATAAATTGTTTTAAAACCTAGTGAAATACTAACTAAAAAAAAGAAACTTATAAAATTTCGTATAAGTAATGTACAAATCCAAAAATAATTGATAAACAAAATCATATTGAATTCAAGTTGTTAAAACACAAAGTATATCAAAAGAAAATGAAAAAAAGAGCATAATATTAAAAAAATATATGGATTAGAGATGTTTTATACTAATATAGCCAAATAAAAATATTTAAATTGTCTGAAAATGTCTTTACAAAATATTCTTTTCTTTGGAAGTATTAATCTAGTTGCATTATTCTTTTAACTTGAGTCTTTTTCTTTTTGAAAATTTTTCACATGCAAGTGAACTCTCTAAGCACTTTATGCCACTTCATCCTGTCATTTATAATTCCATAAAAATGGTATAGATAATAGTTATTATTATTATTATTATTACTTAAAAAAGCTGGCTTGTCAAGCTTAACAAGCTTTTTTTATAGTTTGGCTTTGGCCTTTTTATCTAAAAAAGATTTTTAAAAAGCTTGAGCTTGGCATTTATAGTAAACAAGCCAAGCCAAGCCGAGCCTTAAATAGGTCGAGCCAAAGGCCCTTGACAAGCGGTTAAGCTCATTTCCATCCCTACTTAGAAGTCATCCATTGCTAGATTCTTCTGTTCATCGTGTAATATGCATTGGTCATGTGTATGAAAATCATTTTGTACAAGTAATTGCATAATTATGAATTTAGTTAACATGCTAAAAATTTAGTTGCGTATCTAATGTTCAATTACCACTGTCGTTATGTAACATGTTTTGTTACGAGACCACTGTCTTTTATCACCAGTGTCATTGCTGTGGAGTACACATTGTCATTCTCAGACAAAGCAGTGGCCCACTTCGTACATAGCTAGAATGCATCATTACACAAGTTTGTCTAGGCTAAATACCAAATTTGTTGATTTAGGTGAACCATGAACATAAAATTTTATTAGCATTGACGTTTTTGTAAATTAATTTTTTTTACATGAAGAATTTTGCTTTCAATCAGTATTTTTAAAAGATACAAAACAATTAAAACCTTTAAAAATAATAATCATATGGTTTCATTCGCTAATTTTGCAAACATTACATTAACTTGAACATAGTGGACACGAATTCAAACATTACATTAACTTGAACATAGTGGAAACAAATAAAACTTGCATTATAAACTACAATTAAGTAATACTAATTTTGAATTGAATCATGTTGCGACCGAGACATGTCGTCTTCCATTTCCATTACTTGTTTACTAAAAACAGCTAAAATTTCTATTTGCCCAAATTATTTCCAGTAGTTAGACTGTACTAAGACCTTTAGCACGTCATCGTTTGTTTTCAGCTCAACAATTTCAAATTTGATAACTTTATCTGAATACTGATAGTGGCTTGGTTGTCAAAAAAAAAATCGCCTTACCGTTTATGATACATGAATACCATTAGGGAGAATCCCATGAGGTGCAACTTGCTTGATCAAATCCTTCAGTTCATCAATGGTACATCCGGAAGAAATGTCAAACTTTTTTGAATTTTTTCCTATGAACGAGTAACCAACAAAGTGATGTGTGCGTGGCATGTTCCACCTCCCATTGTAATATAGCAGGGCATCATGAGTAGGGATCATAGTGGCACTACTAGAAAACTGCCTTTTCACGTCGCAGTATCTACATCGGTTATAAAAAAACTGATATAGTACATAATACGGTGGCATTTTTGTAATTAAAATCAATTATATTACGCGTTAACGATGGTTTTTATAAAACTGCCTTTGATGTTAACGTTATCAAGGCGGTTTTATAAAAACCGTCTTTGATCCCAAAGGTCTTTTTTAATTACTTTATTTACTTTCTCTTTCATTTCACAAGTGAACCTAAAGCTAAAAAGCTTCGAGAAATGGAATGCTCCTGAGGATAACTGCAGAGAAGGACGGCGAGGAAGATTGAAGTTCTTTTCGGAGAAAGAAAACCAAGAAACACAACAACCACACCGTAGAGAAGGGAACGCTCCAGAGAAGAACCCTCATTATGTCGCTGTGGTGTTGCCAGGGAAGGACGCAGGGGGCCGTCAATTTCTTTTGCTATTGTGGTGTTGTCAGAGCAGAAGCTCGTTGAGGTCGTGCGACACAGAGTGGAGAAGACCATGAAGCAGTAACCTCTCTCTCTATTTCCCCCCTTTACACTTTTACTTAGGGTTAGATTTCTCTTTCTCTCTCTCTCTCTCTCTCTTCAATTCTTTAGGTTTTTCTTTCTGTTTCTTCCTTTTCATTCAATTTTTAGGTTTTTCTTTGTGTAACTGTTTCTTCTCCGCTCCAAAACCTAAAGTCCCCCCCTCCTTTTCAATTTCCCCAATCTTTTGAAATCTTTCTTCGAACCCTAAAAACATTTTTCCCCGATTTTTTTCCTCTTTGGAAATTCACCGTTTAAATTTAATTATTTTGCTTAATTTTCAGGTTCTTCTGAAAAGATGTCTCGTGTGTATGTTGGTAACTTGGATTCAGGAGTCACCGAGAGAGATCTCGAAGATGAATTCTGTGTTTTCGGAGTTATTCAGAGGTAAATTAACACGCTTTAATATCTTACCCTCTCAATTTCGTTTTGGATACTTCTATTTCTCTGTTTTGGTTGCTATGATTTTTGTTTTGTTTTGCTGATTAGGTTTATTTTGAAAAGAATATTGATTTTGTGTTAAATGGATATTATGTTGTAGACGCATTAAATTTTCCCCCTCAAATTTGTTTGGGACACTTCAATTTCTCAGTTCTTTGTTGAAGGGATTTTTCTTCTTCTTTTGCTATGTATTTTTTTAAAAAGTTGATTTTGTGTTTAATAGATACTATGTGCCTGGATCATTAGTGAAAGTGCAAATTCATTTTTAGTTATTATAAGATTGCATTCTTCTGTGCTTGCATTCTTTTGTGCACTAATGTGGGTTTGAATAGCCTGTCCACAAAATTTTGAAAGTGCAAATTCATTTTTAGTTATTATAAGATTGCTTGCTGGTGGTAAAATAATCTGCTAATTGCTTTAAAAGCTTCGAAAATGCTTATTGCTTCCTATATGATAGATATAAAACCACTAATGAGTTTTAGTTTATGAGCCTTATTATTTGAGTTGGTCATTGATGTGGTCTTAGAGTCTCATAGACCAAGCAATCTACAGTTTAATTTAATCCTTGACTGAAATTGCAGTCTTGTCTGCCATTTGTTTTTGTAAATAGACTGAATTGCTAAGAATATGTAAATCATGAAGATATTTGTTGGGTCGTTTCTTTGTTCTGTTTTTTTGTTTATAATTTGTAATGACGAAAGGACATAAGTGCTTTGGGAGATTAATTTTCTTGGCTGGTTTAATTCTGAATAAGGAACTCATTGCTGCATGTTCTGAATAAGGAACTCATTTGTTTTTTGATTCTTCATACTTTTGTGAACATAAGATGTGCAAATAAAGTATAAGTGACAACTGACAAGTGCCCACGAATGGCATTGTTGCTCCTCTTACATAGAGTTTGAACCCACTCTATTATCCGGTTTTAGAGAAAATTGGTTGTGTTAAGTAGTATTTCAATTGACTAAAGTATGAGTTTTGCCATTGTCTTCATTTTACATCTTCATGTGTAGGAACTTGTTGCCTTTTGGCTTTGGCTCATTGTTGTATATTCACATGTTTTGGTTGCACAGATGCTTCTTTTAATTCTGTTATGAGTGGTGCCTGATGGAAGTTCATTTGGATTGATTGCTAAGTGTTTCTTATCTAGGCTACCTGACAGATGGCCAAATGGGGATCTCATCTTTCCAATAAGATTTATATATTGAAAGTGTTACCTGTTAAGCTTTTCCAAAATTTAGTCCTTTTCTTTTTGTGATGCTTTTGCGGTGATTTTAAATTGGAATCGAGTCAATTGTTACTAAGCAGCCAATTGAGCGCCTAATAAAAGCGGTTAGTCTAGTGGATCTTAGGCTGGCCTGATCAGTGGCTATGGCCTTTAATTTCCCCTTTCAAATGCACATTTAATTTAGCGCTGGTTAATTGCCAATTTAGTAATTGTTCTTCCCATGCACTTGCCATTTTGTAATTTCCATTTTAATGTTTATGTATGTAATTTTACTGAGCAATGAAAAGTCCTTAAGCCTTACTGAGTTTGAATGCAAACTCACTTCAAATTACTGCAAATTGTATGAAAAATAAAGAAAGAAAACCCGCCTGTAGATATGTTTTGTGCATTATATATATATATATATATATATATATATATATATATATATATATATATATATATATATATATATGCTCTAGAAATTACACGAGTCTGTCATAGCTGATAGTCTAACACATCTATTTTCATATTTTTAAATTGTTTGTAACCAAAGCTCACTGAAATATAAATTCCCACGGTTTCCTTTAAAGTTGACCCGGTAAAATCAAAGGGAAAATAATTTTTTGAGTGGGGCAGGGGTGGAGGGATTAAAATTAGTCAAATAGACCCAAGGTTCAGTACTTCATCAGTTAAATTTTTTAAGGGATTTTATCCAATGCAAAGCAATTCACTGTTAAAGCTTGCATATTAGTAATTTAAGACCGATACATCTAACTCAATTGATTAATCTATGTAAATTATTATAATAAATATTTTGATTTTTATTTTTTAAATTTATAGATAAAAAATAAAAATAATAAATTTATAAATCAGGTATCTTTGTTCTTTCTATAAGAATGCTCGAATTTTTACAACCAAAATAATTATTGCACCTACAATTGCGTGTCAGGTTTTTATTTATTTATTTATTTAAACTTTTAATTTAATTCTAATACTTTAAAAATTAATCTTTTTATACTTGTCTTGAATTTCTACTAATAACAAAAGTCAAGAAAAAATAAAATAAAAAATAATACTTGTCTTTTTATTTATTTATTTTACATTTCAAGTTGTAACTGGAAAGATAAAATAAAATGACTTGAAATTAGGACTATTGATTAAGATGTGGAGTATTCGTATTTGTATATCAATTGATTTGCATATATAGCTGATGATTTATTATTTATTTAAAGACAAAAAAATTAAATCTGATTAGAGCCAACATTAGTTAAAAATACTTAATTACAAAATTATTTCAATGTTTTATCTAGTTTTAATTGAATTTCTCCTTTTATTATTGATCAGGATATATTTTTTAAATTTTTTAATTAGAATTCTTGTTAGTCCTTTTTTATGCTCTCTTTTTTATTTTTTAGAGTATTTGTGCTTTATTTGCTTTCACTTTTGTACTTTCCAGTGAAGGACTTAGGGAGGCCTATGATGGAGATATTGCATTTGCAAGTGCTTGGAAACTTTTGGTGGTGGGCATAATGACCCAATCAGTGTGGCTTTGGGAGGTATGCTCCCTTTTTACATCAATATTATGATGGTTGATGAAAGGTTCTCTGTTCCTCCTGGTAGTTGATTATGTTTCCATTTTTAGCACCCCAGATGAGCTGTCAATCATAAAATCAATGATTTTTAATGATATTTTTAATTTTTTATGTGATTGCTTGTGATTCTTTTAAGTACTATCCAGACTTGCCAATAGCGACCTATAGCTGCATAGTAGTTGTAACTTCCCCTTGCCGCTATATGCACTGCCATGGTGTTGCACTTCACTCTAGTGGCATTCTGCGTCACTATAGCATCCTTAATAATTATAATAGCTAGATCTTTAAAGTTAAATTTGATTGAAGAATAGCACTAAGAATACTACTTATTTGCAAATAAGTTTTAAGTCTCTGCAATCATTCATAATAATTCATCGAATCTTGATGTAATTTCCATCGTGTGATACTATGAATCAAGCAATGTAATTAGTCACGTGCAGATAAATACATTTCTAGATATATAAAATTACATTTTAAAAATATTATACTTGAGTTTTTTATAGTAATTAATGAACAAAAATTAGATATAGTTATTAGATAATTTTTTATACTATTTTTTAATTAAAATTAAAACTTTACTTTGATAATTTATGGAATTTATCCTTATTAAATAACTTAATTCTTATACTGACCCCAGTAGCAATGATGTATCAAATTAGAGTATATTTGAAAAAATATATATTAAATTAGAGTATAATAATTTGTTACAATATAGAAAGAGTGATTTGTCAAATCCCAAGACGCAAGAACACAGTGTTTTCATTTTAAAAGTAACTTTAAATTAATTTAAAAATTTTAATCTAACCATTCATACAAATTTAAACTTCCTTTACATAGATAGATATATTAGATAGATTCAAATGAGTTAATTATTTTTCACAACTAATGATAATAATTTTATATCACTAGTTAACAACTCTAATTGATTCATGTCATACACAAGTAAATATTATTCATGAATATTTTAAATATATAAATATTTTTTAAATTTATAGTAGGAGTTATTTATAATTAATTTTTTAATTATTTATTGTAAAGTATAATATTTTTAATTATTAATTATTGTTGTCAATTATAGATATATAATTTATTAAAGTATATGGTAAAATATGGTTTTTAAAATACAATAAATGGGAGAAATAAAAAACATTTTAGTTAGGTAAGGTAATAATATTTAAATAATTGTTGAAAAATAATATTTCAATCAATCTAAGATAAGAGTTCTTAGTTACAATATAAATAAAACAAATCATGAAATAGTGACATTTTATAGGGAGTTAACTTTGAGTCAAAAATTGCCAACTGAAGTTTGCTTTACTTATGGGAGTTAACCTTGGGTTATAGTCCTGGTTACTGAATAACCACACTATTCTAGTTCTGCTTTAATAATGTCATTGACACGTAAGTTGGGTAGTTGCTCCTATTATGCCATTAAATAATGACATTGGAAAAAGAAGTGATTGGTTGAACTAACAGATGTCAATTAAATTTAATTGAGACTTATGTAGCCATATCATATATGTAGCTTATCATTTTTGGAGAGCATCATTACCTGCCAAAAGCAAACATGTTAACGAATTTGACTCAATTAAATAATTCTTATTTGACTCAATTAAATAACATGCTAACGAACATATATGTAGCTTTCAATTTGACAACAGAAATATTAATTAATTTATTTTATTCTTGGTTAGGGACTAAGCTAATTATTAATTATCATATATTTACTTGATGAGCTAATTCAAACAAGAATATAGGATTAATTAAAGGATGAATATGGTTAACTGATCATAGTTCACTAATTATCAAGCTTAAATTAACTATCCAGTCAAAAACTATACGTTGTATAAGATTAAGGTGTGAGAATAATATAATTAGTTGTTTCATGTGTCTCATGAGTGATACTTCATATTGTTTCATGTACGTAGAGAACTTTGAATTTTTCAAACATTTTTATAATATCTTTTATTTTATTTTTCTAACAAATAGTATTTGTTTTTAAAGCATTGAGAAACATAAGAAAAAGTTATTGAATAATTAATAAATATTAAAAAATTGAACTCAACAACTCAACCGTACGCGGAAACTTTTTTTTTCTTTTTTGAAAGCTGCAGAACATATTTTCTCAAAAGTGTAAAACTGTAAATAAAAAATATTAGGAAAGAAATGAGATTTCACTTTTGAGACAACCAAATTGTAGACTGAGTGTGCATTTATATAGGGCATACATTTTCTTTGATCTAAGTTTTTTTATTTTTTATAGAGAAATCTAAGTTAAAACCTGTTATATGTTTGATTTTGACTATCGAATATGGTACATAACTCCAACCAGGTGAGATAAGCTACATATATGATAACAATTTAACTCATAAGTCTCAATTAAATTTGATTGGCATCAAAATTAAAAGTGGGTAATACACAATGGTTCTTTAAATAATTTCTATATTTTTCTTGGAGAGAAAAAAATTTGTATCAGCCAAATGATTTGTTAGAACATATTTTTCTACATATATGATAACGAATTTGAGTCAATTAAATAATTCATTCCATATATGTTCATTTTTGACCGGGTTAGTGGGATAGTACCCCTATATTCAACTATCCCAAAACTTTCAAGATTATTCTTGTACTTTAATTTTGGTGCATCTTTGGTTAATTTTGGTGCATCTTTTAGAAGGATGACAATTTCTTATTACTTTGAGCATTGTTTGTAGTATTTAGAGGGAAAAGAGCTTGAGGAATTGAATTGGGAACAGATGAAGAGGAAAATGAAACAACACCTACAAAGTCAACCCCTCACATGTTTTGCAAAACTCTTACAGCCTCATATAACAACACTCACGGGGGGTTCTCTGTCCCTCACAGAGTTGCTGAAGACTGTTCATATCTATTAACAGTGTAATTTTTTTTACACTAACTGTTTATATCTATTAAACTCTTGTTTTAATTGGTATTGATATGTATGTTCTTTCTATACTTTTTTACCAATCAATGTTATGTTGTTCTTTTATTAAAATTAATAGTGTATACTCTTTATTGATTATTAATATTAAGGAACCTTCTTGTCATAGTGACTGAAATACCAATTGGCATGAGAAATTCGTAGGGGAAACAAAAAAAAACTTGTAGGCTGGTAGCATTTACCGAAGTAACATCTTAAATATGTATGTTTTTTCTTGTATTATTTTATGCATGAAATTTTTAAATTATGACTTGTCATCAAATCCATAATTGTATTTTAATGTCTGATAATTTTAGTACGTACTAAGTTGGATATCAATTTTAATGTTTGATAATTTGTCACTTTTGATGTCCTTTCTAAGATGGTTATTACGAAATAATGGTATTTGAAAGGTTTTCACTTTGGCATTCAAAGACGGTTACTATGAAATAACCGTCTTTGAAAGTCTATACTTTTGACATTTAAAGACGATTATTATGAAATAACCGTCTTTAAAAGTTTCTTCTTTTTTACAATTAAAGACGATTATTTCATAATAACCGTCTTTGAAAGTTTTCTGGTTTTCACATTCAAAGACGGTTATTACGAAATAACTGTCTTTAAATGTAAATGCTGACACAGCATACAAAGACGATTATTAGCTAATAATCGTCTTTGAAAGATTCGTACATTCAAAGACGGTTATTATAATAACCATCGTAAAAATCAATTTTGTTTTAATGACGTTTTAAACAACGACGAATGAAAACCGTCGTTAAATACACTTATTAACCGTCGTAAAAAACCCTTTTTTTAGTAGTGTGGCTTTAAGTAAGTTTTATATATCATCTGTGTTCTACCGATGGTGCATAATAACTATATCAGACCAAGACACGAAAATTGATGATTACACCTTAACATTGTGTTAACATCATCATCATTTTTTAGTTGCATACATTGAAAGCGAAATTGATTACCTGTATCTGTGAAAAACTACCGGTAGTAAATTTCATCCACATATTGTTTCTTGCTTAGGTGAAGGATATTGTATATTCTGGTTTTTAGCGTTTCAAAATCACAAGCGTTGGGTACTCGAATGGGTACTAGAGAGGAAGTTTGAAAATAATCACCCCTATCGTTGTGAATGATCAATCCATTTGGAAAAATAAAACCTAATGTGGAGTTCACAATCGTTTGACTGCTTGTTTCTCCCAAAAATGTCATACTTTGTTCTACAAATTGGGTTGCAAGAAAATGTGTGATTTATTAAAGTGTTGCCTTGTATCATATATATAGATAGTTTTCAGTCACATTGCTTCAATTTTTTTACAAAAATATAGACGCGTGCACATGATTTCTGTGGAGTGTTGTCATCTACACCAATGTGGTGTCAAACTTTATGTTGCATCAGAATGTGTTGTCAAGTCTGACAATGTCGTGTCACGCTTTATCTGACTACACATGCATTTCACAATGTGTTGTCAATTCTAACAACGATGCATCATATTTATTAATTGTTTCATTTAATTTATTTATTAACGCAACAATTAAGTAATAATTAAGGATAAACGAATCGCAACAGTTTATATCACATAATGATTAAATTTAAATAAACAAGTGTCATTGTTCATAATTAACTATACAAAATAAATAAAAGATCCAAAATAAATAAATTCCCAAAAATTATAAACCGAAAATCTACAAAGGCAAAGTAAAACTTCAATGGCCGTCCATACGTCGCCTTCGCCTCGATTTGTGGGCTACAGTTGGCTGACCAGTGAAGCGTCTTGCGATGGCCACACAATCTTCAACAATAGTATAGGCTTCTGTTCCTTCGGTCAAAATCCTCAGGTTCAGTAGCTTTTCCAACCTATCAGCAATTGCTACAAAGTCATCCTAGCAATTGAAATAAAACAGACATAACAATTGTTAGCAATCAAATAATAAACAAAGCAAAAAACAAAAAAAAAATATTACCACTGCATGTCGAAGATCATGCTGCTCAGTGTCTGCCTCATTAGGTGCCGCTGCAGCCATTAGGTGCTGCTGCAGCCATTAGTTGCTAATACATATGTGGGTCAACAAATTCTATATGTTGCTGAACCGGCGGTGCTCTAGGAGGATCCCCTGGTTGTGCCGGACTCATGAATGGGTGCGAGATCATGTAAAACCAATCTAGGTAATCTGGAGAACAGTGGCCCGACACTGCACATAATTGCCCTACAAGTGCAATATACTCACCAAACTGCATCCATCTATCATCAATTTCTGCAATGGACAACAAAGACACAACAGGGTGTGGCAAAATAGTCTGGATGTAGCCGAATTTTCGTACAACCCTCTCCGGTCGGTGAATGACTGTCAAGGGGGCCCATCTGAGATGGTCGAAAAACAATGAGATGACCTCAAATTCTCTAAATGAACGGTGGTCACCGTATGGAATCCAACACACCGCGTCAAGGGTCAGTCTATCTAGACGCCTCCAATACGTGGCCACAGGCAGTGCCTTGCCAGAGGTCCAACGACATGCATGCAGTCTCATCTTGTCGTAATCCTCGACAGGAACAGTAGAAGCAATGGACGAAAAATGCTCGTAAATCCAACACTACATATATTTTTCAAACATATTTATTAAAATACACGACAACATATATTAATGAACTTCAACTTAAAAACTTTTTGTCACATCTTAACTAACATGTAACAGAGTAATATATCATGCAAGCTACCTCGTCGTGCTCTTCAACACATCATTTAAATTATCATACATGTACACAAGTGCAGCAGCGCCCCAAGCGTAACCCACACTCTGTTTCAGGTCACACAATGCATCCAAGAATACCACATGCATGTGTGTGACACTCTTGTTAGCAAAGAGTGTGCATCCAAAGAGATGCAACAAATACGCTCGCCCTGCTACAATCCACTCACATGCCTCAATCTTCAGCTCATACAAGTCACGCAACCACGATAGTTGCACATAAGATCCATGACACTGAATGGTCTCAGCTCTAGCATCTATAGCACTAACCTCGAGTAACTCCACCAACATCTCGACAACATTGTCGACATGAAGTTGCTCGAAGCCGTGGAACACCTCTACAGTAGGCAAATGTAACAAAGACGCAATGTCATCCAAGGTGATAGTCACCTTTCTAACGGACAAATGGAAACTGCTTGTTACCTTATGCCAGTATTCCACAAAAGCAGACATTAGTCCATGATCGCATGTATCTAGGGAATAAGCGATCAAAGGACTCAGTCCACTGGCCACCACAAGGCCTTCAATCTCTGGGGCAGGCCTCCCAAACTTAGTCATCTTCCTTCCATGGGAAGATAACTTCAACTCTGGACATTCCTGTAAACAATATTACGAATGATGTAAACAAATAATTAACTAGTCAACTACGTTCTTTATGTTTTTTAAAAATTACGTACCTCTCCATTCCACACTCTCAAAGCAATGTGATTTCAAAATCACTGAGAACTGATGTGTCATGGGATCCACCTAGAAAACCCACAACATCAGCAACACCTTCTTCAACATGTGCTTCTAGTTGGTCATCGACCAATTCCTCCTCGGCCATAGGAGGGTCCACGAGAACAACTTGTTGTTGTCTCTGTCTACAGGCTGATGCAATAGGTCTTCGCCACTGGGGGACATCATCGTCACTCTCGTCTCTCCTCCCTAACACTTTTCCTATTGCGTGCCCTAAAGCCCGACCAAGACCTCTAGTGCTAACCATTATTTGCATAATAATTATCCTATTTTTTATATTCAATGGCCCATAAACATAATAATTAACCTATTTTTTTGTTTGATAATCTAATATTAGTCTTAATTTAAAAAAAAATAATCCAATCTTACTAGATTAAGCTTACTCTTAATTTGAGCAATCCAATCTAATCTCACTCTTAATATGAGAAGTCTAATTTAATTTTAGTAATCTAATCAAACTCTTCATATGGGATATCTAATCTAATCTTACTAATCTAATCAAATTTAATGTTATATTACCAAACATAATTAAATAAAAAACTATGCAAATAATATAGATAACTTAGACTGCAGAAAAATAATCAACAACACTAACAAAATGAGTGAATACATAATAAATTTTCAATAACGATTAAATTTCAGAACCAAATGAGTGAATACATAATAAATTTTCAGTAACGATTAAATTTCAGAACTAAATGACTAAATACATAATAAATTTTCAATAACGATTAAATTTCAAAACCGAATGACTAAATACATAATCAATTTTCAATAACGATTAAATTTCAGAATTTATTATGATACAATAAAAAATAATTACACTATCAATCATATAAAAAATTATTACATTTTAGAAATCATTTTTTTTAAAAAAAAAAAAACCCATATGGATCACTGATCCGTATGGTTCATTAATTTTTTTTAAAAAAAACCATACGGATACCAATTTTTTTTTAAAAAAATATGTATCAGTGACCCGTATGGTCCAAAACAAAAATTAAAAAAAAAATCATACGGATCACTGATCCGTATGGTTCATAAGAATTATGAATCCGTATGAATCACACGGATCACTAATCCGTATGGCACAAAAAGCTTGAATAATCAATTTAAGCATTTTAAACATTTTTTTAAAAAAAATAAAAAAATCCATACGGATTAGTGATCTGTATGGCACAAAACTTCAGAAAACAAACATTTATAAAAAAATTTAAGAAAAAATCCATACGGATTAGTGATTCGTATGATTCATATGGATTCACAATTCGTATGAACCATATAGATCACTGATCCGTATGGCACAAAACTTCAAAAAAAAAAATTTAAAAAAAAATTGTATAAAAAACAATACGGATAAGTGATCCGTATGGCACACAAAATTTTAGAAAATAATTATTTTAAAAAAAATTCCGTAAGGTACTTAAAAAAAGTTATACATAAAAAAAATCTAATTAACTTAAAAAAATTCATACGGATCATTGATCCGTATTCATACAGATTAGTAATCTGTATGACCCATACGGATCAGTGATCCTTATGGGTTTTCCTCTGCAACAAAAACACAAATTTTCGGAAAAGCTTCACAGAAAATTCAAAACCAACAGCAACAACCTTCCAAAAATAGTTACAAACAACAATTCAATCATGCAACAACATCGCAATACCAACAAACCAACAAAAACAATTAATAGCTTCAAAGGGAACGCACAACTTACCTGAAAGACGGAACAACAACCACCACCAACGAACAACAACCACCACGAACGGAAGACAAAGCAGAAGATCACGAAGAAGACGAACCACAACCACCACACACGAACGGACGTAGCGAAGAAGATGAAGAACAACAAGAAGACGAGGAACAAGAAGAAGTTGAAGAAGTAGAAGAAGAGGAAAAGAAGCGCGCCGTAGGAACGTATGAAGCAAATGTACGGACGTCTAAATTTTGGAATTTATATAAATAGGGTTAAGGGCATTTTCGACTTTTCGCCCTCGATGCTGGGTGTTTCAACAAAAATGTTGGGTGCACGAAGTAACTCCCTTAAGCTTTTATATGACAGAGGCCTGAGAGGGTCTATCCATGACTGGTGTTAAAACTTCTTGTCCTGAAGCATAAATTTATTGCATCTTTGATATCTTTCTATGCATTTGACTCACTTCACCTTTGTAGTCTCATTTGATGATATCTGATTTCAAGATCCATGACTTAGCTGATTGTGATTTGTGAGGAAACTTGGTGATTTGACTAAATAAGCCATTGAGATTTGTTACTTCATTGCTTGAACTTGTTGTGCATCCTTGCTTCAATTTGTTATTTTTTTTATTAGGGATTTGGTTCGCTAAAGTGCACGGATATTTATTGATTGAAAAATCAGTGGTTGAAGTTATAATTAATTTTACAGTTTGTCACATATGTATTTAATTTTAGGGTAAAATGTCTTTTAAGTTCCTTAAGATTTGGTTAAATTTTATTTTAGCTCCTATATTTTTTAAAGATTTAAATGTGTTTTTGATCTCTAATAAATACTCGATTTTTATATTTGTTTCCTAATAATTTTTTGCTTTGCGTTGAGTCCCTAATAAAATAGTATTTTATTTTTATCCTTGATATTTTATTTCAACCTTTGGTAAATTAGAAAATTTTGTGTTTGCTTCATAATAAATGAATAAATTTTGTTTTAGTCTGTATAAATAACAAATGAGAAATATTTATCATGGAGCAAATATAAAATTTGCTAATTTATTAGGGACTAAAAATAAGTGTCAAGGATCAAAAATAAAATTATAATTTTATTAGAGACTCATCACAAAACAAAAATTTATTTGAGAACAAATATAAAATCGAATATTTATTAGGGATTAAAAACATATTTAAGTATTTAAAAAATGATAGTTTTGGTAATTGTATTATCTAAAATAGTGAAATTTTGTTCCTAGCTAACTCAATGTAGAATAAGGTCAGTGACAAAATCCACTCCATTTTGAAAATATGAGAACCAAAACTATTATTTTCAAAATATACCAAATAAATTCAAGTTTGACCAAATTTGAGAGAACTAAAACACATTTTACCCTTAACTTTATCACAAATTTTAATTGTTGGTTAATTAATCAACCATTCACTACTAAAAAAATGAGTTTTAACATCGCCCTATTAACATCGGTTATTTGAAAACCGATGTTGTTAAACACTTACTACATCGGTTTTCAAATAATAGATGTTAAAATTGAATTTAGTGTGATTTTAACATCGCCCTATTTAATTATTATTTAATTATTATATTTGAAAAAAAATGATATTTTTATTATTTTTAAACAAATTTTTCAAAACAAAAATAAAAATATTTTCGTGAGACACGAAAATTATGTTTTAAGTCTTTAAATATAGAGTTAATTATAATTCACATGTAATTTATTTTTATTATATTTGTCATTTTTTTATTATTTTAACCTCATTTTTTAATTATGTGAATTTTTTGTTAATAAGTTTAATAAAAAAATTATTTAGGAAAGATGAAACAAAGAAAAAGAATTATATTTAAATAGTGATGAATTTTTTTTTTGTCAAAAGTTATTTTAATACTCAATTAAATATATTTTTTTGGATTTACTTAATAAAACTTTAAATTTTAATTCACGAACTAAGTTTGAGAACAGGCATAGCATATTAGGTCGTAACCACGACACACTCAAATTTAGTATGATTATCATTTATGAAATGATTATCACCGAGCTTTTATTATAAAAAAGTCATCCTTAATAATATTTAATATTGTAATAAAACTTAAATTTAAAATCACTAGTTAAATTAAAACAATCTTATCAATTGATTTATATACTTAGTAGCAAACAAAAATTGTTACAATTTTTTTATAATATCAATTAATTGAAAAATATTTTGATATAATTTTTAATATAATTATTACAGAAATTTACGATACTATAACTTACAGTAAAAAAAGTCATAGAATGTATGCATACATTATTTATTTGATTAAAACATATTTTTCGTTCATCTATTTTTTAAAATTCATGATTTTAGTTTTTTTTATTATTTAATTAAAATATTTTATCTTTTATTTTTAAAAATTCATAATTTTAACTCTTTTATTCTTTAATTGAGATATTTCATTTTTTATTTTAATAAAAAATTTTAATTTTAATTTTTATTTTTTCGAAGTAAAAGACGAACTATCTTAATTAAATGAAATGATCAATGATTAAAATTACAAATTTTTAAAAAATAAAATATCTTAATTAAAAAATAAAAATTAAATTATGGATTTATAAAAATAAGAAGAGTGTATCTTTATAAAAATTAAATTATGCCAAATGCATTTTTTAAGCTTCATGTATCTTTATTTGCAAAACGTGATACATTTTGTCTAGGGCCCACTTTTTTAAGTTGGTTGGTTAAAATAATATTATATTTCCTATCAAAACTAAAAGTGCATTAGATTTATATTGTGAAGCGTCAGAGGTACGTAAGGTAGCATTTCCATTTACATTTTAGCAAATGAATAAATAATATTATATGCATTTTTACCAAATGAGAAGCGTACTGGACGAGCATTTGTCTTTAACGTCATATAAACCCTAAACCCCCTTTCGACGAGTGAAGTGTTGATCATTCTTGCAATTGTTGGCACCAATTTCTGCGTTTTCTCAAGGTAAGCCCTAAACCTAAACCTATCATAGTTCATTTTATTGCTTTTCCATTTTCTTGCTTTTCAAAAGAAAATGTGTTATTCTTTTTTGTTGGTCACTTGATGAATTGCTGAAATGCTGTGTTTTTTTATCTTAATCAATGCTGAAATGTTGATAATGTGTTATTCTTTTTTGTTGATCTTATTCATGGGTTTGTCTAGTGGGTGAATGGCTTCATGTCCCTTTCCGGGGATCCATGCCTTTTGTGTTTTAGTCATATAGGGAAAATGCTGTTGAAAAACTAATCTATTTCCCTAGATTTAATCCCCGTTGATGCCACATGTGCAGATTTATCACAAGAATTTGTACCAATCAAACATGTTATAATTCTATTGGAATTTTTTTTTAATTTCTCCATCCTCTTCAATGGTTATGCCTTCTTTCTTCTGTTAAGTTTGATTTTATCTGTTTTCGTATGAATAAATAGTATACTGTTTTTACTGCATGACATATTTTATAATAAAAAAAATTCCAAAATAGAGGTCTGAGTTACGTATGGCTGTATATCATTTATTTATTGATATATGTTAATTATTAGAATGTTAATTTGATTAAAATCGATTTTCTTTTCTTTCTTTGTTGACCAATCGATTCATCTTATATCTCATGTATTGTTGTATATAAAACCTAGAGCATCTGAAATATCATTGGTTCTTAGCAATTAGCATCAAAGCCGTCAATGTTGAGAGTTTTACTTTCACTTCTTTTTTCCTTCTTTATCCTTTTCCTTTCCTTTAAGATTCCATTTTGTATTAATCACACATAATTTCCTTGTGGTCTTTGTGTCTTTGTTTCACAATCTTTTCAAACTTACGGGATTGCCAATTATTACATACGAGTGAATCTCACTCTCGACATTCCTGTCCACTATTTGTGCAAACATGACATGGCCCTTATGTTAGTTCAGGTAAAAAATCATTTCAGATAGGTTCCCAAGTTTTAGGTGACACAGACTAGTGGGAATGACTACCGAGTCATTAAATTCTATTTCTATTCAATGGTGCTTACTGTCCGTCGATTTGTCCGTCAATTGAATGGTTCCCAAATTATTTTCTAATAAATGCATATTTTTCTTTCCCCTGTTTCGGAAAATACTAGCTGCTCATTGCTATCCATAATCCATGGGCTACATGCATGCATCATAGTCTGCTACAAATTGCCCATTAATTTTAACTCCCATATGACATGAATCACATGAAGTTATGGGTTCTTCAAATGAAGATACTCTGCTTTTTGAAAGAAATCCTTGATTGGTAATGATATAAAACTTTGAACTGAGGCATTAAAACCATCTATGCATAAAGCTCTACACTGTCTGTGTTTTCAAATGTAAGTGGGTTGACAGTAATATCGGTGTGCGGACAGATGATGTGGGATTTACGTTGGTGGATCTTAACAAACTCGCTTACCAGAATGATCCTTTCATTATGGCAGAACAAGCAAAACAAGTATTTTATGTCGAAGACCCTTGTGATCAAAGGTGGTCAGTGGTTTTACATGGGAAAACAATAGGTGTCAATGTTGAAGATGATTATTCATACATTGATACTTATGTTAGTCCTTTGTCCACACAACTGTCACCTAATGTCGTCGGAGAAGAAACTGGCGACGTTCATGCTAATTGTAATGATCACGATTCACGATGAAGGAGAATTAATTAACATCGTCTAATGTAATTTTTTTTTATTTTGTACTTAATTTCAATTCATTTAATTACATTCATACGCATTTATTTTTTATAACATATTGAATTAATGTTTTTTTTGTTTACAGCCAAATGGCTACACAACCAAACTCTCCTCCGCCTCCTCCTCCTTCTACTGGTGTAGCATCGTATTCATCTTCACCACCATTGAAGCGGACTAGAAAGGCCTCACGCCTAAGATCATTGGCGACTAGACCAGTTGGGGCAGAGAGACCCCTTGTCCATGTGGATCCTGTTACTGGCAAAGCAGACGGTCCCCACAACAAGAAATTTAGAACATATTTAGGGATCGTTGCTCGTGATAAGGTGGATGTCACATACGAAAATTGGAAGCATGTCCCTATTACTCAGAAGGATTTGATCTGGGAGGATATTCAAGTATCATGTATTATTTCATGTTCCATATTGTTTGTTAGCCAAATATTTGAATTTAGTATTAATAAAACCTAATTTACTCTTTGTTAGGCTGAATTTGATATCCCTGAAGCATCTGATTTAAGGACAAAAAAGAAAATACTTCAGACTGTGAGGGAGCGGTGGAGACAGTTTAAGTCTGATTTGACGTCGAAATGGGCACTTGCAGTTGACAAGGATAGTGTTGATGATACTGTATGCAAAATGTACGACATTAGCAAGGAGAAATGGGCCCAATTTAGTCAGAGCCGTAGAGACCCTTCATGGGAGGTAACTAATTTGTGATTTTCATTTTTTTAACTTTAAATGAACTTATTATAATACATTGTAATCATGAGTTTCATTAATATTTCATTTTTACAGAATGTGCGAAAAAAAGCACAAGCCGTCCAAAAACAAAACACCGCCCCTCACGTGATGTCTCGTGGTGGTTATGAATATTTAGAAAAAAGTTGATGGATGAGAAGAGAAAGAAAAAACTAGAGGAAGCTACTCAATCCGGAAGCACTGACACCGTCATTGATCCTTCATCTCCCATCAAACGACACGTGAAGTGGAAGCTAGCCCGGACCAAGAAAATTGGTGACATGACATCTGAAGCAGCATAGGAAATTTGTGACAAGATTGTAAGTCACTTTCAATTCATAATTGTAATTATTTTTTTTTATTGTGTGATCAAGTATAAAATAAATGTGTTCTTCACAGGATGCGCTTGAGGAGCAGGCCTCACAGGGTTCCTTTGTTACCCATGGACGTCATGATATACTGACTGCTGCCATTGGGCGACCAGAACACCCTGGTCGTGTGCGTGCTGTAGGAGCCGGTATAACCATCAACCAATACTTTGGATCAGCTTCAAGGACCTCCTCCATTGCTCCCGAATAAATGCAACAGTTGACGCAACAAATCAAGGACCAACTGGAGGATTCAATCACAGAAAAAGTCACTTGACGGCGCTGCCTCCTGAACCTAATGTTGGTCCTTCAGCTACTCGTGTCAACACAAAGGAGAGTTGTGTTGATCCCTCAGGGAACGATCCAGACACCGGTGACTCATACAAATGCGGGTTGTATATTGAAGAATATCCTTCTCGCCTGGTTGCCCTAGGAAGAGTTTATGAGGGATCCACAACCATTCACAACATTCCTTACTTGGCCGACACATCTTGTCAAGCGTTTATCAGAACAGGTATTTTAGTGTCATTAAATGCTTATTTTTCCAATTAAAATGTTTACTGTGATTAAATTATGTCAATTCATTATGTTGGATAAACAAGGAGCTGTGGGACCCACGAAACCTGCAGATAGGCCGGATGATGAGGTCGATGATCCCCTATATCTAATGACATTGACCATCCCACAGCTTTTTCTGAAGCCATTGCAGGTTATGTGGGATGCTACCTTGTTTGGCCTGTTTAATGAAAACTTCCCCTTGTACATAAAGCTTGAAGATCGGTCTGAAATTGCACACGATGGTCAATGTCTCAGCATATCTGTTATACAGTTGTGGATTCTGTAAGTCAATTTAGATTATTGTTAATTACCTAATTTATTGTTTTACCTTCATGCATAATTTACTTTGTGTTAACAACAATAGGCATATGAATGAGACAAGTATGCGAGCCGGAAATATTGATGTGTATGGATTCCTCGAGCCACAGTCTATCCAGAGATCTGGCCAATCACAATTTGAATCAGAAAATTACATTAAGAACTGGATGCAAAATTCAAAACGGGATGTGTACCTAGGAGCCTACCTGAATGGGTAACTTAAACTCAACAAATGAATTTAAATAATGTATAATAGTATAATAACCTATATTGGTCTCCACTGCAGTGCACATTGGCAAATGGTCGTCATTTTGCCTAAGGAAAATGTTGTCATTTGGTTTTGTTCGTTGCATAATAAGCCAGACAACTACCTCAAAGGCATAATTAATAGGTCATTGTTGTTTTTCAATACATTTGCAATAGCATTAGTCAGGTAAATCAAAATTTTAAATGTACAATAAGAATCTATGTTTGTATTCAATAGTGCTTTGAAAGGACTTGACGATACTCAACAAAGTAAATCCAAGCCTCCTGCTAGGTGGATTGTTGTTAAAGTAAGTTATTTAAACAATATGTTTTTACTTATATTTTAGTACTGTGTAGACTAATTTGTACTGAACGTTGCATATCTAAATTTCATAATGTATTTAGTGTAATAGACAAAAAGGAAGCACTGAGTGTGGGTATTACGTCATGCACTGGATGTCAACTATAATCTTAGGAAATTTCCAGAATAATTGGAAAATGGTAATTTTTAATTCACCAAATTTCATATTGTTATGATTGCTAATATATTATTAACTTATGTTTTATTATATCATGCAGTATTTCATTGATCCTAGACCATTGGAACCAGAAAGATTGAAGGCGCTTCACAACCAGTGGGCAAAGTACAATTTGAAAGTGAAAAATGAAACTTAGGATGTTTAGACAATTTTGTAATTGTAGTTTATATTTACTTACTTAATTTACAATTCATGTCTCAACATTAAATATGTTTTAAATTCATAGTAATTAGTAAATTTCTCATTGAATTTTCTGGTAAAAACTGTTTCAAAACGGAATGAAAATTATATGTTGTGTGGTCTGATTTTAAAATTTGCAGGTTATTTTTGGGATTTATTGAAAAAACAGACATCATGTTAAAAAAAATATTCTAAAACGACATCGGTTTTTAAAAAAACTTATGTGAAATGCTACTTACAACATCGGTTTTTTTAAAAACTGATGTTAAATGTCACTTACCTCAACATTTTTTAACATCGGTTTTTTAAAAAACTGATGTTGTAAGTGACATTTAACATCGGTTTTTAAAAAAATTGATGTTGTAAGTAACATTTCACATCAGTTTTTTTAAAAACCAATGTTCAATGTCACATTTAACATCGGTTTTTTAAAAAACTGATGTTAAATGTCACTTACAACATCGGTTTTTAAAAAAACCGATGCTGATTTATAAATTTATAACTTTTTTTAATAATTCGTATCATATAACATCGCTTATTTAAATAACCGATGTTAAATATCACTTACAACAACAGCTTTTTAAAAAACCGATATGAAATGTTACTTACAACATCAGTTTTTTAAAAACCGATGTCACATGTCACATTTAACATCGGTTATTTAAAAAACCGATGTTAAATGTCACTTACAACATCAGTTTTTATAAAAACCGATGTTAATATATAGATTTATAACTTTTTTTTCATAATTCTTATCATATAACATCGCTTATTTAAATAACCGATGTTGTATTTATTAGTTAACATCTGTTTTGAAAAATCGATGTTAACGATACTACTTTCCACATCGGTACTTTCAATATCAATTAATAACCGATGTTGAAAATCTTAAATAACCGATGTTGAAACCTTATTTTCTAGTAGTTATAAGTTGCAGCTACATTTTATTCTCTAAAGTACACTTCCTCACTGTAGAAGAACCAAATCCATTTATTAGTAGCTCTTCCTTGTATTATTCATAATCAAAATTTGGGCATGGATGTGATTGACAAAAGTGATATTTACTGAAGGAATATATCTTTTAATAAGTATGAAGCATATTCAACATACCCCCGGACTTATGATTTACTCCATGCATTGACTGTGTTTTCTGACATTAAAACAAGAGGGTGCAGTCAAGAGGATCTATTGATTGAGATGCACCGTTTGCTTAGGCCTACATGTTTCATCATTGTAAGAGATAAACAACATGTGATTGATTTTGTCAGGAAGTACCTAACAACAATGCACTGGGACATAGTTGCAATTGTTGATGCTAGTGCTGACTCTGACCAAGATGGCAATGAAGTTATTGTTGGTGGGAAGCTTTGGCTTGTGCTTGATATGTAAATGTTAGTCATTAATTGTTAATTTTTTGTTAGTGGGGAATCGAACCCGCCACCTTTCCCTCCCTCCTTTTTTCTTTTACCATCAAACTAATCTTATAACTCTTCCATTTTGCTTAAACGGTTAATAATTGATTCATGCCATTATATAACCCCTGAGATATTGCTCTTCAATTCAAAGGCTGTTTGGGAAATAAAAAAGAGCATCTTGCACATTTTAGATGATTGAGTGATGCATGAATTTGTTAACTGTTGGTCATGCATATCACATGATGCATTATCTGATGTATTTCATTTTCACTTCAATAAACAGGGGCTTATTCATGAATGTTCACCACAATATTATGTGGCTTGTTTGGTGCCAAAGTGACTAAGCCTGGAAAATTGAGAAGTCGTCAAGATGGTTATGCAGTGAAATCATCTTTGGAGGCTGAAGATGGAATTTTGTATCCCCTTGAGAAGAACTTCTTCTTTCTTCCTAAACCTCCCACTCTTATTCTTCACGAAGAGGTAAAATCTGATTGTTCTTTCAGATAACTATATCTCAATTACTGGTTGATATAGTATATGATATTTACACCGTGGAAATTTTAATTGTTTTTTTTCCTTTCTTATTAGATTGACTATGTGGAATTTGAGTGGCATGCTGGTGGTGGTTCCAATATGCATTATTTTGACCTTCTCTTCAGACTAAAATCTGAACAAGAACATCTCTTTCGTAATATTCAGAGAAATGAGTACCACAATTTGTATGAATTTATCAGGTAAATGTTGGTCCATTGCCAAATTTTACATACAACTAATTTTTATAGTTATATAAACAATTTTTTTTTGGTTTGCTCATGCAGTTCAAAGGGCTTGAAAATTACAAACTTAGGAGATGCCCAACCTACTGTTGGTATAAAGAAGGTTCTTGAGAATGACGATGATGATGCTGTTGATCCACATCTTAAGCACATAAAAATGAAGCTTGCGGAGATGAAAGTGACAAGGAGGTGATCAAACAAATATTTTATATATTTTTCATCCTTATCTTTTAGTTCATAATAGCATTTTGTAAATTTGTGTTCTAGTTTTATAAATCAAGCAGACAACATTTATTCATGTTGATCAACAATCTAAAAAAAGTTGGGTTTGGGCATGAAAAAATAAGGGAACTCGGAGCTTCCTTTTCAGTTTTTGCAATTATTGAACTTACATCCATAGGCATGCAGTTGACCTTTATCCTATTTAAAGTGTATCCATTTTAGTTTCTTGTGTTTCTGTTTTGCTTTCTATTGTGTTTGTGTGCATTTGTTCTGTGCTTCTGTGTTTTTGTGTGTATATAATGTCTGTAAGATTTCCATAGGCATACAGTTGACCTTTCTCCTATTTTAAGTGTGTATATATATATATATTCCGGCTGTTAAACAATGGTAAATGTCTGCAAGATTTCGATTCTGTTGCTGACAAGGATGATGAAGGTTCTCCTACTGATGATTATGGGGCAGGCGATTCTGATGGCAGTGATGATGAGAAAGAGGCAAGTGATTTTTGTTTGCCTTTGTTATCTTTGTGATAGTTCTCTACTCTTTAAATCTATGGTGATTCTGACACCTTAATGGTGACCAATTTTTAGAAGTCTGCCAAAAAGGAATCAAAGAAGGAATTGCCTTCTAAGACATCTACTTCTAAAAAGAAATCAAAGATGATGAAGATGGACAGAAGAAAAAACAGAAGAAGAAAAAGGACCCAAATGCACCCAAGAGGGCAATGTCTGGTTTCATGTTCTTTAATATATTGGAAAGAGAGGTGTGTTCTATTTTGTCATATTGGCTATATGGTTTTGGATTTGGGTGTCTAAGTTGTGGGTGGGAGTATTTATCAGTTGTCACCTCAATTCTGCATAGCTGCCTAGCCTCAGAGTTTGGGGCTACAATTACAATGGCAATTTAAGTGGATTTGTATACTTAATTAGCTGTACTAGATATTTTGGGGGAGAAAAACAAAGTTTCTCATTTTGGGTACGGTAAAGAAAAATGTCTTCACAAAGCTAGGTAATAGATAATAATGAGATCATCCAGCAAAATCTGTAGCCAAATATGTCTGGACACTGGACACATTCTCCAAACTCAATGTGTCTGGACACTGGACACATTAATGCAGGTGAGTTTAAATAGGTACTATTCCAATGTGTCTGGACACTTGACACATTCTCCAAACTCAATGTAGCCAAATATGACCTTTAGCACAATTTTCAACAACTATTGATTGTAAAAAATAAAAAATCTACCTAAAGTCAAGTAGGGTTTTTGTAAGTTGAGTTCTGCTTAATATTTTATGTTTTTTTCCTTTTTTTTTTGGCAGAATCTAAAGAAGACTAATCATGGAGTTTCATTTACGAATGCGGGAAGAGTACTTGGAGAGAAATGGAAAAAGTTGTCACGTATGGCTGGTTGCCAATTGTTCCATTTCATGCAGTTCCACCGAGTGTCATTTATGATGAGGTTATTTATTATGTTTAGGGATTAAATAACTAACTATAAATTTAATATTAATAATAATAATATGTTAATTTAAATTTAAATAAAAGCTTAACAATATAATAACAGTGATAATAATAGTAATTATTGTTACTATTATTTTTTTTTACAAAAAATAACATGGATTGGTCTAAAATCAATGTAGAAAGTGTCTCTACATTGATTTTGGTCAAAATGTATGTTATAAAGGCACATTCAACATCGGTTTTGGTCAAAATCGATATTGGTTTTGCCAAAAACCGATGTTGTATATGACTTTCAACATTGATTTTTTAGAATCGATGTAGAAAATGCTTCAAAATACACAATTTTGATTATATTTTTACATGTGTTTCAGCCATAATCGATGTAGATAATGATTTTCTCCATCGGTTTTAAAAATAATGTTGAAAATGTCTATTTTCAATAACAGTCGTTTCAATATTGATTCTAGAACTGATATTAAAACTCCTTCAAAAATGATGTTAAAACCCTTTTATGTAGTAATGTAGCATAGAACACAGTCAAAATTTTCTTGATTAATTCCACTTGAGCATTTGAAGCTGCCGCAAGATATCATCCACAAAGGCTAAATAGGCGAGCTTGGGACCACCTCTACTCAAAGTTATAGGATTCCAAAGATTTTCATCAAGTGCCACATTGATCATATGAAATAATCTCTCAATGCAAAGCACAAAAAGTAAAGGAGAGATTGGATCACCTTGACGAACCCTTCTAGAGCTAGGGTTGAAATTGTTCAAGAGCTTCACCATTTCAAAGAACTTACATTCTCGAGGAAGAAATACAATGATGTACCAAATTGACAAGAGTCAGGGGAGACAATATCACAAAGAGTATATCAACAATGAAGGCCTGATTTAGCCTATATATCATAGGCTTTCTCCAAATCATTTTTGATTGCCATCCACTTTTTCCCTTGTTTCTTATTTTTCATGGAGTGGATTACTTCTTGAGCAATGATGACATTATCTCCATTATTTCTATTAGGGATAAAGCTGCTTTGGCAAGGGTTTACTAACTCCTCCATAACCAAGGTGTTTATGATAGAATTTATTAGTTTGGGTATAGAGCAAAAATACTCATTTTTGGCAAAACTCTACTTTAACCTTTTTGAGTAAAAATTTTAAAAGTGAAGCACACCACATTTGGTGTTGGATATCAAGGTCATTCAATGTGTCAAATTTGTTCATTAACTAAATCCTACACAAGAATCCAATGGACCATGCTCTAAGCTTCTTCTACAAGTTTAATTTAAATTCCAAAAGCTCACAAAGCTTGGTCATTCTTCCTCTCTTTAATGAGCTGGTCACGAGGGAAGGAGACACCATTTTCGTTCTTCTTCCAAGCTTTTTCAAGTGTTCTTGAATCCTTCTTCCACCAAGATTAGATAAATGACCTCCATTTTCTATTCTAAGCTTGATTTTCACTTCATTTTCTTGCTTTATTCTCACTTCTAGTTTCAAAATCATATTTTTACACTCTTGAAGGTTGGAAACTTGAATCTAAACTCTCTCATTCTTCTTTCTAAATTTTGTGGAGCATCATCAATGTAAAGGGGATCTCTGCAACTCTTGAACCCTATAATTGTTGTTAAACTTCTTTGAATATGTTGTTGTCTTGAAAATTTTGTATTGCTATCCTATTCTGGATCTGTATGCTAAATTGTGTTTCTTTATATTTTGATGCCAAAAATTAGTTCTTTGGGTATTAAAACCTAGGGTTAAACTTAAGGTGCGTCTAAAATGGAATTTCCTAGAGAAAGTTATGACTAACACAGGTTAAAGAGATTTTTAGGTTTAGGAAGCCATAATTTTAGCATGAAATTGAACTGGTTCATGCTGCTGCATGGACTGTTTTTCTTGAGTTTTTAGCCTTAAAAATGAGTTTGTTAGGTATGAAAATGTAGGGTAACACCTAAGGTTTAGGAAAATCCAATTTTCAGAGCACCTAGAATATCCGAATAAAGTTTAGGAACAAAATTTGGTGAACATGGATAGGAGGGGAAGTTCTAGTATTAGATTATTTAATCCAGTGATTTTAAGCTCAGAAATGAATTTATAACATGGAAGAACCTTAGGGAAGTGTTAAGGAGTGTTAAAATTAATATCTGGAAAAATTACCGGACAAAAGATTTAGACGAATAAAATTGCTAGAATTGAACGCTTTGTATTTTGCATTTCTGAATAACATAATTAAGCATGCTAGACCTTTTACAGAAAATAGTGGTTGTTTTGAATATGAATAAGACCATGATAGTGTGAACTCCGATGCTATTTATTTGTGGCGTGTGAATTTTGTTCTTCTTTGGAACCCTAGGATAGCCACTAAATATGAATAAGACCGTTTGAGTGTGAACTCTGGAAAATTCTATTTGTGATGTGTGAAATTTATATTTTCAAATATATATTGATTATCATTTTTGTACGTGCTTTGGGTTGAGTTCGGGGGTGTTTGACCCTCGAAAAATTGTTTGTTACAGAAGTTGGCTAGTTGTATTTTTAGCCGTTATGTTGTCCATGAATCAACATATTACATGTTCTTTGTGTTACTTGAGAGATTGAGATTGGTTTCCTGAGGATAGTATGTATACTTGATCCTCGTTTCTATTTCTTGTTGTGTGAATGTTTGAATATGTTTGTCATACGTGGCTTGAGGGCTACGCGCATGACGCGGAAGCAAGAGCGAGAGGACCAAAGGAAGAGTAAGGAACTGAAGGTTCTATGCCATCTATGAATGGTGAGGTTGCATTAATAAAGTGGATGATGGACATAGATACATTGGAGTGTAGTGGGCAGAGAGGTTCACATGACCTAGAGGAATTAGTGAGTGGTGACTATCTGGCATTTGGTTCACTCATTTGGCATAAGGAGCTCACATGCCTTACTTTGCTACTCCTGGCTGGCTTTCAGACTATGTTTTTTGAGTTGGGAGCTGGGGATTGATGTACATTGTATCTGTATGTGGTGACCACTCCTGACTATCATCCACATAAAAGTATAAGACCATCATGACTTGGGAGGCTTGGTGGTAGTGGTTGGACCCTATTGTAAAACAAGTGGAATAGTTATGCACTTAGGATGCGAGAGTGTTGTTTGCTTATTATACAACCACACACAATGATTACGTAGATTGTATACTCTGGTTTAGATTGTTGTTTGTTTGTTGTTCGTGGTGTTTGAGGAGCGGAGGACTCACCCCTATAACCAACAACTTTCAGGTTTAGGAGATGTCGAGGGAGTCACACCCTTTGCGAGCTTGTCGTAGTAGGCAGACAGAAAGAGTGTGGTTTGTCAGTATACACGTATGTCACTTTATACATGTCATACTTTAGTGCACATGGTGCCGGTAGATAGACCAGATGTTACGTCCATCACCATCGATCACTCTCGATACTGCTACATTCCTTGGGGATTTAAGTCTCGCCAGCAACTGAAGTGGTTTGAAGACATTTTTATGTGGGCATGGAAGTGCCTCACGATGCTCAAGAACTCATAGTGATCCCAATAAGGTTTAATGTGAGAGGTAATGTCTTGAGTTGGAGATTTGAGTTAGTACGTCTCGGGTAGGTCACTGAGGATCGAAGAAATCACATTGATATTATGCTCGAGGAGGACAAAGAGTATCACGAGCTTCTATGAGACTTAGAGCCTTTCACCTGAGGAGTAGGATTTTTTTATGTAACAGGTGTATATCGTTCGTTTCACTACTTTTACACTTTGGGCTATATCCAAATTTCTTCTATTGTGACCTATTTATTTGCTTTATTTATGTACAATGATTTCGTATTATAAATTTGTGTTCATTTATTTATAGATTTAATTGTGACATGAAAACTTAATGCTTTCCAAGCAACACACCTATTTTATTTTATTTTATTTTTTCTTATTTATAAAAAAAAATAAAAAAAATTGATGAGATATTTTATCAACTTAGAAATAGAAATTAAAAGTTAATGACGCATATTCAACATTATTTATTATTTAAATAATTTTGAAGCAAAATTTCAGAAAAATAATTTTAGGTGTTACATAGAGTTTGACCTATTGACCCCTTTTTCTCCATTAAATATTATAATATATAAAATGATAAATATAATACTACCCTATTCCTTTTTATAGTAAACAAATTGTAGTAGTTTTTTGTTTTTAATTATAAGAAATATATCACTACTTTTAAATTATTAATTGTTGATAAGTTAAACTGATGTGAAACTGAGTAGGAGCGGATCGCTTGATACAGGCTACAAAGGTTTGGATGACGCCAATTCCGGTGAAGGAAGATAAGTCAGGGTAGACGCCACTTCCGGTGAAGGAAGATAAGTCTGGGTAGACGCCACTTCCGGTGAAGGAAGATAAGTCAGGATAGACGCCATTTCCAATGAAGGAAGATAAGTCTGGGTAGACGCCACAATGATTACCTTGATAAGTCTGATATTGGTTCAACAAGGAACCCGGAGAGAAACTCTCACCCAATTTTATGAAAATACCAAAAGTTTTATTATTCAAAACAAAAACCAATACTTATAGTGTAGCTGAACTAAAAGATAAAAATAGACATGGGCCTTCTAAACAGTTTGGGCCAAAATTACAATAAAAATAAATTATAACTAAAAACTTATTTAACTTGAGCCTTCAAATTAGTTTGGGCCTTCAGCAACAATTAATAGTCTTGATAGTGTCTTTGCCTCTGGGCCTTCATCTTTCTCCACTTGGGCCTTCATCCTTCTCCACTCGGGGGCTTTGTCCTTCTCCACTTGGGCCTTCGTCCTTCTCCACTTGGGCCTTTAGTCTGTATTTGGCCAGTTTCGTGATTCTCATCATTCCCTCCTTCTTGGAAAACATTTGTCCTCAAATGTCTAGGATCATCACTGGGTTCAACTACCACTTCCTTCCTTTTCTTGTTGACTTGCTTGGCATAGCTTTCATTCTTCTTTGCAATTTGCACCTTCACTTGGTCATACAATCTTTTCACATACTGAACTTTGGCATGTGCATCCTTACGTTGAGTCTCTTGGGGATTGCTTTTGTAAGTTGGCCTGTTAGGCAATGAAGCTCCGGGGAGGAGATCAACTTGATGTTCTATGCCTCTTGAAGGTGGCAGTCCATGAGGAATCTCCTTAGGAAAGACATTTTTAAATTCCTGCAATAAGGGTTGAACACTAGGAGAAATAGAAATAGTAAACTCATTAGAATTATCAGTAGAAATTTTACTGTCTTTGCAATACTGTAGATTGAGTGGTTCATGAGCAGGTAACACTTTCCTCACTTCACTCGCTTCTGCAAAATAATTAAATTTTCTCTCATGTGTATCACTCTCTCTCTTATGTGTATCACTCTTTTCCTCGGGTGCATCACTCTTCTTTTTCATATTCCTTTGTGGTGCCTCCCTATTTTCTTTCTCTTGTTCTCTCTTTTCTCTCATTCTGATTTGGTCATCACACACTTCTCTAGGGGATAGAGGTTTAAGAGTAAACGAGGAAGATTTGGCTATTCGTCTGTAGGGCTCTTCTTTGTTACGGTTCAACAAACGTTGCATTTGTGTAGTCCACGCATCCATAAATAAGCGCTGAGATTCGTCCAGTTGATGATATACACCACCATTGTCACCAGCTCTTGCCATGATTAAGGAACAAAGAATTTTGCAGTGAATAAAAAAAAATTCAGAACCTCACCACACTCTACTCACGTGTTTCTCTCTTTGATGGTAGTTCACTCGTGTTTAATGCTCTCAATATAGGCTTTTGTGTGATGTTTTCACTCTTGCCTTTTACCACTCACTCCCTCTTAAGTTCCTGGATGAATCAAATTAGACACACAAGGTATATAACATGAAAGACAGTTTAATTATAACAGACTGTGTAGCAAATTTAATTTGGATAACAAATCAGATTTGATTTTGGTTAACAGATTAGACTTGATTTGGATTTAGATTTGATTTGGATAGCAGATTGGATTTGATTTGGATAACAGACTAGACTTGATTTGATTTGGATAACAAATTTTGATTTGATTTGATTTGGATAACAGATCAGATTTGGATAACAAATTAGATTTAATTTGGATAACAGATATGATAACAAATAAGATAATAGATAGAATAGCAGATAAGATAACAGATATGACGAGTAAACTTCAAATGCTCATAACTTTTGCTACGGTTGTCTGTTTGAGGCCCACTATATATCAAAACGCTCAGAATTCAGAAGAGAATCCAGATATACACAATCTTCTGCCAAAAAAAAGCCTCTAACTGCCTCAATTTCGTGTTCAAAGATCAAACACCCACTTTTTCTTTTTTCTCTTTCTTCTTTTCTTCTCTTTTTATTTCAAAATTTGTGCAACTTTTTTTTTTACTTGAAACAAAACTCAAACAATTTTTTTTTGACACAAAGTCTGAAAGATACTAGAAACAAGAACAACAACAAGAACACAAACGTGACAAGAACAAGAACGAAACAAAGACACAAACAAGAGCGCAACAAGACGCAAACAAGAAAACAAATAACAGAACAAGGACAAAACACGAACCTAGACAAATTACAAAGAAAAATAATAGGATAAGATAGAACCTGTATCAAGAGCCGAAACTCTGATACCAGATGATGTGAATCTTACGGGGCGGATCGTTTGATACAGGCTACGGAGGTTTTGGATGACGCCACTTCCGGTGAAGGAAGATAAGTCAGGGTAGACGCCACTTCCAATGAAGGAAGATAAGTCAGGATAGACGCCACTTCCAATGAAGGAAGATAAGTCTGGGTAGACGCCACAAGGATTACCTTGATAAGTCTGATATTGGTTCAACAAGGAACCCGAAGAGAAACTCTCACCCAATTTTATGAAAATGCCAAAAGTTTTATTATTCAAAACAAAAACCAATACTTATAGTGTAGCTGAACTAAAAGATAAAAATAGACATGGGCCTTCTAAACAGTTTGAGCCAAAATTATAATAAAAATAAATTATAACTAAAAACTTATTTAACTTGAGCCTTCAAATTAGTTTGGGCCTTCAGCAACAATTAATAGTCTTGATAGTGTCTTTGCCTCTGGGCCTTCATCCTTCTCCACTTGGGCCTTCATCCTTCTCCACTCGGGGGCTTTGTCCTTCTCCACTTGAACCTTTAGTCTGTATTTGGCCAGTTTCGTAATTCTCATCATAAACTTTTGTCACTATTTTATTGTGAAATCTAATAATGAGATATTAATAACTTCCTATGCAAGTAGATGCGTTTATTCACCTTATGACATACTCATAAGTTGAAAAAATTATTATGTATACTTAAATTATGAGTAGTGTCATTATATCTAACTATCACTTAAACAAATTAATTCTATTGGTACTTTTGAAATACGATTTAAATTTATGTAAATATTAATATTTATCAAAATGAACTAATTTAACTACTTGGTTTTGATGAATAAAGCATTTTTTATTATATATAGGAAAAAAATAATATTATATAAAAAATATGAATTTATGATGCTAAGATTTATATTAAATATAACATTTATGATCTTAAAATTTATAATAAATGTAATTTATTATGCTAAAACATGTATTAAATATAAAATTTATGGTGGTGACAATTTTATTAAATATAATATTTATGATCATAAAATTTGTATTAAATACAACATTTATTTCTTTTCGTTAAAAAATGTAATTTTGTTGTTACATAAAAAAATTTAGTGTAACGCATATGAAGTGACAGTAGCAAAGAAAAATTAGAGGAAAAAGATGTTGGGTCGTTCGAATTTTGATGACACTAAAATTTATATTAAATATAACATTACTAATAAATCGTTGATGGAAGGGTATTGAACTCGATTTTCTTAAAAAAAGATCTCAGATTTAAGTATAGTTAATGAAAAAATATGATTTGAAGGAGAGAATCAAAGGTATTAGTCGGAAGATTAATCATTAAGTCGGATATTTTATACTATGGTTAAAAAAATATTAAATATAACATTTATAACAAATATGACATTAATTATGCTAAAATATGTATTAAATATAAAATTTATGTTTTTAAAATTTGTATTAAATATAATATTTATGATGATACAAATTGTATTAAATGTAACATTTATGGAATGAGTTTTTTTTTAATTTTATAATAAAGTTGTTTTCTAAAAAGTAATATTTATGTTGAATCAGCCTCACATTTTCTCTCATTTCCTACATTCTGCTCATTAACTTTCCCAACATGGCTTGTTCCCTCAGAATCGATGAAGGAGTGTCTGCCCAGACTGAGAAGCAGTTCACTGTGCCATCGAAGGTGGTGCACTTCCGAAACCTTCCAAAACAGTGCTCTGAAGAGGAGCTCATAAAGTTGTGTAGCCCCTTTGGTAAAGTCGTCAACATCATGTCCGGTGTTGGTCCCAATAGAAACCAGGGTTTTGTTGAGTTTGTAAGCTCTTTGGCTCTTTCTCATATATGTTTGTTTATTTCTTGTTTTTAAATTTTTTGAATTGTATTGCTATATACTCCTTTGTTCGATTCTTTGAGTGACACTAAACTTGATATATAGCTGTCTTCTAACAAACTATTTTATCAGTTTTTACTAGTTCTTATCTCGTAAAAGTTATTGGTTCCTTTCAAAATTGGTCAAGAATTAGGAAAAACTGATAATTAATAAGTGCAGCAAATCAGTTTGAACCAGTATTTTTTTAAAAAAATTAATCTAAAATATTTTTGAGATAAATAAAAATAGTTAAGAAGGGTAACATATAGAAATAAATTATTCTATCAATTTTTTATCTTATAAAATGCATAATTTAGTCATTTCTATTAATTTATATAATTTTACATTATATTAGTATGCCATTTTCTTTTTTATTCTATATGTAAATTTATTATCGTTAATGGATATTGTCCTATTTTTTTAAAAACATACAAACCTAATTATTAAGATATATTTGATTTGGTCTTCTATGTACTTTAAATCTTAACAACCTATAAAAATGATGTTTTATGTTAGTTTTTAGTGTTATAAAGATATGGTTTTATATTTGTTTAATATTATTTTTGTATTATATATTTATTATAATTACATTTTTAATATTGATTCATCCATGGTTTAACCGTGTGTGTGCAAATAAATAGTGTTGTTAGGTCTCCTACACAAAACATACAATTGCACTCTAGGTTTTCTCCATTGAAAACCTAGAATCTGGAGCGTGTAATCAGGTGAATGCAAGCCTGGGGTCTTGGTTTAAATAAATTTAATTTGGTGTTCAACAAGTGTGTAAATCAATATTCTAAATTCTTATAATATTAACTCTCATATCAGATGTAAATAAATAATCTCAATGTAAACACTTGTTGAAGACATAACCAGATGTGTCAGGAATGGTTCAGATTGTATGAATCTTTTGAACCAAGAAGTTAAGTCTTTCTTTACTTGATCGCATGCTTGAAGTTTTACATTTTCATTAATGGGGAAAATCTAGAGAGCAATTGTATGTTGTCATGGAAAAGGAGACTTAGTCATGCTCTTTATTAATCCAAACCACCTCTCATCATGTGCTAAGTTGTTAGGTCTACATCGTTTATTAATGCCACACTATTAATTAACGCCAAATGCCTCTTATCATGAATTTAGTGATTAGATCTACACTATTTTCCTCACAAATCAATATTAGGAGTCCAAATCCCACTAACAATTAATTACATTATTAGTTAGATTTAAGTATCATAAAAGGAATCGTAGTATTCATCCATTTGTAGCAAAACAAAAGGTCACAATTGATTGCAGCCGAAAAGAATTTAAAGGAAAATTCTAACACTTTGGTCTTAATTAAAGAATGTTGAACTAGATACTAGATTACGAAGATGCATGGATGGTGATGGAGAAATTTTTGCATGGAATACAAGGAAAATTTTAGATTTGCATTTTGCAAAGATATATGCAGATCTCCCCCCCCCCCCCCCCCCCATAAATATACTTTGTAATAAAATCTGGACTTGGTCCTAGTGATTTTTCAACTAATGGTTCTCTTTTCAGTTCTAAGTTAATTTAAATGCTTTACCAGGAAGATATAAATGAAGCCAATTCAATTGTTTCATACTATCTGTCTTCAAATCCTGTTCAACTTCGTGGTAAAACTATTTATGTTCAATATTCTGAGAGACCAGAACTTGTCATTAACAAATACACTAAAGGAAATATCTTGATTGTAACCATGGAAGGCATCCAAGCTGGAGATGTAGGCATTGATGTCATCCACTTGGTAAGTCCAACTTAGTACTCTAGTTTATTTGGATTTTTGCATGTGAGGTTACACACCTTTTGAGAAAATGTATGTTCTATAATTTTTTGTCTTTATTTTAATGCATGCTTTATTAATTTGGGTTAGCTACATTTCTGTATTCTTTATTTTTTTTATCTAGGTCTTTTCTGAGTTTGGCTTTGTTCAAAAAATTTCTACATTTGAAAAGAATGCGTGTTTCCAGGTTAGTGAATTAGTGAACTGTGCTTCTTTCAATATGTAATAATACATGGTTGATCATGCGGTCTTGTTTCCTGATAAATCTCCATGCAATGCATAACTATGTTTTTTAATTTATGAAACATAATTAATAACATATAGAGATTGGTAGGAACAACATCGTCCGAGATCACCATTTAAGAATTTCTCATAGTTAATTGTCTATATCCACTCTGTTATTTCCGGGCAGGCTATGGTTCAGTTTCCTGATGTTAAGACTGCTTCTTCGGCCAAGGATGCGCTAGACGGAAAAAGCATACCAAGGCAACTAATGCTTTTACATTTCCTCCTTTGCTCTTCACCTTCATAATTAATTGTGGTGATTGCTTGATTAATCTTAACTTTTCTTGTTTGGTTGTACTTTTGTATCCAGATACTTGCTCCCAAATTATGTTTGTGATTGTAACTTGCGCATTACATACTCAGCACATCAAGATCTTACTATCAAGTTCCAGTCTAACCGTACCAGGTAATTGGGACGTCCGATCACATTGGTTTCTTTTTTTACAAAATTAACGAGCTTATTATTCACTACTTGTGGGAAAATGCAAGTAAATTTTTAGGTTTGATTTGAGTACATAAACGCATAAGAAAACCTTTCAAAACCATATAGGTACTAAGCATCGACGTCATAACAAAAAGTAATATCCATGCATAGTATTTCATACACAAGGGTCATATATAGTTCATCACAAATACAAAGTACAATTAATAATCATGATACACCACAAAATCAGACAATACATATAGTCAAAAGTAAAGTAGTTGGGACGCTACATCCTAACTTCAAACTGGCGATATTGCACGTACATGTGCAGCAGGACTGCTATCTCCACCATCTTAATAGGAATAGCAAAATACAAGTAAAGATGAAATATAACCTACTTAAGTCAAGTATTTTATTTCGTCTAAGTTTATCTTGTCGCACCCACAACGTCATATGGATCCATACCCCACGGATGAACGTCATCCTCATCCACAGGGAACTCTCCTGAAATTGTAATTAATTGTTGCTCATAATTGTACGAATAAGCATGTTTTCTAGTATCAGAATCTTCTATTTCTTTTGTCCTTGCAATTTAGGATTAAAATTAACATTTATGTCCAATCACTCTTGTGATCTTACTTTGTCATCCATTTTAGTTCATTTTCTAGGAACATAGATATACATTTTTCAAGCACTGCATTCTTTTAGGCTTTGGTTCTTGCATGGCATATTTTGAATGTGCACATCAAAATTTCCATTTTATAAATAATCTCTAGATAGAGTTCTGATAGTTCTTGGTTATGTTTGTATATTTTAATGACTTTGTAGGGATTACACAAATCCTACGCTTCCTGTTAATCAGACTTCTATTGATAGGGCAATACAGGTATTTTAATTATTTTTTCTCTAATAAATTTATTTTATGCATGTTTTTAATATGTGCTAACAGTTTATGATGTTTTAGCCTTTTGAAAATCATGTCCTATGGGCTTCATTTGAAAATATGCAGTATGATGTCACTGTGGATGTCCTTCATTCAGTGAGTTTCTATTGCTTAATCTCATTTAAATTGCAAATTTATAAGAGATTAACTTTATTCTAATGCAGCTGGCATACATGTTACAGGTGTTCTCTGAATATGGTACTGTGCAAAAAATTTCTATATTTGAAAAGAATGGTCAAACTCACGCACTAATTCAGTACCCTGGTATTAATCCTAATTGACTGAAACTCTTGGGTTGATAATGTATTTGAATATGTATTTCAAAAGTATATCCTTGTTTAATTTCTTTCTTATCTAGTGGTTTAAATTCTCAGTACTGGTGCTTCTTGTCCAAGGATGGAAATTACAACTTTTCATTTGTGAGGGAATATATGCTCATGTTGTTTTAGAGGAACTGAGGAACCAATTGCTTTGTTAAAGTTTGGACAACTTTGTTGTATTATTTTCATTTTTGGCACGATATATTCTTCTTTTTTCAAATTAACATACTAGATAAAATAATTTCTCTCTAATTATATTTTCTTCTCTTAATCATCAGTTTTTCCTTTACTCTAGGCCATCATGTATAATCCTATAGATCAGGGTCCCTTTATCACGTGGCATATTTCAGACAAAACCAAATATGATCACCTAAAGTCCAAGCTTGATAGGCTCAACTCAAATCAAACTAATTATATATAAAATATTTATTATAATATTATAAAAATATAATAACAATAATTGTTAATAAAATTTTGTAAAGTAATAATTCAAATCAAGTTTACTGTGCATGAATTTGATAAAAGATATTCTCATCCCTAACTAGATATGATGTGTAACAATCATTCTCGTAGCTTCTCTAAAATCCTAAATATCACCATTTTAGGCTTTTTCTTTTATATAGCTAATTATTATATGGTTAAAATAAACATTTACTCTTGCTAATCCTGAATGTTTTAACCGTAACACATCATGACATAGATCTTGTTTTAACATACAATATAATGAAATATATTCTCATTTTGTTTTTCTAGGGTCATCCTTTGCTTGACATTTGGTTGTGTATTCAGCATGCATCTGTAACTATTTTTATTCGTCTTTCAGATATCGCCACAGCAACAGCTGCAAAAAAAGCTCTAATGGGGCATTGCATATATGATGATGGCTGTTGTAAGCTTCGTCTATCATACTCTCATCATACTGATATTAACGTAAAGGTATAAATTCATCTTGATGAGGGAATAATATGAGAAAAGGGGGAGGGGGATTAGAATTATACTTATATGCAATGTGAAAATTTTCTTGATCAGAAATATTTTCTTGATTTTAATTCTTATAATGTGAACCTTTTTTTCTTAATATTTTCCCTTAATTGAATTTTCAGTCCTTCTCCTATCTTCTTTTTGTGAATTTGGTCCCTTTTTTTTGTAAATTTAGTTTCCTACTATTTGGGTTATGTAATTTTGATTCGTTATTGTTTAACTTAATATCCAATATTTAACAAAATCTTGGCATAGCAGTATAGTAAAGTGCTATATGGACGTATCTATGCAGATATCATTCATTATTATTGCACAACCAATGTCAGCATTTCTGTTAATTTTTGAATATCAAGTTAAGTGATGAACTTAAATATCTGTTAATTAAAAAAAGTAGGAAAATAAAATCACCAAAAATAAGAGAACTAAAATTGTCAAATGACAATATATAATAAAAATAGGGGGAAAATAACCATATACCTTTAAATGATTCAATGATTATTGCTAAATCTGATTTGAGTATTATACATATAATTGTTTTGGTTTTAGGGTTCCAGTGACAAAAGTAGAGACTATACCATGCCCAATCACGGTTTATTTGAAGAACAAGTTGAAACAACAGATTTGGAGAATCCTCATTCGACTTCTATGTCCCATAATAGTAGTAATAGTAGTAGTGCTCATGCTTTACAGGCTCAAGTACATGGAGGACAAATTCCTTCGTGGAACCCAATCCACAATTACATGTTTGCACCTGGTACTTTTCCTAATCAAACTTATGCAGTTCCTCCATATCTTGTCTATGCAGTTCATAATGAAAGTTACATGGAAATCACTCCACCTGGGGTTCCTGGTTTCTCACCTCACATGCAAGCTGGTTTTGTGGGTTTTTTACCTCTTGGTGTACAACCTTATTATTATGGATACTAGGTTATATGTCAATTGAATGAAAACTCTGTAGAGTTAGATACCCCCTTTTTTCCATGTTTTTGGATGGATCGATCTTAACTAATTGAATGGAATTTCAATCTCAATTTATAATGATTAAAGAATAATGTGTTATGTATGTCCTCATACTACCGATTCTTTGTAAGTTTTATTTATTCGTGGCTAGGCTTTATTGTTTATTTTTAATTTATTCTATATGTCAACCTTGTGTGTCAACAACAGTTGACACAAGTGACAACAATTTGTGTTTCTTAATCAAGTGACTTAGAGTTTAAATTCTGGTTAATCCTTGGGTATGAAATAAATTATGTTGACAGAAAAATACATATTTTATGTGCGTTTACAATCACCAATAACGATTTGTCACTACTTTTAGTGGGGAGAAAACTTCGTACCAATACCATAATTAGGAAAAAATATATATCCCAACCTTATGCATGTGCATGGTAGAAAGCCTCACAGCCGTAAATTATTTCTCTATTTATTTAATTTGGATGTCGGCTTTTTTGTAGTCTCTAAGTGTCTAGTTAGTTACCATTTTCTTTATTCTTTTTAGTCTTTAACCCTGGTTTCGAATATCTTTGAAGTTTAGAAATTTTAATCATAAAAAGTATTTTATTTTTTTAAGATAAAATAGGTGCATATAAGTTATTCTCATATTTATATTTAATGGTTAGATCTTTTAATTCGTATTTGATATAAAATTATTGTAGTTCTCTTTCTCTTTTTTATTTGATCTATATCTTGAATTAATTATCAATGTTTTAGACCAACAAATTGTTGGTTTGATTAGAATTGGAGTCAGTTTTCCTAAGCAAAGTCTCTTGTTTGAGCTTTGTTGATGAAAAACATTAATGGTAGGAGAGCAAGAATACGCCGAGTAGATGCTTTTATGTGGTTTTAAAACAAGAAAATGCAATTAAAAGGATGTTACGTACATAGATGGTAGAAGTTGTTGCAAGGATAGATTTCACATATTTTTCACCCTCTTCAAGCATTATCGTGCCATTTATATTTCATTTGTGTTTTAATGTTAAAATCAGTCAATAAAAGTTTTTGTAAACCTAATTCCTCATGTAGAAAGAGTCTTAATTAGATACCTCCCTAAGTCCCTCAAAAACATGATGAAGCACTAGCTTTAAGCTGTGTGACCATAAGATTACGAAAAAACTAAGTTTCATTCCTAGACACTTAGCCTTATGGACATTTTGTTCATTTCAAGACAATAAAAGTGTTTTTCAACATCATTCACATCCCAAAATCATGTCATGGGTGGCCAATCCACAACAAGCATCAAGAAAAGACGTCATAAAATGCTAACAAAGAAGATATATATATATATATATATATATCATCCATATCAAAAGATACATGAGAGTTCATAACTAACTACATTTACCCCTTACAACAATGGAAATCATTCACTTGTGGAGGTATGTAGCTCAAATTCATGCATGGAAAGCTGAGAAATGGATTAAGTACACATAAACACTTGCGAGTTTTTCTCTCTCCTATAGAATGGTACAAAACCTTCAACTAATAATGATGATGATACAAAAAAAGAGGAAGAATCATAATATATTCGCAAGTCAGACCCAAAAAAGAATAAGTTTAAAAAGAATGCAATCTAAACTAGCTAATAAATATAAAAAATTTCAATTGCCTAAATGCTGAGACATGAGTCCTGGATGACTTCTTGGTATTTGGCCCCTCTTTTGAATGTTGCTTGAAGAACTTAGAGATGGTGCTACAGAGATGCGTGGAGACAAACCTAGGTCTAAACTGGGAGAAATGTCATTTCATGGTTTGAGAAGGCATGGTCTTGGGCCACAAAATTTCGACTTGAGGGATTTAGGTAGATTGAGCTAAGATTGATGTCATTGAGAAGTTGCCACCACCATTAAATGTTAAAGGCATTAGGAGCTTCCTAGGACATGCAGGGTTCTACAGGAGATTCATCAAAGATTTCTCCCAAATTGCAAGACTGTTGAGCAATATGCTGAAAATAGATGTTTTCAAATTTGATGAATAATGTTCGGCGGCCTTCTAGACCCTAAAAGACAAGCTCACAACCGTCCCAGTAATGATCGCACTTGACTGGAGTAAAGAATTTGAATTAATGTGCGATGCCAATGATTATGTAGTGGGCGCATTCCTAGGACAAAGGCAGGACAAGACATTCCATGCCATTTACTACACTAGCAAAGTTCTCAATAAGGCACAAATGAATTATGCCACTACGGAGAAGGAGATGCTAGCCATTGTCTTTGCCTTAGAAAAGTTCAGGTCATACTTGGTGGGGTCATAGGTAGTGATTTTCACTGATTATGCCGCCATCAAGAACCTTTTCACCAAAACAGATTCCAAACCAAGGCTGATCAGATGGGTCCTGCTCATACAAGAATTTGATATAGTCATCAAGGGTAAAAAGGGATCCGAGAATGTGGTAGTTGATCACCTCTCCCGGTTGAAGAATGAAGAAGTGACCAAAGAAGAACCAGAGGTAAGGGGAGAATTCCCAAATGAGTTCTCTTACAAGCCAGCACAAGACCTTGGTTTGCTGATGTGACCCACTACAAAGCCATAGGAATCATCCCCGACACTATTAGAAAATATGCTTTCTACATCGGTTATTTATGACTTTCAACATCGGTTTTTCAACCGATGTTGAAAGTACCGACGTTGATAGTATTATCGTTAACATCGGTTTTTGAAAAACTGATGTTAACGTAAAATTACCAACATCGGTTATATAAATAACCGATGTTGCTAATATGAATTACACCCAGAAAATGTATATTAATGTTGAAAGTTAACATCGGTTTTTACAAAAAACCGATGTTAACGAATGTGTTACTATTGACAGTTAACATCGGTTTTTTTACAGAAAACCGATGTTAACGAATGTGTTACTATTGACAGTTAACATCGGTTTTTATAAAAAATCGATGTTAACGAATGTTATTATTGACAGTTAACATCGGTTTTTATAAAAAACCGATGTTAACGAATGTGTTACTATTGACAGTTAACATCGGTTTTTATAAAAACCGATGTTAATGTGGGTTAACATCGGTTTTTTCAAAAAACCGATGTTAACGGATGTGTTACTATTGATAGTTAACATCGGATTTTTCAAAAAATCGATGTTAACCCACGTTAACATCGGTTTTTATAAAAAACCGATGTTAACGAATGTGTTACTATTGAATTTTAACATCGGTTTTTTACAGAAAACCGATGTTAACGAATGTGTTATTATTGACAGTTAACATTGGTTTTTTCAAAAAACCGATGTTAACGAATGTGTTGCTATTGACAGTTAACATCGGTTTTTATAAAAATTGATGTTGTTTTCAGGAATTTTTTTTATATAATGTCTTTGTTTTTGCAAAAAAACCAAAATTTAACCTGTAAATTTAAAATCAGACCACACAGCACACAACATATATCATTTGCATTCAGTTTTCAAATAGATTTTAGCAAAAAACTAGCTATCAACAAAGGTTGTTCAATGTTAAGATGAAACAACAATTGTAAAAAATGTAATGCAAAGTACGTAAACTAATTAATTAACCTAAAGTTACATAGTTGCCTAACATTCTATGTTTGATTTCTAACTTTTAGATAATACTGTGCCCACTGTATGCGAAGTGCCTTGAATCTCTCTGCTTCCAATGGTCTAACTTCATTAAAATACTGCATGATCAAATAAAAAAAATAAATTAATAATGTAATAACAATTATAAAAAAACCAAATTTGTTTGTAATAAACAATTACCGTCTCTCAATTATTCCTGAAAGATCCTAAGATTATCGTGGACATCCAGTGCATCACGTAGTAGCCACATTCAGTTATTCCTTTTTGTCTATTACACTAAATACATAATGAAATTTGGATATTAATTAAACGTTAACTACAATTAGTGTACACACACATAAAATATATATAAGTAGAACTTTTATTTAAATCATGTACCTTAACAACAATCCACCTAGCAGCAGCCTTGGATTTCGGTTGTGGAGTATCATCAAGTCCTTTCAAAGCACTAGTGTTGAATATAAGGAACATTAAAATATTGATGTTGTTGAGTTATGCCAATGAAAATGTATTGAAAACAATACTGACCTGTTAATTATTCCCTTAAGGTAGTTGTCTGGCCTGTTATGCAAAGAACAAAACCAGACAACTAGGTTTTCCTTAGGTAGAATGACGACCATTTGTCAGTGTCCGCTGCAGTAGAGACGAATATGGGTTATTGTAGTAGTATAGATTATTTAAATTCAATTATTGTGTTTGACTTACCTATTCAGATAGGCTCCAAGGTAAACATCTCGTTTTGAACTCTGTATCCAACTCTTGATGTAACTTTTGGATTCAAATTGTGATTGCCCAGATCTCTTAATGAACTGTGGCTCGAGGAATCCATACACATCAGAATTCCCCGCTCGCACACTTGTCTCAGTCAGATGACTGTGTTGTTAAGTCAAAGTTAATTATGTATGAATTTAAAACAATTACTTTGGTAATTAATAGTAATCTAAAATGACTTACAGAATCCACAACTGTATAACAGATATGCTGAGACATTGACCACCATGTGCAATTTCAGAGAGATCTTCGTGCTTTATATACAACGGGAAGTTTTGATTAAACACCCCGAATATGGTAGCATCCCACATAACCTGGAGCGGCTTCAAAAACAGTTGTGGGATGGTCAATGTCATCAGGTACAGGGGATCATCGACCTTTTCATCCGGGATTTCTGGAGGTTTTGCTGGAGACACAGCTGCCTATTGATAAAACATAGTTAATTAACAAGTTTTGATTACAGTGAACAAATTAATTGAAAAAAATAAACATATAATCAGAGTAAAATACCTGTTCTGATAAACGCTTCACAAGATGTGTTGGCCAAGCAAGGAAGGTGTTAAGTGCCTGCCCCACTAAGGTAACCTCGTCAGTGGTACAGGAACGAGAGCCTCTGTATCTTTAACCTCCTCAACACCAACCTTGACTTGGCCATGCAACAAAGGGATGTTGTGAACTGTTGTGGATCCCTCGTAAAGTCTTCCTAGGGCAACCAAGCGGGAAGAATTTTCTTCAATATATAGGCCGCATTTGTCTGAGTCACCCGTCCCTGGATCGTTCCCTGAGGGAGCAACACAACCCTCCTTTGTGCTGACACGAGGACCTGAGGGACCAACCTCTGGCTCTGGAGGTAGTGCAATTCCCTGTGATTGCATCTGAGACTGAAACTGGGACTGCATCTGGATGAAGGATTCCATCATCTTTCGAGTCACTTTTTCTGTGATTGACTCCTCCAGTTGGCCTCTGATTTGTTGGGTCAGCTGTTCTAGGTCTTCAAGAGGCATGAAGGAAGAACTGCGAGATGTTCGTGAAGCTGATCCAAAGTATTGCTTTATGGTGACACCGGCTCCAACAGCACGAACATGGCCAGGGTGCTCTGGTCGCCCAATGGCAGCAGTCAGGATATCCTGACGTCCATGGGGGACGAACGATCCCTGTAACGCCTGCTCCTCCAAAGAATCCTGTACCGAACACATATTTGTCCAAGGAATTCACAAAATACACAAAGATAATTATAATTATTAATTAAAAATGACTTACAATCCTGTCAGCTATTTCCTTTGCTGCCTCAGACGTCATTTGTCCAGTTTTCTTCGTGCGGGCCATCTTCCATTTCACGTGGTGTCTGATGGGAGATGGAGGGTCAATGATGCCCTCAGTGCTTCCAGACTGGGCAGCTTCTTCCAGTCTTTTCTTTGTCTTCTCAGCCATGAGCTTTTCTTCTAAATATTCATAACCCCTACGAGACAATACGTGGGGGGCAGTGTTTTGCTTCTGGGAGGCCTGTGCCTTTTTCCGTACATCCTACAAAAGTTTAACATTAATGAAAATGATTATTACAATAAATTATAAGAAGTGATTTTGTTGTGGAAAACAACTAAAATGACAAAGTACATACCTCCCATGAGGGGTCTCTGCGGGTATGACAAAACTGAGTCCATTTTTCCTTGCTAATGCCATATTTTTCACAGACAATGTCATCCGCACCGTCCTTGCCGACTGCAAGTGCCCATTTCCTAGTCAAGTCAGATTTTAACTGCCTCCAACGCTCGTCAACAATCTGAAGAATTTTCTTCTTTGTCCTACTGTCAGAAGCTTCAGAGATTTGAAATTCCACCTGACAAACAATAAATTAGGTTTTATTGTAAGTAAATAACAAATTTAGACTATTAAAGAAAATCAACGAAGAAAACTCAAATACCTGAATATCCTCCCATATCAAATCCTTCTGAGCAGTAGGGACTTCCTTCCAGGTGTCATATGTCACGTTGACCTTATCACGAACGACAATCCCCAAATATGTTCTTAATTTCTTCTTGTGGGGACCGTCGGCCTTGCCGGTAGCAGGATCGACGTTGACCACAGGTCTTTCTGCCCCAGGTGGTCTAGTGGCCAATGATCGTAGCCGTGTCGCCTTGCGTGTCCGCTTCAACGTAGATGGAGACACATCAGCGTCTGCAGAAGGAGGAGGAAGAGGAGGAGGAGGCGAGGCAGGTGGAGTAGCCATGGTCCTTTAAAGAGAAAAAGTTGAGTTAGTTAATATTATCAAAAAACACTGTATGAGTTATGTAAATGAATGTACCGAAATGAAATATTATATTAGAAAATTACGTTAGACGATGTTAATTAATTCTCCTTCATCATGATCATTACGATTAGCATGAACGTCGTCAACTTCTTCTTCTTCGACGTTGTTAGAAGTCATTTGTGTAGACAAAGGACTAACATAAGTGTCCATGTATGAATCATCATCTTCTACATTAACACCAATTGTTTTCCCATTTAGAACCACAGACCACCTTTCATCACAAGGGTCTTGCACATAAAATATTTGCTTAGCTTGTTCTGCCATGATGAAAGGGTCATTCTAGTAAGCTAGTTTCTTTAAGTCTACCAACGTAAATCCTATATCATTAGTCCGCACACCGGTGTTGCTGTCAACCCACTTACATTTGAAAACACAAACAGTAAATTTGACATAGTTAATCTCCCATATTTCATCAATGAAGCCAAAGTAAGGGATTGAAGCTACACAGGGATTGTCATCATGTACAGTTGCAAAGTGTTGAGATTCAGCCCTTAGGGTGACCCCGCTGTTTTGCATTGTACTTTTGTCGTCTTGTGCTTTTGTGTAAAAAGAATACTTGTTTATGTCATATCCTTGCTAAGTTATAACATTTCTTTTAGGCCCATGAGCTAGCTTTCTTAATGTTTCAGAAGCATTTTCGTCAGCAAAGATTGTATCTTTAAACCAATCAGAGAAAGTCTTGTTATGATTTTCCAAGACCCAGTTCTTTGACATTTTTGGATTACTTTGTTTGACTAAATGTTCATGCTGAACTATGTATGGCAAAACTTCATTACTGTTATTCAATACATACAAGTGAGCTTGTAACAAATCTTCTACACTTGGAGTGATAACATGCAGTCCTCTTGAACCCTTACCGCCCACTCTGTCGTCATGGCGAGACTCAAGAAGGCCAACAGGTTTAGCCTTTTCAATGTACTCTGAACAAAATTCAACGGCTTCTTCTGCGATGTACCTTTCAACAATAGATGCTTCTGGACGATGTAGATTCTTGGTATACCCTTTTAAGATCTTCATGTAGCGCTCAACCGGGTACATCCAGCGCAGATAAACAGGACCACAACATTTGATTTCTTTGACCAAGTGAACAATTAAGTGGACCATGATGTCAAAGAAAGCAGGAGGAAAATACATCTCCAACTGGCACAGTATAATTACAGCCTCGTTTTCCAAGTCATCAAACTTGACCGGATCAAGGACTTTGCTACATATGACATTGAAGAAAAAGCACAGGCGAGTTATGGCTAACCTGACTTTGTTGGGCAAAATGTCTCGTATGGCCACTGCTAACAATTGTTGCATCAACACGTGACAATCATGAGACTTTAACCCCACCAGTTTAAGCTCCTTAAACTGCACAAGGCTCTTAATATTTGAAGAGTATCCTTATGGTACTTTAACCTGGCGCAGACACTGGCACAAACTGATCTTCTCCTTTCTGGATAAAGTATGACAAGCTGAAGGCAAGTATATTTTTTTACCATCAGACCTTGGATGCAACTGCGATCGTATGCCCATGTCAGCTAGATCTTGACGGGTATTTAGACCATCTTTCGTCTTGCCCTGAATGTTAAGGAGTGTCCCAATGACACTGTCACATACATTTTTCCTCTACATGCATAACATCAATACAATGTCTAACATCTATATCAGACCAGTACGGAAGATCAAAGAAAATGGACCTTTTCTTCCATATGCAACTCTTACTTTTATCCTTCTTTTGGGTCTTTCCAAATACAATATTAAGGTGTTCAACCCGCTGGAAGACATGCTCACTAGTTAATTGTGTCCGTGCAGTTTCGTGCTCTTGACTTCCATTAAAAGCTTTTTTCAATCTTCTGTAAGGGTGATGAGCTTTTAGAAAACGGCGATGTCTAGTGTACACTGTTTTAATACCATGTTTCAGTTGTATGTAGCTTGTGTCTTCTTCACAGATGGGGCATGCAAGATGACCCTTAACACTGTAACCGCTGAGATTCCCATATGCTGGAAAGTCATTAATGGTACAAAATAGCATTGCACGCATTTGAAAAGTCTCCTTGCGAAACCCATCAAACACTAAAACCCCCTCATCCCACAACTTTCTCAGGTCTTCAATCAACGAACTTAGATAAACATCAATGTCATTTCCTGGTTGTCTTGGGTCTGATATCATCATAGACAACATCATGTATTTTCGCTTCATGCACAACCAAGGCGGAAAATTGTAAATTACTAGTAGAACTGGCCATGAACTGTGTTGAGTGCTTAAATTGCCATATGGATTCATTCCATCACTGGCTAGTCCAAGTCTAAGATTTCTTGCCTCTTTGCCGAAATTCGGATACAAACTATCAATCTTCCTCCACTGGGAGCAATCAGCTGGATGACGGACCATTCCATCAGATTTTCTCCCATTTGCATGCCAGGTAAGATCTTTTGCGTCGTCCTCATTAGCAAATAAACGCTTAAACCTTGGAATGATGGGAAGATACCACAACACCTTCGCTGGAGGGCCCTTCTTTGAGTTTTCATCAGAATTGCAGTCCTCATCATCCTTCACCTTGTACCGTGACGCCCCACACCTAGGGCATTTTGACATTTCTTCAAATTCATGTCTGTACAGTATGCAATCATTAGGGCAAACATGAATCTTCTGATACTCCATACCCATCGGACACAATATCTTCTTTTCCTGATAGTAGCTTTTAGGCAATGTGTTATCCTGTGGAAGCAGATCATGCACTATTTGAAGCAATGAAGTAAAGCTTTTGTCACTCCATCCATATCTGGCCTTGACATTAACCAGACTTAACATCGCCGACAATAGCGTCAAGGAATTGTTGCACCCCGGATACAAAGACTTCTTTGAGTCACCCTGCAATCTTTCATACACAGGGGCATGTGCTTGCTGGAAAGACTCTTGTCCAAGGTCACGAATCATATCCTCCAAGCGATCTCCCATTTCTACATCAAACGGTTCGGATTGTTGCCCACTCTGCATGTCTGTCATTTCACCATGCCATATCCACGTCGTATAATTTCTCTTAATTCCATCACACAACAGATGCTCTCGTATGTCATCCAGTATTTGTCATCTTCCGTTCAAACAATTGATGCAAGGACGATAATATTTTCCATCTTCATCCGGTTGACCTCTTTGTGAAGCAAATTGTAAGAATTGCTCAACGCCTTCCTCATATTCTGGGCTGATGCGACTTTCATTCATCCAACTTCGATCCATCTAAGTAATAACTCAGTCATACTCTCAAAGTTATTTGATGCATGAAAATTTCACTTTTTTATTAAAGGTGTGACCCTATCCCATTCAGGAAGACCGTCATTTATGGTAGCTTCATACATCAGGGTTAATTCTATTTTGTTAAATTTGACAAAATTTTGGCAGCATTTCGCATTGGTCTCCAAGTACATGACATGAAATCAGTGAAATTAACTTCCCGATAATCAAGTATGCACTCAGAGAACAACTAGAAATGCATTACCGAAATTTCATCAAATTAAACAAAATAATTTTAACCTTAACACATGAATCTACTATAAAAATATCAGTCTCCCCAAACTGTCCAAATAGACAATTCAAGATTGAATACAATGATTAATGCAAATTGTCCGCAAGAATCATTGCATCCAATCTCAAACAGGAATCTAAGGTTCACTCATCATGAACACAATTTGTATAGCATATATCAATTGTCATTAATGACAGTGAACACGTAATAAAAATATTCATTGGTAACAAACATTTGTACCTGTGATGATGAGCAGCACGGTCCAAAATGAAAGCAAGAATCAAAGAAATAATTGAATGAACACCTACATAAGACAATCTTGCGTATGATAAAAAAAAAGAGTAAGATTAAGTATAATAAGCGCTCAGAAGATATGAGAACAATTTATTCTAAATTATATTAAATTTATTCTAGAAAGGAGAGTTCTTAAATTTATCACAATTTGACTCGAGATTCTGAAATTCACATAACATGGGATATCGTGTTCATTTTGTACTTAATTTTGTTTTTGTTACTCGCAGGTGTCTTATGTTGGGTCAGTGGAAGGATTTCCAGTCTTGGACTGCTCTTCAGAAGTATCATGTATTACACTCATATTTACTTAGTTCTTACTATTAGTTTGTGGTTCAGACTTAATGAATTCTCTTTCATTGGAAGGGAGTCATAAAAAGATATTGGATACCAAGAACTATCTTTGAACTCTTAATTGCATAAAATTAAAAGAATTGTTCTCATCAGAGAAATGTGCTTTACTGTAGACATGTACTGACATTTGTTAAATACTGAAATGCATATGGCCATGCTGGGTTTTCAAGTGGTATCTTGGGGTGAAAGTTATTGATTGTGTATGGCTCTATTTATTGTGACATTTTCATGAATAATGACGTGAAATTCAAATCATCATATCTTATTCTAATGGAACTTTAAGGCTGATGTGACGTGAACTTCAAATCGATCTACTCGTGAATTAATTTTTTTTGTGATGTTTAAGTGCCTGAAGCAAATATAAATGTGCTTGTTTCTTGGTAAATGTTTTGTAATTTGTGAATGTGTAAAATTTATTATGAGCTTGAACCTTTTGATATTCGAAGGGTAACATGGTGTGAATCAACACGTGCCCCCAACATGCAGGGGTGTTGCGGAACAAAATGGTGAGGGATCACTTTTGTAGGTTCAGTGTGAGACATAAAAGGAAGTGCAAACATACAATATTGGTTGCTCTTTAAACATGTCGATTTTATATCCTAGCTAGTAGAGCACCTAACTATTTTACCATTCAAAACAAAGTATCCAAACATGGAATGAGGAAGCATTGGAAACATGTACCAGTCCCTGAAATAACGCACTCAGTTTAACTCTTCATTAAATAAACTCAAAATGCCAAAATGATCACCAAATACAATAGGATTTATACCAAAATCATAATAATACCATAAATCCAGTTCTATAAGTTATAAACTAAGTTCTTAGTTAAACTAAAATACCATAAATATATATATATATATATATATATATATATATATATATATATATATATATATATATATATATATTCATTAATGTGCGGGAAAAAAATCAAGCTAGTAATTTGGTGTGAATTAGAAGGAATACCAGGATTCCGTTTCAGTATAGCTGCATGGAGTGGAGAGTTTCCAAAGCACAGTGGAAGCTAGCTTCTCAACAGATAGCCTGTTTAACCAAGTATGATTAATTAATTAATTAATTAATCAATTTCTGTTCGTTGGAATAACTATAAAAAATAAAATAAAAAATTGTTATAGAGCAATCGTGAGCCACGATCAAAGGCCAACCAAGTCCTTGTATATTTTCAAGCAATCTGATTTATAAATTAGAAATCCAAAATAAGAATAAAATTAGTTTTATAAATTATAAAATGTAAATTTAAAACTCATAGACACAATAAAGAAATAATAAAATTAATAAAGAAATAATAAAATTTATTTTTAGAAATTATTTTTTTATTTCCCTTTAAACAAACAAAGGAAACATATCTTTATCCTGTTTTTTTTTTCTTTTTTTTCTATCAAACATCATTACATTGGATAAATAAAAAATGATCATTATATTAAATGTCAAAAGATAATAATATAATAAATCATTATATTATCATAAATAAATAGTCTATATTCGTATGCATTAATAATATATTTTCATTTTTTTAATCCGAATATTTTTCAATCCAAAATCAAAGACTCGTCTTTAAAAGATATTGAATTTTAATATATTATAAAACACGTATAATAACACGTATAATAACATTCACATTCTAGAAAGTTCAAATAAGTTATCAATGATTTGCTAATAATTTATATTTTAAAATTTTAATATATTATAAAACACGTATAATAACATTCATATTCTAGAAAGTTCAAATATTTAATTCAGTCTCAGTTTCCCCTTTCATGCACAGTGACTCCTCACCCTTCACTTCACTCACTCTCACACGCTTCCCTCAATCAATAAATGCAGACCAGAAGACTAATTAAATGATACAGTGATAATAATAAAAGAAAGAAAAAGGTATGATGAAGAGAAAGTGGACCATTGCACCATGCCAACTGCATGTATATGATTGCCACGTAGCAATTTCAAATTGGTAGTTCTACTTTAACACACTTATTTTTGTTGGTGATCATCATGAGTGTCCTTTGCCTTATTTTTGTTGCTCGCAAAAGAAGCAACTTCCATGAAACCCGCAATGGCCAAGGCTCCACCGAACACAACAAGCCCCACAATCCCACCTTCGCCGCCAATGCTTAAGCTTCTAATTAATGGGTGGATTTTCTTCCTTGCTTGGTTATTTGTGATTGCGGTCCTTTTGTCCTCCATGTTTATCTTTTTGTTGCTTAACCTTTTCTTGTTCCTTTGTTTCTTGAAAGTGCAAAATAACACCAAACCTAGGGATGAAGTTGATCTTAAAAAGGAGGTTTTATCGTAGAGAATGAGAGTGAGAGAAACATGAGAGACAAAAGCGGGCTTGTTCGTTTTGTCCAGATTCATTACTTGCATGGCATCTTCTTAGGCCACCCACACGTCAACAAGAATGATCCGTGAATTCACCCTTGCGTGACACATGCTTGCATATCAGCCACGATTTGTTCTTATCAACTCTCCCCAATTCTAGCTTGTTCTTCTAGCATAACCATCGACTAATAAATGTTCACTATTCAAATCAAGCTACTTAATCCTGCCTTGTGTACCTATCCCTTGTTCCTCCATAAATACCCCATTGTATTCCTATCCCTTGTTCCTCTCACTTCATTCATTCACTCCTAACACTCTTACCTTCTACTTCTACCTCTCACCCCATACCCCTCTTTTCCAAACTCTCTCCTCTCTTTTTGTCCCACCCGTGTGGAAAATAACACCAAACTAAAGCAAAAACAATAATGCCAACACCAACATCAACGACAGCGTTTGCTGGTGTAGAAACTCCTAATGGAGACTCTTCTAACACCAATCCTCATCCCAAACACACCCCTCAAGAATCGCGTGACCTCTCTCCTTTTTTTTCTTGTTCTTACCCTCATCACTCTTAAGGTATTTATTGTTGCATTATTATACACAATAACTAATTAATAAACGTACTGGTGAAGCTTCTTCTTCTTCATTATGCGACGGTGAAGCATGTTCTTCTCCGGCGTGGACACCCACACCTCATTCTCTGATATCGGGACACTGACATGGGCTGCGGCGGGTCAGAGGTGGAGGACTTCCCCGCAGTGGTTCTGTGCAGAGAGCGAAAGGCGTTCCTCAAAGCCGCATCAGAGCAACGCTACGCTCTCGCCGCTACACACGTGGCGTATTTCCATTCGCTGAGTGAAATCGGCGACGCCCTTCACAAGTTTGCCGAACACGACCTCACCACCACCACCGGTTCCTCCTCTCCGGTTCTCACATTATCCTCGGAAACCAAAAGCATCAACAATAACAAACTCTCATCCTCTTCCCCTTCTATAGCATCTAATGAAAAAAAACTATGAAAAACAAAACGAATGGCTTAATTCACTGGTCAGCCTATAGTTGTTCATGAAATATGTGACACTAATTTTGAATAAAACCCTAAGATAAAGCATTCAACAATATAAATAAAATTAGGGCAAAAAACCAATGACGCGTACCTCTATGCTGATTTAGCTCTACTTTGTGACTCGATTCTGAAGATAAGTAGAGAGAAAACAAATACTAAGATAAAACGAAAATCAAAGTAGTAAACTTGAAATATTTAAAAAGGAAGAAAGAATGTACCTTAGAAAGATTTGCAGGAAGCGAAAGAGAGCAAGCAGAAAGGAGTGACTTTGAGTTCTTCTGGAAGTTTCACGCTTGAATAGCTCTATGATGGGAAACAAAAGAATATGAATATGCATATTTTCACGCCCTTTTGTTTGGAGTGGAGGGAGCAATAAACGAGTCCAATCAAGTCCTCTCCTTTCATGCCCCTTCCTTTTGGTGGCCCTAAAACAGCTACACTACTACATCCCGTTTAAGATGCAAAGCATCGGGTTTCTTTACTTATTTAAAAAACTATTTTGGTATCGATAATTTAATTATCAACAATTATAAATTAAAAGAATTCATATGCACGTCTGAGTGTTATTTTATCATCATGGTCACTTTATTTGCCTTTTTATTTTTCCTAAAATATAATCCTCTTTTAACATGATGTCAATTAAGCCAGTAGCACATTTGTAATGTGAGGAGCATGCTTGTTGTGGACCCCTTAACAGTAGCAAATCCCCAAGTTGTAGTTTCCTTAGATTTTTTATTTATTTATATATAAATTTAGTATACAATTAATTTTGAGAATGCTTTGTAAATAAAGTAAAACATTAACATGTTGACGTTTTTAATAAACGAATATTATATATATTAAATTAATATCCATCATGTTTTTTTGGCATGATGCTCGTTATAAAAATAATTCTAAACATTTCATACCAAAAAGAATATTATAATTTCGAACATTTAGTATAAAATCATTATTTAACAAATAGTTAATAACTCACCGTATTATTACATATTATCTTCATGTCACTACCAATATACCATAGTAATTTCCTTAATGTGTAGATTAATTATTAGTTTAATATACCTATGTTGGACATTTAAATTTTCATAATAACTCTCTAAGCATGCATCCTTTCGTCACTACCCACAAAGAGAAAGTAAATTGAATATGATTCTGTGCAAGGCACTACTAGTAATACAGAACACGTACTATTTGGATATATATACATTAATTTTAACACCTGTCATATTCTTTTATTTTCTTTGGCACACATGAGTCATGACATATCATATATTCTATTCTATAGCATATTTGCATGTGAGCAAAAAATATGATGTAAGCAATCCCCTCTCGGCTCTCTCCTCTCATGTTATGTTCTCCCTTCTTCTTCCCTTCATGATCTGCTATGCCAGCATGGTTTCAGACAATTCATTCTTGACGTTAATTTAATTATATACGAAATGCATACCAAGTTGATTAATTAGTGCTTCCATTGACAATGTCAACGGGTCAGATGAGCATAAGCATGAATGCATAATACGACATTGTACATATAAAAAAAATGCATAATGCGACAATGAGGTCCGCATGTGAGGGAGCTAGCTATAGGATGGAGCAATGAATACATAATACGACATTAACATTAACCGAATCTTTTGTCGATTCTTTATTTCCATCCCTTTTTATCTCAACTTTCGGATAACTTTAGGGATCAGCGAACTCAATATATTTTTCTTCTTTTATCCTTTATTTTATTTGTATTTTCAAGAGTCAGCTTTAATTAATAGATAATCCTATTTACTAATATTGTGTTTTTCTTTTAAAAAAAGCTTCTCTTTCGTCAAATAAAACTATTTTTAATATTGTAATTAACAAATATAAAATGAAACAAAAGATTGTTTATTGATTCAGTCCCCATATAAGATTGTGTACTAATGTAGAATCAGTGAAACAAAAGAATCTCTCTTCTTTTCATCCAAATGTAACATGATCACATGGATGGTTCCCTTTCCTTTCGTTCCCTTCATCGCTTTCAATCTCTTATGAAATCCTTGATTACAGTTTAATTTGTGTTTTTATTAGAATTAAAATTGCACCAAAAGAAAATTATAGTAGGAAAATATAGCAATAAGTCAGGAAGGTTTAATTGATTGATTATTTAACACATACTCTCATTTATTAAAATTCGTTCAAAATTATAAAATCAAGAAAAATTAGTTAAATATGATGTGAAATTCACAATGTTTTAAAAAAAATAATAAATTTTAATAACAAAAAATACAGTATATATTAAAAAAAAGTGTGTTAAAGATTGAATATGTACTTAGCATTTATTGTTAATCTTTGACTCAGTTATATACTTTTATTTCCCATGCTCTCACAAGAGTTTAATCTTCCTTCTTTTGTTTTAAATTTTAAGAGCAAATAGTTTATACATATATAGATAGTATAAATTATTTTTACACTATTATTTGATAATAAATATTAATTGTTATTTATAGTAAGCTTAGCATGACAATTTTTCTATACGTGCATAGAAAATTGTTTGATCATAGAGAATTTTTTCATATTATTAAATTGATGCAAAAATTTATGTTGTAATATTATTTCTCACTGTCTTCCTCGACGCATCACATAAGTCATAAGGCAATGCGTTGTCAAGTGTATTCGAAATAAGTCTTGACATACTATTTTAGTTAATTTTTAAATTTTTCTTTCATCAGCTAAAAAAATATTTTAAAACATTTACTTTTAACTTTTTTAAATTTAATTACTCTTTTAAAAATTCATCACTATTTAAATATAATTCTTTTTCTTTGTTTCTTCTTTCCTAAATGATTTTTTTTATTAAATTTATTAACAAAAAATTCACATAATTAACAAATGTGGTTAAAAATAATAAAAAAATGACAAATGTAATAAAAATAAATTACATGTGGATTATAATTAACTCTAAATTTAAAAACTTAAAACATAATTTTCGTGTCTCATGAAAATATTTTTATTTTTGTTCTGAAAATTTTGTTTAGAAATAATGAAAATATCATTTTTTTTAAATCCTACAAATATATGAGATAACTATAATTATTTAAATTAAACCACTATAACATATATTTTCAATAAATCAAATTAATATATACAAATATTTTAATTTATTTTTAATTTAAAGATAATACGATAACATAAATATAGTAGGATTTCATAGAATTTTTAAACAATATTCTCCATTTACGTTTTTATGAAGATTTTTTTTATAATAATTAAATCAAAATATATTAGTAATAAATTTTAATTTTTTTACGATATAATTGATTTTACCAACATTCTATAAAAGTTAAACTCTATTATTAAAAACAGTTTTTTTTTTCAAATTAACTAATATCAAATAATTTATATAAATGTGTGTTATATTTAAATGATAATCATGAAATAATAAAATTAAAATTACGAAATTCATTTTAAAAATTTAGTTTAATTTTTAAATGTTTACCTTTTGAATTTATTATTGTTTATTAATTATTATTTTTTTAATTTAAATATAATTAATAACGCAATATATGTTTTTTTTTAAAATATATAAATAATTAAATAAAAGTTTATATTAACATCGGTTTTTTCAAAAACCGATGTTAACATCATTAGTTAACATCGGTTTTTGAAAAACCGATGTTAACGTGTATACATTAACATCGGTTTTTTGGAAAACCGATGTTAACGTATCACATGTTAACATCGATTTTTCAAAAGCCGATGTTAACGCGTGATATGTTAACATCGGTTTTCCAAAAAACCGATGTTAACGTGTATGCATTAACATCGGTTTTTTTAAAAACCGATGTTAACATATCATACGTTAACATCGGTTTTTCAAAAACCGATGTTAATGTGTATGCATTAACATCGGTTTTTTGGAAAACCGATGTTAAGAATAATACTTTATTTACAAATATGCCACCGCGTTTAACTTAACATCGGTTTTTTCCAAAACCGATATTAATAAACCGATGTTAAAACTGCTTTTTGTATATGTGCGAAGAGCTTAATTGGAGTTAGTAGAAGAAATTTTTACATGTAGCCCGCTTCTATGTGTGGGATGATCCACATCTGTTCATGCTAGGAGCAGACAATCTGCTGAGGAGGTGTGTTGCGATGAAGGAAGCATAAAGCATCCTTTGGCATTCCCATAGTTCACCATATGAAGGTCACTACAACAGAGATAGGACAGTAGCATAGGTGCTACAAGCATGTTGGCCCTCAATCTTCAAAGACACTCATGATTATGTGCGTCGATGTGAAAAATGCCAGAGAACAGGGGGGATTTCCAGGAGGAATGAGATGCCTCTACAAAATATAATGGAGCTAGAGATCTTTGACTACTGGGGGATTGACTTTGTGGGGCCTCTCCCATCTTCATATTGGAATATCTATATCTTAGTAGTCGTTGATTATGTGTCCAAGTGGGGGGAAGCCATAGCCACCCCTAAGAATGATGCCAGGGTAGTGATAAAATTCTTAAAGTACAGAGAGCCCTAATCAGTGATGGGGGAACACACTTCTGCAATGCATAATTGAAGAAGTTTCTGGAGCATTACAATGTCAGACATAAGGTGGCCACACCTTATCATCCCCAGACAAATGGCTAGGCAAAAGTTTCAAATAGAGAACTAAAGCGAATCCTTGAGAAGACTGTTGCATCATCAAGAAAGGATTGAGCTTTGAAGCTGGATGATGCTCTCTAGCTTACAAGATAAGAACTTAGTAAATTTGTTTAAAGAATCTCAATTTGATTGCTTTAGTTTGGCCTCAACATCTTTAGTATCGAACATTCTTTTATCAAATGCTAAATCAGTTCAAAAAGATATTTTTGAACTAGTAACCGATTACCAGAGAGTTTGTGAATATATTTTTTTACTAACGACACAAAACTGTTTGAATTTTGATATGTGTAATCGATTACTAGAATCTTGTAATCGATTACCAGTGAAGAGATTTCAAAAAACCTTTGAAAAGTCATGTCTCTTCAAAAATATAATTGTGTAATTGATTACCAGAATTCTTAAAGCTTTTTGAAAAGACACATCTTTTCAAATCATTTTGAAAAGGCATAATGAGCCTATATATATGTGTGTCTAACTTCAAAAAGTAAGAGAGAGATGTTCTAAGAGAACTTAATTTTCAAATGCTTTCTAAACAGTTATTGGCCAAACACTTGCAAATCAATTGAGAATTCTTCTAAGATCTTCAATTTGTATCATCTACTCTAAAGGAGAGAAATCAATATGTACGTCTCATAAACTCAATTGTAATCAAAAGGTTGTTTGTCTCTTGGATTGTGAGAATATTGAACACAAAGGTGAGGGATCCCAAGGTGTATTCAAAGACTGTAAAGGATTTACAAAGATAATGGAAAATCTCAAGTGGGTTGCTTGAGAACTGGACGTAGACACGGGAAGTGGCTGAACCAGTATAAATTAAGTTTGCATTTCTCTCTTCCCTTATCTCAGTTATTTTATTGCAATTTACTTTGTCTTGTGAATTTAAAAGAACATTATTAAATTGATTGTTTCTTCTTCTTCTTCTGTATTTTGAGCCTATCATATATCACTTAAAAGGGGGTTAAAATTTGTTAATGGGAAAATTTTAAAAGTTAATTCACCCCTTCTTAAGTTATTGAGGCCGCTTGTCCAACAAAACTTACTCATGAGAGAACATTTGTTTTTAATTTCTTGATTTTAATCATTCTTAGACTGTTAGATTAATTACACGAGGTTGAAATGATCAAGGCCCTGTTTCTTTTTATTTTCAGCCACTTAGCCAAAATGTCAACCTTTGATAATAATTTATCCCTTGCACCTTATTTGAGCCAAAAATGATCATCGAGTTTTTCTAGAAACCCTTATGCCTATTGTCTCAAATATCTCTTACCTTGTTTTAGGGTTTTTAAGAGAGCATAAGGGTTTTAGTCATGATATGCCCCTAATTTGGGGAGGGCTAGGATAAGGATTATCTTAGGAAGGTAAAACAACACACAATAAGGCACCCTCAAAAAGCTTTCTAAGCCCAAAGTTTCATTCCAAAAAAAAAAAAAAGAAGAAGAATAAGGGTAGAAAATAAATAGGTTCCATAAGTGTTGTTAGAACTATAAATTGAGGCTGGAAAAAAACAAATAAGCCTAGGTTGAATAAGTGGAAGTTTTTCTAGGATAAATGCTCTTTTATAACCCTACTTTTTGAAATCTCAGAAAAACCATAATTTCTTTGATTAGCCACGCCACATTACAAGCCAATAAAAGTCCTTAGTGATCCACCAAGTGTAAGCAGGGTAACTTTAACTGAGATGAAGTGCAAAGTTGGGAACATTAATTACAGGTCGTAGAAATTTTAAACACTCATCCAAGACACTTGTGGGCAGAGAGAAACACCAAAGCCTTGTGAGGAAAAGTGAGGTAAGCCGGCCTGATTCATTTATGCTACTAACCAATTCTAACTCAATGTTTGTTTATGCTTCCATTGCAAGATCATGACAAATGCAAGAAGGTTTAGTTAAGGGAATTTGAAAAATTGAAGCTATTGAAAGTGTTGGAGCATTCAGAGTGTGCTCTTATTTTTGCTTTTGCTTGAGGACAAGCAAAGTTTTTAATTTGGGGGATTTTGATAACTGCTAAATATGAGTTGTTTTTTATAATAAAAAATTATTATAATCAAAAAAGTTGAATAAGGCCCAGCCCATTGCGCGCTCAACGCAAAAACAAGCACTAGCGTTAAGCGAGGGAGAGGCACACTAAGCACGAATACAAGCACTCGCGCTAAGCGAGCAGAGTGTGCTAAGCGAGAGCACGCAGGCCCAAGTCCACTCCTACAGCTATAAAAAGAAAGTCAAGCCAATGAGAAAAGACACATCGAGTCTCAGGGCACTCTAATACACACCCAAAGCCTGAGAACTCTCCCTTAGGGAATTCTTTCTTCTGTCTCATCATTTCCTATCCCCTTACATCTTTTCTCCTTCATCATTTTCTAAACTTTTCAAGTGTAAGGCCCCTTATGGCTATGAAAGCCTAAACCCTTAATTAGGGCCTGACAGGCCAAAAAGCCAAAAGATGTATTGTACACTTTATATTTATCAATGCAACAAGTGTTTTCTTCCTATTAGCCTTTCTTACTTTTTATTTCATGCATCATTCATCCTTGCATTATTTTGGGGGTTAGGTGCTCGACAGAGGGTAATCCTTAATAGGAATACAAGGAAGGTTTTGCATGCATCAGTTTTAGGAATCAATTGTTCGACAGAGGGTAATTTCTAATAGAACTAAAAGGAATGGGTATCTTAATAAAATTATTGCTAGATGTAGAATGATTGCATTATGCCCATGCATTAAAGCAAGCATTTAGAATTAACACTTCATGCATTTTGTCTATTGAATCTTTGCAAAGACATTTGGAAGATAGATAGGTAAAATAGACTTGTCATCATAAGACATCAGGAGCAAGTAATCTAATAGATGTGGGTAGGATAAATTCACCTGATTGATAAAGAAAAATAAAAATAATACATCTTAGGCAAATAAGGCATGCTAGGTCCTAACATTCTCATCTAATTGAATTCCCTGATGAATTCCCTACTATTTTATTTGTTTTCAATTAATAGTTATTATTTTATATCATGTTCTTTTAAATTTATCTTTTATACCTCATCTTATTTTTTCTTCTTATAAATTGAAAATTATAAAACACAAGTACAAAATAAAGTTTCTATGGAAATCGACACTCAGACTTCCGAGTCTTTACTATTTGGACATTTGGTACACTTGTCAAACCGTTAACACCACTCCATTGTTTTGGGCCATTTTACACTAATTGCTATATGTCATTGCAGATTTGATATTTTTATTTTGGTTATGGTCATGGTCATGGAATTTATTTAAAAAGTTATAGGGGTATTTTTAAGTCATGATTCTTGATTTCCAATTTTTTGAGCATTTCTATCCTTAGAGTTTGTTTTCAGTTCATATTCAATTATATTCCAAGTATATATAGTATTTGTTTAATGCCATCTTGCAGATGTGAAGAGTATGGTATCAATTGGTTTGACTAGTTAAATTTGATGGAGATTGAGATAGAGACTAGAAGAAGAGTAGGGGTGAGCAAACTCTAAGAGAGGTTTTGACAAAAAGGGTGAGTTAATTAGAGTCGTTAGGTAAGGCTATTTATTTAGACCCTTTGTTCCTCATAAGGCCGAAAATAAGGTGGGTAGGTAGAGCAAGTTGATGCACTTGTGAGTTTTATCAATTGCTAACTTCTTTTAATTTGTTAAGGTTAGCTACTACCTAAACCTCACATCATAGTTCATAGTAAGACTAGGAATATAAATCTCTTAAGTGTTTAATCTTACAGTGGCATGTCAGAAGCAAATGAATATTATTTTATTTTCCTATATATATATATATATATATATATATATATATATATATATATATATATAGAGAGAGAGAGAGAGAGAGAGAGAGAGATTCCATTTGCTTTAGAGGGCTTCCAATTAATGAAATAACGCACTAAATTTTTTATGGTGTAAAATTGGATTTGTCTAAGAAATAAAAATTATAAGATGACCTAAGTTGAAATGGTTGAGTTGAAGAATGTTGACACGTGTTATTTTCCAAACAATTTCAATGCCTTTGACTACATGGGAAGTGCCTAGGCCATTTTATGTTGCTTCTTGTGTTTCGATGTATTTGTAGTCCCTTCTAGCAGAATCAGGTAGCCTTGTAACATTCAATATTATAGTTTTTCTTTTGTGTGCAGTTTTTTCTAATTTTCTATATAATTGATGGTATTTTTTTAGCACCAGGAGATAACTCTCATCTTTTGTTGTCCATTTTGATCAAGCACTTGGATCATAAGAATGTTTCTAAGAAGCTTATCCTTCATATTGATATTATTAACACCACCATGCAGCTTGCACAAAATGTGAAGCATCATGCTTCAGTTGCAATAATTGGTGTAATATCTGATCTCATTAAACATTTAAGGAAATGCCTGCAAAATTTATCTGACCTCATTGTAATTAAATTTTAACTATTCTTGTTGAGTTCAGTTAATTTAAACACATGGTTCAGTTAGTATGATTGTTTCTTTTTCCCTATTTCCAATGATAGAGACCCTGAATCTTTCCTTGATGTAGTTCCAAATCAAATGTGTATGAAATTTTCAGGATCAAAATTCTCTTAGGTTGAACAGTCACCAAGTGAGTCTTTTGCTTTCTTCAATCTGGGTTTAGGCAACATCTTTGGAAAATGGCCCTGCAAATTGTAACATCCCATTTTTCGTAAATAAATTAAAAAGGTTTTTTAGTATAAAAAAATAAAGTTTTAGAAAATGGTGAGGTTTTTATAATTAAATAAATAAAGAAAAATAGTTGTATTAAAATAATGATTTGAAGAAAAAAATATATTTGATTTATTCATTTGATAGGAAATAAAATAGAGTTCCTTTTTATAAAATAATAATAAAATAAATAAATAAATAGAGTAAATAATAGGTTGTGAGTACTTTAGCTATAAATAAAGACATGTTAGGTCAGTTTTCACACTGACGATGCTTTTTCTTCCTGTCAGTTTCGTTTTTTCCTCTCCTCTTCCCAAACCCTCTATTTTTTCCGCATACCACCAAACCTATCTCATAAAAATGACGATCTTGGACTCATTTGCCGTTGGATCGTTGTGAAATTTTAGCAGCAGGTTTGAAACTCATTTCCGAATATTCTCACCATTGGGAATTAGGGAATCATATCGGAGCTGAGAGAAATACCCTTTGCATCGTAGCTTTTCTTTTCCCACAGAAACCCAAAATGGTCTCAGTAAAACTATGATCCTAGACTTGTTAATCGTTGGATTGTCATGAAATTTTGATATTTGGTTTTCGATTCAATTCCGCACACCTTTACCGTTGGGATTTGTGAAATAATATTTATGGAGAGAGAAAAATAAATCACACAAAGACAGTACAAAAAGGAGGCTTCAATCTCTTCTCTTTCTCTCTAACATTTGGGAACCCTATCAGAGCAGTCAGATGGTCAACTTGAGGAATCTCAAGAAACCACTAGAGATGCCGCTATTGCTATCACAATACACACATGAGCCCGTTTAGAGGTAAGAGATGAGTTTATCACAATTGGGGTTAAAATGAACATGTGTAGGGATCCTTAAAGGATTAAATTGGAGTTTATTTTGGGATGTTTATTGAATTATAATTTTTCCTTTAAGATTATAAATACAATATTATTGTGTTTTACGTACCAATTGATGTTCTGATGAGAATTGATTGATAAATCTAAGTGTTCTTAATGTTTTTATGGTTTGACCTATGATTTTGATATAATTGTGTGAAATTATTTGAGGGGTTTTACTCCCCATGTTGTGATAAACCTTTTGTATGAATTGTTATATTGAGATTATAAAATTGTAATTCAAATCGTGAGTATGTGATAAATTGAACTTATGATTAAAGGTAAAATACATGTGTATTGAGTTGTGAGTTATGAATTGTACAATCACACAATTGTAAGACCCTTTAAGTGCGACGAGTATTGTGATGGGATCCACTGTGGGAACCATATGAGTTAAAATGATTTTGAAAACAATTGAGTAGTTGTGTGTATTACATAGTTCATAGGTAAAGTATATATGATTCATGTGGTGTGATAATGTGTTAAATTGAGATTATACCATTGTGATTGAGATCGAGTGTATGTGATAAATTGAGTATGTATGTGATTGAGATGTTGTGTGCATTGAGTTATGAATTATGAATTGTACAATCGCACGACTATAAGACCCTTTAAGGGCGATGAGTTAATGCTAAGGCCTTTTAAGGGCAACGAGTTAATGCTAAGATCCTTTAAGGGCGACGAGTTAATGCACGACGAGTATTGTGATGGGAACCACTATGGGGACCCGGCTAGTTTAATCACAAGTGCAACGAGATAAAACTATTTTGAGAACAATTGAGGAGTCGTGTGTTTTGTACAATTCATAGATAGAGCTGTGTACTAAAATGTTTTCTAGGTTGGACCTGAATCAGAAGGGAGAGGCCCTGATGGACTCTTTAGAGTGTAGGCCTTGGGGGTAAATACACCCGATTTGAGTGAGAGTGACCTGACTTACTAGTGTGTGGTTTGTCTTGTCATGTACACCTAGGCGTCCGACGAGGTTTTTCACTGACACGATACCACATTGCATATAGTATTGAGTCTTAGTGTATATGTTGCATAACGCTTGTGTATTGATCAATATTGATTGACTTGGTGATATTGTGTTTTGATCCTTGAGTACGTGAATGTTGTGAAAATGAATGAGATGTGTTGTGTTGTGATGTGATGTTGGGCGACGAAATGGTGAAATAACGTGAGTTATGTTTAAGTAAGTTTTATTTTGTTTATATGATATTTATACCTACATGTTATCTTGTTTCTCTCCATTAGTTAGGAATATGATAACTCACTCCCTGTGTGTTGTTTGTGTTTGGATCCTGTGATGATCTTGAACTTTATGTTTGGGGGAGCAGATGACTAGGTGAATTGCTTTAAGGAACCTTGTGCTGAAGGACGTTGGGACACAATGCTCTGATAGGATGTGACATTGGGGTATAGGTTTTTATATTAATTGTATGAAATCTTAGACAACCTTGTTTGAGCCGAGATGACTTTATTATTTATTTGGACAAGTTTGAATATGATGTAAAAGAAAGTGAATGTGGGTCTTTTACCCTGTTGAAAGGATTTTTTTTAAATGTGTTTTAAAAACTTTTAATTAATTATGATTTATTTTCATTTTATTAGTACATATATGTATGGGATAGAGGGTGTCACACAAATTATGAGGCAATGGCACACACCCATAGCATTGCTTTATTATTTTCTCATTCTAAGGTGAGTTTGGTGCTTGCCAAGTGCTATTGTTACTTATAGATTATGATCAGTAAAGACTACCAAAGTTACTTTGCTCATTTTGTTTAGTGTTACTCATTTATAATTATAATTGTTTAAAGACAAATGCTAACTAGTGTCTTTTTTTATAAAAAAAAAAGTAGAAAATTTTATTAGGAAAGGAAGCATTTATTATATCAGAAATATAAAATGTTATTAAAACTTTTTAGTTACTAGAAACATTTAATATGGTATTTAATGCTACCTAACTAGTTCCATTAGGGCACTTATTTACAAGACCCTTGCTTAAATTGGTAATCAATTTAGTGGCAGCAGTTAAAATTTTGACTGGAGTTTTCATCTTTTCATAAACGAAGAAAAAATAATGCATATTACATTCCAACAACAAAGCCTTACATGTATTGTTGGTTCTTCTTATATCATGTGAGACCTACACAAGATCAAAGAAACAAGAACAAGCACAGCAAAGAACAAAGCCAAGAACTACAACAAGATTTTACGTGGTTCAGCAATGTGCCTACATCCACGGGAAAGTGCAACTCATCATCAACTAATACAATCCTTCACATTTGTGGCTTTGTTGATTTTTGAGTCACACACCACAAATCTCCACCTTGACTCCAAAAACAACAAGTGTCTATCTTGTGATTCTGAGTTGTACTTCTAATAATCTTTAGGCATTTTCAAAATTGATCAAGTCCAGGCAGTGCTTGAACTTGACACTGGATAAGGACTTTGTGAACATATCAACAGGGTTTTCTTCTGTTGAAATCTTCTCCACCTTCACCCTCTCAGAATCAATCACATCTCTGATGAAGTGTAGTTTCACATCTATATACTTCCTCCTCTCATGGTAAATTTGGTGATTTTCTAAATGAATAACATTTTGACTGTCACAGTGAATTGTGACACAGGATTGTGCTATTCCAAGCTCATTTACCATTCCCTTTAGCCAGATTGCTTCCTTAACTCCTTCAGCTAGGACCATGTATTCTACTTCAGTGGTTGAAAGACCAACAACTGATTGTTGACTTGTTTTCCAACTGATTGTAGTTCCATACAAAGTAAACACATATCCAGTTAAGGACTTCCTTGTGTCTACATTACCTGCAAAATTTGCATTAACATAGCCTATAATTGCTGCCTTGTGTGCTATCTTCTTGTACCTTAATCCAGCTTTCAAAGATCCATTGAGATACCTCAGTGTTCACTTCAAAGCCTCCCAGTGTGCACTACCAGAATCTCCCATGAACCTGCTTATCATACTTATTGCATGAGCCAAGTCAGGTCTGCTGCAAACCATTCCATATATTATGCTTCCAACACCACTAGCATAGGGTGTTTGATTCATTTTAGACCTTTCTTCAACTGTCTCTGGTGCTTGAATAACAGACAATTTGGTATGATGGCCAAGTGGTGTACTGACAGGTTTGCATTGATGCATCCTAAACCTTTCCACCACTTTCTTAAGGTAGTTGCTTTGAGACAAGAATAGTTCACCCTTTTCTCTATCCCTATGAATATCAATACCGAGTATCCTTCTTGCTGATCCTAGATCTTTCATCTCAAATTTTGTGTTCAAACTTTCCTTGAGTTGTCTAATATCTTCCTTGTTAGCACTTGCTATGAGGATGTCATCCACATACAAGAGAAGGTAGAGAACACACACTTTCTTCCTTTTCAGGATATATACACAGCTATCATACCTATTTCTGATGAAACCATATCTGATCAAGAACTTATCAAACTTCAGATACCACATTCGAGGACTTTACTTTAGTCCATACAGATTTTTTCAACAAACACACCTTGCTCTCCCCTTCTTCAAAACCTTCAGGTTGGTTCATGTAAATGGTTTCCTTTAGATTTCCATGAAGAAATGCAGTTTTAACATCAAGTTGTTCAAGTTCCAAGTCATATTGATTGACCAGACCAAGTATGATTCTTATTGAACAATGCTTCACAATTGGTGAAAAAAATTTCATTGTAATCAATTCCTTCAACCTATGTAAAGCCTTTTGCTACAAGTCTTGCCTTGTATCTAGGCCTTTCTACTCCTGGAATACCTTATTTCTTCTTGAAAATCCACTTACATCCAATAGCCTTATGCTTCTTGGGTTTATCCACAAGTATCCAGGTCTTGTTCTTTCTTAAGGATTCCATTTCTTCATTCATTGCCTGAAGCCACAACTGACTGTCTTCACTTTCAATTGCTTCCCTCAAGGTCTTTGGTTTTGAATTTTGAATCTCCTTAGCAACATTCAATGCATAGCAGATAATGTCAGCATGACCATACCTCTTTGTAGGCTTTATAACCCTTTTAGCTCTATCTCTAACCAATTGATAATTGGACAAGTCATGCCGAGTAGCCAAATCTTCATTATCACCAGTTACTGCTTGATTAGTGTGATCAACAATATCTTCACTGCCATGATCTGATGTCTCTGAAGGCTCTACCCCAAATTGAGTACTCTCATTACTTGATCCTTACTTAGCATTGCCATTCTGCTTTCATCAAAGGTAACATCCCTACTGATAATGCACTTTGACTCACCAGGTTTCAATTTCCACAACTTGTACCCTTTAACTCCTTCAGGATAGCCAATGAACACACACTTTACAGCCCTTGCATCAAGCTTTCTTTGTTTAACATGAGCAAAGGCCAGTTGAAATTCTGATACCGATGACAGATGTCGTACCGGATGTCACGACATCACGCTTCAGACCATGCAGATTATATTTGACAGTATGAACAGATTAAACAAGTAAATAACACAAGAGAATTGTTAACCCAGTTCGGTGCAACGTCACCTACATCTGGGGGCTACCAAGCCAGGGAGGAAATCCACTAAAATAGTGTTAGTTCGAAGATCTAACAGCCACTGTTTACAACCTTCTCACCTAACCACTACCCATGCAACCTCTACCTAAGAGCCACTCTTAGATATGAGAACCCCTCTCACTCCCTCTCAATCACTCTCCCGTGTTTACAAATAAATCAAAGACACACCAGAGATTGCTCTCTGAACAATATAGAGATCAACTCTACACACTCAGGTCCAACACTTGATGTTAGGGTAACATCAAGGTGGCTCACAAAACACTCAAGTCCCAAAACTCACAAAATAACTCTTCAATCTCGGACTTGGTAGAAAACTCGTGCAGCCTTCATGTTTATATAGCAGTGTGCGTATCTGGGCTGCAACAACTTGCGCTGGATAAGATCTATCATTCTCCTGAAAAATCTGCACTTAAAGATCTAAAAGATAACGTTTGATCTTTTAGTTTTTATCTTTAATCTTTAATCCCTGAACGAACTATTCAAGTTTGTAATTCGAACTTTAATTATCTTTTAATTCGTTCCTAAAGATAGATCGCCTAATCTGTTGCTGACTGCACATTAATCTGTTAAAGGTATAACAGATTTATGTGTCCAGTATTTTCGGGCAGGATGTCCTGGACATTGTATCCGACATCGTGGATCCTGCAGCTTCAATTCTTCATTTGACATTTTATCTTGCCTTGTGCATTGTGCAGCCCGATCTGATTCCTTGACATAATGTTAGACATCATGTGCAGCAACTCCAGCTTTCCTTCATTGTCTAAGTGCTTATGTTTTAACAAAATTTTAGCCAATCTTTTAAAACTCAGTAAAGCTAAGCACTAACAATCTCCCCCTTTGGCAAATTTTGTCTAAAACATACTTAGACACTTCCTGAGCAGGTACGAGCAGTTATGCAAGTGGGATCAGCAACTTTCATTATCAGAGTAATCAAGCACAGCGGTATCTGTAGTGGCGACAGCAAAATTCTGCAAGTTGCAAGTCGTTTCCAGGATGTCAAGACATCTCACGTGACATCAGCTTTCTGCTCCCCCTGTCTCCATGCTCCTACTGCTGTGAAGCAGTTCACTGCGGCATCTTCTATCAGCTACTAGTTTTAGTAGCTTACATCAATCATCATCAGCAGCAGTAGTATAAATACTACTCCCCCTCAAAATCATATAACTACTACTCCCCCTCAAAATCATAAATCATGCATAATATAATATCCTACTACTCCCCCTTTTTAGACAGAATTTGGAAAAAGTAGAATGCATGAAATTAATGTGCACATATTACAGACCAATAACTAGTAAAAGTAAAAGCAAAAATAAAGGTCTGATGGTCATGGGGTGGCATCAGAATCATCATCATCTGACTCTGTATCCTCTGCTGCATCTTCTTCTTCCTCAGCTGCTTCTTCTTCTTCCTCAGCTGCTTCTTCTTCTTCCTCAGCTGCTTCTCCATCATCAATGCCACTGTCTGAGAGTCTTTTGATCAGGCGTTCCAGCTCCATTTTCTTCTCTGTGGTGGCTTTGATGGTTGCTTCCAGCACCTTGCATGTGTCCTTGAGTTCAGCAATTAAAGCATCCTTGGACACAGCACCTGAAGCAGCAGCTTTCCCTGATGTCGAGACAATGTCTGGGACATGTGTTCCCTCAAACAGTTTGTAATGCAGGGACAGAGCAGATTCTCTCTTCTTCACAGAGTCAATGTTGTTTAAAATATTGGGATGTTGACTCAACATAATGCCACACAATACAGTTGGGAAGGCAATGGGTAATTTGACAGCAAAAGATTCTGAATGCTTAACAGTTTGATCAAAAATATAGTTTCCAAAATTAAATTTGGACTTGGTTCCAACAGCATACAGAAATTTACCCAAACCTGTGGCAACAGTGGAAGTATGATTGGTGGGTACCCAGTTTGCAGTGCCAATCCTATGCAGGATTGCATACTTCACACTTAGCTTCCCTGCAGAAAGCTTCCCTTTCTTTGGCCAATGCTGGACTTGTTTGGCAGTGATTTCCTTGGCAATTTGATGCTCAGAAACAGCAATATCCACCACTCCTTCAGTTGGTCTGCCCAGGTATTTATTGATTACAGCAGGGGAGAATCTAACACATTTTCCTCTGACAAACACTTTCTGATACTCATCACTCTTTCTGTTTGTTATGTCAGAGGGAATGTTGACAATGAATTCCCTGACTAGACTTTCATAGCAATTTCCCAACTTGGTGACAGTTTTCAGCAGTCCAGCAGCCTTGATGAGGTCCATGATCTCCTTGCAATCCAAGGCATCTCTTCCCAGTTCTCTTTCTAAGGCAAGTCTGCGTTGATATACAAATTTCCACCTTTCAACATTGCCAATGGAGTGGAATGAAATGTTGTCCAATGGTTCATCAGGGACATTTCCAGGCACCTTTTTCCCTGATTTCTTGGCCCTCTTGATGTCGGGAACATCTAGTTCGACATCATCATCAGAATCAGATGAGGAAATTTCTTTCCTCTTCTTGGAAGGGATTGCAACTTTGCTCCATCTGGATGTGGTAGGAGTGATTGGAGTGCTCTTCTTCTGTGCCATAGTTTAGATTCGTCCAGACCTAGTAATGGGGGTTTTTCCCTTTCTGCTTTGTAATCTTTCTGCAATGCCAGGTGCCAACTTGTTGGCAATGGGTTCCTCATCAGATTCTACTTCTTCTAGGTCAATGAGGTCACCTGGAGCAGGTTCTGGTGCCCTTGGTGCAGGGGTCTCCTCTGTGGCTTGATCCTCTTCCTCTGTTGATTCCTCTTTACTGGATGAAGAGAGGACTTCAGCATTTGGGGTGGAAGATGTTGGAACATCTTTATCAGCATCAGGGACAGAAGCATTTTTCAGAATGCTACTCACAATACTGCGGATCTTCTTATCCATCTCCGTGTCTACTTCCCTAGGACTTGTTGCAAGGCTAGGGTTTTCAGAAATCTTCACTCCCTGTTGTCTTTTGGGGACCAGTTTCTCAGGAATAGGGGCTTGACCAGGAATCATTTGTATGGGTTGGATATTGAATTCAGGTTGTTCCTGGTTTGATGGTGCTTTGGTGGATGATGGAGATGATGGTACAGAGGGTGAACCAGGAGATGAAGTTTCTTTTGGTGAGGTAGCCATGGAGAAGCAGAGCCTTTGGAGTGGTTTCGTGAATCTCTGAGAGGTGTTGGGGAATGCTGATGAAAACGAGATTACCACGAAAATATGAGTTTGAATGAGGAATGTAGAGGGTCGTGTGAAGCAACGGTCGAATTTGTTTTGGCCCAGTGGTGAACGCGCTATTAACGTTTGAGCACGTTCAGATAAAAGTAATTGCTATAAATCCTCTAGCAGACAAATGCCCAGCTTGCCCCTCAGTTTTTCAAACTGATTTGCATCCAATGCCTTTGTGAAAATATCTGCTATTTGTTCCTCAGTGTCAACATGCTTCAGTGTGATAACTTTATCATCAACAAGATCTCTAATATAGTGATGTCTAATGTCAATGTGCTTGGTTCTGCTGTGTTGAACAGGATCTTTAGAAATATTAATAGCACTCAAGTTGTCACAGTACAATGTCATGACATCTTGTTCGACATTGTACTCCTTAAGCATCTGCTTCATCCAAACTAGTTGTGAACAGCTGCTTCCTGCTGCAATATACTCTGCTTCTGCAGTAGATAGGGACACACAGTTCTGCTTCTTGCTGAACCATGAAATAAGATTGTTGCCCAAATAGAAACATCCACCAGAAGTGCTTTTTCTGTCATCTGCACTTCCAGCCCAATCAGCATCACAATATCCAACCAGCATTGAATCTGAACAATGACAGTACATAATCCCATAGTCACTGGTGCCATTTACATATTTCAGAATTCTCTTTACTTGATTCAAGTGACTTATCTTAGGGTTGGCTTGATATCTTGCACAAACACCTACTGCAAAGGTGATGTCAGGTCTGCTTGCTGTTAAATATAGTAAGCTCCCAATCATGCTTCTGTACAGACTTTGATCAACACTGGTGCCAGCTTCATCTTTTGACAGCTTCAAGTGAGTAGGTGCAGGTGTTCTTTTATGGCTGGCATTTTCCATCCCAAACTTCTTGACAATGTTCTTTGCATACTTGCTTTGTGAGAGGAATATGGAGTCTTCCATCTGCTTCACTTGGAGTCCCAGAAAATAAGTCAGCTCTCCAACATGACTCATCTCAAATTCAGATTGCATCTGTTGGACAAAATGTCGAAGCATCTCATTCGACATCCCTCCAAACACAATGTCATCAACATATATCTGTGCTATCATCAAGTTTTCAGCATCTTGTTTGACAAAGAGAGTCTTGTCAATTCCTCCCTTCCTATACCCTTGCTGAGTAAGGAACTCTGTTAGCCTTTCATACCAAGCTCTTGGAGCTTGCTTTAATCCATAGAGAGCCTTCTTGAGCCTGTATACATGATCTGGATGAGTTGGATCTACAAATCCCTTTGGCTGCTCCACATAGGCTTCTTCATTCAGGTATCCATTCAGAAACGCGCTCTTCACATCCATCTGGTACAGCTTGAATTTGAGGATGCAAGCTACACCAAGTAACAATCTGATGGACTCAAGTCTAGCAACAGGGGCGAAAGTTTCATCAAAGTCTACGCCTTCAATCTGAGTGTAGCCTTGAGCAACAAGTCTGGCCTTGTTTCTGGTTATAACACCTTCTTCATTGGTTTTGTTCTTGAAGATCCACTTGGTGCCAATCACATTAGTTCCCTCGGGTCTAGGAACTAGCTCCCAAACTTCATTCCTTTTGAATTGCTCCAATTCTTCTTGCATAACATTGATCCAGAACTCATCAGTCAGTGCCTCTTTCACATTCTTGGGCTCAATTTTGGAGACAAAACATGAATTGGAGACAATCTCAATCTCCCTTGATCTTGTAGTGACTCCTCTGTTTGGATCTCCTATAATCAGCTCCTTGGGGTGCATCTTCTGGATTCTAATGGAGGGAATCTTGTCAGGTTGATTGATGTTTGGTTCATCTGTAGCAGAATCAGAGTTTTCTGCATTTTCTGCACTTTTAGCTGTATCTGCTACATTGTCTCCCGATGTTCTGACATCTTCTTCGACATCCTTCTTTCTTATTGGAGTTAGATCATCAACAACCACATTGATGGATTCCATCACAGTTCTGGTTCTGGAATTGAGTACTCTATATGCTCTGCTGTTTGTGGAGTATCCCAAGAATATTCCTGCATCACTCTTGGGATCCATCTTTCTCCTTTGCTCTCTATCTGCCAAAATGTAACATGGACTTCCAAAGATGTGGAAGTGCTTGACAGTTGGCTTCCTCCCTTTCCAGATTTCATACAGTGTGGTCGGAGTCCCTCTTCTAAGTGTGACTCTGTTGTGGATATAGCATGCTGTGTTCATGGCTTCAGCCCAGAGATTATAGGGAAGTTCTTTGGCATGAAGCATGACCCTAGCAGCTTCCTGCAAGGTCCTGTTTTTCCTTTCAACTATGTCATTTTGTTGTGGTGTAATGGCTGCAGAGAACTCATGAGTGATGCCTTCAGATGTGCAGAATTCAGTAAACTTGCTGTTTTCAAACTCTCTGCCATGGTCACTCCTAATTCTCTTGATGACACAGTCTTTTTCTCTTTGAAGTCTTAGACTCAACTCTTTGAATACTTCAAAGGTGTCTGATTTCTCTCTGATAAAGTTGACCCAGGTAAATCTGGAGAAATCATCCACAACAACATAGGCATACCTCTTTCCTCCAAGGCTTTCAACTTGCATGGGCCCCATCAAGTCCATGTGAAGTAGTTCCAGCACCCTGGAAGTGGTCTGATGTTGAAGCTTCTGGTGGGACATCTTGACTTGCTTTCCAATCTGACATTCACCACAGATTCTGCCTTCTTCTATTTTCAGATTGGGAATGCCTCTAACAGCACCTTTGTCAATGATTTTCTTCATGCCTCTTAAGTGCAGATGTCCAAATCTTTGATGCCATATTTTGACTTCATCTTCTTTGGAGGATAGACATGTGGAGGAGTAACTGGTTTCTTGAGGTGTCCATAGGTAACAGTTGTCCTTTGATCTGCTGCCCTTCATTAGAACTTCACTCTTCTCATTTGTCACCAAGCATTCTGACTTTGTGAAGTTTACATTGAATCCTTCATCACAAAACTGACTGATGTTGATCAAGTTTGCAGTCAGTCCCTTCACCAGCAGTACTTTGTTCAGACTAGGAAGTCCATCATGGACTAGCTTTCCCATTCCAGTGATCTTTCCTTTAGAGCCATCTCCAAATGTCACATAGCTAGTGGAGCAGGGTTCAATGTTCACCAGGAATTCTTTAACTCCTGTCATGTGTCTGGAACAGCCGCTATCTAGGTACCAATCTTCCTTAGCTGATGCTCGAAGTGAAGTATGAACAACAAGACTGACAATCTTGTGTTTTGGAACCCACATCATCTTCCTTCTGCTGCTGCTACTTTGAGTTCCATGATGTGGATGGCCATGTAGATGATAGCAAAAGGGCTTTATGTGACTATACTTGCCACAGTAGTGACACCTCCACTTCTTTCTTTTACTCTTTTTCTGCTGCGTTCCATGATGTCGAGACCGATGTTGTGACATCGTGGCTCCAGTGCTGTTTTTGGCAGGAACAAATTCTGTCATGGTTATTATGCCAGCAGATTTATGATTAAACCCAAGTCCTCTCTGGTTTCCAACATTCTTCCCAAGCTGTAGCACCTCATCAAGCATATCTGAGCCTTTATTCAGCATCTTTATTGATTTTGTCATGTTTTCCAGTTTAGAGTTCAGAAAACCAACTTCTCCTTTAAGCTCAGAGATCTCCTCTTCATGTGCCTCCTTCTCAGCCTCCAGATTTGCAATGACCTTCTTCAGTTGTGCTTCTTGCTGAAGAATCTTCTCACTTTTGATGCATAGTTTTCTATAGGATATAGCAAGCTCATCAAAAGTGATTTCAATATCACTTGAATCTTCATCAGATTCAAATCTCCCAGTGAGTGCATTCACATCTCTGTCAGAATCACTTTCTTGTTCACTCTCTGTATCATCAGACCGACATACAGAAAGTCCTTTCCTCTGCTTCTTGAGATGGGTGGGACATTCAGCTTTGATGTGCCCATAGCCTTCACACCCATGGCATTGAATTTCTTTGCTGTGACTGGGCTTTTCATCTGACTTTTTGTGGTGTTCACTACCTTTCCTGATGTCGAAAGGGATGTTCCGGACATGTGGTTTCTGCCTCCTGTCCATTCTGTTCAGCACTTTGTTGAACTGTTTTCCAAGAAGCACAACTGCGTTAGTCAGACCTTCATCAGTATCCAGGTCATACTCATCTTCTTCTCCTTCATCATTGGATACAAACGCCAGGTTCTTGCTCTTCTTTTCAGTCCTATCTGAGAGTCCTAGCTCAAAGGTTTGAAGGGAACCAATGAGTTCATCTACTCTCATGTTGCAAATGTCTTGGGCCTCCTCTATTGCAGTGACTTTCATGTCAAATCTCTTAGGCAAAGATCTGAGGATCTTTCTCACCAGCTTTTCATCTGTCATCCTTTCTCCCAAGGCAGTGCAAGCATTGGCAATTTCAAGAATGTTCATGTGGAAGTCATGAATACACTCTTCCTCCTTCATCTTCAGATTTTCGAATTTTGTAGCCAATAGTTGCAATCTGGACATCTTCACTTTGGAGGTTCCTTCATGAGTGGTTTTCAGGATCTCCCATGCATCCTTGGCCACTGTGCATGTGTTGATCAGTCTGAAGATATTCTTGTCAACTCCATTGAATAGGGCATTCAAGGCTTTGGAGTTTCCAAGTGCCAATTCGTCTTCTTCTTTTGTCCAGTCTTCTTCTGGCTTCAATTCATTAGTGGGCTTTCCTTCTGTGTCCAGCATCTTGGGATGTTCCCAGCCTTTGATGACAGCTTTCCAGGTTCTGCTATCCAGTGATTTGAGGAAGGCCACCATCCTTGCTTTCCAGTATTCATAGTTGGTTCCATCCAGAATTGGTGGTCTGTTCATTGGTCCTCCTTCTTTCTCCATGTTCATCAGAATTTATCTCCCTAGATCTCACTCAGTGATTTAGAGTGCCCGCTCTGATACCAATTGAAATTCTGATACCGATGACAGATGTCGTACCGGATGTCACGACATCACGCTTCAGACCATGCAGATTATATTTGACAGTATGAACAGATTAAACAAGTAAATAACACAAGAGAATTGTTAACCCAGTTCGGTGCAACGTCACCTACATCTGGGGGCTACCAAGCCAGGGAGGAAATCCACTAAAATAGTGTTAGTTCGAAGATCTAACAGCCACTGTTTACAACCTTCTCACCTAACCACTACCCATGCAACCTCTACCTAAGAGCCACTCTTAGATATGAGAACCCCTCTCACTCCCTCTCAATCACTCTCCCGTGTTTACAAATAAATCAAAGACACACCAGAGATTGCTCTCTGAACAATATAGAGATCAACTCTACACACTCAGGTCCAACACTTGATGTTAGGGTAACATCAAGGTGGCTCACAAAACACTCAAGTCCCAAAACTCACAAAATAACTCTTCAATCTCGGACTTGGTAGAAAACTCGTGCAGCCTTCATGTTTATATAGCAGTGTGCGTATCTGGGCTGCAACAACTTGCGCTGGATAAGATCTATCATTCTCCTGAAAAATCTGCACTTAAAGATCTAAAAGATAACGTTTGATCTTTTAGTTTTTATCTTTAATCTTTAATCCCTGAACGAACTATTCAAGTTTGTAATTCGAACTTTAATTATCTTTTAATTCGTTCCTAAAGATAGATCGCCTAATCTGTTGCTGACTGCACATTAATCTGTTAAAGGTATAACAGATTTATGTGTCCAGTATTTTCGGGCAGGATGTCCTGGACATTGTATCCGACATCGTGGATCCTGCAGCTTCAATTCTTCATTTGACATTTTATCTTGCCTTGTGCATTGTGCAGCCCGATCTGATTCCTTGACATAATGTTAGACATCATGTGCAGCAACTCCAGCTTTCCTTCATTGTCTAAGTGCTTATGTTTTAACAAAATTTTAGCCAATCTTTTAAAACTCAGTAAAGCTAAGCACTAACACCAGTGATCCAAACACCTTCAATCCTGAGTAATCAGGGGGTTCACCACTCCAAGCTTCCATTGGTGTTTTGAAGTTTAAAGCTGATGATGGACATCTGTTGATCACATAGGCTGTTGTGTTTGCAGCTTCTCCCCAAAAGGTCTTTGGCACTCCTACACTCAACAGCATGCACCTCACTCTTTCCAAAATGGTCTTATTCATTCTTTCTGCTAGTCCATTCTGTTGTGGTGTGTGAGGGACTGTTTTGTGTCTTTTGATACCTATTTTCCTGCAAAACTCATTGAATTGCTCTGAAACAAACTCTAGGCCATTGTCAGTCCTTAAAACTTTTAGTTTTATACAAAGTTGATTTCCAATAAGAATATGCCACTCTCTGAATTTTTTAAAAACTTCTTACTTATTTTTTAAAACATATAGCCATACTTTTCTTGAGAAATCATCTATGATGGTGAGGAAGTATGAGCTTCCCCCATGAGTTTTCACTCTAGATGATCCCCATAAATCAGTATGCACATACTCAAAAGGCCTAGATGAAACATGAATACCAGTGCGAAATCTTATTCTATGTGATTTACCAAGTACACAATGATCATAAAATTCAAGTTTATCTAGTTTATCACCACCTAACAGATTTTGTTTCTCAAGTTCATGTAATCCCCTTTCACTAACATGACTTAATCTCAGATGCCAGAGTTTAGTTTTTTCAATCAAATTATTACTAGCTACTGATGCATGTCCAATAATAGTGGAACCTTCAAGAATAAACAAGCCATTACTTTTATTCTTGTTACCCTTAGCTATGACTAAAGATCCATTTGAAACCTTAAGAACACCATTCAAAATTCTAGTAGAATATCCTAGATCATCAAACATGTTTATGGAAATAAGATTTCTTTTGAGTTTAGGAATGTACCTTACATCTTTCAGTAGGTAATCTCTGTTATCAAACATCTTCAGTCTCACAGTTCCAATGCCTTGTACCTTGTAAGGATAGTTGCCTCCTAGTAATATAGTTCCTGCTATCTTTAATTCCAAAGTTTCAAAATAGTCCTTCCTCGGGCAGCTGTGATATAAGCATCCAGAATCCATAATCCATTCTGTTTGTGTTTTGGTATTTGATACTACTAAAACACCTGCCCTCTCATAACCATTAGAGGCTTCAACTATGTCAGCAGAGTCCATAGATCCTTTCTTAATCGTGTCTGGGCAGTCTTTCTTGAAATGACCAGTCTTGTGACAATTAAAGCATTTGAACTTTGTTTTCTGACCATTCTTTGAATCCCTTGACCTTGATCTAGATTTCCTCCCTTTTGGTCCCTTCTTTTCACTCCTCCCCCTTGAATCATTCAGGCTTTCACCATTATCCTCAGACTTGGAGTCTTGTTGTTTTTGCATCTCCTTGATCCTTATTGAGGTCTGGACTTCTTCTAGGGTAATGTCTTGATCTTTTCCTTAAAGTATTGCATCCTTGAAATGTTCAAAGGATTTTGGTAAGGAATTCAGAAGCAAAAGAGCTTTATCCTCCTCTTCAAGCTTTACTTCAATATTTTCCAAATCTACAAGGATCTTATTAAAATCAGCCAATTGCTCAATGACTGTTCTTGATTCTGTCATCTTGAAGGTGTACAACTGTTGTTTCAAGCATAGTCGATTTGCAAGGGACTTTGTCATATACAAGGACTCTAGTTTCAACCACATTGAGGCTGCTGTCTTTTCCCATACAACTTCTCTTAAAGCTTTATCTCCAAAACATAGAATGATTACACTTCTGGCTTTATCAATCATTTATAATTTCTCCTTTGTGCTTAGAGATTCTGACATCTTTTCTTCTCCTTTAAGAGCTTCTGTACAACCATGTTGAATCAAGATTGCTTCCATCTTGATTCTCCAAAACCTGAAATTATTTTCTCCTAAGAACCTCTTAATGTCGTACTTTGTTGTTCCCATCTTTCTTGATCTTGATGATTCCCACAGACGGTGCCACTTGTTGGTTCTTCTTATATCCTTTGAGACCTACACAAGATCAAAGAAACAAGAACAAGCACAACAAAGAACAAAGCCAAGAACTACAGAAAGATTTTACGTCGTTCAGCAATGTGCCTACATCCACGGGAAAGTGTAGCTCATCATCAACTAATACAATCCTTCACATTTGTGGCTTTGGTGATTTTTGAGTCACACACCACATGTATTTTTAAAATTAATGTTGATCACTCTGAATTCAAGTAATATTGCATGATGATTTTCCTTAAGTTTGTTATTTGCTTTTCACAGGCCTCAAATTACATGGCTTTAGCAAGATGTTTTCAACTTGCATTCTCCCCAGAAGCATCTCTTTGGACCAAGAAGGTAAGTGAGACGTACAAACAATTTTTTGTTTTATGAAATCCTCTTTTGTATTCTATTATTTCAGTGTATGCATGTGGTTCAATTGTAGTTAAATTTTTTAATTCTTTTTAAAATTCTAAGACGATAGACGGTTTTTTGGGAAAATCGTCTTAGAATCCTTAATATATTTTATTTTTTTAAAAAAAAAAATACATTCTAAGACGGTTCTCTGAAAAATCATCTTAAAAATTTTACTCTTTTAAGACGGTTTTTAACTAAGAACCATCTTAGAAACGTATCATTCTAAGACGGTTTTCAAGTACGAACCGTCTTAAAAGGGTACATTTTCCTAAGACGATTTTTTATTGAACCGTCGTAGAAAGTAAGACTTTCTACGATGTTGGTTACGACGATGGTTAATAACCGACGTCAAATGTGTCTTTTAACTGACGTGCGTTTTGTCTAGTAGTGTCATGATAAAGAGTTTCTCAATTGTGTGATTGTACAGTTCATAACTCATAACTTAATGTGTATAATATCTCAATACACATCTATCTTAAAATTCAACATATACTCAATTTATCACATATACCTAATCTCAATCACATTATTATAATCCCAAAGCAACATGTTGAAGGGTTTTACAGTTGTATGATTGTACAATTCATAGCTTACAACTCAATCCGTACAACATCTTGAGACACATGTATCTTACAATTCAATACATACTCAATTTATCACATACACTCAATCTCAATCACAATGTTATAATTCCAAAGTAACATGTTATCACACCTCATGAATCATATACATCTCACACAGTATTAATATTTATATGGGATAAAACATGTATACATTAAATCGAATTATATTATTTTAAATTAAAAAGAGTTAATAAATAATTAAACTAAAAATGCATTAAAATTATTTATCATTGACTCTTAATATATTAATTTCCTTCCATTTAATTTTATTATTTGAACTATTAATTCCTAATTTATTTTAATAATTCATATACATATATATATATATATATTATAATCATTAACATGTAATAAGCTTATGTGACCAAAACATGACAAAGAACGTTTCCAACAATCTAATTCTCTCACTAATGTTGTAAACCTTGTCCTATTCTTTATATAACTTTATGATTATCCAATAGATTCAAGAGCAAAGTGCAACCCAGTATATTCATGTGGTATCATTGAGTATTATATAAAAATCTTTTTGATCATCACCAATAAGCAAAATACGGAGGTTGTCGACAGTTAATTAAACAATAACATATTAAAATCAAATAGATGGTAGGACAACAATTGGTCCATACACAAAGTCATTTCATGATTAAAAACAAGAGATCCCTACACATGTTCATAAAACAATCCAAAATAACCCAAATTGATTCTCTAGGGATCCCTACACATGTTCATTCTAATCCCTAAGCATGAGTAATCCCTTACCTTTAAGCGGGCTCATGTGTGTAGTCCGACAGCGATAGCGACATTTCTAGCGGTTCCCTAAAATTCCTCAAGTTTTTCCTTTGGTTTTTCTACTAGGGTTTTCAAGCATTAGAGAAAATGAGAAAGGATTGGAGCCTCAATTTTATTGTTGTTGTGCGAAAATCATATCTCTCTCTACAACATTATTGCGCAAATCCCAACAGTAGGAATGTGCGAAAATGAGTTCCGAAGGTAGTGTCCCAATTTCAGGAAAATTCAATGATTAACGAGTCTGAAATTGTAGTTTTACTGGGATAGGTTTTGGTGTATGTAAAAAAAAAAAAGGTTTTGTATGAAGAAAAGAGGAGAATGAATTTGAGAGGAAAAGAGAGCAAAGAACGTACGTAGGTTTATAAAGACTACTCTGACGTTAAAATGGATATTTATATGCTTGAATACTCCGAGTCTATCATATACCCTATTTTTTCTTTATTTTATAAAAGGAACTCTATTTTACTTTTTTATTAAATAAATAACCAATTAAAACATCCATTTATTTTCTAAAATATCATTTTACTCTATTTATTTTCTAATACTATAAAATCTTTATTTTAATTAACAAAAATCCTTTTCTCTCATTTATTTAATTTTTAAAAACTCGATTAATTTCTGGTCCACATCACTAATCATTAAAGCTCAATTTCAACTCAATATCTCACCCTAAAATATTTACTTAATTCAATTAACTATAAAAATCAAAATACATACTTAATAAATATCAATACATATTTATTTATCGAAAACTCGAGTGTTACACAAGTTCAATATGGGAAAAGAGGTAGTCAAAAGTCTTGGTTAGAACTCTTATACTCTTAGTTGTTTTTTGCAATTGATAAATTTATGTACAATAGTGACCCCAGATCTTTTGTAATTATCATTCAATAGTTGTTTATAGTTGTAGTCATTTTGTTTTTTTGTTTTCTCTAAAATTTCATTGGTTGTATCTCATATTGAGTTCAATTTGTATATATTATTGTAACCATGTATGTAAGCTCAAGTTTTTTTCAAAATTGTCATTCAATGAATAGTCCATCTCATATGTTAATTGTTGCTTGTGTTGTGTCTTTAATTTCATTGATAAAATTAACCGTTATTATTATTATTATTATTACTATTATTATTATTATTATTATTATTATTATTATTATTATTATTATTATTATTATTATTATTATATTTTTTGGAAAAAACAATATCGGTTGGTCTAAAACTGACCTAGAGTCTTAATCTTCCTTTTCAGATCCTCATTTGATTTTTTTAATTTAGTGTTTTCAAAAGCGAAAACTTTGAATTTTTATTTAAACTTTTATACCAAAAAGAAATCATATGTCAGTTCTAAAGAAGAACATCATAGGGCAATCCTCTTCATCGTCTGATGAAGCATAAAAAGAAGTATCAAATTCGAAACAAGTTTTTACCTCGACCTTATCATTCGAATCTGCCACTAGACAAATGTTGGCTTGTTCATCGTCTGAACTATTACTCTTTTCATTGTCTAAGTCATCCCAAGTGACAATCAAACTTTTCTTCATCTTGTCCCCATAATATCTCTTCTTCTTCTGCCGGGGACATTCAACCTTCATTTGTTCAGACTTTCTACACTCAAAGCAGATGATCTCATTTTGCCCCCCTTGTTTTTCTTTTTGAATAAGAAATCTTTGTGTCTGGAGGAATGTTGAAACTTTCATTTCTTCTTCATCTTCTGTTTGAAATTTCTGGACATGACGGCTACTTCATCATTTGTGTGGATCCATCGAAGTTGTCTGATCCATGAGATTCATGCATCTGCACATTTAGAGCTTTAGAAAAACTCTTATTTTCTTCTCATCTGAAACTTGTCTCTTTAGACTTGAGAGCAACAAAATTCTTCTTTTGCAGATGCTCCTTGTTTTGAAGGTGGACTTCATGAACTCCTAAGATACCCAACAACTCAACCCATGCAAGATTTTTTAGATCTCTTGCATCTTGGATGGTTGTGGTCTTAGGTTCCCACGCCTTGGGAAAGTTGTCCAGCACCTTCAAGTTTATCCGAGCGTTGGAGTACATCTGTTCAAGAGCCTCAAGATTGTTTAGAAGAATTGGAATTCTTCCAAATATGTTGTCCCCAGATTCTCCATCCTTTATGGTGAAACTTTCATAATGTTTGGTCAGAGTCATAACTTTCCTCAGTCTGATATTTTTAGTGCCTTCATAGTTTATGCTTAATAAGTCCCAAATCTCTTTAGTAGTTCTTAGTCTACAGATCTTGTTGTACTCATTGTTTTATAGGACACATGTCAAAGTATATGTGGTTTTTCTGTTGAGCTCCATAATGGGCAGATCGTCATCTGTCCATTCAGCTTTAGGTCTGGGAATGGGAATATCCCCATTAGTGATGATGAGCCAGATTTTATACTAGGTGGGCTTGATGCACATCTCCATTTTGTCCTTCCAGAAAGAGTAGTTTTCTCCAACGAAGCCTGATGGGCTTGTGAGAGATGTTCCCTCGGTGATGAACTGAAATGGGTTATCTGTCATTTGGATCTTTTCCTCTACACACTCTTAAGTTCTCAACCCTTAAAGACTAAGCTCTGGTATCAAACTGTAGAAGTAAATAACACAAGAAGGGAGGGGGTTGAATTGTGTTTTTAGAAATTTTAAACCTTTATAAGACAAATAACATGTTCATCATCCGATGTAAGAAGACCTTAAACACTTAGAGATAAGACTAAGTTAGACAATGATAAAAACATATTTCTTTGTAAAACAAAACAAGATATAAAATTTAAAAATAAATTCAAAACCTTTGTCAGTTAAAGCAAAAGAGCGAAGCACACAAAGAATTATACTGGTTCATCTCAAACCTGAGACTACGTCAAATTCTTGACAACCACCAAGGTTTCACTAACCTATCAAAGTTACAAGTATTGTTCAGTGTCACCTCTAACTCTTACACTTGCAAGTTCTACCCCAAGCTTGACTTAAACCCATTATTCTTTGTTCAACCTAGCCACTTCTAGCTCTAAACAAATCAACAAGATTTGTTGAAAGATGATGTACTAACTAAAATACGTGATCTTCTTACAAACAGATATATCACTCGATATTTTTTAGTATTTTCTCTCAAGGTATACAAGGTGTTTTGAGAGCTTAGAATCTTTACAAGGATTTACAGAAAGCTTTACCACAAAGAATGAGTTAGTTGATTTGTGTCCTATTTCTTCAAAGCTTCTTCTATATATCATTCATCTCCAAGTATCTGTTGTCTCATAACGATTTGATTTTTTGCTCTAATCTTCGTTTGAAGTCTTGAGTTAGTTGGTGCATTTCATGCTTGCATTAAATACACATCCATTCTTCATGCAAGGTCCATACTAATAGGATAGCGTGCCTTGAAGTCACTTCTTTCATCATAACAAGTCTAGAACAATAAAGCACGTCTTTTGATAAGGATCAATTTCTTCGAAATTGTGGACTTCATTCTTCATAGGACTTTGACAAATCTTAGGAGAATATTCTCTACATGAAAGAATATTACATACAGAGTATTAAATGTTATATTGGATCATCTTATGAATACATTATAATGTTTTAGATGCACAAAGATAAATCACGATATAATAGCATATCAAACACAACTTTTATCATTTGTATTTATTTAAATCTAATCAAAATAATTAGAAGTATTGATTCATTTTTAAGATATAAATGTGTTTTGAGTTAACAATAATTAAATGAATTTTAGTTCACACCTTTTTTCTAAATTATTTTTGTAAGGCTCGATAAAACTTAATTATGTTTAAGCCTTGCATGATATTGCGAATAACTCTTCTTGGCAGGTTTGTAATTGCAACAGTGTTCCTTTTTGGACTGAGACGTGGCTTTCAAGACCTATTGTCGTTATGCTTCAGATTCTTAAAGATATTCATTCAAACTTGACAGCTACAGTTGCAAACTTCATCGAAGATAAAAAAAATGGAACATTTCTCATTTCATTGAAGAACAATTCCCTCAACTGACTGCAACGAACTATCAAATATGTGATTCGGCCAATAGAGGATATGGAGTATTTTCATGTTTGGAACCCATCTTCTCCAGGTTCCCTGGTTTTAAGAGATGCTATTGAATTCTATAAGCCTATTCATCAAACAATGACTTGGAGCAAATATTTATGGCGTCCAGGAACTCCTCATTCCCTATCCTTTAATTTGTCTTCTGGAGACAGATCTGCAACAGGGTACCCACAAATGATATTCTGCATTGTTGCGGATTTTTGTTTGCTTCTATTTGTTCTCATTGTGTCGCAAATGTGGAGACCTCATCGCACTTATTTCTGGAATGTCCATTTGCTCTTGAGATATGGTCTTACATTAATTCTCTCATCCACAAGCATATTGATCTAAGGCTCCCTCTATCTAGTTTACATTAAACAAACTTGGCTTCTAACACACAAGCAAACTTGGCTTCTAAGTTTCTGATAGAGGACTGAGTATCTAGAAGAGCTAGAATAAGGAATCTAAAATTCAGCTAAGTTCATGTATCATCTTATTAATTGGTTGCAGTATTTATACAATTGAGTCTATAGGCTGCCCTTTTGTTGTACAATCAATGCAGGTTCTTACTTATCTAACAGAAGGATTCCTACTACTACTAAGCTGCCTTCGAAGCACGAAGTTCACACATACTCCTGCAGGTAAGTTGGCCTTCTACTAATCCTCCTTGGTCTGCTGGTACTACTGTTAGTATTGGTATCAATACACCCATCCCCGAAAACAACCTTGTCCTCAAGGTTGTGGGCTTGACGGAGATCCTCCCAACGTTCCCAGGTGGACTCCTCGGGAGCCATGCCTTCCCACTGGACAAGCACCGAAGTCACGGGCGGGTCGACTGAATGGTCCAATTTCCAATCAAGAAGGTGCAAGGGTGTAGGGAGAGGGTGATGGTCCAGGGACGCAGTGGGAAGTTTCGTCGAAGTCGCCGGCAGTGGGCCCTTGTGAGGCTTCAGGAGAGATATATGGAAGACGGGGTGTATACGAGAAGATGGTGGTAGCAGCAATCTGTAGGCGACGGCGCCGATGCGTTCGACGACCTCGAAGGGCCCATAAAAGCGTTTGGCCAACTTATGGTAGGAAGGAGCCACCGAAGTCTGTCGGTAGGGACGGAGGCAGATGTAGACCAAATCCCCCACCGCGAAGGAGAGATCACGGCGATGCTTGTCGGCAGACGCCTTCATGGACTCTTGAACCTTGCGGAGACGCCGCTGAAGCTGGGCATGGAGGTCCTGCCGGGAAGTCAACAGTTGGTCAACGGCTTCAACGGTGGACGAACCCTGCAAATATTGAACCACCGTCGGTGGGGGTCATCCATAGACCACTTCGAAGGGCGAAAGACCGGTCCCGGAGTGGATGGCGGTGTTATAGGACCATTCGGCCAGGGGCAAGAAACGAAACCACCGGGAGGGTTGGTGATGGACGAAAGCGCGGAGGTACTGTTTGAGTGTCCAATTGAGCACTTCCATTTGCCCGTCGGTCTGCGGGTGGTACGCGGTGCTCATGCGGAGCTTGGTGCCGCTGAGTTTAAACAAGTCGCGCCAAAAATGGCTGATGAAGATGGGATCACGGTCTGAAACGAGGCTACGGGGAAACCCGTGCAACTTGCAGACAGTGTCGAGGAATAAGACGGCCACCTTATAGGCGTAGTAGTGCGTAGGGAGAGCAGCGAAATGGGCGGCCTTAGAGAAACGGTCGATAGCGACCATGATGACCGTGAATCCCTGCGAGGGAGGAAGGCCCGTGATGAAATCCAAAGCCTGATCTTCCCAAATGGAGGCCGGAATTGGTAGGGGCTGGAGCAACCCAGCGGGCTTACGGGTCTCGTATTTCGTTTGCTGGCACACTGAACATTGGGCTACAAATTGACGAACATCAGCCCTGATCATGGGCCAATCGAAGTTCTGCTGAAGACGGTGGAGAGTATTGGTCGTGCCGGAATGGCCCCCGATTGGGGACGCGTGAAACTCTTCCAATAGCTGTTATGTAATATCACAGGGAAAGGGAATCCAAATGCGTTGTTTGCGGAGGATAAGATTGTGGTGGAGAGAAAGTTCTGGGTGATTCGTCGGCGTAGACTTGATGTCGCGCAGAAGGGTGACATAACGATGATCCTGTAATAAGGTCTGTCGTAATTGGGAAAGAAAGAGAGGGTGGGGCATTGTCAAGGTCAAACACGTGGCCTGGTGGAGTGATGCGAGACAATGCGTCAGCCACCACGTTGGAGATCCCTGGTTTGTACCTGATGGTATAATCGTAACCCAGTAGCTTTGAGAGGTAGAGTTGTTGCTCCGGGGTCTGAATGACTTGGGTCATTAAGTCCTTCAGATTGTGGTGGTCTGTAAGAATTGTGAACGTGGCGCCGAGGAGGTAATGTCTCCACTTCCGGACTGAAGAAGTGATTGCGTGAAGCTCGCGTATATAAGCAGAGGCCTTCTGCAATCTAGGGCACAGGACCTTGCTATAAAATGCAATGGGGTGGTCCTCCTGGAGCAACACCGTGCCCATGGCGGTGGCCGACGCGTCGGTTTTGATGGTGAATGGGAGTGAGAAGTTGGGATTGGCAAGGACGGGGGCACTAATCATGGCCTTTTGGAGGGCCGAAAAAGCCGTATGGGCCTCAGGGGACCAACTGAACTTGTCCTTGTGCAAGAGGGAAGTAAGGGGGGAGGCAATTGCTGCATAACCCTTAATAAACTTCCGATAGAAGCCGGTTAATCCCAAAAAACCACAAAGGGTTGTTGGAGATGCCAGAATGGGCCATGCAAGCATCGCAGAGATCTTCTCTGGGTTTGGGGCAATTCCCTGAGCTGAGATAATGTGCCCGAGGTAATTAAGTTGTGATTGCGCGAAAAGGCACTTGGATTGCCGGAGGAGGAACTGTTTGTCCGATAACGTGGCCAAAACGGAGTCCAGGTGAGAAACGTGAGTGGCTAGATTGGAGCTATAGACGAGTATATCGTCGAAGAACACAGCGACGTATTTTCGCAGAAAAGGCCTGAGTGTGTCGTTCATGGTCGATTGGAACGCCGACGGCGCATTGCTGAGTCCAAACGGCATGACTTTGAACTCATAGTGGCCCAGGTGAGTTCGAAAAGCGGTGTTATGTATATCTTCGTCGGCCATGCAGATTTGGTGGAATCCCTGGCGTAGATCGAGCTTGGAGAAGCAAGATGCCTGCCCCAAATCGTCCAACAGTTCGTCGATTATGGGTATAGGGAAACGATCCTTGACCGTGACGGCGTTCAAGGCGCGATAGTCCACGCAGCACCGCCAAGAGTCGTCTTTCTTCTTTACGAGAAGAATTGGGGATGAAAACGGGTTGTGGCTGGGTTGTATGAGGTTGGCCTCGAGCATGGCGGCAATCTACCATTCGATCTCTGTTTTCTGGCAATGGGGGTACCGATTGGGTCTAACGTTGACAGGGGAAGCTTGGGGAAAGAGATGGATGTGGTGTTGAATGTTTCTGGGTGAAGGGAGATGAGTGGGTTCCGCGAAGATGTGTGAGTAACGGTCAAGCACAGAAGAAATTGCAGGGGGCAGTGGCAGTGACGCAGTGGAAGGAGAAGGGGGTGGTGAGGACTGAAGTGAGGTGGTGGTGAGGAGGAAGAGGGCTGAGATACCCTGGGTCTGGGTTAGTCTTTTTAGCTGGTGGGCTGAAGCTGATGACGGTGTGGGGGGTGCATCAGCATTAAGGGTGATAGGCTAGCCCAAATGTGAGAAAGTCATAGTCAGTGTCTGGTAATTGGTAGTAATTGGGCCGAGAAGCTTTAACCATTGTACGCCCAGTACTAGGTCCGCCCCGCAAAGGGGTAAATGGTGCAAGTCAAGGGTGAATTCGTGCCCCTGAATCCAAACCGGAACGTGGCGTGACAAGGTATCGCAGTCTAGGGTGTGGCCGTTGCCCACCATGACCTGCAATGCCGGTGTCGGGGTTGACGGCAGGTCCAAAAACGTGGCAACTCTGGATTGGATGAAGTTGTGTGTACTTCCTCCATCCACGAGTATGACCACCTGGTGGTGCTTTAGAGAACCCAGAAGGCGAAAGGTTTGCCGTGTTGGGGTACCCTCCATAGCATTAAGGCTGATGTGTGGGGTGATACTGGGATCCATTGCGACATCGGAGGCCGCTGCTGTTGACATCAGACCTGGGGAAGGTTCTAGATCCTCTTCGGCAATGAGAATGTGGAGACACGATTTGCATCTATGGCCATGGGCCCACTTCTCGTCGCACTGGTAGTAGAGCCCCTGCTCGCGGCGGGTGTCCATCTCCTCCGGCGTTAGTCGTTTGATGGGGACTTTGGAGGGCGGTGGTGGTGTTTTGATCGAATGAGAGGGGTGAGGGTTGTATGAGGGCGCTCGAGGACCGCAGCGGCGATCGAGAAGCTTGTCTTCCTATAGACGGGCTAATTCAGTGGCTTGAGGAAGAGATAAAGGGCGGAGAGCCTGCACTTCGCGGCGAAGCTCCGGTGTTAAACCGGAGACAAAGCAGCTCAATAAACAGGAAGGTGGAAGACCAATGGTTCTGTTCGCGAGACGCTCGAAGTCGGTGAGATATTCACTCACCGTGCCTGTTTGCTGAAGTTTGAACAAAGCCCCTTGGGGGTCGTCGTAGTACGACGTTGCAAATCGCGATTCAAGGGCCTGCAACATCGCCGACCAGGAGGGGAAGAAACCGTTACGTGCCATCCATTGGTACCAGGACAGTGTCGGCCCGTCCATGTAGAAGGCCGCCACAGTGAGACGTTCCGGATCCGGGATCCCCTGATAATCAAAAAATTGAGAGATTTTGAAAATCCAGCCCAGCGCGTCATGACCGTCGAACCGCGGCACGTCTAGCTTCATGTGATGGCGGTGGATGGCCGTATGCGGAGGGGGTACGGGAGAAGACGACGGAGAATGTTGAGGAACAACCATGGCGGAAAATCGTTCGACAAGAGAGTCGAACTTGGCCGTGAGTAATGAATGGATTGATTCCACCTTATTATCGAGGTTGGTTTGGCCTGCATTGAGGGTTCTAATGGCTTCCTCAAGCTTTTTCTGTGGTTACCTGGCGTGTATGATGCTCAGGCATAGTAAGGGGTGCTAGTGGTTGTGAGGTAGTTGCGGTGGTTGGTGAGGTAGTTACGGTGGTTGGGTAAGGAGGAGGGAGGTCGGACCAGTTGATAGAGGATTGAGTATCTAGAAGAGCTAGAATAAGGAATCTAAAATTCAGCTAAGTTCATGTATCGTTTTATTAATTGGTTGTAGTATTTATACAATTGAATCTACAGGCTGATTCTGCCCTTTTGTTGTACAATCAATGCAGGTTCTTACTTATCTAATAGAAGGATTCCTACTACTACTAAGCTGCCTTCGAAGCACGAAGTTCACACATACTCCTGCAGGTAAGTTGGCCTTCTACTAATCCTCCTTGGTCTGCTGGTACTGCTGGTATTGCTATCAGTTTCATATCTTACATCGTGTGATGGAAGCAACTTCCATTACGGGCAATCACTCTAATGGTATTATGTTCAATAATATCATGGAGTTCCCCCGTTTCAGGAAACTACACATTGTAGGTCACAGTAAGAAAGCTCCCAAAATTCTTCAAGTGTCTTGGCACCCTCCTCTGAATGTTGTTTTAAGATCAATTCTGATGGAGCAGCTACGTGTTGTCCCGAACTTACGACATGCGGAGGAATTTTTCGAAATCATATGGGAGATATGCTAGGTTGTTTTGCTCAATCAATTCATGTATCCATTGCCTTCCGTGGTGAGCTTCAGGCAGCCATGTTGGCAATTAAGATTGCTGCTACCAAAGAATGGATGAATATTTGGCTTGAATGTAACTTTTCTTTAGTAGTTCAAGCTTTCAAACTCGAAGATGGTTCCCTAGAAATTAAGGACAAGATGGATTAACTATGTTCACCTCACCAAGGCAATGCATTTTGAAGTCTCACACATTTCCCAGGAAGGTAATGGTTCTGCTGATGGTCTTGCAAATCACACTTTGCAATCAGTAGGTTTTAGTTGGTGGGATTCTATGCCCAGTTTCATTAGAGAGCCCTATGTCAGGGGCAAACTCTTGCAAGGGTTTTCGCTTTATGTACCCCCCATGTTTTTGTTCTTTCTCTTTTTTGACTTAATAATTTTGGGATTTGCTAGCAGAGGACTAGTAGGACCTTTGTTGGCAACCTAATTGGTATGAAGGGCTCCTCTAAGATGCTTTGCAAATCTTGTTTGTTTAAAAAATGTTTAATTACCTTAATTAAAATTTCTAAAGCAGTAATTACCTTACAACATTTAATTTTCTGTTTTAAGTCATAACAAACTCACAAGCAAACTTTTTGTGTAATTAAAACTCTTAATTTTTCATTCTAGACAAAAATTACACATATTTACTACAATATCATTAATGAGTTTACTTAATCAACTTCTTTCCATATACTATAGTTGACTTTACTTACTTTAAAGAAAAAATCAATCCTTTTCATAACTTTACTACTACTCCTGTATATTCTAACTCCCTACACCTTTATTGAATTAATTTATTTTTTTCTCATATTATTATTATTAATATTAGGTTTAATTAAGTTTTTAGTCCTCAACTATGTAGTTTTGAATTTTTGGTCCCTAAATTATTATTTTTTAAAAAATTGATCTTTAATGAATTTATCATTATTAAAAATAGTCTCTAACATTAATGTCCTCTATTAAGTGATGAAGTGTCATAAAAAGAATAAATCAAATGTCATGTGTATGTCACATACATGTCACATAAATTTTATTATATTTAAATAAATAATTAGAATATTATGATATTAAAATGTAAAAGAGAAAGAGAAGAGTCATTGTCGAACCCTAACGCTCTAAGCACCCATAAATGTACAACAATCACCCATGAGAAAATCTACGATGCAAAGCAGCAATTCATCCTCCTTATTTACAATCTATGACCACTTAAGTAGACAACTTAACACTTAGCAGAGATTATTAACGGTAGGAACTATTCATAATAATGAAAAATTATTTAAGAACCAAATATTTTTAAAAAAATAATTTAGGAATAAAAAATTCAAAACCCCCATAGTTTAAGGACTAAACACTTAATTAACCCTTATTATTATTATTATTATTAAATTTCTAACATTTGAAATTTTGGGTTGTTACAATTCATCTCAACTTTTATAGGAATTTCTTCCTCAAAATTAATCTAAGCGTAAGGTAAGCTAAAATTACCTTCTTATCTATTCTCGTATCAACTCATCACTTTTATACTTATTGCTACTTTGCTTCTATAAAAAGGTATTCTTTTTAAAAAGCTTATTCTGTCTAGTTCCACTAGATAGATATAGTGTAGTTTTGTGAACACAACGTTTGCAGCTATGTTTGCTCACCTAATAATCTTAATCCTTGGCCAGCTTAATTCCGTAACAGTTTTCTAACCATTACCATAAGAGCATTAGTTGGAAACTCAATAATTTTTTAATATCAACAATCACAACATTTGAAACAGAGTGCTTTTTTTCATCATATTAAATATTACTTTTCAACCATTTTTTTACTACTTTCCATAGATTATGATTAGCTAAACCGATTCTATAAGCTACTCCTGTTTTGGAAAATTTCAGACTTTCACAAAAAGAAAACTATTTTTTTCTAAATTAAGCTAAAATTTAGAAAGGAAAAGGCAAACGTAATGCTTGGATTCCAGTACATTTTCCTGAGATTCCTTGAATTGACCGTGTCCTTTAGCATTTCCTTTTATACACCTTCATTGTGGTTTTTTTCTTCTAGTGAGAATAAATAAAGCATAAATGTCAAATGAAAGATCACGAAGAAACTAATGGTGTGGAGCTGGATTCTGATGCCATGAAATTCACCGGTCGTAAACCTGGTGGACAATAGGCATTAATTGCATTCTCATAATGTAACTCCAATAGACCACACTTTTCATCAAGTTCATCATTTTCAGCAGCATCCTATCCGTAACAATAAATATAGCTTCAGTAAGATATATATAGAAAAAAACTATAAATATATAAATAGCAACTGATGTGTAAACCATAATCTTTTTTTTTTTTTTGTCTTGATCAGTAACCACATGTGTTCCGTAACCCATTAAGTTAGAGATTAATTCTGTTCACGGTGCTTGACTGTCATAGGCTTAAGAAAATTTTACATATGGTGGATTGTTCTCACTTATGTAAATGTAATGGGACCTTAAACCATTGTATCAACCCTTTGGGTTTGTGTAAACCATAATCTTATATGCAATGATAAATTTTAAACTCATTTAGAGTTTTTATTATCTTAAGCTTCTTGCTAATTGATGTCCTTGACAAAACTGGTTAAGAAATGAATAATAGAAAGTGTTTACTAGAAATCACGACAGAAATGCATTAGCAACCTTGGTGGGGATGCATTAAATACAGTTTTTAGCAATTGTTTTTTTACTTAATTTAGATTTCTTAATCAATGTCTTAAAATACTAGTTAGCATTTTCCTTATCTTAAGCTATAGTATATAGCCTGTCCTCATTAATAATTGTCAGTAGTAAAGTAGTAAATTTACCTGGAGAGTATAATGGTGAAAGGAAGGGAGAAAACGCATCTTGCAGTACTCATTAAACATCCATGTGAACAAAATTAATGGAATTGTTGATATAGAAGCAGCAGGTTTCAACTTCAGTCCAAATAACCCAACCATCGTAATCTGCATGAGAATGATTGCAAGGAGAATGTAGTGATGAATGTATGGCCAATATTGTCCACATGTTTCGTAAGTAGTTTCATACACATCTCGAATCTGCAAAGTTAAATTTTATACTGCTTAAGATAGCATTCATAGAAAACAAAATGGGTAATGCTACTATATGTGTGTGAATTGAAGAGTGTCCCGTGTAAAGGGTTCCTTTTCTGACTTCATAGCATCCAAAGGGAGAATTGACCGCCAAATCTAACATATAATAATTGTCAAAAAGTGAATTATGAGTCTAACTCAACCCTACAAAACCAACTTCTAAGATAAGGATTGCTCTCCACTTATATAATCTATCTCGACACTATCTTTAATCGATGTGGAAATTTAACTTGTTCCCTTTTGCCCACAACTATCCATCGTGTGAAACTTTTAACATACTCCCTCTACCTAGGGATGACCACAATTTAGATGGTTTTTCCAATATCCCCTCAAGCTCTCAAGGCTACTTGCCTAGAGTATGACAGAAACAGAGACCTATTTAGGATAGACTCTGATATCATGTTAGAAAGTGAGTTTTGAGTTTAACTTAACCCTACAAAGCTGGCTTCTAAGATAAGGATTGTTCCCCACTTATATAATTTATTTCGACACTATCTTTAATCAATACGAGATTTCAACATATCCCCTTTTGTCCATGGCTACTTGTGGGACTTTCAATACACCTCCTTTATCTAAGGGTGACCACAATTTAGGTGATTTTTCCAACAATAATCATATTTCTTCTGTACAGACAAAGAATCTTGTACAAGTATCAAGTTTATCAACCGTTGCATTTATAGCATCTATATATTGCCAACTTGCATAATGCCATCTAACTCTCATTCTAAATGCTTTATTTTCATTGTGAACAATTTTAGACTAACACAGAATCACATAATAAAGAATCTGCAACAGAGCATGTAATTATGTGTGCCTGTGATTTTTGAATTAGAAAACACAAGAAATGATTGTTTGAAGATACGGATGAACTTACCTGGTTGACATAGACGACATAACCTAAACAGAAGTAAAGGATGAGAAATGGGAGCAACAGTGGCGCCACTACTGCATACACTATGCCAATTAGAACTGAGAGAGAGACTAAAGGGATTATTCTAAAGTAAGGCAATGAATAAAGGTAAGGACTTGTCTCTCTTTGACATCCATGAACACAAGACTTTAAAATATCCCAAATTAGCATGCCGGGCTGGAGAAGTTCCAAAGAAAACCCTGACAGACCATCTGTTAAGATGTATGTCACAAAGAAATCTGCCTGGAACAAGTACAGAAGAAGTAAGACTCATTAGAAGACTATCCAAATGTAAGAAAGTTAGATGAATTTAGAAGATTAAATAAATATTTGATTTTTGCATTTATTTCCTAATAAATTTTTGTTTTGCATTGAGTTCCTAATAAAACAATAATTAATTTTACTTTTTGTTCTTCATATTTTGTTTTAGTTTCCGATAAATTAACGAAATTTATATTTGCTCCCTGATAAATTAATGAATTTCGTTTTAGTTCCAACTAATACGAAATAAAAAAGAAATTATCAAGGAACAAACAAAAAATTTATTAATTTATTAGGAATTAAAAAAAAGTATCAAGGATCAAAAACAAAATTAATGTTTTATTAGAAACTTAACATTAAACAAAAATTTATTAGAGAACAAACGCAAAATCTGAATATTCATTAAGGATCAAAAATATATTTAAGCCTTCTTGAAAATGTGCCTTGGTCAGTCTCAGAAACAACCTTAAAGCCTCAATTTCAATATTATTGATCAAAGTTCATGAAACTATTGTGAAGGGAAGAAATAATGTTCAGACTCAAATTCGAGAGAATAAACTAGGGGTAAGAAATATGAAAACAGCAACCTACTTGGGCGGAGACGGCTCCAGCAAGCTGACTTGGAACATTTTTGGGATGACTAATGAACTGTCCAATTAAATCAAGAAGGGATCCTGATAACACACTCCAGAAGAACACATTTCCCACCAGAAAGTAGAAAACCATGTTGCAGGCTTTGATCTCTTCCTTACTTCTTGCAATACATCCAGCTATTTTAGCCATAGCAAACATCGTGAGCGGTACAATGTATATAAATCCTTTGAGTACAGCACTTGGAAGATAACCTGTCACTATAGAGCTTAATCCCGGTCTGATGAATGAACATGTTGTATGTAAGAAAAAGATAATGAAACAAATACTCTATTTTCTACATTAGGAACTAGTCAATAAATTACACAGTATATATAAGACATGAAACCAAAATAAAGAGATGTATGTTTGGCTTGGATACAAAACTATTTCTGAAATGAATCACTTAGATTTTTGTATATAGTATTTTACATTGACGTATGCTTCCTTTTGTTAATCTTTCTACAATTGGCCAGACAAATAATCATGAGAAAAATTGTAGAAGAAAGAAATCCAATTTAGAAATAGGAGGTAACAAAGAAATTTAATAGAATCAAGAAAATGTGTTCATTGAATATTAATATAGATGAATGAGGAATAGAGGGCTTGGGAAGGACAGGTTCCCCTTATTTATATATCTTAATTATCTTATTCATATGTTAGAGCCAATGATGCAAACAGAAGCCAATTGAAGATTCCTACCATGTAGCAATTAGTGAAAGAAAATGCATTGTATATTTAAGCAATATTCACTATATGTTTTTCCAATTCATAGGGAATTCCTCTTCAGTCATACATGCATTAAAACTCCCAGGAATTTATTGAACTATAAAATTATAAAATGTATGCAATAGTTTGACATTTAACCAAAAAGGAATTAAAGTCCGAGCAAATGTTTTATGTTCTAAATTATCAAAAGGGCTAACAATAGTTTTGATTCTCACATCAACTGTACGGCCCTGGCTGGAGGAAACCATTGCTTCAGTTTCTCATATTTGGCTATTCCTTGAACAGCAGTAACTGGTATGGCAAAGAAAACTGTAAGCAGTGATGCTGCAATGAGAACACCTAGTTTATATAGCGGCACCACTCTGTAGGATACTCTCATATTCCTCCATGAAACATCCCTTGGTTCTGGGGCAAGTTCAGTGATCCAAAGAAGTGGATGTGAATGATGTTGCAAATGAGCCGCTGCTGCAGCACCTGACCGTGACTTGAATGTTACAAAAGCAACTGGCAACTCCTAATGAATGAGACAATTCAAGATACTTTGTTTTCAGCTTTTGCAATTAGAAAATGAATAAAACCTTCATATATCATTTTTACTTCCATTTTCAAAGAAATAAATAGGCAAACACATCTGCACAAGATACCCATGTTGTCATAATGATATGAATATGAGAGGATTTTCCTTTGAAACATCCAAATGCTAAAATAGTACACCAAGTTCAAAGCAGAGAAATGCGAACCCCCCAAACCACCATGAATCTTGACCGACTAAATCTTCTTGAACATTGTTTATTTTCCTTTAGATTTGCATGGTTTTTACTCAATATTATCTGTTGAGAATAAAAAATATTTAATGATAGATTTATTAGGATTTGATTTATAGGAAACATATATCATTTAGAGGAAACTGAATATCCTCTTATTATCAGTATTTATTGTAATGACCACTATAAAGTATTCCTATCTAAATATTATTTTATTAGTTGATAATTTGTGTGCACAAAAATTTAAAATAGAAGACACTACTTTTAGTTGATAAGTTTGGCTTCTATATCCTTACTTTCCTATTTCTGGAATTCTTTCCTAAAAGATCCAACATAGTTCTTTACAAAATAATATATTTTGTTTTTGCTCTTCTACACACTTTCAAACTTCAAAATACCATCTGGGCTAACAACTTTATCATCATACATCTTCTTAAGGCTTCTTTTACCTCTCCAACACAAATTCTATCGCAGTAATCAAAATTTTGTTTGTATCATGGATTAGAGTCTTTCCATATTACAAGTTGAACCTTGTCCACCATTGAGAATCCAGTAAAAGTAATTATCCCATCTCACTTTGATATCTCGATCTGTAACCAAAGCTTTCCCATCTTAATCCTTAATGTATCTAACTTGATCCAAATCTATTGTTTTCCTTTCTCTATTTTGCGTAAGCTTGCCCAAATATTTAAAAGCTAAAAAGAAAATTATAGGAAGTGACTTGCCTAATTTTTGCCATGAAAAAAAACACTTTTACAATACTTTCAGAATAGGAGATGAAAACACATAAGCTCAATAAGTGCTCAAATGATGATAACACATTAAACTGCTACCTTTTTCTGGAGTGTGTCTTTGCATTGTAACTGATGAATCCTGTGACAAAGTGCTTGAAGCTTTTCCTCAAGAAAAGCAGCTTTTGAAGTCTCTTGATGTAATAAACCCAAGAGTGACAACTTGTTCTTTCGTCTCTTGGCCATAGAACTCTCAGTCAAGTCCTCTATTTTTCTTGCTAGAGACTTTGCTTGGCTCTACATGTAACAATATCTGTGAGAGGATCCATTACACATTAAAAAATTCAAACTAAATTTGTCTTCTTTGATACTTTAAACAAAAATAAATAAATAAATATCTGTGTTCATATCAGTGTTCCTGCCATGACTGAATAAGAGGATAGTTTTTATCCATTACTACAGCAAAATACTCCGTTAAATCATTAAATGTAAACAGAGTGTATGTATTTTGAGAACAATTAATACACTTCATCTCATGTAGATATATGTTCAAAATGAAGGTAGCCAGTGAAAAATCCACTGCTTTAAATCTCAGGGTCTTGAAAAATAAAGTGCTTTATCACCATTACTATGTCTAGACTCTAAACACAGGATAAGAATATCCTATAACTTAAAAATTAGGTTCAACAACTTTCATCTTGAAACATTTATATGCTAGATCCAAATTAAAGTACTAGCTGATTTGCAAAATTCAAGATATGGATATTTTTTTGGAAGACGTTATGCTATTCCAATTCTGTATAATTCCAAATTTGAACTACATAATTCATGGAAAGTTTTTTGAGAAAGCTATTTCTAGTTGTCACGGAAGAGGTTACAGAACTGTAAATTTAACTAAAGCTTCCTACGAAAAACTGTCTATGCTCCACATAGTTAGGGCCACTAGACGCATTCTGCATCTCTCAGGCATTGAACATATGTTATCCCCTAGTAAATTCTATGGTAGAGTGTTTAGTTTTCTACTAACCCTGATTGGAAAAGAAAACAAAGGAAAAGCATTATGGTTTCCTAAAACTAAGTATATTTATAAAACACTATATTAGGAAATGGAGCATTCCAAATGCTTTTTTTAAACACAATCTGTTTATCCAATGCTCAAGATTAGGATTAGGGGTGTTCATGCTCGGTTTGATTCGGTTATTCATTAAAAAGTCATTGAACCAAACTTATAAACAATATGCGATTCTATTTGGTTCAATTTTCATTTAAAATATAATCTGAATCAATCCAAACCAATATTTTACAGTTTGATTTTTGTAATTTTTACTAAAACATTATTTCATTAAATTTTATATACTTTCTTTTTATCTTTTAAATTAAACTATATTAAAAAATTGTTAATAACAATTTATAAAATTTATTAATATGTTAAACCTTCTACAATAAAACTATGTCAAATTTTTATTTATTTTAAACCAAACATATCATAAAAAACATATTATTTTTTAAGTGTTGCGGTTTTGTTTGGTTTAGTTCAATTTCAAAAACACAAATTGCAATTTGAACCAAACCGATTGGTTTGAGAAAAAAATCATCCAAACAATTTGAGAAAAAAATCATCCAAACAAATCCAAAAAGATCGGTTTGGTTTGGTTTTCAGTTTTTTAGTGGTTTTTTATTTTTATTTTGGATCGATTTAGATTTGAACACATCATGATTAGCATGTAGCAAATTAAGGATAAATTACTATCAAGCAACTCAAAAACATCATAGGTAAGAAATCATAATTGTAAATTGAGTTTAAATATGTTTTTAAACCTTAATAAATAGCAAATTAAGGATAAATTACTATCAAGCAACTCAAAAACATCATAGGTAAGAAATCATAATTGTAAATTGAGTTTAAATATGTTTTTAAACCTTAATAAATATTCAATTTTTAGGTTTGGTCCCTAATAAATTTGTGTTTTGTGTTGCATCCCTAATATTACAACATTTTTGTTTTTGGTCCATGAAACTTTTTTTAGTCTTTGATAAATTAATGAATGTTTTGTTTACTCCCTGATAAAAAAATTTCATTTGTAATTAGTATGGACTAAAACAAAATTTGCTAGTTTATTAGGAAATAAACAAAAAATTCAATGATTTACTAAGGACTAAAACAAAATATAAAAAATAAAAAAAAATTGTTATTTTATTAGGGATTCAACGCAAACAAAAATTTATTAGGATACAAATGCAAAAATTGAATATTTATTAGAGATAAAAATATATTGAAGCCTTATAAATTGTATAGCATATAATGGCATGTCTTACCACCGATTCCTCAAGATCTTCTGTGTTGTAAACCATTTGATAGGAATAGTAAGTGTTTGGATAGTGTTTACTGAAGAAATGATCAACACAACAGTCGCGAGCCTTGTGTTCAATGCATAATGGAATTTCACGAACTACGATGGTAAATTGATCGGGTCTATGCTTTAACTTTTGAATTTGCCAAATCCTTCTAATCAAAATTTCATTGTATTCCTGATTATTTATAATGGAAATAATAATATTAACTAGAATAAAAAATAACTTTGCTGATCATCATCATGGCTATTCTAATACTCTAAAATTACAAGCATGTCTTTCTGAGCATTATTGTTAGAAAAATGTAAATCATGCTTCTGAGAAGTGTTGTTTTGACAAAAATCACAATGGTTAACCAACTGAGAATTTCACCTTATATAGTAGGTACATCCCGTATAAAGATATAAAACACAGGAATGCAAAATGCACCCAAAGCCTGTTAGAAAACCATGAAACAGATCAGTTTTAATGCTTTGTATGTCACTTAAATGTGAAACAGAATTACATTTGGGCTAAATCATAAATACTATAACAAGATCAGAAAATGAGCAATACAACAGCCAAAATCATGAACTGTTACCTTGTCCAGGATTTAAGATTATTAAAAAAAATTGACAATTTATTGAAGAGGAAAAAATTGAGAGGCACCATAACCTTTCACCTTTGTATTGGCATATAACAAAATAAATCAAACATCAATACTAGTACCATTGAAAACCAGAAAAATGTTTTGATTGAAAGGTTTTCTAAATGCAAGTATTATATTGCAGTAAAATGTTCATCTCCGGTATGATAACAAAACTACAAACCAAATGACTATTGAACAATTGTCCAATGAGGCAATCAATCTCACATCATCTGTAACAACAAACATAGGATAGTCTATTTGTCCTTATCTAATAAACAAAATACAAATTATGCCGGAGAGTTTGAAATCAATTAGTGCCATAATGGAGGAAACCAAATATGCTAGACACCAAAAAAAGAAATGGCCCAAGGAGTGGAAAGTGAAAGTGGAGCATTTCCTTCAAGGCTTCTCTTTGCCCCTGTCTCTTCAGATTGCTAACATCCAGTAAAAACATGAAAAATGAAACATTTTCCAGACCCATTGTAATCCATGATTTATATTTTACCAAAGAATCAGTAACATATAAGGGAGAGTTACATATTAGGATATCCTTGTGATTATATAGGATAAATTAACAAAAATAATGGTTTATTTGGTTAACATGTTGAGTTATTACCCATCTTTGAATGCTACTATCCACTCCTTTGTTAATCATCAAAAATTGGAAATATAACTCCATTACAGGTGTGGTTTTTATATTTAACATCCGCAGAGCTTGGGCAAAAATAAATATCCCTATAATTTAAGCAAATCTTGTGTTTCTAAAACTAGAAAGATTTTCAATATGACATGATCTGCATTATCAAACATAGAAGCATTAGTAAAATTATTCAACAGTTTTTCATACGAGATTTCCTAATGTTGAAATTAGAAGGGAAAAAGAAGTCAACAAACAGAGCAAAAAATCACATGGGGAACAGAGTTGTTGAATAATAAATCGAAGGGATTAGAACTTAACATAATTGAACATTTTTCTCTAAAAGAGTCAAAACCTTGTTTTAAGTTTCATAAAGTTATTGAAATTAGAGATTCAAAATTACCATGTCCAATTCACCAAAACCGTTAACATTAGGAAGATGATCATGCATACAGAAGATGATCATGCAAGTAACCCTTTATAGACCTTCCATCCATATAACCTCACCTATTAGAACCTCTTTTAACATTAGATATTGTAAAAGAATCCATTGTAAAGTAGCTCCCATTTTGAACCTCCTGGGCACCATAATTAGTAGGGAGAAGTACCACCAACCCAACAAGAGAACACACTGTGAAAAACTTAATGCTGCAAGCCAAAAAAAATAATAAACAAAAATGTAAGAATAAAATAGTAAAATTACGCAAAATAAAGGAAATTTTTTTAAAAAAAATGTCTTATCACACTTTGCATGAAATAGTAAAAAAATGTTATCTAGAGCGTTTTATCACACTTTGCATGGAATAAAAAGGAAGAAGATTACAGGGACACAAATGATAAAATCGCTAAATCGCTAAATTGCAGGAACTAAAAATATATTAAAGCAAAAAGAAAAAAAAAAAACAAAGAGGTGTGAGTCACAAATGAGTGAGAGTGAAACTTAGAACTAACCCAAATTTGAAGAGCCTGATGATGACGAGAGCGTCGAGGCCATGAGCTTGGACGATCTCATCTTCGGTGACACGGAACGCGCGAGAAAGCCAAACGAGGGAAGGAAGGAAACGGTTGAGAGAAGAAGAAGAGTCGTCGAAGGGGAGGTGGTGGCGGCGAGAGAGAGGACGAGCGTAGTAGATGGGAGCGTTGGAAGGCTGCTTCTTGAGCACGGAGAACAGAGGCAGAGTCACCAAGGCCAAGCCTATGTTTATCGCTGCAGAAGCCAAGAGGCTGTGAGGGTTCATCTTCTAAACTACTTTAAAAGCAGTGTTTGCACCCACACGCAGCAGAGAAATATATACAGATTTGCAATGAAAATCAGAAATAGTTAGAGAGAGAAAGAACAGCATTGTGTGGCAGCTTTGGAATTACGTGGCAGAAGGTGAAGTGAGGAGGACGCAACTCGCCCTGGCAGTATTTGCATGCCATTTCAGTGGCACCTTGCTAATCGATCTCCATAGGATATAACTAGTTTTTAAATGGTGCATACGCACGGTGGATTTCACATTAGCTTAGACAGCAAGTGATGTAAGTTTTATAAGTTATTGTTAATTTTAACATAAATATATATTTTAGTTAAATGAAATTTTTAGGTTAATAGATACAATGAATTATATAATATATTTATAAGATAAAAATAAAAAAATAAAAAAAATAATAAGACTGTACATAATTTTTTAATAAAAGTTTCTATTTGTTTTTAATAACATGTTTTTAATAAAAGTACAGAATCATCCCAGATGTAGTTGCATATAGGTAGGTTCAAGTAAATTTTAAAAAAAAGTCCAGAGTATTAGACATAGATAAGATAAGATTTTACTAAAAAAAAGTGATTAGTTTGGATAAATATCTTAATTAGCAGACTCTATAATTAAAAATGAGTTTTGGAAGTCTTAGTAAAGCACTAAGTAAGAGTGAAATGAATAAAATAAAGGAGATATTTTAAGCTTTAAGGCAAAGTCAGTTTAGAAGCATTGAAATGAAATGATGTGACAAGATATGATTTTGAAGGCTTTTTTTTGTGGCTCCTTTTCTATTATAAGGCTCGTATCTTTAAGATAATAGGAGATTGAAAGGTAGGGTGTGCCTTGAGTTATATAAGCATTTTCAAAGGGGAATAAAGTAACACTAATATAAAGTGCTTTTAAGACGGCCAAATAAAGGATACAACAACGATTTTTGACCGTCGTAGAATGTGACGTCGTTGAATGTTAAAAATTTCAACAATGGGTCCAAATACACCTTAGGAAGTGAGCAACTTTCAAAGATGTTGCTAAGGTAAGTACCATCTTAAAATGTTTCCTTTCAAAGGCGTTTATAACACCGTCTAAGACGTGCTTATCTCAACAACATCTTAAAATGCTTACTTTTAAAGACGGTGTAAGTATCGTCATTGAATTAAATATTATTTTTAATTATTAATATTTTTCTGATTGATATCCCATCAGAAAAAATATAAATAATTAAAAATAATATATATTAACATGATTGTAATTAATATTACTGGTAAAATTTATTTAATAAATAAATATTTAAATGATAGATTAAATAAAAATAAGAGGTTTATGTATTATTTATATTTAATCTATCATTTAAATATTAATTTTTAAATTAAATTTTAATATTAATTACAATATATTAAGAAAATAAAAATTCCAAAGACAATTTCATACAAAATATAAGTTATTATAATTCCTAAGACAAATTCCTAAAATACAAAATACTAGCATGTGGTGAATCAGTGAACAACAAAAGATTTAACAAGTTCAACCGGAACTATCTTAATTGAAAGACAACGTTATCTTAAAATTTATAAATTATAATTATAATCATGACAATAGGAGAAATAACTTACTCCCAAGGAACATCACCCACAAGCACCCAATCTCCATCTTTATCTTCATATGTAAGAACATATTCAGATCCATGGAGAAGATCCCTCAAATAGCTCTCACTTAGTCCATCTTTCCCAGAAAGTCCAGGAGAACGTTACGGTGCAGAGTATTAATCTAATAACATAAATATGTTAATGCATCTCCTAAGGCCATTTTACACAGAAAAACTAATTTGGACAGCTAGCACAAGGGTTCAACTTTTGAGCAATACGCAGGATAATGCATATATCTTCCAAACTTGACTTTTAGGTTCACACTTGCCTCTTAACCTTGTGCAGCAAAGTAACTAAACACCAACCACATTTTGACGTTAAAACACAACTTAGCAGACCCTATATCAGCAAATTATGCAGTACCAATGAATTTAGCAAATACAAGTTTCAATGTTGATCGATTGGTTAAAAAAACTAACTATTAGGCTTTGAAAGGAATACTGCTCTAATTTTGAGAAGTTTTAATGAAGTAATGGAAGAAAGCCACTCACCATTGTTTGGCAGCCACAAAGGTGACTAATGGAGTGCAGTGGATACAAATTTAATTTCCAACTTTATCTTCTTATTACATGGTGGCAGCAAAAGAAGAAAATTAAGGATATCATCAGAGACAATTTACAAAGGTCAGTATGGCATTTACAAAGGTAATATTGAAAAAAATAATATAATAATTAGTACAAAGATACTCAATCCCCTCTAAGATATACTTAAGACCTCTACTTGGGATCTAAATCTAAACTCAACAAATATACCAGACAACTAAATTTAATATAATAAAAGCAACAAGACTAATATATACATCCAAAAACAATAACTAGATGGAAAATATCAAACTAAACAAAATAAATTCATTTGATTACTCACGTAGAAGGAGCCTGCAGTAGGCAATAAGCAAGAAAAACAGCAATCATAAAGGTTGATCCATATTAATAATTTAAAGGTTGAAATAAATTTCAAAGCACGGTCATGGCGTGTATTGTGATTCTCTAAGATGAAAATGTCAATCCAAACAAGGGCAAACATTGATATATAAAACTGCATTTAGTTAAACTAACAGTCATCGCCATATGTTAATCAATTTTGTCAGCAAGGAATTAATATGTTTATTCCACTAAAAATCCCCAAAAGTATAGTTAAAGCCTGCCAACAAGGCCAAGATTAACACCATGCAAGATACAACAATTCTTATATACAAACCTTGATACGCTGAAGAATTCAGGGGCATTTTTCATCCTTCAAGGGACCTGGAAATGAAAGCAGCAATAGCCAGCACAACAACATATTCAGCTTCATCTTGGGTGGAATTGTTTGCTTGCAGGTGCTTCTTACCAATCTTGAAAGAGTGGTCACCACCATCGATGACATATATGCAGCTCATTGGGTGCTTTCATCTTCTTCCGAGTGGCTTCTAACTTTTCAAGTGGACAGAGACCATCCTTGCTGCCCTGGGCAAGACACACATAAACACACACAAGGATAGAATTAAACACATAACGCAAGCAATTTATGTGTTATTACCCATACTGATAGAATATGAAAAATTTGACAGGTCATTCAACTTAAGTACAAAAACTAACAAAAATACCTTTGTTGCGTCTTCGTCTTCTCTGACCACTCTTCCCCGGTTAAGCCCGTCGGCCTCATTGCACCATCGCCACCACTGACAAAGCCACCTCTGTCGTAGAGTAAGACCATCACAAGAAGGTTCTATGTAAAATCTAGCTAAGATCTGAGTTTTCTAAGATCTGAAATCAGAGTATTTTTATTTTAGATTTGAGATCTGTGGAGCACCGTGCCACTTTCCCTCCGTCAACCATGTCCTCCTCCACCAGACTGCAACTTCTTCTCCGACGACTACGACAACGACTTCTTCTCCAGCGGCTGCTTCTTTTCCGCCTCCTTCCTGGCGACAACCACCACCACCACGCCACCAACCTCCAAGGCCTCCATTTTGATGTAGCGGCGGTCCTCGTTGTTGGAAGCAGGCGAACACGATGCCAAAACGGTCTTGCCCAAGTTCTTCAAACACTTGGTATTCTTCTTTCTTCACAGCTACTCTTCTCGATCGATCTAGAACCTTCCGGGAGTGCAAATAAAGAGACACGGGCATTATTTTTTAATTTTAATTAAACCAATTAAAGACGGTGTTTATAAAATCACCGTTCTTGTCTCTTTGGCTTCAAAGATGGTGTATATTCGCACCGTCTTAAATCATTTTAAATAAAATAATTTATTTTATAAAATAAATATCATTGAGCTTTCTACAACGTTGTTGTAGTACCCATCGTCGAACAAGTAATTTTAAGACGGGTTTGAGTAACACCATCTTCGTATAGCAGCTTAAAATTACGAAAATGCCAACCCATATATTTTTAAGACATTTGCGTAATGACCGTCATAAAAATTGTATCGTGGAATGTCCTTTTTTTAGTAGTGTAAACTTCAGTTAAACTTTGTGAAAGTGACTTGACTTCAAGTGTGTGGTCCATCTTCTCATGTACTCCTAGGCGCCCAACGAGTTTTTTCACTAACATGGTACCACATTGCATATATGATTGAGTCTTAGTGTATCTATTACATAACATCTGTGTAATAATCATTGTGACTTGTTACGTGATCGTGTGTAATGAATTATGTGAGTGTGAGATGTTGTGTTGTACTTGAGATGCGTTGTGATTTTGTGAAGGTGTGGAATGTGATTTTGTGATTAAATCCTTGGGACAAGTGATGTTACGCAATGATTGGTAAAATGATGTGAATTATGCTAAGTTGAGCTTGTTATACTTAAATAATATATGTATATGCTTTCATTTATCTCTACCTGTTTAAGAATGTGATAACTCACTCCTTGTGTATTTTTTCTGTTTGGATCCTGTGATGATCTCAAATCTTGTGTTTGGGGGAATAGATGGTTAGGTGGATGGCTTTAAAGAACCTCGTGCTAGAAGACGCTAAGACACAACAATCTGATAGGATGTGGCATTGAAGCATGGGTTTCTATATTATTTACATAATATTCTAAACATGTTACTTTATGTTGTTCCGCTGCTTAACTTACTTTATTTTGTAAAAAAAAAATTAGGCGGCCTTGTTTTGGGCCAGAGATGTTTTCATACTCTTATTTGATAAGTTTTTAATTTGATGATTAATATGGATGTGCACCTTTAACATACATGAACTATTTTATGCTCAGAAAATAAAATCTCTTTTATGTAATTCCACTTTTGCATGTATTTTATTATATAAATATGTATATCGGGGTAGAGGGTGTCAGGTTTAGTGATATCAAAGCAGGTCAAACCTTTCAACCAGTGTGTTGTACACTCTGTGTGATTTCTTGTGATTATTTTGTTGTTTATGTTGGAATTGTTGCTTGTTTTTTTTCACATGATTGCATGAAACTAATTGATGCTCGTGATATGCCTTGTATCCTTAATGTCCGATATACCATAATGTGCGGTAGGACATTATGGCAAGCTATTATGCAATGCAAGTAGTCTTGATATTAATTGATAATGCCTTAATGAACCCTTATCTTCCTAGGTGTATGTTGTTAATAAGCTTATTTCTCTCTTGATGTGTGGATTAGTATTGTGAAAACCTTTTGAACCGTATATATGCCTTGGATAAGTGTGTCTCTCTTGATCTGTAAATGTATGACTGCTTAACTCCCTTCTTTTGTGTGTAGTCATGAATGTGGTTGTTGAAGCTTGTGATTCATTAATACACCATTTGTGACATCCTCTACCCCGACATATATATATAAATAAATAAAAGAAATACGAGATCAAATTTAATTAAAAGTTTTTAAAATACATTTAAATAAAGTCTTTCAAAAGGGTAAAAGGCTCGCATTCACTTTTCTAACACCATAATAAAACTTGTTCAAATCATTAATAAATTATTTCAGCTCAAAACAAGGTTGTCCAAGACCTCGTACAATTAATATAGCAACTTATACCCTAATGTCACATCCTATCAGAGCATTGTGTCCCGACGTCCTTCAGCACAAGGTTCCTTAAAGCAATTCACCTAGTCATCTGCTCCCCTGAACATAAAGTTCAAGATCATCACATGACCCAAACACAAACAGCAAACCGGGAGTGAGTTATCACATTCCTAACTACTAGAGAGAAACAAGACAACATATAGTAGCCAAATACAATTTACTTAGCATAGCTCACATTATTTCACCACTTTGTCATTCAAAATTCACTTTTCAATCATCAATCACACCTTTCAATCATCAATCACAATACACAAGAATCACACACTTCGATCAAGACATAATAACACATCAATTTCATAATAAACAATTAATAAGTGTATGCAACAGTTATGCTAAGACTCAAGCCTATATGCAATGTGGTACCATGTCAGTGAAAAATCTCATCAGGCGCCTAGGAGTACATGACAAGACAAACCACACACTAGCAAGTCAAGTCACTCTCACTAGGTAATATCATAGGGAGACCAGTCAGGATCATAGTGTTTTGTGAGAATGCTCCAACCATATGGGATCAACATAGGCTTAAAAGAGTACTCAAACCGGGTGACCCTCAAGGCCTACACTCCGAAGAGTCGGTCAAGGCCTCTCCCTCCTGATTCAGGTCCAACCCAGAAAACATTTTAGCACACAGACTCTATCTATGAATTGTACAAAACACACGACTCCTCAATTGTTCTCAAATATTTTTAACTCGTCGCCCTTTAAGGGTCTTAGCATTAACTCGTCACCCTTAAAGGGACTTAGCATTAACTCGTCACCCTTAAAGGGTCTTATAGTTGTGCGATTGTACAATCCACAGTTTACAACTCAATGCACACAACATCTCAATCACGTGCATACTCAATTTATCACATACACTCGATTTCAATCACAATGTTATAATCTCAAAATAACATGTTATCACACCTCATGAATCATACACACTTTACCTGTGAACTATGCAATACACACAACTACTCAATTATTTTCAAAATCATTTTAACTTGTTGCGCTTGTGATTAAACTCGTCGGGTTCCCACAATGGATCCCATCACAATACTCGTCACGCAAAACTCGTCGCCCTTAAAGGGTCTTACAGTTGTGTGATTTCACAATTTATAGCTCACAACACAATACACATCTCAATATACATGTATTCCATCATTCATCACATGTTCAATTCACCACATACTCACAATTTGAATCATCATTTCATATCCTCAATATAACAATTTATACAAAAGACTATCACAACCTGGGGAGTAAAACCCCTCAAATAATATTACACAATTATATCAAAATCATAGGTCAAAATATACAAATATCAAGAGCACAATTTACCAAGAAATTCTCATTAGAACATCAATATTTTATTTATAATCATAAAGGAAAAATTGCAATTTAATAAACATCCCAAAATAAAACCCTAATTTAATCCTTTAAGGATTCCTACACATGTTCTCACTAACCCCCAATTGTAACTAACTCATCCCTTACCTCCAAGCGGACTCACGTGTCTTCCAACAGCGATAGCAGCATCTCTAGCGATTCCCTAAGATTCCTCCAGTTTTTCCTCTGACTGCTCCGATAGAGTTTCCAAACGTCAAAGAGACGGAGAAGGGATTGAAGCCTCCATTTTTACTATCTTTGTGCGATTCCTTTTTCTCTCTCAGTGAAAGTGTGTGTAATTAAATTGCAAACTACATATCAAAATTTCATGAAAATCCAACGATTAACGAAACAAGGATCGCAGTTTTACTGAGACCGTTTTGGGTTTTTGCGGGAAAAGAGAAAGCTACGGTGTGAAGGATATTTCTCTTAGCTCTGACATGTTTTTGCATTTCCCAACGGGGAGAATTCTAGGAATTGGGTTGCGAACCTGGTGCTCAAATTTCACGACGATCCAACGGTGAATAAGTCTGAGATCGTAGTTTTTCTAAGACAAGTTTGGTGGGTTACGGGAAAAAGAAAGGGCTTTGGGAAGAGAAGAGAGAAAAACGAAAATGAAGGGAACAGGAGGCATCATCAGTCTAAAAACTGACTTAACACGTCTCTACTTATAACTAGGGTACTTACAACTTATTATTTACTTTATTTATCTATTTTTATTATTTTATAAAAAAAATCTATTTTATTCTCTATCAAATGAATAAATAAAATATCTTTTTTTTTCTCAAACTATTATTTTATTATAACTATTTTTCTTTATTTATTTAATTAAAAAATATCATTATTCTCTAAAATTTTATTTACGAAAAAATGGGATTTTACACCATTAATGACTGTTTGATTCTTATTTCTTATATGTACGGTAAATACTTGTGGTAGGAACCTATAAGTCTATGTATGCTTGTGTCATACACTAATTTTGTCTAGAGACTATCATTCATTGATCTTTGATCACTGTTAGTCGACTTACAGTGTTAAATGCCAGTTACAGCACAAGACGAAAGATCGTTTAATGTTTTGATCAAGAATACGAAAAATATCGGAAAAAGGGGCAAAAGGGTCTTTTCATTGAATTTCCTGGACCTTAGCTCGCCCAGGCTAGCATCTGGCTCGCCTAGGCCCCCAAAATACTTCAACCTGAAGGAACCAACTTGCCTAGGCAAGCTGTAGCTCGCCTGGGCCAGCCAGTTACTTCAGGAGTAAGTCTTGGTTCGCCTGGGTGAGCTGCCATTGCCCCAAATGCTCATTTTCCTATAAATAGGCGTGCTAGGGAGGTTGAGGGGAGGTTCCAAGGTTCAGAAGTGCTGAAAATTAAGAGAATTAAGAGAGAAGAAGAAGAAAAAAAAAAGAGGAAACGAAACTGAAGCACTGTTGAATCACAACTATGATCAATCTCTACATCATTCCTTGTTTGATGTTCTTCGTGCGACCATCAGTTAGTTTTTTTTTTTAAATGTGATATATGCACCCTTAGGGGTCTCCCTTGTTGTTTTGTGCACATTCATCTTCTCCATCTATCATCGTCGATCTCTTTTTAACCGATCACTAAGTGTTGTAAAGTTGTCTTTAAAAAGATTGAAAGTTAATAAACAAAACCAAGATAAAACCAACTCATAACTAATTTCTTTTTATCAAATTTCACTTAAGATCGTTTCAAGGTCCAACGTCTTAACGACTCCCTCCTCTTTTCAAAAATCAAAAGATCGTTTCAAAGGTCCAACGCCTTAACGACTCTCTCCGCTTTTCAAATTTAAAAGATCGTTTCAAGGTCCAACGCCTTAACGATTCTCTCCGTTTTTCAAAGTTTAAAACATCTTTTCAAGGTCCAACGCCTTAAAAGACTTTTTGTTCGCAATTAAAATGAATCCTTCAAAAACATAAAAATCAATTTAACACACAAACATTCAGACTTAAAGAACTACGTAGGTCTGAATTCCTCATCGCACCTGAGGATACATAGGAGCAAGGGCGACACCCTTGTCAACCCCAAAAAAAATATAAAAAGGGAAGGATAAATAATTTTGAAGTCACATTATGCACACTTGATTAAAGGTTGTCATCCTTTGCAACGGGCATGTGGGGTGCTAATACCTCCCCATGCATAAACAACTATCGAATCCTTATTTTCAAAATTCGTAAACCTCTTTTTGGTTTTTCTAACGTTTTCCTTAAATAAACGTTGGTGGCGACTCCCGTGTGTTTTCCTTTTTGGAAGATGCTCCTTTGGCTTTTCGCTCACACTTCCATCATAGGGTAGGTTGCGACAGATGGCGACTCCACTGGGGACTTGTTACAGAGTTAAGCCAGTCGATCAGTGTGCAATGTTTATCGTGACTTCTTCATTCATGTTTCCTTTTCTCTTTTATCTTTTGTTTTGTCCATATTTGTGTATAACCTTTGCTATGTTATTGTGTTTGGTGTGTGTTTGTCTATCTATTACATTCATAGTTAGAAATATTTGTTGCTCCATGCACACATTGCACCTACACCTTTGCACACACATTGAGATATTAGGCCTTATACCCGGGTCTATGTGAGACATAGGGAGTGGAGGTTTTCCTCTTTTGGTGAGACATTGTCGTTGGTAGTCCCTACCGCCATAATCTTTGTTACCTAAGAGGATGATATCTCTAGAAGCCATCGAAGTTACATGAAACCACCCTTGGGAGTTGCCACCATAAGTGGACTTTTGGATCCTTTCCATTAGGTTCCTGAATTATAGGGCACATAGCAAACTCACTCTGACTTGTTCCTTGATCGCATCATGCATCTCTTCATGGCATCATAATGGACATATCATTCCTGCATTTATCATTTATCATATTCATGCATTGCATTTGCATAAGTCATTGCATTATCATATATCTTCATTTAGCATGCTTTTGTTCTGCCAACTGCATACATTCTATTTTCATCGTTCACATGTTATGTTCACTCATGCATAATCCTTGCATTTTCCTTTGCAAAAAAAAAAAAAAACAAAGAAAGAACAAAAAGAAAGTCACATTGAAGAATGAAGTTTACACCACATTCTTAGTTACATGTGTTGGGTACCATGATCATAGTTGTTGGATCAAGTGGTCTCGGAATAATTAAGAAGGGGGGTTGAATTAATTATTAATGTGTCTTGACTAATTAAAAATTTAACCTTCTTAATGTTACTAGATTCAATTAGGCTTTACTACTAAGTTGTGAGAATGTAAAGAACAAAGACAATAACTTAGACAAAAGTAAAGCGCAAATAAAAGAACACAGCGGAAATTAAAAAGTGTAAGGAAAAAGAAGACAAACACAAGATTTATACTGGTTAGGCAACAACCCGTGCCTACATCCAGTCCCCAAGCAACCAACCGGTTCTTGAGATTTCTTTCAACCTTGTAAAATCCTTTACAAGCCAAAGATCCACAAGGGATGTACCCTCCCTTGTTCTCTTTGAATAACCAAGTGGATGTACCCTCCACTTGAACTGATCCACAAGAGATGTACCATCTCTTGTTCTCAGTATAACAACCCCCAAGTAAATGTACCCTCTACTTGTACCACAAAGGATGTACCCTCCAATGTGTTGGGACAAAGAATTCTCAGGCGGTTAGTCCTTTGAATCTTTGTAAGGGGAAACAAAAGATATCTCAGGCGGTTAGTCCTTTGAAATCTTTTGTTTAAGGAGAAGGGAAGAATCAAAATAATTCTTAGGCGGTTAGTCCTTTGAATTCTCTTGGAAATATAGAAGAGAGACACAAAAGAATTCAGGTGGTTAGTCCTTCTATTCTTTTGGCAAAGGGAGAAGTGAATGAAGAAGATGAATAGCACAAGTTTTTGAATAATGAACTTTTCTTGGAAGAGAAAGTATTGAACAAAAACTTTTAGAAAGAAGTTGAGAAAATGAATCAACAATTTCTGTAAAAAACTGGTTGAAAAGATGAAGAGAAATGAGTTAGAAAGTTCTGTAGAAAAGCGTTGAAAGATGTTGTGAAATTCATTCCATGGTCACATATTTATAATCTCTTGATGATTCAAGTTAAAGTTTGTGACTCTTGGTAATTTCTTTAAAACTAGTCACCCTTTAAAAATTGTGACTCTTTTGAAAACTAGTCACTTAAAAAGTTGTGACTTTTGAAAAAATCTTCAGAAACAAGTCACTTGAAGAATTGTGACTTTTGGAAATTTATTTTTCGAAATCAGTCACTGGTAATCGATTATCATCAAGGTGTAATCGATTACACATCAACAAATGTGACTCTTCATGTTTTAAATTTGAAAATCAAAATGTTTAGAAACTCTGGTAATCGATTACAAGTATTGTGTAATCGATTACACAAGTTTAAAATGATTTGAAAATGTTTTATCACTAGTTGTGACTCTTGAAATTTGAAATCTAACATTTTAAAACATTGGTAATCGATTACATGATTCTGGTAATCGATTACAGTTTTGTAAATCAGTTTTGAAAACAATGCTGGCTACTGGGAACTGATTACTACCTTCTGGTAATCGAATACCAGAGAGTAAAACTCTTTGGTAATGATTTTGTGAAAACTTCTTGTGCTACTTAATGTTTTGAAAAAAAAAATTAGTACTTATCTTGATTGAGTCTTCTCTAGATTCTTGAATCTTGATCTTGATTATTCTTGAATCTTGATTCTTGAAACTTGATTCTTGAATCTTGATTCTTGAAACTTGATTCTTGAATCTTGATTCTTGAAACTTGATTCTTGAATCTTTGGAATTTGCTTAACTCTTGATTCTTTGGCATCATCAAAATAATCTTGGAAGGCATTGCTTCCACAATAGCTATAAATAAACCATGTTGGGATTATACACTTATTTCTCCTAAAAAATGATTGAAAATCATGTGAACATGGTACCTAATGCATTGTTAACTAGGAAATGATGGTTCTTCAGGCATCTCATGTCGATCTCATAATTACATTTGTCATGCATAGCATAAGCATGTCGTAGTCATTCATCTCTATGATATGTTGTCGAAGTATTGACAATCAAAATTTCTATTCCTTGGATTGTGGGGTCGAACCAAGCACATGCTTTTAAGAAAAGGTTTTCATCAAGTCAAGGTCAAGTATAGAGGTAACCAGCTTGCAAAAGTTGAGGCAGAAGATGGATCGAGTTTACATAGCTTCTTTGGCTACTACCAACACATGATTGAGCTAAATAATTTATAAAATTAAGGATTGTTGATGTCCATGTTTTATTTTCAGTTTCACTTTGATTCTAACAAGATTTGATGAACCATGTTGCTTTAATGAAAATCTTAATTGATTCGACCCTATGTTCTACTGAATGTCCTATGTAAAACTTGCAATACTTCAACAATATATCATTCACATACATCCATGCTTATTTTTCTTTTCACGTTTGGATGCATTGCTTATTGCATTCTTTCCTTGAAATCAGAACCGTAATCATTGTAATCATAAGGAAAGAACGCGCTTTACGGCGCCCTTATCGAACGTGTGCCAAAGCTGGAGTGATGAGTGAAATAGTGGAGGTGCAAGAGCAAATGAAGGCCGACATGGAGGCCATGAAAGAGCAAATGACCACAATGATGGAAGCCATGATGAGTATGAGAAAAATGATGGAGGTCAACACGACAATAGTTGTTTCCACAAGTACCACCACAGAATTAGACCCGACTCACCCACCTGGCTTCAATCAAGTAAATTATCCAGCCTCAGATATGGTAGGTTAGGGAGGCAAAGCATTGGGAAGTACGGGTGGCCCCTATTTTGTGCAGGTCCAAAGCAAGCATTCCCTCCCACCATATGGCTTGCCTCCCAAATATACACCACCCAATGTTGCACACACTCCCGATGAGAATGCCAACAACTCTACTCCTCTACCCATTGAGAGCCAGCCTCCCCAATCTGGTCATGCACAGGTCTCTTAACCCATGGGGGAGACACATGAAGCACCTTGAGACCACAATCTAGTTGACTTCGAGCCTCACGTCGAATATGCCACTAAAGGGCAAGCGTTTTGCGGCATACCTCTGCCAAAAACTTTGGGGGAGCCTCAGTATCGCCCACAACCACAACCCTTCCATTTTGCGATGGGAAGAGTCCCTCCTGCTATGGTGGAAAAGGAGAGATTTGATCATATAGAGGAGAGGCTGAGGGCTATTGAAGGAGACGGGGATTATGCCTTTGCTGACATGGCAGAACTGTGCCTAGTGCCCGACGTCGTTATCCCTCCGAAGTTCAAGGTGCCGGATTTCAATAAATACAAGGGGACTACTTGCCCCAAGAATCACCTGAAGATGTACAGCAGGAAAATGGGGGCATACTTGAAAAATGAAAAATTAATGCATTTCTTCTAGGAAAGTCTTACTGGGGCAGCTGTCACCTGGTATACGAATCTGGAACTTTCCCGAGTTCATTCTTGGAAGAACCTAATGGTTGCCTTCGTTAGGCAGTATCAGTACAATTCTAATATGGCTCCGGATAGAATACAGCTAGAAAACATGTGTAAGAAGGAGCATGAATCTTTCAAAGAATATGGCCAAAGGTGGAGGGATCTGGTAGCTCAAGTAGTGCCCTCAATGATGGAGAGGGATATGATAACAATGATAGTAAACACATTACCGGTGTTGTACTATCAGAAGATGGTGGGTTACATGCCTTCAAGCTTTGTCGATTTAGTTTTCCTCGGCGAAAGGATCGAAGTGGGTCTGAGAAGAGGCAAATTTGATTATCCTGCTTTGATGAATAGGAAGCCTAGGGCAAATGGAGAGAAAAAGAAGGAGGGAGAAACCCATGTCGTGGCTGCCATTCCTACATGGCCAAATTTCCCATTAGCCCAACAATATCAATACTCGGCCAATATCATTCCTTCTCATTACCCACTGTTCGAACTCTAGGACAATCCCGAACTTTATCAGAAAGTGTACCGAGTCGTTAAAGTAATAATAAAACGGTAAGAAACCGAGTATCGAACTCAGGGAACTTGTTTCATTTGGCGAAGTTTCATTCAAAAAGAAGATATTGATGTAAAGCCATGTAAACAGAATTAAATCAAAGATGTATGTGTTGTAAATCTAAAAGAACTACAAATACGCTTATCAAAACAGGAGAGAAAACAGATGATTAAAATGTTGGGTCCTTCTACTGAACGCTTGATGTAATTAAAATATTTTTCTCTATTTAATTTTATTTCTGTGTTCTATGCTAAGGACTAAAATACAAAACACTAATTCCTCGCGTGAATGGACTAATTCTAATTAAACCTCGTTCTCAGATGTCTCATCAAACTTAGCCTAACCGAACAACATTACAACAGCATATCAAAAACTAAAACCCTGCACTCTATGTCTTGCAATGTAGTTATCTAGCCCTGCTCTATCCAGTTCTAAGGATTAATACATTTTCCTATGCTAAAAATTCTAACTTTACACATCAATGGGTGATTAAACCAAAAGCATGCAATAATTAAGTGCAGATAGAAGCAATGAACACATAAAACAACTTTAAGTAGATAGTTAAGAATTTACATCAAATTACAGCAAAATTTCCCAACAGAGATACTTATCCTTCCATCACAAAGCAGCACCTTTCAGCTACAAGATGAGGGTTTAAGAAGAAAATAACATATTACACGGTGGTAGGATGTCTCCTCCACCTCTAGGAACCTACAAATTACTCCTAAACCTAAGATCCTCTTGAAAGTTGAGGTTTTTGGCTTCCTTGCTCTATTTTTTGCCTCTGTTATGCTCTCTACGTTCTAATCCACGCTCTCTCTCCCTTTGATTTTTCCAACTTCAGCCTTAAAAAGGGCTTTCTGTCCTCAAAGGCTCGCTTAGCGCCATTTTCGCGCTTAGCGCGAGTTAGTGAATATCCGCTGAGCGAGCTAGGCGCGCTTAGCGCGGGAAGAGACAAACGCCTCGCTGAGCAAGCTGATGACGCGCTGAGCGTGCAAATTCTCCCAACTCGCTAAGCGGGCTGAGTGCCTCGCTTAGCGCATGACTCTCGCTAAGCGCACAAGCCTCGCTTAGTGAGACACCAACTGCTAGCCTTCACAAATTTCATCCTTTTTACATGAAATTGAAATTGAAACACATTAAATTCATAATGTTGGGCATTTCTACTAAACAAAATTAAGCTAAACCTAAAAATATGTACAAACCTACAAAAGAACCATAAATTGGGGAAAAGACAAACATTTTATAACACTTTTCTATGCAAAAGTTAGTCGTAAATGACGACTAACACCCACCACACTACCAACCAAGAACGCCCAATCATTCACAAAGGTCATCCCCAAATCGGCCACAAAATCCACCCGATGCACATCAAAGACCAAACACTACCCCTAATACAAATCAAAACACCAACCAAGGAAGGAATTTTCCAAAAAAGAAGTCTGTAGAATTCACCCCAATTCCAATGTCATTTGCTGACTTACTCCCCTATCTGCTCGATAATGCAATGGTAGTTATAAGCCTAGCAAAGATTTCTCAACCCCAATTCCAATGCCATATGCTAACTTATCATGGGGGAGTTTCGGGGCATTCCATTAAGCATTGTATGACCCTAAAACATAAGGTGCAAAGTCTGATTGATGCAAGCTGGCTGAGATTCGAGGAGGAAAATCGTTCGTGAGTTCTAATGTCGTCAAGCAATACTTTGTATGATGCTTGGAGCAATTTGAAGGTTGTTGTTAGATGTCTCCAATGACTCATTAGGATTTTCAGGTTTATGTCATTACTGTAAAAAAGCAGGCACAATGCTAATAATATGGATAAATTTGATGTCCTTGTCTCTCATTTTCTCACAATTACATCTTTGCTTATTTAACTTTCACTAGAATGTGAATGTAAGTCGTTGGTTTGTTTGCTCAAGTGACCTACGCTTATGAATTGATCTCCAAGTTTGTTTAATCAAAAATTGCTCGTTTTCCACATTTGGTGAGGGTGCCGTAAACGACGAGTAAAGTAAAAAGTTCAAAAAAAAAACATTTGATTGACTGTGAGCTATCAAGAACAGGAGTCATTTGACTTAATCTGTCAATTGAAAATCTTTTAAATATTTCTCATCCTTGAAAATTTATTTTCAAGAACCTGCACAGTTTCTTTTATTACTACAAGGTCATGAAAAAATACAACAATAGATACATCAGAGCCCTACACTGGGCAATGAGAGTCACCATGCATGAGCCTCAAAGCGAACCTAAGGGCAGATCAGAAGTTCTCACCCGGTAGGTCGAAAATCCAAAAGGGCAGCCTAGGCAAAAATTAGGGTTAATAATAAATATAAAAGGAAAAAATAATCAGGAGCGTGTTTATCAGGGGATTGGTCCCGAAATCCAAACTACAAAAGGATCTAAGTCAAGATTTGAAATGACACATGGTCATGTTTCAACATCCCAAACACTAATTTATCCATTGCTACCCGCTCTGAGCCAAAGCATATTTTTTTTCTAAAAAAAACACAAAAACCAACAAAAACAAAATAGAAACCCCAAGTAGGAACCACCGCTAAATCGGTGGGAAGAGCAATGCAAACTACACATGAATGAAGTTGGACAACAATGAAAAAAAAAATCCGCCGAAGGCGAGTGAAGAAAAAAAGGGACAAAAGATCTCCAAATTTTACAAGAGGGCACAAAAGTGCAATAAGGATTAATGTATAAGACAAAAGGAGTAGAGGCCAACCCAAAAGTTGACCTTAAATCAGGAAAGTTTCACTTGGTCACATACCAAAGTGTGACAATCCATTGCTATCCTTCAATGGGGCGCACGATTGATCCCATAGCCTTATGTTTTCTTGTTGTGCAGAATAATCGAAGTTTTTAAAAAAGAAAAGGGAAAACCCTAGGATCAATATTTCAGTTGATTGATTAAATGTCAAACGGCTCCATTGTCGTCACTCCAAAATCGTCAAGTGACTAAATCAAACAAAACATACACTCTGAAGGAGTCCCCGAAGAGATTTGCAAAAAGATAGGATGAGGTCTCATAAGTTATCACGTCTTTCAGAAAGAGACAATCAATCTGTGTTTTCCACAAAAAGGAAAAAAGCAAAAAAAAATCAAATCAAAATCATAAAAATAGGAAAGAAGGTCATGAGCATTACACAATTTTAATGCTTCAAAACCTTTTTCATTACTAGCATTTCAAGATGAAGGTTGCGTGCATCTGCATCCCAAAAATCATGTTCAAATTAGGCTATAAGTGTGTAGATATATTTCTCTTCATATACCAATTTCCTAAATCTAATGTCCTATCTTTTAAGTTTAGGATGAGAGGCCCTCTCAAAGAGTCAATCTCTTGCTTTCTCATTAGGTTGAGCCCTTTGGTACTAGTGCCTATTGGCTTGTTTCATAGGACTCAACGTCCTTTGCTTTATGTTTTCATGGGACTCAAAGTCCTTGCCTCTATCTTTCACAGGACTCAAAGTCCTCACTTTTATCTTTCATGGGACTCAAAGTCCTCGCCTTTATTTTTCATAGGACTCAAAGTCCTCACCTTTATCTTTCATAGGACTCAAAGTCCTTACTTTTATCTTTCACAGGACTCAAAGTCCTCGCCTTTATCTTTCATAAGACCCAAAGTCCTTGCTTTTATCTTTCATAGGACTCAAAGTCCTCGCTTATATCTTTCATAGGACTCAAAGTCCTAGCTTTTATCTTTGATAGGACTCAAAGTCCTCGCCTTTATCCTTCATGGGACTCAAAGTTGTTCTGCTCTTTGACAACTGCGAAATTTATCAGCAAGTGTACTGAGTCACAAGTAATATAAAATGGTAAGAACCAAGTATCGAATCACAGGGAGTTTGTTTCATTCGGAAAAGCATTCATTCAATAAGTAAACATTTGTATAAAATCATGAAAGTGAAATAAGCACAGGATACAGTTGCAATTCTAAGATAACTACACAATTAACTAAGTAAATGCGAAAGATAAACAAATGATTAAAATGTTGGGCCTTTCTACTGAGTGACTTGATGCAATTAAAGGTTTTTCTCTAGTTAAGGTTGTTTCTGTGTTCTATGCTGAGGGCAATTCTACCAAACACCGATTCCTCGCATAAATGGACTAATTCTATTTAAACATCGTTCTCAGATGTCTCGTCGAACTTAACCTAAACGAATTGCATTACGATTACAGCATATTAAAAACTAAATCCCTACACTTTGTGTCCAGACATACAGTGATCTAGCCCTGCTCTATCCAGTTATAAGGATTCAAAACATTTCCCAATGCTAAAAATCCTAACTTTACACACACATGGGTGATTAGTTCACAAGCATGCAATAATTAAATGTAGATAAAAGTAATGAACACATCAAAACAACATTAAATAGATAGTAAAGAGTATTTACATCAAGGTTCAGCAAAAATTCCCAACAAAAGCTTTAGCCTTCCATGGCAAGTTATCACCTTTCAGTTACAATAGCAGGTTTTGAAAGCAAAATTCAGATTACACAGTGGTGTGGATGTCTCATCCACCTCTAGGAACCTAAAAATCACTATAAAACCTAGAATCCTCTTAAAAGCTGAGGTTTTTGGTGCTCCATTGCCTTGTTGCGTCTCTCTATTGCATATGCTCTCAAGCACCTCTCTATTTTTCTCCAACTTCAGCTTTTAAGGGCTTTCTGTCCTCGAAGGCTCTCTTAGCACCATTTTCGCGCTAAGCGCGAGTTAGTGAATTTTGGCTAAGCGAGTCAGGCATGCTAGGCGCCAGAAGAGACAAATGACTCGCTGGGCGAGCTGATAGCGCACTAAGCGCATGCTTGCGTGGCAGATTCTCCTTACTCGCTAAGCAAGCTAATGTCTCGCTTAATGGATGTTGCTCGCTAAGCGCATATGTCTCGCTTAACGAGACACCAGCTACTACAACCTTCTTATTCTTCATCTTTTCACCTGAAACTGAAGTTGAAAACACATTAATTCACAATGAAAGGAATATCTACTACATAAAAATTAAACCAAACATAAAAATATGTACAACCTACAAAAAGAACTATAAATTGGGGGAAAGACATAAATTTCATAATGCTTTTCAATACAAAAGTTAGTCGTACATGACAACTAACAAAAGTCTTCTATCTTTATGCTTTTATAGGACTTAAAGTCTTCTATCATTTACATTTCAAAGACTTCAATATCTTCTGTCTTTTACATTTACAAGACTTCAATGTCTTCTATCTTTTACACTTTATAAGACTTCAACATCTTCTGTCTTTTATAGGACTCAATGTCCTTGTCTTTGTGCTTCTTAGGACTCAACGTCCTCTGTTTCTATGCTTTGAAAAAAAAAAATATATATATATATATATATATATAATATAAAATGAAATAAAAAAAATAAAAAAAAAAACTTCAAATGTCTTTCGCTCTACAGGACTTCATTGTCCTTCATTTTACGTTTTATAAAACTTCAATGTTCTCACGTTTTTCCGGTTTCACTTCCTTGGTTTTCACCAGCTGTCTGGTCGAATAGCAAGATCACTCGAACGAAATTAGTGTTCTTATATTTACTTCCCCTTTATTTCCAATAAAAAGTAAGTAAAGAAGGGCAACTGTCATACCCTAATTTCGCCCGGGGACTATCATTCGTTGATCTTTTGATCCTTGCTAGTTGGCTTACGATGTTGAACGCCAGTTACAGTGCAAAGCAAGGAACCATTTAGTGTTTCGATCAGGAATGCAAAAAATACCAAAAACGAGGGGCAAATGGGTCTTTTCATTGAGTTTCCTGGACCCTAGCTCGCCCAGGCTAGCCTCTGGCTCGCCTGGGCCCACAAATTACTTCATGGTGAAGGAACCAGCTCGCCTGGGCAAGCTAGTTACTTCAGGAGTAAGCATCAGCTCACCTGGGCAAGCTGTCATTGCCCGAAGTGCCCATTTTCCTATAAATAGGTGTGCTAGGGAGGCTGAGGAGAGGTTCCAAGGTTCAGTACTTGTGGGAATTGAGAGAATTAAGATAGAAGAAGAAAGAAGAGGAAACGAAGTTGAGGCGTTGCCGAATCGCGATTCTGATCAATCTCTACGTCGTTCCTCGTTCGGTGTTCTTCGTATGACCATCGGTTAGTTTTTATTTTTGAGGATTGAATGTGATCTATGTACCCTTAGGGGTCCCCCTTGTTGTTTTGTGCACATTCATCTTCTCCATCTATCATCGTCAATCTCTTTTTCTTTGTAAGGTTCAATCTTAATTGATCACTAAGTGTTGTAAAGTTGTTTTTAAAAGATTGAAAGTTAATAAAACAAAACCAAGATAAAACCAACTCATAACTAATTTCTTTTCATCAAATATCACTTGAGATCATTTCAAAGTCCAACGCCTTAAATGACTCTTTGCTCGCAATTAAAATGAATCTTTCAAAAACATAAAAATTAATTTGACACACAAACATTTAGACATAAAGAACTACATAGGTCTGAATTCCTCATCGCACCTGAGGATATGTAGGAGCAAGGGCAACACCCTTGTCGACCCCAAAAAATAAAGAAACATAAAAAGGGAAAATAAATAATATTAAAGTCACCCTTTTTGCACACTCAATTAAAGGTTGTCATCCCTTGTGACGGGTGCGTGAGATGCTAATACCTTCCACATGCGTAAACAACTCCCGAATCCTTATTTTCAAAATTAGCATACCTCTTTTTGGTTTTTCTAATGTTTTCCTTAAATAAACGTTGGTGGTGACTTCTACGCGTTTTTCTTTTTGGAAGACGCTCCTTTGGCTTTTCGCCCGCACTCCCATTGTAGGGTAGGTTGGGACAGCTTGTTGTATGGTTGTTTGCGATTCCTTGTTCATAGTGATGCTAATGCCTTATAGTTCAATGACTTGTATCAAGATATATTTCATAAGGAATATTATTTTGACCGTACCTTCTGGTTCTGGTATAAGCCATTTCTTTGTGTCGCATGTTGAATTCAAGTGATTTGATTTTACTTGTAAGTCCTAGCATAATTCATTCTTTATTTTGTGTTTGTGCAAAATAATTTGCTTCCTGATGATTCTGTCACAATCAAGCGATTTTGGACGTCTCCATATATGTGTACAACACATTAGCTTCATTGTTATCAAATAAAACTTCTCATAAACATTTTCAGCTCAAAATAAGATCGTTCAAGTTTACAAAAGAACTCAAGCAGTAGCATAAAATAAAGTAAAATAACATGTTCGGAACATCATATAATTAAAATAGAAACACATGCCCCAATGTCATATTCTATCAAAGCATTGTGTTCTAGCATCCTCCAACAAGAGGTTTCTTAAAGCAATTCACCCAACTATTTGTTCCCATGAACACAAGATTTGACATTATCACAAGATCCAAACATAAACAATACACGAGAAATGAGTCATCAAATTCTTCAATGAATAAATTCGTTAATTTATCAAAAAATAAAAAAATATCAATGACCAAAAATAAAATTATTATTTTATTAAAAATTTAATGTAAAAAAATTAAAAAATAAACATAAAATTCATGTATTTATTAAAGATCAAGAACATATTTTATCTTTTATTTTAATAATTTAATCAAGATATCTTTAAAAAAAAAAGAATCTTATATCCTCTTTTAAAGTTATTCTTGAAATAACTTAATCCCACCTCCTAATAAAAATATTTTCTAATAGAAAATAGTTAAGTTGTCAACCGATTAAAATCCACTTGAAGATTAGCTGATAAAAATGCTCCACCAACTAACTCAGAAGCCAAGATTGTTCCTACGTACGAAATTGCCAGAGATTCAAAAGGGTGGGCTCATGACTTGTTTAAGTTAAAACAACTGCGAAAATATGCTTTTCCGGGAAATCTTAAATTCTTGATCTTTTAATATATCGATTGTCTTCTTTTTTGTCTTTGGTGGGTTCATATATGTCAATATTTAATGAATTCAACTACCAACATGAAATATCAAGCTCCGTAGACGATATAAGAACACACAAGTATAAAAATTAAATTCCAAAAAATAATTTTCATCCAAAAGCAAGTACATTTTCATTTTCATTTGCTCAAAACTTTGCTCTGTCAAAAGACAGTGTTTTCATTAAAAAAAAAAAAAAAAAAAAAAGCTTGTTTATCAACCTAATCAACTTAACACATCCTTAAAGTACAGTCAGTGAAATGCGAGCTCAAAATGTATAATCATATGGTTTAGCTGAACAAACACTATGCTTGCATCAATTACTGAGAAATTTCCGCTTTTTGGTGGTGTTCATGTAAGGTCTGATGACCCATTCTATTTGAGCTTCAGCTTGATCCACCGTTCCCAACTTTATCTGCAACAAAGTTTTTGAAAAAATGAGGAATTGATTGTACTTGTTTCAGAGTTGTATTATGAGGAATAGGCCCGGTTTCAACAACAATCGACTTAGGAAGAATACTGGAGTTTAAGGTAAACCACTTTAAGCAAAATATTTAATCTTATACACTATTATGCAAAATATTCACTTTAAGCAGCTATAATACCAGACATAAATAGCCGGTGCTTCACCACTGCATTACAAAAATTAAAAAGCAATGCTTGATCACAATTTAAAGTGATACTACTTGTTGAATTAGACTAAGATTCTGTCAAGCAGCTACATTCATGATTTACAAAAATTGGTGGAAGATACAAAACCAAGACATTTAAATGAAAAATAAATCAATACAAGATCAAATCAAATTAAGTTCGAGAAATATTTATAATGATAACAGATTGAAATTTTAAAATATATGATAAAACCCATGCAAAACAATTGCTAAACTATGCAGATGTAAGTAAAATCTTAAATCCTAGTTGCCACAATGTGTTCAACAAAAAGGAAATTGTTGTTTTTTTTCTTAATTTTAGTAGCATGTAGTTATTTCCTTCCAACTGGAAGATCATCCCATTCTTCACTACATCACTAATAACAAAGCAATTGATAGTGAGCTTGATAGTGATGCAAACCTGATAAAGCCGTAACTCAAACCGGGGACCAATTTCCTTCAGTTCTATAGATTTAGGGCCCCCATGCTTTTCATAAATATGATGCCTGTATGTTACAGACACAATGTCAAATGAAAAACAAACTCTAACCAGAGAAAGTTAACAGAACTTGAACAAAAAATTGTAAAGAAGACAGGATGCACAAAACAAAATACATTGACCCAACCTGAACGAGATATAGTCAGACTGGTTGGAAAAGGTGACAATACGTTTTGTGTCTGGTTTTGGCACTGGAAAAAGATGCTTCAGAATGTTTGCGGTTCTGTCACCTAACTATTTAATGTCCAAAAGAAATTCCAAACAAGATGAGCAGTCAGCACACAGCAGTGTAATTATTGTAGTAGATAGTAATTACTTTTGTTAGAGTTTGCCAAAGCATATTTTCTTAAAAAGATACACAGGAAATAATTGAAAAGTACATGGAAAAACGGTCATTATACACAGATCATGACCCTATATGTCAATCATGAATTACCAATGCTTTCAATAATTCAATGTGACTTGACAGACTCAAGATTTTTCACAGAAAAAATATGCAATTTATTGTGGGAAATAACTTTATTGATCAAAAATCAACAATAGCCCAGTGATTGAGCACCTTTAGTGGCACATCCAATTTCCTCCGTTTTCTGCCAAATTTTGCCCAGACTTGATCTGTCCCAATGTGGATCCAGACCCAAAAGAATATACAGTATGATACAAGAATGCTGAGTAATTCAAGAGTCTTGGACCTCTGCCTCAATTCCCAATTGTACAATCCCCCTCAACCCTTCTTTTCCTAATTATATTAATTCTACAAGCAACTAACCTACCCTGCCCCACCTAACTAACAAACTTCTGATAGTCAGTTGTTTACTTTACAGTGAAACTGACCCATTAAGGGTTGTGATCCTCTACAGCTGCCTTGCACCTCCTTTCATAAACCTTCCTAATAGGTCTATTTCTATCAGAATCTCAGTCATACAATTTCTTATTTCAAAGACCTATAAGTACAAGGGGTGCAATTAAAAAATCAGCTATATATTAGTTACACAGACCAGTGCTCAACTGATTGACAGCACACCTTCTCAGCTCCAATTCATGTTCAAGTACTGCTCCCATCATCTTGGGGCTTGGACATGATTCTATCATCCTTTTCTCAGTAGATGTTATTCATATGCTCTCTCTTGATATGTTCACTCCTGATCTTATCTATTCTTATACGTCTACTCATGCATCACAACATTCTCATTTCTGCAATGCCTAATGCTATTGTCAGCACTTAAGAGGGAGATAAGAAATTTGAACAGTTGAACCAGATTAACCAGTCAAATGCTCAACCACAATCATACCCCTACCAAATACTAAAACCACAACCAGTTTGCATATTTGCACACTTCATTGGTTAGAAACACATTCTCTAATGCTAAACCTGGTTCGTACCACTTTGGTTTCAAAAGCCAGATCAGATTAGCCAGAGGACTGGCTGCTGGTTAACAACTCTGTTTAAGAATACTGAGCATTACAATTTACATGTCAACATTGGAATTAAATTTCTATCTAGTGCAATCTTTAATTAAAGTTTGTACAAAAGTTTTAGTCAATGATATAACATTGTGCTACAGCCTATATCAGTTAATATCACTTTACTATCAAAACATTTTGAACCCCAAAAATTCCACTACAGAATAAGATATGAACCAATAATACTGCACGACCACAAATCGACACTTCATGCAGTACCCTTGCTTGCAGGTTGAAGGAATTAGGAAAAGGAGATGGCAATACTGGTGGTTGGCTATAACCTGGTCTACGTGGCAGCTTAGAAACAAAATCTTATTCTCCAACGCAACATTTGATGGTCACAAATTGTTTGAAGATGCGCTTTTCCTTATGTGGACTTGGCTTCATAATTTAGAGAAGGATTTTGCAGTGCATTTTAATCAATGGTCGTCTAACCTCCCACATCATTTTTTGCAGTAGTAGGAATTACAATTTAGGTTCAACAAACATGTATACTAATATAACCATAGCTTGGTTCCCAATCAGACTTATGCTGTCTGACTGAGGAACCATTTTTATGGTGCTTAACAATGTAATTAGTACCTCTGGTACTCCCTTTAATATATATATTTACCTTTGCAGATCAAAAAAAAAAATGATACTGCACGACCTGTAGTTATCAGAAGGTCCAGTGACGAACGCAACAGACCATTCCCAGTGAAATTTGGCACATAAAAAGGTAACAAATCCAATACTGAATTATGAGTACCTTAGATGAGAAATTATCAAGAATCAGATGTGGATAAGCCTCAGGCATTGTTCCAATGGCTTTCTTGTCTTTAATTTCATGCCTTGTAACCTACAAGAAACAACAAATTAGCATATTGTCCCCAAAAAATCAATAAGAGACACTGTAAGACTAGTACTTGCCACGTTGAGTAATCCAAAATATGCAGTTGGACCAAATGGTAGATGGCAAACAATTAAACCGTCTGGTACACCACGATGTTCATGGACCAAAACAACATCTGTATAGTCATGTGCACGACAAGATTCTATAATCTCTGAGATAACCTGAAATGAAAAGGAAGATTGTGTAAGTATGTAGAGGAAAGACCATAGGCATTGGCAAGATTGTAGTCAATTAGTTCAAGGTGTCTAGAATTAGCAACTGATTATATTTCAGCTATATTTATAATCATGCTTAATCAACAAAGTGTTGAGCAAGCAAAGAAAAGATTTTTTTGACCACAGGAAAATAAATATTGAAAATTACAAACACTCAAGTCAAGTTAGAGCCACACAACAAAAATTATTGTCAAACATATGAGGAACAGATGTTTTAAACAGCACCAAGTAACAGACGATAGAGTTGAAAATAAAACTAATTCAGGAAATTCATTTGCATCCTGTCCATTTAAGCAGTAAATAGTAAATACATCACCCTGATATTATGAGATGGAAAAAACAGCTTAATGAATGCAACTAAACCCAAGCTGAGATGCACTGAGGCAGACATTTATTCCACCTAGGTACTTACAAATAAAAGTTAGAAATTCCTGTTAGAAGAGGTACAGCTAAGAAGACCGAGAACTATGGTTTTCATGTCAAACAATAGATTAGTTATATTATGATTTAAGAAATGTAGGAGTTAGAATAATGAAGCCTAGTGGTCCAAGTGTTATTCATGCGATACCTTCAATTGTGGCTGTGATATCAATTTCTTTAACAAGAAACAAGAGGATAAAGTTTGCATCTCATTGGAAGACCCTTAGCAAACATACTATCAAAAATGAAATTATATCAACTTCACATTGCCTGAATGACTGAGAAAGTAACAAGTAAGAACCAATTCTGATATTTTTTATATTGAGATTCTTTCGGTGTGTTTAGTTCTAGCAACTCCTGCTTTCAGTTTCTTGCTCATTCTCCAGATAACTCTTCCTTCAAGACCATTTGGAATTCAGAAATATAAAATTCCCTCCAAGGTCTTGTATTTGTTTGGATAGCAATTCTCTAATCTGATGTGCTATGTGCACATCTATTTTGGAAACAACATTGCAGTTCGAGCACCTACTTTCTTATGGAATAACCGAATAATTAATTTAATTTGAAGTTGTTGGATTGCTCATTACTAGGGGTGTTATGCCACCACACACCATGGAGTGTTTTCACACAATGAGAAAAATGCTTTTGCACGACAAGAAAAATTTATCGCAATGTTCAGTTTATGAGGCTCTTCAGTGCATGAGTATATTCATCTGGACCATTTGAGCATCACGCCTGAAAGATTAAGGGGCTTTTGCATATGATATAATAAATTGTGTCCATGGTATCTCTTTTGGTTGCTTTTGTCCATCTACTCATTTATTATCCTCCTACCCTAGTTCTCTTATTTCTAATTACAAACACACTTTGTTATCGAAAAAATATAAACAAAGAAACCACCCAATAATCAAATATTCGCACCACAAACATGCAGAAGACGAGACAATGGACGGAAAAACAGTAAGTAAAGGCACCAACCTGACCACCGCGATTCATCCTCTGTGCATTGGGAAACACAAAACTCAACTCCTACACAAAAGAATTGAATAACAATAAATAATGAGATGTCTGCAAAGCATCAAACAAATATATACAAAACATGATTTATTTAAATAAAAAGAATTGAAACAAAAATTCACCAAAGCAAGCAAACCTTAACAAACTGTTGAAGAGGAGCACTCGGATCCCTGGAAGTAGTCAGCAAAATTTTAGGATCCTTTTCCGCAGCATAAGCATACTCATCGTCAATGTGCGTTCTCGGAACTGAATTCGTTCACAAACCACAATTGAAACACACAATTAGGTGAAACAAGCAAAACAAAAAAAAACTAATATGACCCAGAAAAGGGATTGAGAACTGAATTCGATCACGAACCACAATTGAAACACACAATTATGTGAAACAAGCAAAAAAAAAAACTAATATAACCCAGAAAAGGGAAATAGAATCCATTCTAAGTGATTATTACAAAATTCACAACAACAAAAAAAGGGTAGAAATGAAAATATACCAGCGGTGTTTTCATCTTCGAGGTCGATTTCGCGGCGAAGAGCAGCTTCCTCGTTTCTGAGTTCAGTGGGTATGGGTTTCCCTTCTGCAAAAAAAAAAAAAAGTATAATTTATGAGAAATAATAAAATGAATGAAGAGGGATTAGAGTTAGGGAAGACCTTGAAGAGCTTCTCTGATTTTGCGCTTCTTTTCGTAGAGCAAGCGTTCTTTGCCTTCTAAGCTCTTTCGGTACAAATACTCTCTCCTCAAACGGATGTTTCTACGCAGCATTTTTTAATACACTCACAAAACAAAAACCCTTTCACAGTGCACCGTTCCGATCCGTTGAATAGAAATAAAGGAAGAAAGAAAAACACAGGCAACGGAGTGAAGACAGTATGAAGCGGCGGCTGGGAAGATGAGAGAAGGAAGGAAAGAAAAAACAAGAGACGGAAAAGTAAGGTTGGAGCAAAACCCCTGCCTTTCTGTGCCTCTAAACCCTTTTTTTAAGAGGGGTAATCCTTTCTTTTCTTTTCTTTTTTTTTTCTTTCTAACTAGAGTGGGTGACACACGGGTAAATATTATTTATAAATATTTTAAATACATTAATATTTTAAAAAAATTATATTATGAAATATATTTATAAAATATAACATTTTACTTATTATTTGTTGTGTTACATGTAGATATATAGTTAATTATATGTCTGGTAGATAATATTAATTTTTAAAATACAATAAACGAGAAAAATAAATATTAGTTTTGTTTAAATAAGATAGTAATTTATATAATATAATAATTTCTAGTTATAATAAAATAAAAACAAGATATTTTTATGAAAAAATATTTTTAATTATATTTTTTAAATTAAAACTTAAATTCAAACCATCTATGTTATATATATATATATATATATATATATATATATATATATATATATATATATATATATATATATATATATATAATGAGTAAGGTATAAGTTGGATATTATACTACTTGTTTTTATACTCGGGCTTTTAAAAAATTATGTATGTAAACTCATATTAACATTGATAGTAATATTTATGCAGGTAGTATCCTTATCTTATGAGTACCACAATGTACATCTAGTCTGTATGGGTCTTTGATTTACAATTTAAGAATTCTTATATTATTATAAATTTTAATACATGTGTAATGTTTTTTATTTTAAATATATATTTGTATATGTCTTTTAATTTGTGCATGTGAATATGGATGCATATGCTTAGAAGTAAAAAAAAATTAAATAAAAAATAAAACAAATTTAAAACAATATTAAGATAAATATTTTTAAAACATATATTTATATTAAAAATAAATAATTTGATGAATGATCTATCAGTATAGTTTTAAATGAGATGTTATTTTTTACAAAAGAAAAAATATGCAATAGGAAAACTCACGAAAATCACTTTTTCTTCAATTATGACGAAATCTGTTTCCTTTTATAAAAATTACACCTAATTTAAACCGCCAATACATAATAATCTTGCGGCTTTAAATATTTTGATATATATATATAATAACTTTCACATATTTTTTAATAATGAATTAGTTAACTTTAAATGGTCAATTATATCACTTGACTCTTTTATTATAATAATTGATAAAACTATGAAAAAATTAATTTTTTTTCAACAAAGTAATATGTTAATTTAAATAATTAAAATATTTAATTTTAATTAATGTATATGTATAATTAAATTATTAAAAAGATATAATAATATTTTTTAAACAAGAACTAAAAACAGAATGGACAATTAAAATCTGACCTATTGAGTTTTAAATTTTTTAATAATTTAATATGTATATATATATATATATATATATATATATATATATATTAGTTTGTAATAATTTATGTAATATTATAATAAAATATGAGAAAAATATTTATAAATCAAATCTGAGATAATATTTACTGTTTGAATGAACAAACGTATGCTAATATGTATTTTCAATTAAATATTGAAATTTAAGTTTATGTTTAATTATATAAGTTATTAAATTATATAAATAACATCAATTTTTAAAAATTAATTATTTAAATTAACAAATTGCTTTGTAACAATTTACATAATAGTAATATAATTAAAATATAAGAAAGACTTGTATATATAAGATCCAAGAAAATATAAAATCTGATGTAACATATATTGTTTGAATAAAAAATATATTTAAATAAATAAAATATTTTAATTTAATATCATTAATATGATTTATCTCTAAAAAATATTAACAAATTAGTTTATTAGTAATATTTGTAAATAATTAAAGAAAAAATTAAATAAATCAAATAATAAATTAAATGAAATCAAATGATATAATTAACTAATTAAGATAACTAATTGGTTGTAAAAAAAATGTTAGAATTACTATATATATTACCAATCTAGATTGGACTGGTGTAATTGATATCTCCTCAAATAAATTTTAATTTTTATATAATTATAGTTCGTTAATCAATTTCAAAACACAAGTATTGTAAGTTTGGATTAAATAGAGTAAAATTTGATTTATTTTATTCTTGGATGCATGTATCCATTAAATTATTTATTTTAATTCATAATAAATTTCAATACATTTTTTTGTCATCTCTAATCATTATACTTATAACTTACATTAAAATATTGATCAAACTTGAGAATTCAAAAACAAAATAATATTCTTATATTATATATCAGATAAATATATATAATATAATATTATATATATATATCAATTAATATTCAAAACCATAATCACTAATTTTGTTTAGTACATGCACACTAGTCGCATTAATTATTAGAAAATATATTTTAAATACATTAATATATTTTATAACTTATATTAGGAAATATATTTAAAAAATATAACATTTTTATTATTAATTATTGTGTTACATGATATATTCATGTTGATTATATATTTGGTATACTATATTAACTTTTAAAATAATTCAAAAAAAAATTAATTTTTAAAATACAATGAATGAAAGAAATAAATATTAATTAAAACTTAAATTCAAACAATGCATGTCATGCTATATATATATATATATATATATATATATATATATATATATATATATATATATATATATATATATATATAGGATGACAATATATAGGATGACAATGAGTAAAGTATAAGTGGGATACTAGAGTACTTGTTTCTATAGTCGTACTTTTGAAAAATTCATGTATTTGGACTCATTCCCATGTTGATAGTAATACCTATATAACTTGTGCCCTCTTATGATACCTAAATGCATATATCCGTGTCTATTACCTACATTTTAATTAATAAAAAAATTGATAAATGAATAATATTAACAAAAAAATGATTGTAATTAAATTAAAATCTCATTCGAAGATTTTTTGTAATTATAATAATTTATTTGTATAATAGATATTTATAATAATTTGTATAAAATATATTTATAGCAAATGCATAATAAATTACTCTAGGAGCATCACAATGAAAGTTGCTTTATATATATATATATATAGACACAAATATAATATTTATAAGTTAAACAAAACTCTAATTAGAGAAAAATTAATTAAATTACTTTGACCACTACACCATTAATGGTATAGAACGGTAACAACACCAACACCGTCAACCAAGAAAGACATCTCGTTAGGTTGTGTCAGACTCAGTCTTTTCACTCAAGCCCATGCACAACCTACTTAATTTTACCAAAATCGATTCAACTTTTTTACATTGAAGGCACCACTACTAAAAAAGTAGTATTTTACGACGCACATTCTAAGACGATTATTGCACTCTGTGACATTTTTGTAATTATGGTTAAGTTAAACGAAGACAGGTCTCTCCAAAGAATCGTCGTCATCTTTGTTACCCTAATAATTAATCTGGTCTCTCGCACGCGAGGTCAAAAACCCTGTGTTCAGAGCTTTCTCCCATTGTTCATATGTCCTCCGTGTTCAGAGCTGAGTCCCCGGTGTCGCGTGCATCCTGAGTTCAGAGCTGAGTACCTGATGTTCCCTGAGTTCAGAGCTGGTGCCCCCTGAGGTCAGAACTGGTGCCCCCTGAGGTCAGAGCTGAGTCCCTGGTGTCACGCTTTTCCAGCCATCATCAGCCAGGTAAGTGCATTTTACTCCGGTGGGTTTGTGTTGAGCTGCCCTATTTTCTGCCTCATTCTTGTTTTTGAGTCACTCACACCTAAGATACTTAGTTTTTGGTTAGAAGTGTAAAGAAGCATTCAACATGTAGATCAGATGTCCGATCAAAGCATCCTTAGTGAACCCATGAAAGTAAACCACAATCAAGACAATCCCCATTTTTCAGTAGTTTGAATCGAGTTGAACTAACATTGTAGGTCCTCCTCCTGCCATTCCCATGAGATTAGACCAACTTCAACTCTCGTGTCCTTTGAGAGGAAGTTCATCTCCTTCCTCACCATCCTCCACCTGTATAAAGGTATTAACACCTACAAAAGTATAAAATGAAAACCCATTTCATAAGATTTTTTTGTAGGGGGTGGGGGTTATTATGGCAGAGAGAGCAAGCTCATAGTTCTCATCATCACTAGGATAGGTAGAATCCAACTTGTGATAGAAAACTTCATCTCCGTTGTCCTTTACATTCTCCACTTGTTCCTGTGAAAAGTGATTCAAGCCAAATAATATTGGGAAACGGTGTTTCCATACAACATACAACTTGGCTTGCAATAAGAAATGCTAAGAATGTAAAGATCATTAAGAGCATAGTACTACGGATCTTATCCTCTACACTTTACTTTGTAAACTTGAAATATGATTCATGAGTGCCTGTTTGACCGCAGAAAGAGAGTTAAGGCATTTTCTAGCTTAACAGATAAGAATATGCGTACAGGTCTACATAGAGGGGTAGATACATTAAGAATAAGAGTAAAACCTTACTTTATTTTGATTGTTGTTATATAACCAATATGGGATTTGCTAACTAACTTTCTTAAAATACACTGAGGGTGTTGCTTCCTAATGTACTCCTATAAAACAAGTGGGTCTACATTAGCAAATATTTGTAGGGTTTCATATCACATACCCACTTCCTTTTTAGAAAGAATATGTTAGCAAATTGTAACTGCAGTTTTTTAAAAATACAACCAAGTGGGTGTGTACATTACCAAATCCCTAAAAGTTAAGCTAGATTTTATCACCTTGGACTTTAAAAGTTAAAACTTAAAATCTCCAATATTTTTCATCCCTCCATCTATTTAAGTTTCATGTTGTTAACTCGAAAAGGCTTTGAATAATGTTAAAAGATAAACATGGCATATCTATGAAAATTAGGTCTTTTAACTGAGCCTAATGATATGATGTGATGTATGTAGCTTACCTCACCTAATGGGAAAGACTTTAGTTGTTGTATTCAGCACAGTCAACTAATCCAAAAATATGTTGTTTTGCCAGTTTTAGACATCATTAGGAATTGTGTCCGTACAAAATTTTCTATATTAGAGTATTCATATACCTTTTGAAGACACCTTTATGGCTAAATAATGTTATTTTCACCCAAGCTTGGCTAAGCTAGAGATGCCATGTTATCTTGTAATGTGGCAAATCAGATTTTAATGTTAACATTGTTAAAAAATGGATGGAGGAGGGGATGAAAATTTGGGGATTTTAAGTTCTAGGGACTAAATTTATTACATTTATCTCTAAGAATCTAAATTGATTAAAAATTTTGCATCTTTCACCAGGTTAAACCTAAAAATTATAAGTTACTTTCATTTAAGGGAAAGTTTCATAAGGTATAACAAACAACAACTAGCTGGGAGAACAACAACTTAATCAAGTTTCAGGCATACTTAGAGCAAAGAAAGGGACATTTCTTACATGGGTTTCTATAACATTAGAAGAAAAGTAAGTAAATTATATATTAAATAAATAGGCCATAATCCAGTGAATCTGTGGGCTGACATTAGATAGTAAAAAAATTGTAGTTTTAAAGGTACATTGTTTGGTGCAATTATCTCTAGATGTACATGAAAATTGATATTGTAGAATAAGAGTTTGTATACATACCTCATGTCGTTGAAACTCGATTGAACGTGCTAAATTCGTTCTCTTTGTCAAAATATTTTTGGGTCTCAATGTTGAAGGACGCTAGTAATCCTTACCCCGATAAACAATTAGAGAATATCCTTTTGTCCCCCAAAGGGGGACTGGAAGAACCTCCTCTGCCCCCGTTGCCAAATGATGACAGCTTGTTCCGAGATTTACCAGAATAACCAGAATGTCTACAATCCCCTTGGTTGGGGAACCTATCTCCATTATGACTTTGCTCACTTCCCCACATGCCTGGATTCCCAATCGGGGCAACCCAACTAGGACTGGCATTTCCAAGTGCAAGACCCTGACTAGGCCCAACCCAATCTGCATTCGTATTTACATGGGAACGACCTTGACCGAGTCCAACCCAGCCACCTACATTCACGGGAGGCAGCCCCTGACTAGGAGCAGCCCATCCTGGATTTGAATTTCCAGGTGTTGGCACCTGCGCAGGCATCCAATTTACATTTATGTTGGCAGATACAACCCCCCCCCCCAATTCATATCATGATTTCCTAGCATGCCCATGCCCCAAGGCATATTGGGTTGAGCTGGAGATAAAGTTGTGGTGTTTGATTGACTACTTGAAGCCGGTGGTCTCCAAGGCTCAGGTGCAGTCATGCCTAGAAATCCAGGTGTGGGTAAACTCACAATTGGATTTCCAGTGTTAAAAGAGGTAGTGTTTTGCACAGACAAAGCATCACCCTAGGGGGCATGGGAAGCTGGCTAGGCAGGCATGGTAGTAGGATTATTTGCTTCTATCCTTTGAGATGATGCACCTCCCCAGGCCGGTGGTTCTCGCTTTGGAACCCTAGCAGAACCCCACCCTTCAGTTTCAACATGAGAGTGGTGACTACTCAACCTGATTTTGCATAATTTCTTCATTCACACAAGATTACATTTTAAAAATTATGAATTCCAAATTATGAGGAGTTGTGGAAACAATAAATTGATGAAAGGAATCAACAAAAAACATTCCATAAAATACTTCCAGATATATCATATTTGAATTTTTCTTTAGAGAAAAGGATATTCTTTTCTGCGTCCTTTCTCACTAGCTCTATCACAGAGATGACTCAGCCGCACTGTCTCTGTTTCTAGCCACTATAATAGAAAAATAAACATTTGAATTACTTTACAATGACCAGAAAATATATTTCAAAACTCACATATAGAAGGTTGTGTAGAGAACATTAGCATTAGGAAATGAAATGAGGATTTAACCAAAATACAACAAGAATTGAATTTGACAATTCAAAATAATTGGGACAATTAATAATCTTCCAAAGTGAATGCATCAATCTTATTTGAAAGCATTTATATCATGAATGAGAGTTTCCTGAACACCATTACTAGGCCTCAACAGATTTAAGACTGAGGTGATCGATGAGAAATTTAACTACAGAAAGAATATGATGACCCCTCTCCTACCAGTAATCAATGCAAATGAAGGATGTAATCAAACAGAGGATATGATAACTCTCAAGAGTCTTGTTAAATAGGAATTGAATTTTCATCACTATAATTTCCATTAGCATATGTACTGAAATTAATACATCAATAAAACTTCATCTCTCAATTGAAGGTAATTTTCTTCAATACATCAATAAATCACATAAACAAGGAGACACTGAGAAATTAGGAAATTTAAAAGATGGGTGAGCACACACCACCAAACGGCTAACACTAAAGGTATAGAGAACAACTCACATGACGTAGAATGCGCGACAATCTACGCTAGGTCTGTGGAGGCGATCGTCGTAGAATGCGCTGCATTCTACGGCGGGTTGTGAACCGTCATCGTAGACCATGACACATTCTATGAAGCCTGCTACGACGATGATTGAAGACCGATGTAGAATGTGCTTCATAGCCGATGTAGAATTGGTTATAAGTAGTAGTGCAAAGTAACACATTTGTAATTTGTTTCTTATATAAAGGACATAGTACCACACCATTATATTTAACAATGGTTAAATATTGGACCATGACAAACCAATGTAATAGTGAGTCATTGTAGCTTTGGTATATGTGATGTAAAGTTTAATCAAGAGGGTTAGAAACACATTCTCTTTAGTTGGATAAAATTGATTGAAAATTACAAAATCACGAAAGAAAATTATTACTCCCTATGTTTCAAAGTAAGTGTCATCTTAGGTTATTTTGCACAAAACCAAGAAAATTAATAAATAAATAAAAGAGAGTAATAATTTTATAAAAATAATAAAATTATTAGTAGTATGCAAATGTTAACCAATGCTTTGAGAGCACTAGTTAAAGAATTTAAAGTAAAAATGCTTTTATTGAGAGAAAAAAATTGTGGTACTCATTAAGCAATATCTTATAAGTACTAGTTAACAAGATCTTTAATAGAATTACACTGAAAAACTAAAGTGACACTTAATAAAGTATTAATTGAAAATATCAATTAATTAATGTAGTATTACATTTTTATTACAAATATAGTGTTACATTGAAATACTAAAATAATTCTCATTTTGAGATAAATTTTTTTTTTATCAAATGTTACACTTATCTTGAGGTGAGAAGAAATAAATATAATGTGAACCCATAAAATTTTATCTTTTTCAATAAATTTTAACTTGATAAAAAAGAATATGTTCTTCATGGTCTTTCTAAAAAAATATGATAATAAACAAGAAGCTATATATTTCTTATCAAACCCTTGCTCCAGCTCATATCTATCTTCCTTCACTTTGTTAGAATTTTTAATTTAATAGTTAAATTGATAAAACTTAATATTAAAATAAAATATTAAACCGAAACTTCCACGCTAGTTCTCGTTATCCCCCACCCCACACCACTTGGGGAGCTACTTTCATAGTTTCAATCACCGTATATACTACTACTACTATTTACTATTTACTAGTGGTCCAAATATGCCAAACAAGTTGAGAACAAAATTATGAAAAAAAATAGGTTTAAGCATAAGCTTTTCCCTATAATTTAGCTTTTTTTTTTTGAGTTTGTAATTTTTTTTTTAGTTTTTGTAAAATATGTTTATTTTATTTTTGTCCTTAAAATACTTTAAATAATATTTTGAACAATAAAAAATACTTTAAATATTAAAAAATAATATCTAAAACATTCTGAAAACAAAACAAAATAATCATATTTTATAACAACTAAAATAAAAAATTCAAAATTGTACTAAACCAAAAAAGTATATTTATGCAATTACGTGGCGCTTGCTGGAGCAATTTCTACCCCCAGCCTGCAAATTCAAGTCGGGTGGGTACTGTGTTGAGTGTTTGACCCACCCAACAACATCTACAAGTCTTTGTTAGCATTCAAAGCAGAAAAATGGTTGGAAATGAAACTGAAAAACTAACCAAAATCATCGAACCACAAAATACTTTCATAGTACAAAAATCCATATAGAGAGAGAGAAAGATAGTAAAAAAAACAAGTGCTTGTGATGCAGGTTTTGACTTTGTCTTCCATCACTCATTGATATTCATTGACAGTTTCACTTTTGCTTTGGAAGCACATTTTGACCATGCCGATCAAAGCAAGGGAACCACCATATGTCACCACCTTATTTATATTTAATTGGTTTCAGCCGTCTCTGACAATGACCCACAAGACTACACCTTGTCCTTACTATATTCCAAATTAAACATAAGAAAAAAATCAACCACCTTGTTTTACACTTCTTCTTTCAAGGCCAATAACAAGAACAAGAAGAAAGAAGAACAAGTGGGGTGTTGTTGTTATTCTTTCATTTCTTTGCTATTCAGATTGGGAATTTATTTGGGTATCTGAAAAGTTCTCAACTTTGAAAGACGTGGTTGTGGTTCTAAGGTCAAATTAACAGACCAATTATCTGTTTACTTCAAGCATCCTTGCGTTTTCTCAGCAGGTTCAATTCACCCTTTTTTTCTAATTCTTGTCTATATATGTTATTTGTATGATTTTGTTTGTTTGTGTATTCATTTATTGTTAGCAGTTTTTTTTCTAGATATCTACTGTTTCCCAATTGATTGAGGATCTTCTGTAACTGATGAGGGATGACTGATATGTCTTTTGCTGCATAAACTCAGTTTTGATTGACAAGATGGAAGTCATGGAAGAGAGAAAATTTTCTAAATTGTTGTCAGAGCTGATAGTTTTGGTTGATGAGGTTTCTTCTATTGCTATGAACTCTGAAATTGAGGTGGATATTTTTGCTGAGTTTGCCATGTTGGTTGAGAAATTGCCACCAATCTTCAATGACTTGAGGGAAAAAAACACTGTTTTGGACAAGCCGCCTATAAGAAAATCCTTGGAATCTCTTGAGAATGAGTTGAGGCGTGCTAAAGCTTTGATAAAAAGCTCCAATTTGAGACAACCTATCAAGCAAATTGAGGACATAACGCATGATATCGGTCGATCCTTGGGCCTTCTGCTTGTAGCCAGCCTTGAAGTGTCCACGGATTTCAGAGAAAAGATTGGTACATTGCAAAGACAATTGATGAATGTGAGATTTGATGGCAGTTTAAGTCTAGCTTCAAGTCCAAAATCAGAGTTTTCCACCAGTGACATGAAGCTGACCGGAGAAATAGAAGAGGAAATAGTTAATGTCTCTATCGATGATGTTGTTTTGCAACTTAAGAATGGTAATGATGAAGAATTTGCGGTTGCAATTTTGAGACTAAAGCAGTTCATGAGGAGTGAAAGACTGGATGGTGGCTTGTTTAACGAGGAAGCAACTCTTGCCATTCTTTTCAATCGTCTAGGTTCATGTAAGGCAGACAATAGGTTGGCGATCATTCGATTGCTAAGAAGTATTGCTTTTGGAAATGATGAGAAAAAGGTATAGTCCTTAACATAAGGTGATGTATCATGTAAATGTTGGTCTAAAATGATTGTACCTATGGTTGATTTAGCTTACTTAATAAAGTAGTTCAATGCAGGATAAGATGGTAGATATTGAGTATTTATCAGCAGTGGTGAAGTCACTGACAAGAGATTCAGAAGAGAGGAAGGAAGCAGTAGGGCTGTTGCTAGACCTCTCTGACATTCAAGCAGTTCGACGGCGAATTGGAAGAATTCAAGGGTGCATTGTTATGTTAGTTGCTATACTTAATGGGGATGACTCTGATGCCTCTCATGACGCAGCAAAGTTATTGGATATATTGTCTAGTAATACTCAAAATGCACTTCATATGGCTGAGGCTGGCTACTTCAGGCCACTGGTGCAGTATTTGAAAGAAGGTAATGCAGGACTTTCCTTCTATGTGGACCATCCACTTATGATATTACAAGTAATTTAGGAGCAAATATGGTCCAGAGGAAATTGGGTTATCATAGATGAAAATCATTATGTGTTTATTTAGGATATTACAATTATCCTTAAATCCAGTTTAATCTTAATTTGGTAGTCTTGTCTTGACTATGTTTCCTCAACCGAATTAACAGTTGCCAAACCCGGTATTGTACCGGGTTCATACATGTAAAATTTTGATGTGTTTTCTTCTATCCAAATGCTACATGCTGCATGCATGGTAAATAACAAATTTATTTTTCTTATCATGGTTTAAACATATGTTTTTGTTTCTATATGTATCACTCGTTTCCAATTTGACGATTATATGTAAAAAAATTAATTTAGTCCTTATACACACAATTATTTCCAATTTTGTCCTTGCCATCTGTTGCCGTATGAAGTATGGAGTTAAGTTACTATAAAGTATAGTGTTATTATAGTAACCAACAGCAGGACCAAATTGAAAACAATTGCACGTGTAATGTCTAAATTGAACTCCTTTTTAGTATAGGGACCAAGTTGAAATTTGAGTGTCATGCGTGTTGTATATATGTTTTAACCTTGTATTATAGTAATATTTAGAGGGGAGAGGACCAAATCACTTTCATTTGGATTTGTTATGTGCATAGCTTCTAAATCAACAATGATCAGAACTGAAGTAAATTCCACATTCCCTGCACCTGAATATTAAATAATGTTATTGTAGGGTCTGACATGAACAAGATCCTAATGGCGACAGCACTTTCTAGGTTGGAGCTCACTGATCACAGCAAACTTTCCCTTGGAGAAGCTGGGGCAATTGAGCCCCTTGTGAATATGTTTTGTACCGGGAAACTCGAGTCCAAGTTATCATCTCTAAATGCGCTACAAAATCTGTCTACCATGAAAGAAAATGTGCAACACTTGATCAGTTCTGGAATTGCAGGATCTCTGCTACAACTTCTTTTCTCAGTAACATCTGTGCTCATGACTTTGCGCGAGCCTGCATCGGCTATTCTTGCAAGAATTGCTCAGTCAGAATCCATCCTTGTTAATGAAGATGTGGCTCAGCAGATGCTTTCACTTTTGAATCTTTCTAGCCCTATAATTCAAGGTCATCTGTTAGAAGCTCTAAATAACATAGCCTCTCATCCTGGTGCATCCAAGGTGAGAAGCAAAATGAAGGAAAAAGGTGCACTTCAGCTGCTCTTGCCCTTTCTGAAGGAAAACACCACCAAAGTCAGGAGTAAGGTCTTGCAATTGCTATACACTCTCTCAAAAGATCTAACAGATGAGTTGACTGAACATCTTGATGAAACTCATCTTTTCAACATTGTCAATATTGTCTCAACATCAACATTAGACAGTGAAAAGGCTGCGGCTGTTGGCATACTGAGTAATCTTCCTGCTAGTAATAAAAAAGTGACAGATATACTGAAGAGGGCAAATTTACTGCCCATTTTAATATCCATTATGTATTCTAGCACAGGAAGTAATTCATCCACAACAAATAGTTTCTTAACAGAGAGTATTGCAAGTGTTATTATTCGCTTCACAATTTCCTCTGACAAGAAACTACAACTTTTTTCAGCCGAACAAGGGGTGATTCCTTTGCTAGTAAAACTGCTCTCAAGTGGTTCACCAATCACAAAATCAAGGGCTTCTATCTCTCTGGCTCAACTATCACAGAATTCTCTGTCTCTTAGGAAATCGAGAAAATCAAGGTGGTCATGTGTTCTGCCCTCGGTGAATGCATATTGTGAAATTCATGAGGGATATTGCTTTGTCAACAGCACATTTTGTTTGGTCAAGGCGGGTGCTGTTTCTCCCCTTATTCAATTATTGGAAGATACTGAGAGAGAAGTAGTTGAAGCTGCTTTGCATGCCCTCTCAACTCTTTTGCAAGATGAAATCTGGGAAGGTGGTGTCAATTCCATTGCCAAGTTGTCGGGTGTGCAGGCTATTATAAAAAGTCTACAAGTTGAGGATGCAAAGGTTCAAGAAAAAGCAATATGGATGTTGGAGAGAATATTCAAGGTTGCAGAACATAGATTAAAATATGGAGAATCTGCTCAGGTGGTTCTTATTGATCTTGCCCAGAAAAGTGATTCTAGATTGAAGTCAACAGTTGCAAAAGTTTTAGCTGAGCTGGAGCTCTTGCAATCTCAATCAAGTTACTTCTGAAACCAGTCTTTCTCTATGAGAAACACTGGCAGTGATTTTGTTTTGATATCCATTCATTTGTATTATTTTGGTGTACATGCTTTCTTCTTTTGGATGAGCCACATAGTGCCATTCTAGTATATGTAATTTATAAGAAATAGTAAAAGTTTGGCAATGTATCAAGTTTGATTCATTCTATATTAATGAAAGAACATATGTTAAGAGAGGCCAGTCTCTTAAACAAATTTCAATATCTGTTGGAATTCTTATCTATCTTTCGGCTGGAGTATATACGGGTTAAAAAGAAAGAGTTAGATTCATTCAGTTTCTTGAAGGACATTTGTTGTCTCAAATTTGTTTCTCCATTGGTTTTTTGTTCCCTCAATACGGTAATAATATTCATGTTCCCTAAACTAATATTGTTGTCCTTCACTTCTTGTGTGGTACATGGGCTATGCACAATAAACCATTAAGATGCCCAAGCAATAGGGATGGAAGAAAAAGATTTGAGGCTTAAAAATATTTTTAATGATTTAAATGTGAGTCATTTTTTTTAGTCTTTCAAATTTAAAGTTATTTTTTTAGTCTTTAAAATCTACAAAATGTTCTTTTTAGTCTATGCAAATTGTGAGTTAAATAGAAAATAAAAAATTTACAATTTTTGACATTTCTATCGACGTAATTTTGATTTTCTATTTTATATTTTAAAGTATGATTTTCTGATAGTTTGAAATTGTCATAATCAAGTCAGTAAAAATTAAAAACATTAAAGTGGTCAATGGACTTTTTTCCTGACTTGATTATGATAGTTTTTAATCATTGACAACTACTTTAAAATATTAAATAAAAATCAAATTTTTGCAGTAAAAAGTTTTCACAAATTGTGAATATCTTATTTGGCTCCTGCTGCGTACTAAAATGAGTATTTTATGGATTTGAAGGACTAAAAAAATAAATTTAAATTTGAATGACTAAAAAGGAAATGACTCAAATTTAAAGGCTAAAAATATATTTAAGTCAATTATTTATCAATGAAAGGAAGACAAAAAATTTGAATCATCACAACCATTACTTTGTGATAGATGATAGTTCTTTTTTTTTTCTTTTTTTATTCTAGGAGGGTCCAAGGGTTAGAAAAACAAACAAAAATAACTAGGGAGTTAGTATTGGTCCCATTTCAATTGCTATGGGTCCTTACCAAGGTATTGTCATTTTTTTTATTCTGAAAATGTTTTTCCCATAAAATCATGATTTCGTTGTACAATCGCTTACACAATTCATAACGGAAACGTATTTCCGTTGTATTGCAAGGGAGCGAACAAATTACCCAGTGGAAACATATTTTCATTTTGGATTTTGTACGTGAAAACACATTTTTGTTTTATATTTTGTATACATCCCCTAACTACAACCGAAACACATCTCCATTGTAGGATAGGGGATGCATACAAAATATTCAACCTAAACATGTTTTCGTGAAAAAAATTGGAAACAAAAACACCTGTCCATCATGTAATTTTTTCACACCCCTTTTTATACAACACAAAATGTGTTTTTGTTAGGTTTTTTCATGAAAAATTATTTGCAAATTTAATTTATCTTTTTTACTTTAATTTTGATACAAATTATATTAATGATGACACATACTATCTTTTTAACAGTAATACAATTAATTATTACATAAATTACCTCTTTTTATTTAAATTTAAATTAATAATGACATAAATTACTTTTTTTAATTGTAATCAAAATAATATCATGAATTGATTTGATTACGATTAATCCAGGTAATTCTTATAATAATTAATTTGATTACCTTTATAAATGATAACTTGTATCCAATTATTTTAATTTTAATTAAAAAATATTGAATACTATTAAAAATGATAAATTATATTACAATTATTTTGATTACTTTAAAAAGATAACTTGCATTTATAGTTAATAAAAAAATCATAAAAAATACACAATAGAAATACAATTTCATTACTTATCTTAACCAAGATCATAACAAAATTATATTTTCATTGTGTATTTTTTTTTTAAAATACGAAACAAAAATATGATTTCTTTGTGTATTTCAACAAAGATAATAAAAAAATTATGTTTCTGCTCTAGATTTAATAGGAGATGAGGAGAAGGAGGACACTCCAAGAGGAAGGGGAAAGAAGGAGTGGTGAAGTGTTTGAAAAAAGAAGCAAAATATTTTTCAGGAATTTTAAAGTTTATGGGAACCAATATCAATTCTGAAACAACTACTTACAAAGGAAACGGCTGAAGCAAGGAGATGACTAAAGCATGAGGTAACAAAAATAATAATAATAAAAAAACGCCGAGGAAATGGTTAGCAAAGACATCCGTCACAAACTTTGTCTCCCCCGAGAAGCTGCCACGATATAAAAGATTGCACAGGACAAAGTTGAGGAGCAGAATTTAAGAGGCCTTAATAAATTGAATCCGGATCCTTAATAAACAAGTTTGGGATTAATGAATCCGTGTAACATTTTCATTTGTGATAATTTCCAGAAATATAATTTGGGAACTATTTTTTTAAAAAACTGATTAAGTATTATGGAAAACGTAATGTTTTTTGGATTACTTAATTGAAAATATTAATATATAACTTACTAATTAACAAATTCATAAAAAAAATGTTGTAAGTTTTTGGATTAGCAACTCTCGATCAAGGAATATTAGTTTAGTTAGTTGAACAAAAACGTATAAGTGTTAAATCCTCTAGTATTGCATTCAAATTCATAACTTACCAATTTTTTTTTTTGTTTCTCGAAGTTATGTGAGTATTTTTTTAAGTCATGATTTTTTATATTAAATTTTAACATTTTCATGTTTGATTATATCGTTCAATTTAATCATTTTACTCTTATATAAGATATATTTTCATTAATAATTTTAATTTAAATAAACTTTAATACTAATAATTTTTATTCTAAAATTAATAACTATAATTACATTAAAATTTTAGGAGAGAGAAACTAACAAAGACAGAGACAAAGACAAAAGCACAAAAGAGGTGAGTGGGATACACTTGGTTGAAGGTCGCTTGTAGGAGGAAGAAGCGTCAGGCAAGAACTTATAAAATGGAAATCATAATATTGGGATATTAGAAATTAGGAAAAATATGTTTCTAGTCTCTATATTTTTAAAAATATGTTTCTAGTCTCTATATTTTTATGAAAATTTGTTTTTAATCCACATAATAAGCTTATTTTTTATAAGCTTAATTGCATAAATAGTTTTCCTATTTATCTCAATTCACTAAATTGGTTCTGTGTAATTTAATTCACCAATTTAGTTTTCTATTTTTTTTCTATTTGAGTTTCCAACTTCTAAAGTGGACATTGACCGTTAATGAAAAACGTTAACAGCCATGTATCATAATCTTATTGGATGTTAAAATGGTGTATGAAAATTAATGTCCAATATGATTATGACACGTGACAGTCATCATTACTCATTGACTGATAATGAAAAACGTTGACTGTCAAATGTCATAATCCTATTGGATGTTAAAATGGTATACGAAAATTCACGTCCAATATGATTATGACATATGACAGTTAACGTTACCCATTAACAGTCAACGTCCAATAGAATTGTGACACATATCAGTCAACATTATTCAATAACAATTAATGTTCAATTTTGATATTGGGGACTCAAATAGCTAGATTGAAAAAAAACATGAGGAACTAAATTGGTGATTTCAGGAGACCGATTTAGTGAATTGAGATAAATATGAAAACTATTTTTACAATTAAGTCTTTTTTATTAAAAAAAAAACTTATTTTTAGATCCTCCTCACAAATGCTATTGATGTCATTTCCTACATGAAAAATAATTTATGCATATAAACAATAATTTCAAGGAAATGATGGGTCTGACGGTACAAGTGGCTCTAGCGTTCCTTGTCTTTGGATGGTGTAATAGCCTAATAGTAATAGGCATGACCTTGTATATGTGCAAAGATTTTTTTTTTTTCTTTCTAGAAAAGGTTGTATAAATAGAATGATGAGTACTTCAATACTGTCGAACAGGGTGTCAATGATAAGTTGGAACTACCAGCAGAGGGCTACCTAGAAAATTTTTGTACATGCCCGAACCACAAACAATTTCACCCTATTATTGCTACTTCATTAGTCCATAGGCACTAAAAGATCTTCCTCAAGAAAGTTGTCCACCTAGCAGGAAAAGTGGCAAAAAGAAAATTAGAACCCACATCCATAAAGGTGAAAATTTGTTTTGAATCGTTAAGGGTTTGTGTTAACCCGTATTAGCTTTTAGCTTTATATGTGTGAAGATAAGAATGAGAATTTAGATATTCTCAATTATTCAAGTTTTTCTTCAATTAGAAACATTAATGACAAATGCAGGTGGGCTAATTTAATCATTTTCACGTGATTGTTGAAGACATTTGTAATGATCCTTAAACACAAATTAAACCATGTGGACTTTACTCAATTGCCAAAAGTAAACAAAACAAACCAAGACACGACAATACATAACAAAAAATTTCAAATGTAAAAACAAATACACGTTCTCTTGTTTCTGCATAATACTGTTGTCATGCAGTCAGAGACAGTCCAGATCACACTATTATTCCTAAAAGGAATGGACCAAAATCCAAAGCTTATTTTAACAATTTTTGGGAATCAGAAATGTTTCAATTTTTTCCTTGAAGTCTAAGGGTAAATTCCTTCAAGGACAGAAGGACATCCTTCAACCTATTCTTGGCATCTTCATCAATCAAGTCACCATCATTGTTAAACTTTGCAGGTGGCTGGAATGCATTGAGGAAGAATTCAGGTTTGTTGATGAAATGAAGATCCAAGAATACTCCAATTTGGCGTAGATGATATTGTGATCTTCCACCACCAAAGCCTCCTCCAGCACTCACTATGGCAGCAGGTTTACCAGCCCAAACATTTGGTGCCCTTGATGCCCAGTCAAGTGCATTCTTTAAAGGACCTTCAATAAATGAAAAATATGCATTTTAGTTTGATATTCTATCTGTTATTATTAAGGTATCATCATATTGAAGGACACAATTTTTTTCACAATCAAGGCTCATGATAATTAATCATTAGATCCATGAATTAACATTGATTAAATAATCATTTACTTCTTTTTGTAATCATGCCATACTATTCAACAATAGCATAGGTTGCAAATCCATGAAAAAAATGGATTCTCCTGTAATTTAGATTTGAGTCTAACTCACTCTCAAAAATTAGTTTACAGATGAATAATCTCCCACTTATACATACTATTTGGTTTTACATTATTAATCCATGTCAGATCTTCAATACACAACCTTCTGCACATAGAAGGTTTCAAGAGTAAAATTTGCAGGATTAGACATTTATAAGTAATTTTATAACAGTCTCATAGCATGTGATTCAATAGACTCAACAAGAACCGTTAAAATAAACCCTAATATGTGTCATAAGTAAAAGTTCAAAGCTACAAACATCTTAGAAGTAAAAGATGCATCTTCATTATCAAATAAAATTTATTCAATTTCATAAAAAATTTAAAAAGGAACACACCAAAGAAGACAAAATTCAACAATAGGTCACTAACAAAAGCAAATAAATACAAAAAGTCTATTTAGATGAACAATTTTTGGTGTTTTATTCACATCATTTTTATGTGTTTTACCATTATGATTGATTATTTTTCTTTCATTAAATATATTTTTTTGGTTGTTTTATTATGTCAATTTCACTTTATTCTTATATTATTCTTTTAAAATTTATACACAACACTTACTTTTATCTTCATATTAATCAATTTTAGTTGAATGGTCAACCTCTAATTTTGAAATATTCCCTTATAAATATATTGATAAATAAAAAATATCTTAATTTATATGTAATTTTTTATCTCCTTTAACAAAAAATGATATAAAATATCATTAACAATTATATTTTTAAATTTGATTAATCAAATAAATAATTTATTTAAATATTTCTTTAATCATTTATAAACCCGCGCAACGCGCGAGTATTTGTCTAGTTTATAAGTAATTTCATAACAATCTCATAGCATGTGACTCAACAACATCGGTTAAAATAAACCCTAGTATCAACTAAGAAATTTGAGTTTAATTTGTGGTTACTCCAACTCCAAAAGTTAAGGTTGAACAAACACACCTTCATATACACATCTTTTGAGAAATACGAATTCAGAACTTTTAATTCACCGGTTGTTTGAGAGTATCTCAACGGTAAACCAAAGACACATTAAATCATAGTATAAGAATTATTTCAACTTCTATACATTATTTTGACTTCCAACTTTGAATCATTCGAGTACCATTCAAGTTTATTTTTGGTGAAAATAATTTTTTACCAAATTTTACTTAGCGATCGAACACAGGAGATTTTTCCCCTTTAATAAACCAGAAAATTAAGACAAAAAATATGTATTATTTTGACTATATCAGTAGTTAATGTCCTATTTCCAAAGATATCAACAAATTAAAAAAGAAAACAAGAAACAGATAGTGGAGCCAGCATACTTGCGACAGAGTAATTGTACTCAGGGGAAGCAAAGAGGATACTATCAGCTGCGAGAATCTTCTGGCGAAAGGCTTCAACTTGTGGGGGGTAGGTCCCATTCACCTCAAGATCGGTGTTGAGAAGGGGCAAAGGCGAAATATCAACGTACTCGATTTGAAGGCCTTCAACTCTACCTTGGCTTAGCTCAATAGCTATCAATATCAAAGTCAACCCAAAATAAATTAAAATCAAAACAAACAAACAAATAAATAAATAACAAAATGGAAAAATAAAAGTGACTTTGTCTTAGAGTGTGTAGTAGGAACCTACCAGAACGAATGAGGGCTCTGTTGTAAGAGCCTTTCCTTAAAGATCCGGAAAGTGCAGCCACCTTAATCACGGACGAAGATGCTCCGGCCACCGCTGCCATGTTTTCTAACTTTCTAGTAATGTGTGTTCTTTTGTTGTCTCCAAACAAGGGTGAGGGAGGGATATATATATATGACAAATGCAGTGGTGTGGGTCAAAATTTTGGTGTGGGGTGGGTATGGCATGGATTCTCTGCCGACAGGTAATTTGTAGTACCAAATTGAATTCAAGTTTGGAGGATTTTAAAATAGAAAATGACAGTAGTATCACACACAATGAATCCTGCCCCTACATGTATATACAAAAATATTTTCAAATTAAAAGAGTAATTACTTGTTTATTGGACTAAATAATTTATATTATATATATTCTTTTATAAAAAAATAATTATATTGTATAATTTTATAATTAACCGTAACAATCTAATAAATAAAGTAGTAGTAAAACCTAATTCAATATATATATATATATATATTATATTAAATTTATTGACAAATTCTTTTTAAGATTCACTTTAAATTATGAATTAATATTTTATGTTGTTTGGTGTTTTAAATTAATAGTGTAAATTTCTACTTACTTAATAACTTATCTTAGTAATGTTAGATGCTTTATTGGAATGATGTTTATTTATAACTTTAAGTTTAGAGTTTAGACAAATCAATGTGATGTCTCCTTCTTTTGATACTATGTGTAGATATTTTTAATGTTATGTTTGGATTAGAATAAATTTTAAATTTACTTGTAATAATTTTTTAATTAATATATTTTTATTGATTTATTAACTTTATACCTAAAGTATGGACTACGAGGTAAGTGTAGATAGCAGAATGAATATTAAAATTATTATCTATTTGGATATGAGACTAGATACAAATATTTTTTTAAAATTCGAATAGGAGAATGGATAGTATAATATCCTACTCATTATTTTCCCTAATCATACATGTATTAGAAAATTCATATTATTCCTTAAAATATTTCAGAAATTTTCATACCACAACAATTCTATTAGAAGCATGCTAAATCATCAATTTATTTAAACTGCTTCAACAAATTCGATTATTTGTTTTATTCTTTAATGTTCTATTTAATTGTGAAGTGAGAAATATAGTGGATGAAAATAGAGGAAAAATAATTGAAAAATAAGTTGTTTGATTATAGAAAAATAAGTGAGAAATAAATTGAAAAGATTATAAAAATGCTAACATGCCCCTACCAATATGTTTTTTATTTTTATTTTTTATTATTTATAGTTGAATCAGTTATATTATATGACCTTCTTCAGTCCGATCTCCCAATCAATTTTGACGACGCTGAAAAATGTTAATATTAGTGTAGGAAAAAGAATAAAAGATTATTTAAAAAGAAAAAGTGTTTCCAATATTCTTTATTCCCCTTTAAACTTTTTCAACTTCTCGCCTCTATTTAGCCGAGGCAGCTTTGGCTGCGGGTGATGCTGTATGTTGCGTAGTGGTGACAACAGACAACCGAATGAAATTTTGGTTGTTGCTTTTTTTTTTTTTTTTTCCTTTTTTTTAAACCATGGTGTTACATAAAGTTGTTGGACAGACGTTAAATACTCCCAACTTATTTCCTACGGAATGATTAATTAGAATTGAAATCATCAACTATTTAATTAAAAAACACATTTCATTACTACTTGTGTCAATTATGTTACTTCGTTATCTTCATATTGGGGAATTTTTACTCGTTTTGGTTAGTACATGGATAATGAAGTTTATGATTCTTTTCTATTAAAAACTAGTTATAATTTCAATTGTAACCATGTATATAAGCACAAACTTATCCTCACCTGAAAAACAGTTTAATATCCCCCGCAAAATACATGAGAAATGATAAAAAAAAAAACTTTAAGGATATGTTTAATTTGATAAAATATAAGGGACACTATATTAAAAAAATATTTGTTTTCTGTTTATTTTAAAAAAAGTCACGTGACAACATAAAGTAACACACCACAACATCAATATATAAATTTTGTTACCCACTAAATTAAGGGACAATTTTTGTTTCCAGTATAAAAGATTGAAAATACAAAAAAATATCCACTACATCCTTTCTCTCTCCCCACTCTATTTTTTCTAACAAACATGTATAATTCAATTCCTCTTTCATACTGGATATATCACTGAAACAGTTGCAGCACCGCTTAAATAAAATTCACATAACGCCAAAATGCTAGCAATCTGAAAGAATAATAACTTGCATTTGCTTCCTTCCAAGACTTTTATAATTTAAATTATTTTATTAGAATCAATTCCCGAAAGGCCACTCATGTATACTGTTATTATATCATCAAATTTCGTGAATGAAATCAGCAAATTGCCGTAATTGACAATTATCTTCCTCTATTTTCAGTGGGCGTAATACAAGAAATAAGTGTTGAGGATGAGTCTATAATGGCGAGTTACACACATGAAGATGAAAATGATAACTGACTCGCCATTTTTTCAAGTAGATCTAGGTTTGTTCCTGCACTTGCAGTTCATAAGGGAGCGTAGTGTCCCAAACATCTACCTTAATAAATTTTATATTATTACTCTTGGTTTGTAATTTGTTTATCAAATAATGAATAAGATCAAAAGTTATCTTATGACATGAGTAATTGTTCTTCTTGTAATGTACCCTATCGAGTACACTTAGATGATTAAGTTTCGGTCTCAATTAATTAGTCTAGTAGTCGGTCTAAATAATTGAAATTTGTAGAAATATCTCAAGGCTGAATCTAGAAATATCAATTATGGTGGTTACAAAAATATATAAAAATAAAACATTTGTGTTTTTTTTTTTTATCAAAAAATGTGCATTTGTGTGACTAGTTTCAATAATATGTTTTTTGTCCTATAAAATTGGTGAAGTTCGTTTTTCATTCTGTAAAATTTTTCATTTGTTTTTCATCCCTGAAAAATTACAATGTGTTATTTTTTGGCTTGGAGTCAGGGTTGTCCGACTCCAAATCTATGTGTCTGGTGTTTGTCCCCATAAAATTGGACATGTGTAACTCTATGTTTCCTTCCCTTTCTCTTCTTTCACACTCGTTCTTCATTGGTTCGTGCTTCTTCCTTTAATCTTCACTTGTTCTTCTCCCACATCGTGCTCCTTCCTCCGATCTTGTCTCACCTTGACTTCCACTAGCTCACAACGGCGACGTCGTCGCTCTTCGACGCCACAACCACGGCTTTTGTCCCTTGGATCGATCCTTCCGCTATCTTGACTCCCTCCGATGCTTCCCTTTGTACATGTTTCTCGTGCTCCATTCTGAACCTCCTCTGCAAACACCCACCTCTGACATCACCACCAGCAGTTAAATCCACCCCGTAAACCATCATCTTCGTCCAGATGCAAACCCAAATCTGCCAAATTCGATTCCAATTACAAGCCCTTGTTTTGGGGTGTTTGGCCATGGGGTTGATTTTGCTGGGTCGATTATTCCTTTTGATTAAGGTGACCTCACTTTGATGAATTACAATGATTGCACGTGGATAGAGATTCCTGACTTCAATTACAAAATTGGCAAAATTCCTTTCTTTGTTTTAGAACATCCCACCGTTATAGAGTGGATTTCCTTCTCTACCTCTGATTTTTTTTCTATTTGGTATTTTTTATTTTTGTCAATTGTTTTGGTCTTGTTGATCATCCTTTTTCATAAGAGGTTCATGATTTTGTAGGTCTAAATGCATGCCTTGTATTGTAGCTCATAATTGATAATGAGTCCTTTTTTGTGTCACATAATGGGTTTATGCAAGTATGTTTTTGTTGTTGGACCTTGTGGCCTCAATAATCTTAAGAGGGATAGGCTTAGAATGCAGAAGAAGCAACAACAATCAATTTAACAATGTTCTTTAAACATGCAAGACACAATTGATTGCAACAAAACAAATAAGATAAGGGAGGAGAGAATGCAAACACAATTTTATACTGGTTCGGCCACTTCCCGTGCCTACATCCAGTACTCAAGCAACCCACTTGAAATTTCCACTATCTTTGTAAAATCCATTACAAAGTCTGAACCACACAGGGACAACCCATCCCTTGTGTTCAGGAATCCTTTACAACAAGAGACTCACAGTCTCTTAACCAATCTCATTGAATAAAAAGAATGGAAGAAAAAATTCTCTCTTCAAGAGAAGAATATTACAATAAAGATCATGTAGGAATCCTTATAGATTTTGCAAGTGTTTGGCCAAGGATTTCTTTTGAGAGAACATTTGACAATGAAGTTCTTTTGGAATCTCTCTCTTTGTCTTTTGAGAGGATAAGACATTTTTGCCAAGCAAAACTCTCTCTTCAATTTTGTCCCAAGTCACACATATATATAGGCCTTTGATGGCCATTCAAAATCCAAATGATAAGATGTGACTGTTGGCGATATTCCTTGAAAATCCTCTCTGGTAATCGATTACAGAATTAGTGTAATTGATTACACAGTTGTTTTTCTTGAACAGATGTGACCCTTCATTTAAAATTTGAATTCCCAACGTTCAGAGTCTCTGATAATCGATTACATATGATGTGTAATCGATTCACACTTTCAAACCATTGGTAATCGATTACATGTATTGGTAATCGATTACATGTGCCTTGAATGACTTGAAACCTTTCATTGTGAGGTAAGGCTTGATCTTGAAGAAATCTTGAATCAAGGCTTTGTTTGTTGAAACAATCTTGTATTAATCTTGAAGCAAAATGAGCCTTGTTTGATTCTTCTTTTGACATCATCAAAATCATGTATACATACATTCACATTCTCCCCCTTTTTGATGATGACAAACATGTGATTTCTTCTCAACACCATCAAAGCTTGCATGATTTACATTCTCCTCCCTTCTCAAGCAAATTCTTAATTCTTCTTGACATCATCAAAATCTTCATGATTTACATTCTCCCCCTTTTTGATGATGACAACCACCTGTAGGTTAGGAGCAACAACAAAGAAAAAATATCTATTTGCATATAGTTTACTCCCCCTTGGTTTCGCAATGATTGCTTATATGAGGCAGATGAAGATTTCATATTTTTCATATGTAAAAAAATTGTCTCATAAAGAATAGATAATTTTTCTTACTATTTTATCTTTTATCTTTCTCTCCCCCTTTGTCAACATCAAAAACAAATCATGAATAGGGAGGAGAAAGATGTTACCACTTGTTAATTACATACATATATTTTATCTTTTATCTTGTTGATTGCAATGTATGAGAATCAAGTGATACCGAAAGGCATTAAAACATTCAATATTAATCAAGCAAAAACAAGTACAATAACACATCAATCAAACACAATCAAATACAATCAATCATCAAACATTTCAAATCAAATTAATTAAATTTACAATCAACTAACTATGCACAATAATTTCTATTAAAAAAATTTCAAATTTCAAATTTCAAATTACAAATTTCAATTTTCAAATTTCAAATTTTAAATTTTAAATTTTAAATTTTTAAATTTTAAATTTTCAAATTCCAACTTCCAATTTCCAACTTCAACTTCCAGAAACTTTCATTTCCAACTTCCAACTTCCAGTAACTTCCACTTCCAACTTCCAACTTCCATTTTTAACTTTCAACTTCCAATAACTTCTACTTCCAACTTCCAAAATTTTAATTTCAAATTTCAATTTGCAATTTTCAATTTTCACATTTAACTTTTCAAATTTCAATTTTCAAATTCAAATTTCAAATTTCAAATTCAAAATTTCCTTTTCTAAATTTGAAATAGTTTTCTTAAAATATCAAATTAATTTGAAAAGTTTAATAATTCTTTAAAAACAATCAAAAACTCAATCAGGAACAAACATCAAAGACAATAATCAAATACAATCAAACACACAATCAAAAGCAATCATCAAAACACAATCAAAAACAATTATCAAAATAATCACAAAACTCAATCAAAAAAACAATCATCAAACACAATTAATCAAATATAAAATATAATCAATCAATCAAACTAACAAACATTGAATATCAATCAAGCAAAAACAAACACATCAATAAAAAATACAATCAATCAATCATCAAACACAATCAATCAAATTTAATCACAGTCATCAAGAACAATCTAAACTCAAGTAGCAAACAAGCATCAAAAGTAATTAATCAAAGACAAGTGACCTATTGGTATCATTTGATATCACTTGTTGGACTTGTTGATCAAGTGGCCTTTTTTCGTTGTCTCCATAGATCGCATATTTTTTTTTGGAAAAGAAGAATATATTCATTACCAAAAAAACAGATCAACACAATGCGACCCCCACGGATCCAGCAGATCAAAAACCCAAGCAGACAAAAGAACAAAACAAACACCACCTAAGGGATCATAAGCCTACCCAAATGATTCCTAAGCTTAGGATTCAACCAACATCTGTGAACAATGGTGTCGGTGATTCTAGTGCCTACATTACTACTAGTAGTATCCAGACCAAAACACTTGTTGTTTCTGAACATCCAGGTTTCATAAACCGCTTCCGTGAACGCACATTTTATGATCTTCGCTTTGCTCCCCTTACTCTTGCACTTCTTAATAATCCAATCCAACTCCTCATTCCAACCACCCGGAGAATGTGGAACCTCTAGCCATTTAAGGGTGTGTTTCCAAAATTGACTCAACACATTACATTGGAAGAAAATATGTTGAATGGTCTCTTTTTCTTTACAGTAACAGCAAGTATCATCATTGAGCATTCCAAATCGCATTAATCTATCTTTAGTTGCCATTCTCTCATGACAAGCCATCCAAAGGATAAAGCGGGCTCTCGGACAGGCCATGTTACCTTTGAATAAGTATCTCCATTTAACCTCTTGGAACTGATGAATTAGAGACTTGTACATTCTGCCTGTTTGATAATTTTGTCCCTGCAACATACTTTGCCAAATTGGATTGATACACACTTCTTGTCTTTGAGATAAAACTGCTTTCAAAATCCAGGAAGTGTTAGTCTTCATAGGGACATTCATGATACTCCATTTCTTTAAGAAATAACAGTGAACCCATTTTATCCACAAACTATCGGTTTTACCATTTAGATTCCACAATAACTTGATGAGATTAGCTTTGTTCCATTCCTCAATAGAAATAATATTCAGACCTCCTTGCTTCGTCGGTGTACAGACTCGCTTCCAAGATATGGGGGATTTACGCGTAAGCTTATCTCCACCCGACCACAGGAACGAGCGACATATTGCATTAATCCTCTTGATAACTTCCTTGGGTAGCGGTATGCATTGCAGCCAGAAATTCGAAACTGCAAAAAGAACACTGTTAATCAATTGCGCCCTGCCCGCAAAACTCAGAAGCCGCGCATTCCAATGTTTGATTCTCGCCGTAATTTTATCCGCTATGAGCAGGCAATGCGCAACAGAAAGCCTTTTGTTTGATAAAGGGATGCCCAGATAACGAAATGGAATGGTGCCTTCATTGTAGTTCACATTGGCCTGAATCTCTTTCTTCACCTCATCCGCAACATTTCCAAAATAAATGTTACATTTGGATGGGTTAACCCTTAAACCAGTGGCTGCTGAGAAATCATTAAAAGCATTCATCGCCAATCTTACAGACATGGGATCTCCTCTTGTAAACATAAGCAGATCGTCGGCAAAGCTAAGGTTGATTATGGCTAACTTTTCGCACTTCGGATGAAAATTGAAGTTCGGAACCTGCTTCAACTTCTGCAGAACACGGTAGAGATATTCCATAACGATCACAAAGAGCAAGGGGGAAAGGGGGTCCCCTTGCCTGAGCCCTCTCTTAGCTTGCACAATATTAGAAAGCGCACCATTCACTTGGTATCTATACGACACAGTAGTCACCGTAATCATAATCCACTTAATGAACATGTGAGGGATGCTTAATTCATTTAAAATGGCTTCTAACGCCGACCATTCCACGGAGTCGTACGCTTTTTGTAAGTCCATTTGGAGCATGCATCTCGGAGTTCCTCCCTTGGTGTTGTAACCTTTGATCAGCTCATAAGCCAACAATATATGGTCATGAATATGCTGACCCGGTATAAACGCTGCTTGACTCTGATGCAGAACTGAGCTCAACACTTTCCCCAGCCGCGTAGACATTATCCTCGATATGATTTTGTAAACAACAGTACAGCAAGAGATGGGGCGAAAATCTTTCACCATATTGGCATTGTCCGATTTAGGAATTAGAGTGATTAAGGAACAATTAACTGCTTTGTAGATTAGACATTCCTCAAAAAATTCCTTCACCGCCGAAATGACGTCAACCTTCGTTATGTTCCATGTCGCTTTGAAATATTTCGCATTGTACCCATCTATCCCCGGTGCAGAAATATCACTTATGCCTTTGAGACTGTTAACAATTTCTTCTTCAGTTATAGGCGCTGTCAAAGAGGCCCTTTGATCACTAGTCAGTTGCTTGCCTTGCCTCATAGCTACAAGATCAATACTATTTAACTGACAGCTCCTCGTGCCAACTAGCTTCCTGTAAAAATTAACAATCTCATCTTCTATTTTCTCCTGCTCAAAAATCGTATCACCATTCTCAGTAACAAGCGATAGAATTTGAGTTTTCCTACTTTTCGATTTTAAAGACGCATGAAAATAAGCATTGTTCCCGTCTCCTAGTTTAAGCCACTCAACTTTCGATTTCTGCTTGAGAAGCTGCTCCTCAAGGTTGCTCAGATTCAGAACTTGTATCGGGCATCTTTTCACATTCTCAATAACCTGCATATTAAAACGATCCGTTAGAAGCTCCTGCTGCACAACATTGAGTTGATCTCTGGCTTTGATCAGCTCTCTTGAAATGCCTTGGAAGGTTCTGCTCAAGGACTTGACAACGGGTTGGAGTCGTTTAAGCTTTTTCCAAAGTCTGCACATAGTAGTAGCGCCCGTAATAGGATTATTCCAGTTATCTCTCACAGATTCTTGAAAACCTAAGACATTAGTGACCACATTTTGGAACTTGAAGGGAGTTCTACTGGGACGTCTGTCTTCCTGTTTGCGCAAGCAGAGGAGGGAATGGTCTGACACCCCAGAATTCATAATTTGAAGATTGAAGTCTACGTGCTGCTGCAGCCAGCTTAAGTTGCCAAGGACATGGTCTATACGAGAGTATATCACACCATTAGCTTGGTTATTTGTCCAAGTATAATAGCCCCCACTACTATCTTTTTCATGAAGATCCGTTACTTCAAGCATTTTCTCCAAATCCCTGTATTCATTTTCTATGACCATGTTTCCCCCTATTCTATCTTGAGCATGAAGTACGATGTTAAAATCCCCCATGAGAGCCCAAGGACCTGAGACACTGGCATGCAGACCCTCTATATCATGCCACAGATTTTTCCTTTGCTCCAAGGTGTTCATTGCATAAATTGCAGTCAGATACATATACATGTCTCCATTCAAATGGGTAACACAACAATGCAAAAACTGGGAAGAGCTTTTGACCACCTGCAGATTGAATTTGGCCTCTTTCCACATCACCCAAATTCGCCCATTATTATGGTCTGCATAATTATCCTTAAAAGACCACATACGCCTAAACTTATTCCTAACTTCCGCAGCTTTGTGCGGTTTAACACGAGTTTCAACTAAGATAACAATATCAGGGTGAATTCTATTGAGGCGGGAGCTAACCTCATTACACTTACCTGAATTATTTATCCCCCTTACATTCCATGAAATAATCATGTTCCCGTGTTGAGAATGTCTTCAAGACCCCCAATCTTGAAAACATCAAAACCATTTTGACACCTAACTTCATGGATAGTTTCTTCCATTTTTCCTTTATTCCTACTGCTGCTTTTAACATTTGTCCAAGATGATGATTCTGGTTCACCGGGGTTATTCCTGGCTCTCTCTACCGTCTTTTGTTTGGCATTCTTGACTATCACTTCAGATTTTGGTTTCTCACGCCATTGTTTATTAGGTTTCTCCTTGCACTGATGTCCGGCCTTCTGACACAGTTCACAGAACTTAGGCTTCCATTCGAACTCAACTGGCTGTGTGATTTTGTTCCCTTCCTTGTCTCTTATCGTGATATTCTCCCTTTGCTTTTGTGTTACATCTATCTCTACCAAGATTCGGGCGTATGAAACTCGCAATTTGTTTGCCGTACATTCGTCTGTAAATAGAGGGTTACCAAGAGCACTCCCAATTTTTCCAAGACTTTTGGTACCCCATAGATATAGAGGAAGATTGGGAAGTTTCACCCAAACCGGCAATGTGCGCAGCATATCTCTTTTGAAATCAAACTCAGGGTTCCAGTCTTTTAGCACCATTGGCATATTCTGAATGGTATAAGGGCCCTTCATCAAGACCATGTCCTTATCTTTGTGCGTTTGAAATTTCAACATAAAATACCCATCTTCATGATAGTACATCTCTGGCAGTTGAACAAAACTCCAAAACTTCATCATATACTGTTTAACCGCGTTCATGCTCAACTCCCTACCCAAAACATACATTATCAAAGTCGTTTCCCAGTATTTGAGCTCAGATAGGATGTCTTCTTCTTCAATCTCCACTTCTATTTCACCTTCCACTACCTTCGGGGCAAAATACTCAATGGCAGCTCCATTGGACGGGATTCTGTTTCCACTGATTACATCTACCCATAATTTCTTCGGTTCCTCAACAATCTTCTGATTTACCACCGGATCATCCTCAATAACATCTAGGGTTGGGATTTTTTCCTCTTCCACCGTCGCATTCGATTCAACTTCATGCTCAATCGTTGGGCTTCTCTCTGAATCATTTGTTCTTCCACTCTGCTTCAAAACATTCGCAAGCATCGGAGACGGAACCTTCTTCTTTGGACGCCCTCTCCCGCGAGCCATTTCATACACGAGATTCTAATAAAATGATGATAGATCGCATATTTACTTTTCTTGAGATTCACTTTTTCTTGGGGAGAAATATGGCCTTTGTTTGTTGTCTTCATAAATCACATATCCACTTTATTTTGGGGAGAAATATGAATAAACTTTGATGCATGCCATGGGTTTGGAGAAATTGCTATCAATGTATCGATTTTTCTCTTCTCTGTTTTCATAGTCTTTCATCATGATACCCAGACTTATGATTTTCTACTCTGAATCACTTGAATAATTTATGACATTATCTTCCCAAGTGATGTATCCTTTCTTTTCTTTCTTCTCTTTGAAATTCATCTTGTCGGATTTTTCCATTCTTCTTTTAAACACAGGACAATTGAATCTCATGTGCCCAAGTTGATCGCACTTAGCATTTTGGGGCTAAAGAGGAATCTTCTTCTTTCTTCTTTCATCATCGTCTTCTTTCTTCTCTAGTTTTTTTTATATAGTTGCATTTCTCTCTACCATTGTAGGAATAAAGAAATCAACTTCAATGGCTTCCCATATATTTAAATCTATGGTTTCAATAAGGATCTGCATTCGAGTTTTCCAATAGTGATAACCCTCACCATTGAGCATAAGATATATGAGACCATATCTATTCTTGAAGTTTCTAAACTTTATACAAGAATCCTGCTCTGATACCACTTGTTGGACCTTGTGGCCTCAATAATCTTAAGAGGGATAGGCTTAGAATGCAGAAGAAGCAACAACAATCAATTTAACAATGTTCTTTAAACATGCAAGACACAATTGATTGCAACAAAACAAATAAGATAAGGGAAGAGAGAATGCAAACACAATTTTATACCGGTTCGGCCACTTCCCGTGCCTACATCCAGTACTCAAGCAACCCACTTGAGATTTCCACTATCTTTGTAAAATCCATTACAAAGTCTGAACACACAGGGACAACCCATCCCTTGTGTTCAGGAATCCTTTACAACAAGAGACTCACAGTCTCTTAACCAATCTCATTGAATAAGAAGAATGGAAGAAAAATTCTCTCTTCAAGATAAGAATATTACAATAAAGATCATGTAGGAATCCTTATAGATTTTGCAAGTGTTTGGCCAAGGATTTCTTTTGAGAGAGCATTTGACAATGAAGTTCTTTTGGAATCTCTCTCATTGTCTTTTGAGAGGATAAGACATTTTTGCCAAGCAAAACTCTCTCTTCAATTTTGTCCCAAGTCACACATATATATAGGCCTTTGATGGCCATTCAAAATCCAAATGATAAGATGTGACTGTTGGCGATATTCCTTGAAAATCCTCTCTGGTAATCGATTACAGAATTAGTGTAATCGATTACAAAGTTGTTTTTCTTGAACAGTTGTGACCCTTCATTTAAAATTTGAATTCCCAACGTTCAGAGTCTCTGATAATCGATTACATATGATGTGTAATCGATTACACACTTTCAAACCATTGGTAATCGATTACATGTATTGGCAATCGATTACATGTGCCTTGAATGACTTGAAACCTTTCATTGTGAGGCAAGGCTTGATCTTGAAGAAATCTTGAATCAAGGCTTTGTTTGTTGAAGCAATCTTGTATTAATCTTGAAGCAAAATGAGCCTTGTTTGATTCTTCTTTTGACATCATCAAAATCATGTATACATACATTCACATTTGTTTGTAGGTTTAAGACCTTAGATTTGCTAGTTAGTTATATTTTGAGGTACAAATTTTTTCAAGAGTTACTATTAATTAGAAAAACAGAGAAAAAAATGAATGTAGTATTAAATTTTCACAATTCCCAAAATAATTTAGATCTTTTCTTCTGCAAAGTTAGGGCATTGCATAAGGTTTGGCAGTGGCCATGGATGCCACAACCAACATCCAATAGAACACCAACTATATCGTATGCCCCATGGACTTGGTCGATACTTGGATTGTGGTTGCCCTCAACTCCCTACGATCACGTATAACACGTAGAGGAACAATTACTCAACGTGGCTCCTCGAAATATGTCACCTCCCCAAGATTGGACGCGTATATAGACATCGAGAAAAAACTACGAGGTATGTTTTTATCATTCCATACACAGAGACTTAAACACCCCAGTCTCAGTTGACGTGATTGTTAGAGTCCCTTTTGTAGGTACCTCACCCCACACCAAGATAAAAGATCGGAGATTCCACTGGGATGAGAAGCGAAGGAGGACAACCCAACAACTCATCTAAAACTCTCTTGGGACTCAGCCGGAACATTTGATGCCACCGCAGGGCCAAGGAAATTATTTCCTTCATCCATAATATGGTAGCAACAAGGAGAGGTGACCCCAATTCGTCTATGCAATCCACAAGGACAGAGACATCCATAATGATGCAATTCACTTTCACCCTTTTATCGATGGGATCGTGGACACACCTCTACCCATAACCTGGAAGCCATTGCACATTGAAAGATACAATGGTACATCAAATCCGAACGAGCACCTGGATGCACTTACCACTAAGGTAAACTTGTATTCCAACGACAATGCTATGTTATGCAAAGTTTTCCCGACCTCCCTCAAGGTATCAACATTAACATGGTACAAGCACTTACCCCCACGATCCATCGATTCATTCATAGCCTTAGGCCAACATTTTGGAGCGCAATATGCAATCATCTGTCCTCATCACACAACATCCGTAGCTTTGGCCAATCAACGCCAGGCTAATGATGAACCATTGAGATCGTTCATGGAACGGTATGCAACCGTTTTTGTCAAAATTAGAGACCTCGACCCGATATCGCACTTCATTCCATGATCACAGCACTGAAGCTAGGGTCGTTCGTCGACAGCTTCTGTCGGAAGCAACCCAAGCATTTGGATAAACTCCGAGCAAGAACGACATAATACATCCAGAAGGAGGAATTATCCACTTTCCACAACCAAATATGTTTCGGGGAGCAAAAAAAAAGGACCAAAGCAAAGACAAGATCAAGCCTATTCAAGACAAATCCTTCAAAAAATTTGGCAGCCTACCGAAGTACAACCACTACACACTGTTGAACATCAATCGAGCATATGAACAAAAAGCAAGAAAAAATAGAAGCCAAATCAGACCAGGTCAGCACCTCAGTGGTCAAGGAAGGAGGGAGACACGAAGTTATTAACACTATCGCCAGCGATTTTGCTAGCAGAGGAAGCACCAAGTCAGCTTGGAAAAGACACTTGTGTGCCATCAAAGCGTAAAGCATATTACACGTGCTAAAAGATCAATCCCTCCAATAATGTTCATAGATGCCAACTTCGCGGGAGTCGATTCCAAGCAAGACAACCCAATGGTGATTACGGTTGGAATCACCAATTTGGACGTCAAAAAAGTCCTGATAGACGGATGCAAATGGCCGATATATTTTTCCTGTCCACTTTTCAAAGGTTAGACATCTCTCAAAAAGTAATACCTCATCCATAACCCTTAATTGGTTTTGTAAAGGGACAAGTCCAGACCCATGGTGTTGTAGAGCTTAAAACCACCTTTGGAATGGGAGAGTTGTCAAGCACACCACTCATCTAATACGTCCTCATCAACACCGAAACTTCCTACAATGTCCTAACCAGAACAACGTCAATGAATGCTCAAGGCGACATCATCTCAACGCTGCATCTCATGATGAAGTTCCCTAATCTTGCGATATTGTCACTATCAAAGCATATCAAATGGAAGCCCACAAATGTTATGCCAAAAGCTTACTAGTCAAACCATACACCCTCACCTCTTAGGAACACACCAGAGCAGTAGACATCAACCACGTCGAAGAAGCCGACTCGAGAAGAGATAAAGAGGACATAGGAGTTATGTCGAGCTAGGTCAACTTTAACCCGAGACGAGATGAAGAGGATGAAAGGCCTATGCCAATTGAGGAACTACGATCGTTCTGACTTGGAAAAGAACCTCACCAATACACCAAGATAGCTGAGAAACTTGACAAACACCTTCAAAAGAAGATCAAAGAGGTGTTAAAGTAGAATGCCAACCTGTTTGCTTGGAGTGCAGCTGACATGCTTAACATAGATCCTAATTTCATTTGCCACAAAATTTTTGTTTTCTATGAAGCAAAACGAGTAGCACATAGCTATGAAGGAAGAATTTGAGAAATTGATTAGTGCTGGCTTCATTAGAGAAGTCACGTATTCAACATGGTTGTCACATGTTGTGATGGTCTAAAAATCCAATGAAAAGTGGAGAATGTGTGTTGACTACACCAACCTTAACAAAGCTTGCCCGAAGGACAGATACCCGCTCCGTAACATCGACTGGCTTGTCGATGGCGCCTATGGATACAAAATTCTTAGTTTCCTCGACTAATACTCAAGTTACAATTAGATCAAGATGAACCCACCAGCGAAAGTAAGATTGCATTCATCCCCAAAGATGCAAATTTCTGCTACAAAGTCATGTTTTTTGGTTTGAAGAACACTGGTGCCACGTACCAGAAATTAATGGACAAGGTCTTCAAAGATCTAATGGGGAAGAATACCGAAGTGTATGTTGATGATATGTTGGCGAAGTCATCCAAACCTAGAAGACCGAGTAAATGCTTTAGCTCATCTTGCAAGCACAAAGAGACCAGGTCAGCACCGAACATTCATCCAGGAGACCCTCACCTACCTAACCACCGACGTCACAGAAGTATGCTCAAGTCAAATTGCACCCAATGGTTGGAAATCTCCAATATGGGCTTACTTAGTCAACAAAGCCTTACCGCAGGAAGAAGTGGAAGCCAAAAAGATAAAACTCCAAGCTTCACTCTATGTTGTTATCAACAATGAAATGTTGTCAATGAGAACCACACAGAGTATGTCCTGGACGAGGTGCATAGGGGAATTTTTTGGAATGTACACTAGAGGCCGCAACATGCAACGAGAGTTATATAAGCCAAAAGCCAAATCAAGTTCCTCCTCTTCATTGTGGACTACTTCATCAAGTGGATTGAAGAAAAACCACTGGTAAAAATCACAGCCCAAAAAGTGTAAAAGTTCACATGGAAGAACATCTTATGTAGATATGAGTTGCCTCAAGCCATTGTGATGGACAACGAAATACAATTCACTAAAAAAGGCTACGGAGAGTTTCTCAAGCAGCTCGACATTAGCAATTTGGCATCCTTGGTAGAACATCCCCAAACCAATGGGCAAGCAGAAGTCACAAACAAAGTCATTCTCGTCGAGTTACACAAAAGACTGTCTAAGGTTCCCAAGGGGTTGTGGGTAGACAAGCTCCCAAGCATGCTTTGGGGGTACCATTGTACTCCTCAATCCACTACACAGGACACACCATCAAGACTAACCTATGGTACTAAAGCTATGGTACCTGTAGAGATCGATGAACCCTCACTGCGAAGAAGAACATTTAACACGGTCAATAACTCAAAATCACTAGTAGTAGAACGGGACTTGGCTGAGGAAGTGCGAAGCGAAGTAAGAACTTATGAAGAAGCATGTAAAAGAAAAATGACTCAAAAATACAACTCCAAGCTCAAGAAACAAGGCTTCAAGGATAACAATCTGGTTTGGAGGTTAAAAGGAAATGCCAGGAAAGACAACTCAGAAGGCAAACTCGTGCCAAGCTAGGAAGGCTCGTTGAGTTACAAAATCTCTACAGAACAACTCTTACAGGCTTGAAGACATGGCGGGAAGGGTCGTCCCTAGGACTTGGAACGCAACTCACTAAAGGCCTTACTATAGTTAAAATTGGGTAGTGTACTCTTTTTCCTAATTTAGTATTTTTTTTCCCACTTGTAAAAGAATAAGGTTTTTGATGAAAAGTTTTTAATGAGGCATACCCTAGTATCCATGTAAAAGGATGGTCCCTTTAATACTAAATTGTCAATGAAGTCCTTTCACACCGCCCAATTTACATACTTGTTCATTTATTCTATTATCCAGTAGTCCATTTAATAGTTGAACCATAAAGTTAATTAAGGAGGTCAGATTCGAACCTCAACTTTTTAAGCAACCGAGATGTCGGATCTGAACCTCGGCCTTTTCAAGCAACCAAGAGGTTGGATCCAAACCTTGGCTTTTTCAAGCAATTCTCATGAAGTCAGATCCGAATTCTGTGTATAAAGGAAAATGATAAAGGTCAAATCCGAAAATTAAAACAATAAACCAAGACAAAATATAGATATATATATAAAACATTCCTCTACCATTTCATTCAGTTTCGTTCTTATAACTTTTAAACAAATAAATTTGTACAAAAAAAATTAGAATCTAAGACCTTAAAGCCAATTACTTTGACACAACCTTTTCTTTTTTCTTTTTCTTCCTCGGACTCAAAGCAAAGTTGCGACTCTTTGACGCTTTTTCTATCCATAACATCGCAATTCACATCAAGTTGTGCGGAGTCGAAGGAAGAGAACAATACCTTAAATTAACATTGAGCCTTTTTGAAGCCCTTTCGGTGATGTAAGGCAATCAATCTTTTGGCCTCGTCCAACTCAACCATCAAAGCAGACTTAACCTTTTTCTTTTTTTGTAACTCGTTCTCCATTTTTGTAAGCATCTTCATCAAATCAAAAATCTCATTTTTTGTAGTTCTCATGTCCTCCTTGACCATCTTCTTCTCTGAGGTTAACTCCCTCATCTTCATGCATATGTCCTTCACTTGTTGCTCTAAGTCAGCAACTCGACCATTCAAAGCCTTGTTCTCCTCAGACTTACTGGACAAGTAGACAACATGGTTATCGAGGTCCTTTATCAATTTCCTCATTGTTTCCCTACTCTTAGCCAACTCCATGCCAAGTTGTTTAGTCTTACTAACCTCAACCCTCAAATCCTTTAGTTGTGCAGCCATCGCCTTAGTCTTCTCATTAGATTTTGACACCGTCTCTTTCCAATGGTGAACAACAAGAGATTGGTCAAGAAAGATCTTGATAGCATCCAACCTCTTCATCAGCCCCACATAGTCCATCATGTCACGATCAGCTTGACTCAAAAAAGCAGACGATTGGATGAACTATGGGCCTATCGAGTTGGTGTTACGGAGCAATATAATGTTAGAAGCCACGAAAGCATGATCCTGTCGATGTAGCTTGCCTTCATGATAATGCAACGCGACTTTGTTCATATGCAGCGCACTGATACTTAGATTATCCTCGAAAACCATAGAAGTCTATTTTTGAACAACCTCCTCCTTTTTCTCCTTCTCGGTAGCAACCGACTTCTTAGCAGTTTCCACTTCTTTCCCTTCTCCGACTCTTTCTCTCTTTTTTCTTTGCCCAACTTTTCAGTTGATCCCTCACCCCCATTGTTATCTTTTACTCTTTTGTCCTAAACCTCTAGCAAATCCACACAGATGATCTCCACATTGGCGTTGCCGACCTCAACTTGCCTCTCCACAGAACCTGCAACATTTTTCCCAACATTGCATTTGGAGGAATCCTTATCCTATTTACTCCTTTTTGTCTTCCCAAGGGTTGTCGCACAGTTAACCACGTAGATTGAGACACATGTCACTTAACTTTAATATTTTGAAAATGCTCGATGTCTAAACAAGAAAAAAGCATGTGACAAATGTGCCCATTTATTTCAATTCGGTCTAAACTGATGTGGCACATTTACCTATTGTTATACAACTCGACCACATTCGTTACATGAGCCCTAGACTTATATGTTACCAAACACCACATGAACCTAGTATAAGGTCAGAAGGCTGAAAATCTCAGCGTGGTCAAAGACAACACTTATAAAACTTTATCATTCATAATGAATTCAAAGCTTAGGGGGCTTATGTACCGTGTGACCCACGAACTCAGCCGATACTTGGATTGTGGTAGCCCTCAACTCCTCACGATCACGTATGACACATAGAGGAGCAATTGGTTAATGTGGCTCCTCGAAATACATAACCTCCCTAAGATTAGACACATATATAGACCCTGTGGAAAAGTTACCAGGTATATTTTTATCATTCCATACATAAAGACTTAAACACCTCGAGCTCAATTGACTTGACCATTGAAGTCCCTTTTGCAGGTACCTCACCTCACACCAAGATTGAAGATCAAAGATTTTGCTAGGATGAGAGGCGAAGGAGGACAACCCAACAACTCATCTAGAACTTACCTGAAACTCAACTGGAACACCAACTATCCAATACAATAACATTTCAGCTTTGCTCGAGTATGCATGAGGGGTTTAAAAGGTTTAAAAGATTGTGTGGAAAGATCCATTCTGGTGTTTTATTTTGTTTTTCTTTTTGCAATTTTGTGGCAGTTTATAATTGCCAAAAATTATGTTGTTATTTTTTATGTAATTTGTGCCGATTTTTAACTCTAAAAATTATATTTTAAAACTTAATTTTATAAAAAAAAAATACCACGTAGGTTTGGAGTCATCCAAATCTAGTTTCACACCAAAAAGTAGTATATTTTAATTTTACAAGAATAAAAAATTGACAAAAACATATATAGAGATACAAAAACCAACTTTACCAATTTTATAGGGACAACAATCATATTTTATTTTAGCCTTCAATAAATTAGAAAAACAGTTTCATTATTTAAACACCAAATAATTAGTATTGTATCCGACACTTTAGATATCAAACCAACAAGTATCATGCTTGCATTTGATGCATTTAATGACAAAGCTTTTATAAATAAATGTCAAATGCGTTTTCTTTTAAACCGTTTATGGAAGGAGTTTTTGTAATACAACGTTTTCTATATGAAGATTCTGATAATGACTTCATTATTTTTCAAATATATACTAATAATATTTTCCAAATAAACAAATATTGATTGTATTATATTTAATGCCCCTATTAAAAGTTAAAGACTTTTTCTAAAATAATGTAGGGTGCATTGATGATGCGTATTGTAATACTCTTACTTTTAGTTACTAAATTATTTATTTAATTACTTTGTATTTTATTTTAGAGAACTCTGAACCTCATGAAAATTTTAAAATTATGATCCTCACCCTTACATTCATATTAGGAAGTCCCATCAAATTTAGATGCTTAATATTTTTTTTTGTTGATGCACATGAAGGGATAGAATTAGGGGTGAAAATTATAATAATTTTGGTCTTAACATTTTGGAAATGAAAGGCTCCTTAGTTTTGGGAATTGAGAAGCCAAATTGAATGATTAATAATGGGTAATAATGGCCACTAATGGGTTGTAATAGCTACTAAATGCATTCTTGATGGTAGAATGCCTATATATAGTACATATATTTGGTCCTAGAGCTTTCTCTTCCAATTCATCTGATACACCATCTAGAGAGAGAGCTTGAAAGAACCAAAACAAGACAACTCTTTCATGGCAATGGCTGGAGGTATAATTTGATTTTTGTTTTTCCGCATTTTGTTAATAACCTGTGTTTCTTTTTATAATTTGTAACATCACAGGTTGAAAAGTTTAGTCTAACATTTGGTATCAGAGCCTCTGCCTTGTCCATTTTTGGTTTTCAGTATTTTTTCGATTTAAATTCGTTTATGGTATGAAGGGCCTTGTTTGTTACAAATAAGATTAGAAATCTTTATTTTGTTCGATTTCCTTGGTATAAGCAGACCACCAAATCAATAAAGATTTTATAATATGTAATTGTTTTTCATATCTTATATCCTTATTCTGCTTTACAATTTATGGAATTTTGATTTAATTTATGCATGAATATATTATGGAAAAATTTTATTCTATGCATATATATATATATATATATATATATATATATATATATATATATATATATATGAAATCAAATGCATAATATTATGTTTCAATTATGAAATTATATGAGAATCTTATTCATAATTATATTATATCTTGATTTTGAAATGCATAATATGATTTATTGTCATATAATTAAGTTTTATGTCTAAGTGATCTTTATAATTTTGATTAATTATGGATTAGCCACAACATCTATATTTTGATTAAAATTATATATTAAGTTGGTTAAAGATCATATAAGGAATTAGACATAATATTGTAATTAATTATACTTATATAATGAATTTTATCCCACAGGATTTTTTATTATATTTGTATAATTAATTGGGATAAAATGACATTATTTTTCATGGTTTACCCACAGACATCATGAGGTATGTATAATTTGTCGATTTTACCATAAAGTAAATATTTACGATAGAAATTAAATTATTTTCATGTTGTACCCGTAAAGCATGAATTTGAGCATGTAATTTGGTTATTCTATCATAAGGTTTAATTGTTTCTTATTGAATTAAAAATTTAGCCCACAAGCAATTTTTATGTCACAAGATTCAATTTTATGGTATGTTTACATTGATAAAAGATACAATTAAGATTAGTATGCCTCAAATTTTGACATAAGCCTTTGAATTTTGCAGCTTTCCAAACTATTAGTTTTTCTTATATTCAATGTGATGTTCCTGAACTCAAAGGAGATAATTATAAGATATGGAAGGAGAGAATTCTTCTACAATTGGGGTGGATGGACATAAACTATGCTATAAGGAAAGGCGAATCACCTGCAATCACTGATGAAAGTAGCCCAACTGATGTTGCGCTATATGAGCGGTGAAAGCGATCCAATCGACTCAGCGTGATGTTCATTAAGACCAAAATCTCGACTGGGATACGTGGTTCTGTTGACCAGCATGAAAAGATCTGAGACTTGCTTAAGGCCATTGATGACCAGTTCATCACTTTAGATAAGACTTAAGCAAGCAACCTGATCATAAAGTTCTCCTCTCTTCGGCTCACCAGTGTGAAAGGTGTGCATGAGTACATAATGAAAATGTGAGACATTTCAGCTCAACTTAAGAAACTGGAGGTTGATATGTCTAAGTCCTTCCTAGTGCACTTCATTTTGAACACCCTTCCACATGAATATGTGCTGTTTAAGATTTCCTACAACACACATAAGGACAAATGGTCTATTAATGAATTAATGACCATGTGTGTTCGGGAAGAAGAAAGGCTTGTAATGGAGATGAGTGAGAGTGCATTGCTGACAACTGCTTATTGAAAGAACAAAGCAACTAAGTCTTAAGCTAATTAGAAGGGGAATGGTAAAATACCACCTCAAGATGATATTAAGAAGGTGGCAAAGTGTTTCTTTTGCAAGAAGAAGGGACACATGAAGAAGAATTGCCCCGGATTCCAGAAATGGCTTGAGAAGAAAGGTAAATCAATCTCATTAGTATGTTATGAATCTAATATGGTTAGTATTAATATTAACACCTGGTGGATTGATTTTGGATTTACTATTCATATTGCAAATTCTTTACAGGGTATGCAAAACCTAAGGAAACCAGTGGGAAGTGAGCAAAGCATTTTATTAGGCAATAAGCTAGACTCACATGTGGAGGCCATTGAAACTTGCATTTTAACTTTAAGCAGTGACTTTATTTTAAAATTAAAAAGAACCTTTTATGTACCAAGTTTTTCTCGAAACTTGATTTTTGTTTCTAGACTTGTGCCTTTTGGATATTCCTTTAATTTTAAAGGCACATCATTTGAGTTATTTTATAATTCTGAATGTGTTGGAAATGATATCTTGTCTGATGGTCTTTATCTTCTTGGTTTACAAAATTGTGCCACTTATAGTTCAATGCATGTTCAAACTGGTATTAAAAGGTGTAATATTAATGAGAATTCCTCTATGTTATGGCATCGAAGATTAGGACTTATCTCCATTGACATGATAAGGTTAGTGAAATATGGGGTACTGAATACTCTAGATTTTGCTGAATTTAAGACTTGTGTGGATTGCATTAAGGGCAAGCAAACCAACATGTCTAAGAAAGGTGCTAACAGGAGTTCAAACATATTAGAAATAATTCATACTGATATTTGTTGTCCAGATATGGATGCACGTGGTCAAAAATATTTTATCACCTTTATAGATGATTATTCACGATATATGAATGTTTATTTGCTTCATAACAAAAATGAAGCATTGGATGCCTTCAAAGTATTTAAGGCTGAAGTTGAGAACCAATGTGGCAAGCAAATAAAAATAGTGAGATCAGATAGAGGTGGTGAATACTATGGCAGATATACTGAGAATGGACAAGCACCTGGTCCTTTTGCAAATTTTCTTCAAGAACATGAGATTTTTGCCCAATACATTATGCCTAGTTCTCCAAATCAGAATGGTGTGGCAGAAAGAAAGAACCGAACATTATTGGACATGGTGCGAAGTATGCTTAGCAACTCCAATCTTCCTAAATCTTTGTGGGCGGAAGCACTAAAGACGACAATGTATATATTAAATCGTGTTCTAACCAAGGTTGTTCCAAAGACATCTTTTGAGATGTTTAAAGGTTGGAAACCGAGTTTGAAACATATGCGCATTTGGGGTTGTCCGTCTAAGGTGAGAATATATAACCCACAAGAGAAGAAACTTGACCCGAGGACTATTAGTGGGTATTTAATTGGATATGCGGAAAGGTCTAAAGGTTATAGGTTTTATTGTCCATATCATATTACTAGGATTGTGGAATCAAGAAATGCCAAGTTTCTTGAAAATGACTTGATCAGTGAGAGTGATCAATTGAGGGACTTAGGTTCTAAAATTGATTATATAGAGTTTCAACCTTCCAAATCAAGTGAAAGATTGATTGTAATTCATACCCCTCAAATTCAAAGGGATGATGAACAACACATGATTGCCATTCCACAAACTGTTGTTGATAATCCAGTAGATCAAGTTAATCATCAAATTCGTGAAAATGATGAACAACCAGTTGAACAACATGATCTCTAAGAAAATGTTGATGCAACATTAAGGAGGTCTATTAGAGTAAGAAAATCAACTATTCCTAGTGATTATATTGTATATTTGCAATCTGACTATAATATTGGAGCTGAAAATGATCCCGAAACTGTTGATCAAGCCATGAGTTGTAAATAGTCAAATTTATGGTATGTTGCATGAAGGATGAGATGAATTCCATGCAAAGTAACAAAGTTTGGAACCTTGTAGAGTTACCTAATGGGGCAAAGGCCATTGGATGTAAATGGTTCTTTAAGACCAAAAGGGATTCATTAGGCAACATTGAGAGATACAAGACAAGACTTGTTGCTAAGGGATTTACTCAAAAAGAAGGAATCGATTACATAGAGACTTTTTCTCCAGTATCTAAGAAAGATTCTCTTCGTATTATCTTGGCATTAGTTGCTCATTTTAACCTTGAGTTGCAACAAATGGATGTGAAAACAACTTTTCTTAATGGTGATTTAAAGAAGGAGGGTTATATGAAACAACCTGAAGGCTTCTCCTCTAGTAGTGGTGAGCATTCGGTTTACAAGCTTAATAAATCTATATATGGTTTAAAACAAGCTTCCCGTCAGTGGTACCTTAAGTTTCATGGGATAATTTCTTCATTTGGTTTTGATGAAAACCCCATGGATCAATACATATACCACAAGGTCAGTGGGAGTAAAATATGTTTTCTTGTTTTATATGTAGATGATATTTTACTTGCAGCCAATGATCGGGGTTTGCTACATGAAGTGAAACAATTTCTGTCTAAGAATTTTGACATGAAGGATATGGGTGATACATCTTATGTTATCGACATTAAGATTCATAGAGATAGATCTCAAGGTATTTTGGGTTTATCATAGGAAACCTATATTAACAAAATTCTAGAGAGATTTCGGATGAAAGATTGTTCACCAAGTGTTGCTCCCATTGTGAAGGGTGATAGGTTTAATTTGAACCAATGTCCAAAGAATGACTTTGAGAGGGAACAGATGAAAAACATTCCTTATGCTTCAGTCGTTGGAAGCCTCATGTATGCTCAAGTAAGCACAAGGTCCGACATTGCTTTTGCAGTTGGAATGTTAGGAAGATATCGGAGTAATCCAGGTATTGACCACTGGAGAGCTGCTAAAAAAGTGATGAGGTACCTTCAGGGGACCAAAGATTACATGCTTATGTATAGACAGACAGACAATCTAGATGTGATTGGTTATTTAGACTCAGACTTTGTTGGTTGTGTTAACTCTCGTAAATCAACATCTGGGTACATTTTCATGATGGCTGGTGGAGCTATTTTATAGAGGAGTGTTAAGCAAACTTTGACTACTACTTCTACCATGGAAGCTGAGTTTGTCTCTTATTTTGAGGCTACATCCCATGGTGTATGGCTTAAGAGTTTCATTTCTGGGCTGAAGATAATTGATACTATTTCAAGGCCTTTGAGAATTTTCTGTGATAACTCAGCTGCTATCTTTATGGCTAAGAATAATAAAAGTGGAAGTCAAAGTAAGCAGATCGACATTAAGTACTTAGCCATTAGAGAAAGAGTAAAAGACAAGAAAGTGGTCATTGAGCATATAAGCATTGAGTTGATGATTGCTGATCCTTTAACTAAGGGCATGCCACCATTTAAATTTAAGGATCATGTAAAAAAAATGAGACTTGGTTCCACTTTATGATTGTATACTTACATGTTAAAATTGAAACTTTTATATTGTGATATTTTCTCATATTTAGGTGCACATTGATTTATTTGAAAAAAAATATGTTTTGGACCAAGAATAAACATTGGGTTTATTCATTAAGTTTATTACCACTTTGAGTATACTGCTTGAGAAATTGAGCATATTGTAATACATGGATGATATTACTCGTTATAAGAGGAACTATCACTATGATTCGTATATTCATTTCTTAAAAAGATTGAGCATTGAGTCAAAATATTTGGACCAAGTGAGAGAATGTAATAATTTTGGTCTTAAAATTTTGGAAAATGAAAGACTCATCAGTTTTGGAATTGAGAAGCCAAATTGAATGGTTACTAATGGATGGTAATGACCACTAATGGGTTGTAATGACCAGTAATGAGTGGTAATGACTATTAAATGCATTCTTGATGATAAAATCCTTATATATAACACATATATTTGGTCTCTGAGCTCATATCTTCCAATTCATCTGATATACCATCTAGAGAGACAGAGAGAGAGAGCTTGGAAGAACCAAAACAAGACAACTCTTTCATGACAATGATTGGAGGTATAATTTGATTTTTTTTGTAGTTTATAACATCACAGGTTAAAAAGTTTAGTCTAACAGAAATAGGCCCAATTGTCTATAGGAGCTTTATGGCTTGGTCGAATTAAGACTTAATTAATCCAACTCATTAAACAAAAAGATCAAATTCAAGTTTTTTTTAAAAAGTCTATTTAATTAAATAGGCTAGATCATAAGTCTTAAGAAAAATCTATTAAGCTTGACCGGTCAACCCGTTTAGCAACAATATTTTATAATAATAATATTATTAATATGATATATAATATTATAATTATTTTATTTAAATTACAAAATTATTTTAGTAGTTTGAAGATTTGAATCATCTTAATATTTGAAATAGGTTAATTCTTATAAACATAAATGGATAGCAAAAATATATATATTTTTTTCTTTTAGTGAGATGTAAAAGACTTTGATAACATGACACATGTAATGTTTGTAATAAAATTTTGTCCATATCTTATTATTTAAAATTATCTTATTATTTTTAATGATTTTTTTTGTTTTAAAAATTAATATTTTTTACATTTCTTAATATAAAAAACACCTTTAAAGGACTAATGGGTCTAACAATTTTTACAAAGGTTAGACTCAATCCTAAAAATAAGATGACCATGAATAACAAATCTAGACTTAGACTATAAAAATATAAAACAGATTAAACTAGACTTAGACAGGTCCAACCAACACATTTTCATTCCCATAGAATGACGGTAGGTTCCTAAAATGCTGCATAAAAGAATAAAATAGTAAAAGTATTCCTATGTTTGGTTGTGTAGTCGGAATTAAGAGAGCACAAACAGAAATGAGGGGGAGTATTTGGTACGCCAGATTTTGATTGGAAATAATTTACTAGCTTGTGAGCTCGAAGCATTTAATTCTCTATTTTTTTTCTTATTAAATAACTTCAAAATATTATTTTTATTTTCTTTTTCAGTTATTTCTATTAAAAAAAATAAAAAAAAATATATCTCTTTATTTCTGCTCTATATCTCATTTTTCAAATTATCTTTCTTTTATTTTTATTTATTTTATTTCTCTCATCTAAATCAAACACAACCTTACACAAATTTCAAAATTATTTTAAAATAATCAATACACTCTAAATAATTAATAATAATTATTTACAATTTTTTTTAAATGAATGGTAATTTGGTATACCACTAGGACACTACATATAGTCAAACAAATAGTTTTAAAGATAAAAAAACATTTTTCAAAATTAAAATTAGCCTATTTTATTTTAAGATATTTTATTTTAGAGAGAAAAATTAAAAAAATCTAAAAAATAATACCTGTTTAGCAAAAAAATTATTTATCAACAAGTTAATTAGCATTTTTAGACTAAATAATCTATAAATGTAAAACAATTTCTCGAGATTTTAGAGTTGAGAAGACATTCACAAAATCCAATTCAACATGGATAGTCATGAATAACAATTCTCTCAAACAAACTGTAACTCAATCCTCATTTTTTTAAACTATAGTATTGGTACAAAGTAATCATCATCAAAAGTAGTGACAAATTTTCGTTGAAAATCTTGAGCGCACATTATAATACTCTGTTTTTAGTAAAATAAATAAGAAGAGTTTTATTTAAAAATTAATAGAGTTTTTAGAAATTAAATAAATGAGAGAAAATAATTTTTGTTAATTAAAATAAGGGTTTCATATTATTAGAAAAGAAAATAATAAAATGATGTTTTAGAAAATAAAGAGATGTTTTAATTGATTATTTATTTAATAAAAGAGTAAAATAAAGTTCCTTTTTATAAAATAATAAAATAAAAAAATAGAGTAAATAATAGCTCAAAGTACCCTAGTTCTAAATAGAGATATATTAGGTCAGTTTTTATATTTACGATATGTTTCTACACTCTTTCTGTTCCTCCCAAATTTGTTCTCCCTTCTTTCTCTCCTAAAGCCATCTTTTTTTTCTTGTAGACACTCAAACTTGTCTTAGTAAAACTACAACCCCTAACTCGTTAACCGTTGGATCATTTTGAAATTTGGATACTACTATCATAACTTAGTTTTGCATATTCTCATCATTGGGATTTGTGAAATAATGTCTCTGTAGAGAGATATGCCCCTCACGCATAAACAGTGAAAGTGGGGCTCCAATCCTTTCTCTTTCTCTCTAGCACTTGGAAACCTTAGCAGAGAAACCAGAGGAAAAACTTGAGGAATCTTAGGGAACCGTTAGAGATGTCGCTATCATAGCCAGACTACACACGAGAACCCACTTAGAGGTAAGTGATGAGTTTATCGCAATTGGGATTAGAATGAACATATGTAGGAATTCTTAGAGCATCAAATTGAGGTTTATTTTGGGATGTTTACTTATTATAATTCTACCTTTATGATTATAATCATGAGATTGTTATGTTTGAAGGACCAATTGATGCCCTAATGCAAATTGGTGTCTAAAATTGAGTGGTCTTGGAGTTTTCGTGTTTTTGAACCTATGATTTTGATATGAGTATGTGAAATTGTGTTGAGGGGTTTTACTCCCCATGCTGTGAGAAGAATTTATGTATAATTCGTTTGTGTTTTTGACTAGATTTACTAGATTAGCGTGAAAATTAAATTGTTAGAAACATTCTTTCACTTCTTTGTGATGTTTTGATCTCATAAGCTTATTATGTGTTGATGATTATAACACACACACAAATTAGGAATTGATCTCATAAGCTTATTATGTGTTCGATTTAATATATACAAGTTTTGTGTCATGTAGATGATAACTGCTAAATATGAGTTATTTTTATAATAAAAATATATTGAAAATATCTTTGAAAATATTTATTTAGCAGTTATTTTTGTATTAAATAATAAGAATTGATATTTTTTTATTTACGACTTGCAGATATGGAAAGGAGAGATTAGAAGAGAAAAAGATCAAGAAAATATCTAAAATATCAGGAAGTCTCAGAAGATATGATTAAAAGCAAAACAAATTCAAAAGATATAAAAAATATCAAAAAAGAAGATTTCTAGCATCTGGCCCAGGTCCACTACAACAACTATATAAAAAGGGAGTCAAGCCAAGCAGAAAAACACACCACAGAACCCCTTCTCGTAGGGGTTTCATTTACTCCCTTTCTTTCACCCTTCTTATCCCATTAGTTCTTATACCCCATCCATTGTAAAGCCCTTAATGGCCATGAGTGGCTAAACCCCTAGTTAGGGCCTGACAGGCCTAAAAGCCAAACGATGTATGATGTACTCACTATTTATCTATTTATCAATGCAAAGGTGTTTTCTATTCTATTATCTTTTTTGCTTTTATCTTGTATTATTCATCTTTATATTCTATTAGGGGTTAGACACTCGGGAGAGGGTAACTTCTAAACAAGATTTAAAGAAGGTATGCATGCATTGGTTTTAGGGGTTAGACGCTTAGAAGAGGGTAACTTCTAATAGAACAGAAAGAAAGGATTTCGTAGGAAAGTCATTGCTAGACATACAATGATTATTTTATGTCCATGCATTCTTGCAAACATATAGAATTCATACTTCATGCATTTTATTTGTTGAGTCTTTGCAAAGGAAGTTGGAAGATAGATAAATAAAATAGGTTTGTCATCCTGAAAAATCATGGGCAAGTGATTAAACAAATGTGGGTAGAATAGAATCACCTAAATTGATAAAGAAAAATCATAAACTTATACATCCTAGGTAAACAAGGTAGGCCAGGTCCCAACATTATCATGTTCTGATTTTCTTTCTTTTATCTTTTATTTTTCTTATCTTTATCTTAATCTTTTATTTTTCTTATCTTTTACTTTTATTTTCTTATTTTCTTTATCTTCTATCTTTATCATCTTTTAATTTAAATCTTTTATTTTCATTTTTAAATCTTTATCTTATCTACTATATTTTTTTAATCTTTATTTTAAATTCTTTATCTATTGCTTTTAAACTGGGCTTATATTAATCTAAGTACAAACAGTCCCTCCTTGTGGATTTGACACTCGGACTTCCGAGTACTTTACTACTTGTGACAAATTTGGTACACTTGCCAACGAGTTAATAGTAGATATTAATACTGTGTGGTTTTTGTATGATTCATGAGTTGTGATAACATGTGTTGGGATTATAATATTGTGATTCAGATTGAGTGTGTATGTGATAAAATGAGTATATGTTGAATTGTAAGATACATATGTATTAAGATTTTGTATGCATTGAGTTGTGAGCTATGAACTGTACAATCACACAATTGTAAGACTGACTCTTTAAGTGCGATGAATTAATGCGCGATGAGTATTGTGATGAGATCCACTGTGGGAAACTGACGAGTTGAATCAGTTTGAGGCGCGATAAGTTAAAATGATTTTGATGAGTAGTTGTGTGAATTGCATAGTTCAAACTTCAATGGTACATATATGATTTTAAACGCCTGTTTTAATGAGATGATTAGTCATATGAACATAACATATTAATATTATTACTGTGTGATATGTATATGATGCATGAGGCATGATAACGTGATGTCTTGAGATTATGAAAGTGTGATTGACTGTGTGTATGTGTCAAGTTGAGTATGTGTTAAATTGTGATATCACACATGTATTGAGATATTGTGTGCATTCAGTTATGAGCTATGAACCATACAATCACACGACTATAAGCCCTTTAAGGGTGACGAGTTAATGCGCAATGAGTATTGTGACCACTGTGGGAACCCGACGAGTTGAATCACTTTAAGCTTGTGCCGATCTCTCATGATTGAAGCATTCTCGCAAAATAGCGTAACCCTAACTGGTCTAACTATGATTTTACCTAGTGAGAGTGACATGACTTACAATTGTGTGGTATGTCTTATCATGTACTCCTATGCGTTCGACAATGTCTTTCACTGACATGGTATCACATTGCATATATGATTGAGTCTTAGTGAATCTGTTGGATAACGCATGTGTAATGATCATTGTGACTTGTTATGTGATGGTGTATAATGAATTGTTTTAGTGTGAGATGCAGTATTGTATTTGAGATGTGTTGTCTTGAATATGTGATTAATCATGAAGACATGAAATGTGATTTGTGATTAAATTCTAGGACAAGTGATGTTACATGTTGAGTGTTAAAATGATGCGAACTATACCAAAGTTGAGCCTTGTTATACCTATATTGTTGTTATAATTATATTATTGTTATATTTATATCATATTTGTATGCTTTCATTTATCTCTTTAATCGTATCATAAGTTATTTTCTGAGTTCTATCCCAAATATTTACAAGTGCTTTATATTCCAATTAATTTGTAAATAAAGTTCTTCCTAAAATCCTTATTCCTTGTATCATCAACACACTAGTATTCTTCTATCGTGCCTCTAACAAGGACACTGTAGCTTCATTTTGTGAACATGCTCCAACACTTCTCGAAGAAGATTCTAGCTGAATTGGATACTGAATTGTTCCTGTGTAGAACCCAGGTTGGCTTGGATCAGGCAACAACTTTTCACCATTCAACATTAAAACCACAGATGACATGTTGGGTCTATTTTCAGGTGTTTGTTGCACACATAGCAGACCCACATGAATACATCTGAGTATTTCATGTGGAGAGACTGGATCATCTAATAGGTCATCTATTAGCTCAAGTGGCTTTTCTTCAATCCACAGTCTCCATGCCTGAAATGTCATGAAAGCCAACAAATGAAAGTCAATGCCTACTCAATTTTTTTTGAAGTTTTCATTGCTAACATAAGTTCAAGAGTTTTGAAAGACAACTTAATAAAAGTTCATCATATTTGAATTTTTCAAATATAGTCACTTGTTAGAGGTTGAAGAACTATTTTAAAGTCAATTTCATGCTAAAGGAGTGGCCAAAAGTCAAGGCTTTGAACATAAATGAGTTTACTTTCAATTGTTTGACTTTTTTTAGTTATATGAATCAAGTATAAATATATTTTTATTCTAAATTTCTAACCTGTTCATTGCTATCTATTCAGATTAGAGCATCCAAGATGTTTTATTAGTATACAACCTAAACAGGTAGTATTGGATGATTGCAGCTAGAAATATATAATACATCAAGATAAATAAATAAATAGACTTTAAAAACTTACATGACTAAGAAGATTAAGATGATGCTCAGAGTCTTGGAAATTCCGATTCTTTCTCCCACTTATTATCTCCAGCACAATTACACCAAAGCTAAATACATCAGATTTGATTGAAAAATGTCCATGAAGTGCATATTCAGGAGGCATATAACCACTGCAGCATAACCATGAAATAACAATTTGGATGTCAAATGGGGTTGCAACATAGTAAAACTACTTAATTGACTCATTAAGTACTCAGTACTTACTATGTTCCCATCACTCTATTTGTATTAGCCTCAGCTTGATCTCCTCCAAATGTTCTAGCCAAACCAAAATCTGATATCTTTGGATTCATATCATTATCTAGAAGAATGTTGCTAACTTTGAGATCTCTGTGGATGATTCTTAATCTAGAGTCTTGATGAAGATAGAGTAGCCCTCGAGCAATACCATCGATGATTTGAAGGCGCTTTGTCAGATCTAGTTGTTTACTTTGTGTTGAATCTGACAAATTTCAATTAACTACATACAGTTAAAACTCTATAAATTAATAATGTCAGGACCCAAAAAATTTATTAATTTAGAGAATTATTAATTTATTGATAAATTAATAATTATTAATTTAAAGAGTTTTTAAGTAATTATACTGCACATACCAAACAAAAAGGTAAATTAGTCTATGCCTCTTAGAATTATGTTGCAGCGAACCTTGGGATTCAACGTAAATTAGTAACTACTGTGTTCATATGGATTGGAAATCAATAATGACTTTTGAAGTACAGTAAATGTAAACAAGAGGAACAAATGTGTTCAATGTATTCTTAAGCAAGTTTGACATATATTGAATGCAATAAGAAAAGTTAGAGATGAGCTCCAAATAGACTTGAACTTTAAAGGAAAACAGACAACTATTAAATCATATTTCAATAGAGTGTAATATATTTTTTTCAGTTTCTATAAATTATTAATTTATGATTTTCTTGAGATCGAAAATTATAAAGGGATCTCACGAAAAATTATTATCTTATTATTTTATTGAGTTTTTTAATTTTTTACATTGGCTCAAGTCGGGACCGGATAAATTTATTTTAGAGAGTTTATTAATTTACCGAGTATTAATTTGAAGAGTTTCTACTATAACAGCAAAAGCAAAATGAAAAGCCAAAATTTGCATAGTGTGAAATTTCAAACCAAAAATGAAGTAATCCAAGCTTCTGTTGGACATGTATTCATAGATCAAGAGCCTTTCTTTTTGGTGAATAGAACATCCAAGAAGTTTTACAAGATTGCGGTGCTGAAGTTTTGCCATCAACATGACTTCATTTTTGAACTGCTCTGCTCCTTGCTCAGAAGTTTTTGCAAGCCTCTTGACTGCAATCTCTTGTCCATCTTTCAATAAACCCTGACAATAATTTTGAAATTTTGGTGAAGATGATTTATCCTACTAACCGAAGCTTATTTGATGTAAAATTTAACTACCTTGTATACTGGTCCAAAGCCACCTTCTCCTAACTTTTTACTGGGTGAAAATTGATCTGTAGCATTAGAGATGGTTGAAAAATCAAATATTGTTGATAACTCCACATCTTCCTTCTCCCTTTTGTATTTCCAGTGAAATATTTTTAGCATCTCTGAAATAAAGGTAGGAGATACCAATTTGGTATCATTCACAATTTAATATAAGGAAGAATATGAATGAGACTTAAGAATTGAAAACTTCTCTTCATTCTCATAGTTAATTTACATTCTAATTTTTGAGTATATCATTAAGTGTCAAATTCTACTTTTTCATAAACTCACCTCTCTTTGCGAGCTTCTTTCTCTTCATATATGTGAATGTGACCGATCCAAGTACCATGATGAATGCAACAATGCCTACTACTATCCCTACAAGCTTCTTGTTATCAAAGCTCTGGTCATTCCCTCTATGATCTGTGAGGAATAACAAAGCATTCTACATCAACAAACAAGCTGCATGAAGATTGCAGTTTAGGATAAAAAGAAAAAAGAACGCAAATAAAGGGCAAATAAAAAAAAAATCTCAGATCACATACTGTGACAAAATGATTGACTACCTAGCATTGGTGTATAAACTATTTTCTATGTCACAATTCCAGCAACAAGAACCACCTAATTATTATTCTTGTTACCACAAAACATTCCTTCTCTTTTCTTGTTCTGCTTTCTTCAACAAGTAAATGAATTTCTTTCAGAAATTGTACACACCAAAAGCTGCCTTCAAGGTTCACCATCATAGAATGTGGATTTTCATTGTACAAACTCAACTAAACGCATTTTATACATTTCTTTCTGTCATGTTTGACTGAAATCTAAAAGATGACAATATGGGAAATGAAAAAAATACCTAACTCTGAAGCTGCAAGCCGTATGTAAATATCTTGTCCTTGGTCTGTGTGTCTTGTCAAATCCACAATGTTATCAAACCAAAGCAAACACCCTCTCCCATCAACATCTACATTTGCATATGCTGTACAAGAGCAGTTTTTCAAACACAATTTCTCACATTTCTCAAGGTTCAAACTCTTGTCATACCAAGAAGAAGAAGTATCTGGCAATTTCATTCCTGCGTACTTTTGAAACACATCACCTTCACAACTCAAGTTTATTCTTCTAACACACCCACCAGACCAATCTAATGCACTCCATTTCTCATAAAACTTGGGTACAAAACCTTCCAAGCATGTACATGTTTTTGGAGAGTTAGTAACATTACACAAAGAATTCACATCACAAAAGGCATAGTATTCACACTGATCCATGGGACGAGTTGATAAAATCTCCCAATTCCCAGTCCGTTCGGACCATAACAAACGTTGCACAAAGCCTGATGGATTGATCACTAACATAGTAACAGTTCCAGCCTTCAGGGTTTCATATTGGTAAGTGACTTCCTTGTCATTAATCGCTAGCGAAAAAGTTACAAGGCTAAGCATTCTTCGCCAAGAAACTCCACTGAAAACAAAGCCAGTCCATGACCCTGCTCTGCTAAATAAAATTTCTCCCTTTGTAGTAACCAGTTGAGGAAATCCATGAGCATCTATGTGATATGAAAACTCACCAGAACCGGGATCTTCTGCGTTTTTCCAAGATGTGAGAGACCTATAAGGACCAGAAACTAAGTTTGTCCTAAGTTTCATTCCTGCAAGAAAAGTGTTACCAGGGTAATCAAAACTTTCCCACAAAAAATTCTCTTTTTTGCTGTTTCCATCTTTCACAACAAGATTTCCCGAGTCTAGAAGCTGCATAATTGGTTTCTCAGCAATTCTTGATGAATTGGAGAACCACACAGTAGTACTCCTTGAGCCATCAAGAATAACAGGATCTCCTTGATGTGTTAGTGTGAGAAATGCTGTTGAGTCTTTAACTGGGGCATCTTTGTTGGCAACCCACACAATAGTCTTTGGTGATATGTTCTTGTACCATATACCAAAGTATTGGCCTTGTGAATTTCCAAAGTTGAAGAATCCTGCTTCAAAAGTTCCAGCAGAAGAAACTAGGGTCCTATTGCCTTGGATTGACTCATTTGGAGTAATTATAGCGAGGGTGCCTTGTATTAATAACGTGGAAATGAAGAAGCAGAAGAAGAAAAATCGGACCATTATTAACATTCGTGTTTATGATTGTTTTGCCATGGTTACAACAGGCCTCCAAAGTTCATTTAATCAAAATTCATTTGAATGAAAAGGGTGAGTCCAAGCTCGTGGCATGACCTTGCTGTGTACAATTGAAAAGTCTTCAAACTAACATTGAGGCTGCATTTTTGGACCGACATCCCAATAACAAGACAACAAATTCTCTCATGTTGAATTTTTACGCGTCTATTACATATGAAAAAATTTGCATGTATCTTTAGGTTATGTTGAACAAAATTAACTGAAAAATTAGTTAAAAATTGAAAAGTTAACAAATAACTAAAAATTAATGGTTGAAGTAGTTAAAAAAATATAAAATGAAATAAAAATAATAAAATTATGATTTATTTTAAAAAGATAACAATAAAAATGAATAAATATATTAAAGATAAAAGTAAAAGAAAATATAAAAAATTAAAAATTAGTATTTTAAAAACGTTATTTCAAGTAACATTTTAAAAAATTAAAGAAATTATTAAAAAATTTATTTACCGAATATTCAAATAAATTTTTAAGCTAATAAAAAAATTAAAAACTAACTAAAATTTCTTGTTAGACATAATTAAAAACTACCTAACCCTAGAAATTTTTTAACTCGATCCTATTTATTCAGTTTCTAAGAAGAGAGAAATGAACACAATATTTTTACATGAAGCAGTGGTGTGAAAATTCAAATGAGAGAATTCATTTTCGGGATAAGAAAGGGTCAGTGCAAGTTGTAACATGAATGAAAAGAGGGACCGGAACAAGGAAGTTAACAATGTCTTAGCACGCCCTTTGGGCCAATGTACTTGATGAGATATGTAACTACTCTTTGTTTTTTTTTTTTTTTTGTGAATGATGAGATATGTAATTACCACTACAGCTGACAGGTTGTCTTGATATGGACGTATGGAACCATAGTCTTGACTTTCATATAAGCTCCCATTGAAATGCAATTACTTTTTTCATGGGACTTATAAAGTTATTTTTTTAATTTTTTTTGTCCTCGTCATTTTAGTCCTTATATTATAGTTTTTTTTTGTTTTAGATTATAATATGTAAATAATTTACTATTAGTCTCTATCAAATGTTTAAAAAATCCAATTTAAATGAATAAAATATTATACGAACAAAAAAGAATAATATATTACGAGGACCAAATATTTATGAGGACCATTTAAATTTTTTTTATAAGGACCAAAACCCAAACAACAATAATAATTATGGAAACCAAATATATATTTAAGCATATATTAATAAACAAATAATGTCAATTTAGTTAATATATATTAAGTTAAGGATTTAGTATTTGTTTTTCCTAAACTTTTTAGTATTTATGTTTTTTATCCTTAAACTTTTTGTTGACCGCGTCTAAACTTATTTTTTTGTTCACACCTTTACTTATTTTCGGTCTATACCTTTAATCCTTATTATCTATTTTCATCATTAATTCCTAATCTGACCATATACACACGCGCCTTTAATTAGGTGATGTCATATTGTCTAAAGAGTGACATGATATTTACATCACACAAACATTTAATTTATTTTTTAAAAAAAATTATTTTATTTAAATTTTTTTTATTCTAGCAAATAAGTTTAAACAAACCGATTCAGAGGAAATATAATCCTACCATGTTAAAAACTCAAAGGCCGAAGCATTAAATTTTACAGTAGGAACAAATTTATTAATTTATGAAAATTGGAGACTAAATATGTTGATTTTTTTTTATCTGGAAATATGTTTCAAATAAATAGAGGCGTCTATATCACGTGAAATTTCAAGAAACTATGAACATGCAATGTAATTTGCCCAAAAATAAATATGTAATTTCAAAGAGGCTTAGTTATATTTTAGTCCCTTCAATTAAGGGATATGTCTTTTTTAATATTCTAAATAAAAAATTAATTTTTTTAGTCCTCCAAATTTAAAACATTTTTTTTATTCGTTCCTAACTATTTTTTTTTTTTTTTTGCCGTTTTGATGCCCGGTTTTTATGGAGGTTTTTTATCACAAGATGAACCAAAAACAAACATTATGTAAATTTAAGGAAAAAAAATGTAGATCTAAATTTAGGGAACTAAAAAAGATAAACCCTCAAATTTAAGAGATTAAAAATATATTTATGCCTATTAAAAGACAAATTTCATGCATTAAATTACTCAAAAAAATAATTTAAAATCGCTTTATGTTCCAGAAAGACATATTAATCCAAATTTAAGATATAAAAGACAAAATGAAAGATAAAAGATAAAAATAAATTTAAATTTAAATTTAAAAATAAGGAACTACAAATATAATCTAACCCAAGTGTTTTTTGCTCTGTGTGTCTATGCCTAGCCTTCTATGGATAGTTCAGATGCATCTAACAATTGAGATTAAAAGTTACTTTCAATGTTGTTGTCCTAAGTTATTTTACACAATAAAAAAATAAGTAAAAGAGAATAATAATTATATAAACTTAATCTTTATCATCTACTTCAAAAATACAAAAATCTTTATCATCATTAATTCATTTTTAGTTTTGATTGTTCATTATTAATATAATAAGAAATATAAATAAAATAAAATAATATTCTATAAAAAAGATAGAATAAAATAATTAATATTATATTAAAAAGTTAAAATAATAATTATTTATCTTCTTACATAACAATTATTAGGAGATTCGGATGTAACAAAGATAAAGTTTAACCGAAGCATCTTTTGTTATGCATCTAAACTTTGATCCAGCAGGATCAAATTGGATTGATCTGGATCGATGTATTTTTAGTCCGATATCTTAACAGGACTGGCTAGGCCATTGGTTTTGGATTGAACCGTTCCATCGATCAGATATTCACAATTATGATCAAAAGAGCTTTGTTATGCCTTCATTCTTCCCGTGGTCTGAGCTGCCATAGGCTTGGCTCTGCCTCGAGCATCGAACCTGAAATCATTCTTCATTTGATTGTGATTGGGATAGTATATGGAATAGAACTGTCAGAGTTGGATGAAGGATGAAAGTACCAAAGGTGTTGGGATTCTTGTTTAGAGTTTATCAACTTATCAATTGGTGCCTCAAACTTGATTCGAATAGAATGCTTGAAGTAGTTGTTTGCAAGGCTATACCTCCAACTAAGCATCCAAGGTTTCAACTATGCATCTATTAATTCCCTATAGCATGATTGGTTACACTATTTTTCAATCATCTCTTGTACTGTATTTAAAGCTGTTATTTTGGTCTTAGGCTCTCGGGCCAACCCACTTGGCCTTGCATAATGGTCCTATGAGACCTTAGCTCCATACAATTCATATTAATATGGAGCTAGGGTCACCATTAACCCATAAATCATGTTATTTTAGAAAGTAATTTGATTTTACTGTTCAAAAAATATGATTTTAAATTAGTCGGCCAAGCTTCAATCGACCTTAACTAGGATTATTAAACCTTAAATGCTTAGTTGGAGGTATTTGTCTTGCATATTTTTGTACTCTTACAAGTACTTACTGTTGGAAGTGCACGTTCATCTCCACGTTCTTTTAATTAATTAATTTTATTATTTTTGAAAAAATTAGTTATTTTGAATCTAGTCCATTTTCCATCCACATTCATCTCATATCTTTGCAAAATATATTTGCAACCACCTTCAGTAACAAATCACGTACCCATCATCTCACTGATAATTTCTTATCTCACGTCTGATAACTTCCTATCTCACGTTCTGATAACAAGTTGAGAGAGCTCTGTGATGGACAGACTCTATAAATAGGATGGGGTGCTCTCAGTTTTGTATCACCAAACTCACTTCTCTATTCAGGAAAAATTACACCATCTATTCAGAGTGAGTAAGGGTCTGGAAGAACAAAACTGTCTTTCAGGTTCGTGTGTGCGCCGCTCCCCGTTCAATTTGCAATGGCTGGAGGTACGCTCGTAATTCTTTTAATTTCCGCTGTTTGGTCTAAATGTGCTATTTAAATTTATTTGCATGTTTAGATCAGTGTATGTATATTTTTTACATTTGGTATCAGAGCCACTATGTACCTCTGTCTTGCTTATTGGGTCGTTCCTATGCGGAGTTTATTTTCTGAGTATATGGGTGGTATGTTTTAAGCCTCCTTAATTCAAAATAACATCAAAATTAGGAATGGTGTGAGTTTTCTAATTTTTCTATGATTTAAAACGTATTTTTGGGTGTCTAAAATGCATATAATGATGTGGGTTTTTTGAAATTGAGGTAATAATATTTTTTTTTTTTTACCACTGCTAGAGGTCGAAGACAAAGTCTTGTGGGTTTTGTTTACTGTGTTGGAATTGTTAATATAAATTTTAAATTAACAATGTTAAACAAAGCATGACTTGGTCTAGTGGTAGATGTGATGTGTATTACCTCATTGTTCTGTGTTCGAATCTCGTTGCTGCTTTTTGTTGTTTGTTTTCGTTTTAATTAATTAAAAGGAAGTATAAATGAAACGAAAACGCCTTAGGCTGGTTTCGAACCCTCACCCTACAAGCATGAAAGGACTCCCTTTGCCGCTAAGCTACTGCAATTTAATTGTTTATTAACTGCAGTTCATGTGTATTTATAACTTCTGAAGGATAAATCATTTATGCACAAACTGTTTAAAAATTGTTTGTCTCTTAAGTTACGTTGAACATGCAATATTATGTTAAATACTTGTATGCATTGGATTTAATCCTTTAAAGTTTATTACATGTTTAATGAATATACGTGCAATGTTATTTTGAATTGGTATACATGTAATTTTTATGATTCAATATTGAGCACATTTGCATTATTAAGTATGTTTATGCAAGGATTATTTTTGAATGTTAAGTGATTAATATAATTTTATTAAATTAGAGAATAGCCACAGTATCTTTAATTGAGTAAAATTATATACTAAATTTATAATCACATTAGAAATATTAATTGTGATTAATCATATGTAATATGATGAAATCTACCCACAGGAATTTTGTTATATTTGTATGGTTAATTAGGATAAAATATTAAATTATATTTCTTAATTTACCCACAGGAATTAAGGAAAAGAACATGGTTTAATAGTTTTATCATAAAGTTGCATGATGAATCTAATTGAGTAGGACTTTAGCCTACAGGCAAGTTTTGTGTCACTAGATTCATATATTGAGACATGATTTGCATTGGCAAAACATGACATTTGTTTAGTCTCAAATTTTATTAATGAGCATGTGTGTTTGTTTGCAGTTTCACAATCTATGAATATTTCTTGTGACCTTCCCATTTTGAAAGGTGATAATTATAAGGTTTGGAAGGAAAGAGTTCTCCTTCATTTGGGCTGGATGGATATTGACTATGCTATAAGGAAGGATGAGCCACCGGCTATTACTGAAACTAGCGAACCTGATGCTGTTGATCTTTATGAAAAGTGGGAGAGATCTAATCGTCTCTCCGTTATGTTCATAAAAACCAACATATCCGCTAGTATCCGGGGTTCAGTTGACCAGCATGATAAGGTCAGAGATTTGTTGAAAGCCATTGATGAACAGTTTACGACCTCTGAGAAGTCACTTGCTAGCACACTCATTATGCAATTCTCTTCCATTAAGCTTACTGGAACGAGGGGTGTGCGTGAACATATCATGCGTTTAAGGGACATAGTGGCTCAGTTGAAAACCTTGAAAGTTACCATGTCTGAATCCTTCCTGGTACATTTCATTTTGTGCACCCTACCTCAACAGTATACACCCTTCAAAATCTCCTACAACACACATAAGGATAAATAGTCTATTAATGAATTGATGACCATGTGTGTTCAAGAAGAGGAGAGATTGATAATGGAAGAGGGTGAGAAGGTAAATTTGACTACTTCTAATTCTGGAAAGGATAGGAAGAAGTCTGTAGGCACCAATAAAGGAAAGATTTCGACTCAACCAACAATTGAAAAGGAGTCAAAGTGTTTCTTCTGTAAAAAGAAAGGACACATGAAGAAGGACTGCCCCAAATTTAAAAGTTGGTTTGAGAAGAAAGGTACACCATTTGCCTTTGTTTGTTATGAATCTAATATGATTAATGTGAATCATAATACATGGTGGATTGACTCTGGTTCTACAATCCATGTTTCTAATACCTTGCAGGGTATGGAAAGCCTAAGGAAGCCAGTGGGAAGTGAGCAGTGCATCTACTCAGGGAGTAGGATGAGCTCGCATGTAGAGGCCATTGGAACGTGCGTCTTAGTCTTAAGTAGTGGCTTTAAATTACATTTGGAGAAAGTTTTTTATGTTCCTAGTTTCTGTAAAAACTTAATTTGTTTCTAAACTTGCACCTTTGGGATTTTATTTTAATTTTACAGACTTTGGTTTTAATTTACTAAATAAATCTGAAATTATTGGTTGTGGTCAATTGGTTGATGGTCTTTATTCGATTGAATTGCAAAATGACGCTACTTCTATGCACGTTTCTGTTGGGTTAAAACGATGTATTGTGAATGAAGAATCCTCTATGTTGTGGCACCGGAGATTAGGACATATCTCTATTGAAAGAATCAAGCGATTAGTAAATGAAGGAGTACTTAGTACTTTGGATTTCGCTGATTTTGAGACTTGTGTAGATTGCATTAAGGGTAAGCAAACTAACAAGTCTAAAAAGGTGCAAAGAGGAGTTCTAATTTATTAGAAATCATACATACAGACATATGTTGTCCAGACATGGATGCAAATAGTCCGAAATACTTCATAACCTTTATAGATGATTATTCACGATATATGTATCTCTACTTACTTCATTCTAAGAATGAAGCTTTAGATGCCTTTAAAGTTTTTAAGGCTGAAGTTGAGAAACAATGTGGAAAACAAATTAAGATCGTGAGATCAGATAGAGGTGGGGAGTACTATGGTAGATACACAGAGGATGGACAAGCACCAGGTTCATTTGCGAAATTTCTTCAAGAACATGGGGTTGTTGCCCAATACACTATGCCTGGTTCTCCGGATCAGAATGGTGTGGCAGAACGAAGAAATCGAACCTTATTAGACATGGTGAGAAGCATGAGGAGTAATGTAAAGCTTCCTCAATTCTTGTGGATTGATGCTCTTAAGACGGCTGCGTATATATTAAACCGAGTTCCAACCAAGGTTGTCTCAAAAACACCTTTTGAGCTATTCAAGGGTTGGAAACCAAGTTTACGACATATACGCGTTTGGGGATGTCCGTCTGAAGTAAGAATTTATAATCCACAAGAGAAGAAACTAGACCCTAAGACTATTACTGGGTATTTCATTGGATATGCTGAAAGGTCTAAAGGGTATAGGTTCTATTGTCCATCCCACAACACTAGGATTGTGGAATCAAGGAATGCAAAGTTTCTTGAAAATGACTTGATCAGTGGGAGTGATCAATTTCAGAACATTTCTTCTGAAAGGGATCACTATGAAGCTGAACCTTCTGGGACAAGTAATAGGTTGGTAGTCATTCCCACCCCTCAAGTTAAAATGGGTGTTAGACAACCAGTGATTGAAGTTCCACAAGCTGTTGAAAGTGATCATGTAGATCGAGTTGTTTGTGAGGAACAACATGATGATATTGAACAAACTGGTGAAGAACCAGTTGAACAAGTTCCTCAGCAAGATGACCAAACAACATTAAGAAGATCTACTAGAATAAAAAGGACAGCAATTCCTAGTGATTATGTAGTGTACCTACAAGAATCAGACTACAACATTGGAGCCGAAAATGATCCTGAGACGTTTTCACAAGCCATGAGTTCTAAGGAATCAAATTTGTGGTATAATGCTATGAGGGATGAGATGGATTCTATGGCATCTAACCAAGTTTGGGATCTCGTTGAGTTGCCTGTTGGTGTAAAAGCCATCGGATGTAGATGGGTCTTCAAAACAAAGAAAGACTCAGAAGGCAACACTGAGAGACATAAGGCAAGACTTGTTGCTAAAGGATTCACTCAAAGAGAAGGAATCGATTACAGAGAGACCTTTTCCCCTGTATCTAAAAAAGACTCTCTTCGAGTAATTCTGGCATTAGTAGCTCATTTTGATCTTGAGCTGCATCAAATGGATGTGAAAACGGCGTTCCTGAATGGTGATCTAGAAGAAGAGGTTTACATGAAACAACCTGAGGGATTCTTATCTAGTGTTGGTGAGCACTTAGTCTGCAAGCTTAATAAGTCCATTTATGGATTGAAACAAGCTTCCCGCCAATGGTATTTAAAATTTCATGAGGTCATTTCTTCATTTAGCTTTGAAGAGAATGTCATGGATCACTGTATATACCAGAAGGTCAGTGGGAGTAAGATTTGTTTCCTTGTATTATACGTAGATGACATTCTGCTTGCGACTAATGATAAGGGTATGCTATATGAGGTGAAACAATTTCTCTCAAAGAACTTTGATATGAAGGATATGGGAGAGGCATCTTATGTCATAGGCATAAAGATCCATAGAGAAAGATCTCGAGGCACTTTAGGCTTGTCTCAAGAAACCTATATCAACAAAGTTTTAGAGAGATTTAATATGAAAGATTGTTCACCAAGTGTAGCTCCCATTGTGAAGGGTGACAAACTTGCTTTGAGTCAATGCCCCAAAAATGATTTTGAGCGGGAACACATGAAAAATATTCCATATGCTTCAGCAGTTGGAAGCCTTATGTATGTTCAGGTTTGCACTAGACCTGATATTGCATTCGCTGTTGGAGTTTTGGGAAGATATCAAAGCAATCCAGGTATTGACCACTGGAAAACTGCAAAGAAAGTGATGAGATATCTTCAAGGAACAAAAGATTACATGCTCATGTACAGACAAACTGATTGTCTGGAAGTGATTGGCTACTCCGACTCAGACTTTGCTGGTTGCGTTGATTCACGAAGATCAACATCTGGTTATATTTTTATGTTAGCCAGTGGAGCTGTATCTTGGAGAAGTGCCAAACAAACCTTGACTGCTACTTCCACTATGGAGGCTGAGTTCGTTTCTTGTTTTGAGGCTACCTCGCATGGTGTATGGTTGAAGAGTTTCATATCTGGCCTTAGAGTTGTGGACTCTATTTCTAGGCCATTAAAGTTGTATTGTGACAACTTTGTTGCAGTGTTTATGGCTAAAAACAACAAAAGTGGAAGTCGAAGTAAGCACATCGACATCAAGTACTTAGCCATAAGAGAACGTGTTAAAGAAAAGAAAGTGGTCATTGAACACGTTAACACTGAGTTAATGATTGCTGATCCTTTAACTAAAGGCATGTCACCAAAGAATTTTAAGGATCATGTAGTACGAATGGGACTTGGTTCCATGATGTAATTTCATTGTACGTACATTTGTTATTTTCAATGAAACTCTTATTCAGTTAGATATTTTCTCATATCGTTTTGTGCACATATTTATTTATTTCGAGAAAAATCATTCGGTTTAGATATAGAATAAACATATGGTTTATTCATTAAGTTGAGAGCTAGTGTTGAGAGACTCGATATATTGTGGTACATGGAAGATACTACTCATCATCAGAGGACCTATCGCCATGACTCATATATTATGTTTCTTGTTACGGTTGATGTTGGGTTAAATGGACCAAGTGGGAGAATGTTGGAAGTGCACGTTCACCTCCACGTTCTTTTAATTAATTAATTTTATTATTTTTGAAAAAATTAGTTATTTTGAATCTGGTCCATTTTCCATCCACATTCATCCCATAACTTTGCAAAATATATTTGCAACCACCTTCAGTAACAAATCAGGTACCCATCATTTCACGTACTGATAACTTCTTATCTCACGTCTGATAACTTCCTATCTCACGTTCTAATAACAAGTTGAGAGAGCTCTGTGATGGACAGACTCTATAAATAGGATGGGGTGCTCTCAGTTTTGTATCACCAAACCCACTTCTCTATTCAGGAAAAATTACACCATCTATTCAGAGTGAGTAAGGGTCTGGAAGAACAAAACTGTCTTTCAGGTTCGTGTGTGCGCCGCTTCCCGTTCAATTTGCAATGGCTGGAGGTACGCTCGTAATTATTTTAATTTCCGCTGCTTGGTCTAAATGTGCTATTTAAATTTATTTGCATGTTTAGATCAGTGTATGTATATTTTTTACACTTACAACTTACAAATGCAATTCTTCCTTCAAATGAAATCAAAGCTTTGTAGCCTATTTAAACTCTCTCCGTTTCTAGTGCTCAAGGTCTATGAGGAAATTTCTGTTCATACAAGAAAAATCAGTAGCCGTGGATTAGATTGAAGAATTATCACCGACAGTCTTGGTCCCTATAATAATTATCTTATAATGACCTTAAGAGATTGGGTTTGAATCCGGTAGACAAAAAGATTGAAGAATTACCAATTAAGATGTAATGACCTGCTTTTTTTTTCAATCATTTTTTATATTTTTTTTTCTTGTAAATTATAAGTAACCTTGAGAGAATACAAATTATATTCGAGGCGAGAACATCTACAACATGGTGGAATCAATTTTTTTCAATGGAGATTTATTTGATACACAGGGTTTGATCACGATACCTTACTTAAGTTAAGGGAAATCAAACATGTATCAGTTGAAAAAATCATCCGTTAGTATATGCTTTAATATCTGACATATTGAAACTTCAAGCTGTCATAATTAGGCCAAATCGATCTCAGAGATCAAAAAGTAAGTTGGTGGTTTCATTTGCCAAAAAGACCGCATCTTTTGGGATTTGCACTATGGGTTATATTATATTAGTGGTTATATTATGATGTTAACTAAATAATGGGACATATAGATGAAACAGAAAACAGATTGAAGAATTAATTGAAAAATACTTCTTTCATTTAAAATTATTTTGTTTTCATAACAATAAATGACTATTGGAGAGTTAAATGTTAAAAAATGTCACCTGGCTTGGGTAGTTTCGCCCTTTTTATAATTGTTTAAGTGGCACACACAATAATTGCTAGTCCAAAAACGAATGTAACAAGTCCTGCTAGAATCCCTGCAAGCTTCTTTTGATTGAAGTTCCTCTTGTTCTTCATGTGATATGAGGATTGAAATTGATCACCAAAGGCATGTTATACGGAACAACTTCAACTTCCAAACTGATTTGTAATGGATTGTTCTATACAACTTCTCATAATTAAATGGCTATTGGCTATGGTATACTTAATGGTAAAGGCAGATTTCAACAAGACAGGAATTAATCATATCTAGTCAATTGTTGAATAGAATGTAAAAAACCAACGGAATGGAATAAAGTTATTATTTCATTGTTTAGGTATTTTATATCAGTGTGAAATGAAATGGATAAAAAAACAAGAAACAAGAAAAAATATTCCATCTCCTGCTACAAATTTGGGGAAACAAAGAATGGTTTTGGATGAAATGGAATAGCATGCATACTTCTTTCTTTTGTTTCATACCAGTCCAACATAACATATAATATATTTCTGGCTTAAATGTTTGACATACATATATATATATATATATATATATATGGCTTAAATATGTTACACCATCTCAATGGCTCTTCCAACATATACCAGTCATTGTAATGATGTCATGTCATCACTTAATCAATGATAAGGATCCGAAATAAAAATTTTAATATACCAATGATTGAGCATTTGTAGTTTAAAACTTTTCTATTCTTCTTAGCTCAATTGACATTTTTTTACCCTTATTTTCTCATCTTAACTCAGTTTTGGTGTAAATGATTGAGTTTAATTGAGAATTGTAACTAAATTTTAGATTTTGTGCTTACTTGACATATCTATCTTGTGTAAGGCCTAGAGGACACTACAGAACTCCAAATGGAATGTGTGATATTTTTATATTCTTCTTAGCTCAATTTACATCTCTTTGAACTTTATTTTCTCACCTTAACTCAGGTTTGGTTTAAAGCAAATGATTGAGCTTAATTGAGAATTGTATTTAAATTTCAAATTTTGTGCTTACTTGACCTATCTGCCTTGTATAGGGCCTAGAGGATACTAAAGAATTCCAAATGGAACTTGTGAGCAGTCCATGGAAAGATAAGAAAAAGATCTTCATTTGTTACAAATAAGCTTTGGCTAATTCTTCCATTTCAAGGGTCAAATTGAGCTTGAAAGTCAAAACCTCTGTACTTGAAAAATTGGGTTGAGTTTGGACTTTTTTTGTATAATTAGTTTAGTTAGTTAGTTAGTTACTAGCACTCTATATATTAGTGCTAGATAGTTAGTTAAGAACAGAACTTAGAACTTCAGTACACTTCATTTTGTACAAAACTTATGGTAAGCTTTCTTCTTCTCTCTTTTTTCTCTCTTTTTCTCTCAAGTGTTCTTCATTCTTCTTCATCTCTTCACTTCTGTTCCACCATTCTCTTGAACATAATTTCATGGCTTCTTCATTGGTGATGATCATTGAGGGCTAAAAAATTAATCAATCCAAGGATCCACTCTAAGCAAAGCTGAATTTGAGTCTTGGTTTGTGAGTGTTCTTCTTTCTCTTCAATCCTACTTTCATTTTTCATGATCATGATGATGTTTAAGATTGAAATGGATTCATTTCCTAATTTATAAAATTAATCACAGATTGTTTGGGTGATCTTTCAACATAATTTACAATTTCAAAAAATTTAGAGATTTGATTTGATTGAACTTTTACATTGAACATCATTTGTAGTAACTATGATAATTTTATTTGCATTGGTTTGGTGAATTAGATTGATGTTTTTCATCTTAGATTGTATTTTGTTCTTGTTCTGCTTTGTTCTTTCTTCAATTCTATTTTGTATGTTTTCACATTCTTTTAAAGTTGCTTACAAACTGTTTGACAAAAATTCATTTTTCTATTTATAAGTGAATAAATGTAGAAACTATATTGAATCATATTTCTGAGTTTAACCTAGGTTAATCTTGTGCTATAGAATTTTCTAATTTTATTTGTTTTTGAACGATTCAACATTCGATATCAACTAGGTGCTCAGAACAACGAAAAAATTAGATACATATATCATGAACCTAAAAGTTATTAAAGCTTATATTTCTTATATATATATATATATATATATATATATATATATATATATCTTAAAAGGCAAAATATGGGATTGGAAAAGAAAATACCAAGTTCAAAAAATGGCAGTCGAATATAAATTTCTTGTCCTTCGTCAGTGTGATTTCTCATGTCCACAATGTCATCAAACCAATGCAAGTAGCCACTCCCACCACCTATGACATATAAATTTGCATATGCAGTATACAAGCAGTTTCTCAAGCATAATGTCTCACATTCCTTAAGGCTCAAGCTCTTGTTAAACCAAGAAGAAGATATGTCTCGTAACTTCATTCCTGAGTACTTCAGAAACCTATCTCCATTATGACAATTAAATTTTTTTTCTTCTCACACACCCACCAGACCAATCATGTGAATCCCACTTTGCTTGATACTTTGGTATGAAACCTTGCAAGCAAACACATATTGGAAGATCGTTAATATTGCAATTAGAGTTGACACCACAAACTGCATAATATTCACATTGATCTATAGGATGAGTGTTTACAATATCCCAACTTTGTGTTTGAGAAGACCATAGAAAATGTTCTGTAGTTCCCGTTGGATTGAACTTTGTGTTTGAGAAGACCATAGAAAACTCTCTCTAGTAAGTATTGGACCGTTAAATGTTTCATATCCATAAGATGTGACACCCTCTACCCCTCACATATATACTAACAAAGGAATAAAAATCTAAATATTAATTAAAAGTATTTTTTTCATTTTTAAATACAAGTCTTTCAAAGGGATAAAAGGCTCACATTCACTTTCTTCTACATCATATTCAAACTTGTCCAAATAAATAATAAAGTTATCTGGGTTTAAGCAAGACCATTTAAGACTTCATACAATTAATATAAAATCATATACCCCAATGTCACATCCTATCAGAGCGTTGTGTCTCAACGTCCTTCAGCACAAGGTTCCTTAAATCAATTCACCTAGTCATCTGCTCCCCCGAACGCAAAGTTCAAGATCATCACAAGATCCAAATACAAACAACACACGAGGAGTGAGTTATCACATTCCTAACTAATAGAGAAACAAGACAATTAGATATACATATCATATAAACCAAATAAAATTTACTTACACGTAATTCATGTAATTCCACCACTTTGTCATTCAAAGTTCACTTTTCATCCATCAATCACACTTTTCAATCATCAATCACATTGCACAAGAATCACATGCTCTGATCAAGACAATTATGCTAAGACTCAAGCGCATGAGACAGTTATGCTAAGACTCAAGCCTATTTGCAATGTGGTACCATGTCAGTGAAAAACCACCTTGGGGCGCTTAGGAGTACATAACAAGACACACCACACAATGAGTTTGTCAGGTCACTATTACTAAGTAAGATCATAGGGAGACCAGTCAGGGTCACGATGTTTTGCGAGAATGCTCCAACCATATGGGATCAACATAGGCTTAAAGGAGCACTCAAACCCGGTGACCCCCAAGGCCTACACTCCGAAGAGTCCGTTAGGGTCTTTCCCTCCTGATTCAGGTCCAACCCCTAAAATCATTTTAGCACACAGACACTGCTCGTGAATTATACAATACCCATGACCTTACACTCGTGTTTTAAACACGTACAACATATTACGCTACAATTTAACACTGGTTCCTAAATAGGAAACCTACGTTTTCTCTTTAACATTGGTTTCTAAATAGGAAACCTACACTTTATCTTTAACGCTGCACATTTAAACTTTTCTCAAGATAACACTGGTCGGGTTATTGTACAATTCACAGCTTACAACACAAATAATGTCACATCAAGAGTTAATCACACACTTATTCACAACCAAAACTCATTCACAATTTCATATCTCATAATGTTAGAATCCACCATCACATGTTTTCACGTATCTCACAATTTAACACATGTTCTACTTTACACTTCTACTCAATCTCAATGACAATATTATAATCTCAAGGCAACATATTATTCCACAATTCATCACATATTTCATTTATAAGTATTGCTCATGAATTATACAATACCTTCGACCTCACACTCGTTTTGCAAACACATTTAACACATTGCACTACAATTTAACATTGGTTCCTGAATAGGAAGCCTACATTTTCTCTTAAACACTGCACATCAATGCTTTTCTCAAGATAACACTGGTCGGATTATTGTATAATTCATAGCTCACAATATAATTATTGTCACATCAAGTGTCAAACACACACACTTATTCACAATCAAATATCATGCCCACAATTTAACATCTCATAATATCACATCAACCATTTCATTTTTACATGTATCTCGCAAATTGACACATTCAACTTTGTACTATTCAATCTTCACAATAATATTATAATATCATTATAATAACTTATTACACCTTATAACTCATATACACATCACACAATAATAATATTTGCATGATACAAAACATATATATGTAACTAAATTTTTTTTAATCAAAGGATTTCTATAACAATTTAATATTACATCAAAAGAAACAACGACTAGGCATTAACCTTACAATTTTCTTTAATTTATTATTCTAGTATTACAATAATTATATACACATAACATGTTGATCATCGTCATAGAAAAATTAGAACAAGATAATAATTTATATAAAATAAGTCATTGAATAATATTATTTAAAATATATTTTACGTTAAAAAAAAGAGCTTAATTTTTTTAAGGGGTTCACACTCAACACAAGAACACATCAATCTCAGCCATTTCTCATTGAGACATCAATTGATTCATCAAGCAAATATAATTCACTGTAATAATTATAAGGATAAAATGAAAATTGCAAAAACACCCCCAAAACTCATTCCAATTGATATCTCTAAGGATCTCTACACATGTTCTCACTAATTCCCAATTATGAATAATTCATCCTTACCTCTGAGCGGACTCACGTGTCTTCAGCCAACGATAGCATCATCTCTAGCAGTTCCCTGAGATTCCTCCAGTTATTCCTTTGACTGCTCCGATAAAATTCTCAAACGTCAGAGAGACGGAGAAGAGATTGAAACCTCCACATGTACTGTCTTCATGCGATTCCTTTTTCTCCCTCCATGAATATTATCTCGCAAATCCCAACAGTGAAAGTGTGAACAATTAAATTTCGAACAAAGTACCCAATTTTCATGAAAATCCAACGGTTAACGAAACCGGAATCGTAGTTTTACCGAGACAGTTTTGGGTTTCTACGGGAAAATAAAAGGCTACAATGCGAAGAGATTTCCTCTAAGCTCAGATATGATTTTAATATTCCCAACGGTGAGAATGTTTGAAATTAGGTTGCGAACATGTTACTCAAATTTCACAACGATCCAACGATGAATGAGTCCAGGATCATCGTTTTTCTGAAACAGGTTTTGTGGGCTGCGGGAAAAAGAAAGGGTTTTGAGAGAAGAAGGAAAAAAACGAAAATGAGGCCAAAAAGGAGGCACCTAACTTAACATAACTATTTATATCTAGGGTACTCAGCCTATTATTTGTTCTATATTTATTTATTTATTTATACTAAAAATATTTTTAAATTTATTTACGAAAAAAAATGGATGTTGCATAAGAAACTTCTTTGTCAATTAAATCTAAAGAGAAATTAAAGATAGCATGCATTCTTTGCCAAGAAACCCCGCTAAAAAGATAGCCATTCCACGTCCCCACGTTGTACAAAACTTTTGTTCCTTTTGGAGCAACTAATTGAGGAAAGCTATGAGTATTGACCCTATACAAAAACTCGCCTTCAGATGGATCATCGAAGTCTCTCCAAGATGTGAGATACTGATATGGACTGGTAACTAATTTTCTTTAATTTCCAGTTTCATTCCTGCAAGGAAAGTATTACGATTCTATTGTAAATATAGCTTTAGTTAGTTATAATTAGTTGTCAAACTATTATGACAGATATACAATTAGTTAGTTACTCTTTTTCTGTTTTTATTGAATCCTTTGTATATAAACCATTTCTTGTAGCACCTTCACCAATTAATTCAATTTGTTTTCATTCTTCACTTTGATATCTGATATGGTATCAGAAGTTACTCCTTCCGCGCCTATTGCTTGCTCTTGAAGCTTCTCTCTGTTTATTATCTTCTTCTTCATGATTGTTTTCTTCTAAATCGTTTCTTTCCTTCTTTCCTTGGTCATGGCTGCCATTGATGATTCTAACCCGTTAATTCTTCATTCATCCGATAATCCTAGCATTGCTCTAGTTTCACACCCCCTCACAGGTGAAAACTACAATTCTTGGAAGAAAGCAATGCGCATGGCTCTTCATGGGAAGAACAAATATGGGTTTGTCGACGGTTCAATTCTTGAACCTACTTTGGGTCCCTCCACCCATGCTTTATGGCATCGCAATGATAGTATTGTCTCATCTTGACTCCTTAATTCATTATCAAAGGAGATGCAAGTGATTATCTTACATTGTTATTCTGCCAAAGCAATTTGAGATTATCTCAAAGAACATTTCGAAAAACGTAATGGTCCTCTAATTTTTCAGCTTAAACATGAATTGATCACTCTGCAACAAGGGTCCATGTCTGTTTCTTCCTTCTACTCCAAGCTTCGTTCTCTCTGGGAGTCGCTCTTAGAACTGAAACCATCACATAACTGCAGCTATGGAGGAATTCAACCATGGTGCGATTTTGAGCAGCTGGAGTATGCTATGCAGTTCTTGATGGGGCTAAACGAATCTTTCTCTACTATCAGAGGTTAAATTATTTCCATGGATCCTTTTCCCCCAATTACTAAGGTTTTTGCCTTAATTGTTCAAGAAGAAAAGAAAAAAGAGGTTGGTGCACCCACGTTTAGAACTTCTGCTAGTGAGGTTTCACATGCTTTTGCATTCAAGAATTCTTTTGGTGCAAGAAATAATTCTGATAATCGCTCCAAAGGATCTTCCAAGAACTGCCCCTTGTGTGCTCTTTGTGGTATGCAGGGTCATACTCAGGATCGTTGTTTCAAGTTGTATGGCTATCCTCCAAATTATAAGAGGAAGGGATATTCCTCAAAGGTCAAGAAGCAATCTTTTTCCTCCTCTGAACCATCACACAAGGTTGCTCACTAAGTTTCTGTTGATATGGCTCAATCACAACCCTCTTCTGCTGACTTGGGTTCATAGTTTCAACTTACTGCTCAACAATATAGTCAATTGATGAATCTTTTACAAAGTCATGCTACCAATGTTGTCATTCCTCACAGTGTTTCTTCCTCAAGTGGTATGATTCTTTCTACTTCCACTTCCAATTTTCTTCATGATTGTTGACTTTTAGATTCTAGTGCAAGCATTCATATTACTTGCTCTCTTCATAATTTTAGATCTCATCAGCTTGTTTCTGATAAAACTGTAACTCTTCCTAATAGTGACTTTATACCCATTCTTGCCATTGGTTCAGTTTGCTTAACCAACACCTTAGTCTTGCATAATGTTGGTTACATTCCTAAAATCAAATTCAATTTAATTTCAGTTAGTGCCCTACTAAATAATCCTAATTTGTCCAATTATTTTTCCCAAAATGAATTTGATATTCAGGAGAAGCAAGCTTGCAAGAGGATTGGTAGAGGGGATCTCATCCAAGGCCTTTATGTCCTAGACCTCAAGGACACCCATGATTGCAAATTTACCTTTTCTGTTATCAATTCATACGTAAATTCCACTCTTTGTAAAAATGTTCATATTTGGCATTCTAGGTTTAGTCATATATCAGACAAAGTTTTCAATCATTTGAATAATAAAATTGGTTTACAATTCTCTCCTAATTTCTCTTCTTCTAATTGTTTTGTTTGTCCACTTGCTAAATTTAAAAGATTATCCTTTCCTAACTCTAACAATTTATCTGATTTACCTTTTGGTTTACTCCATTGTGATATATGGGGTCCCTATGCCCATCTTACATATGAGGGGAAGAGATTTTTCCTTACATTGGTAGATGATTGCTCAAGATTCACTTGGCTATTTATGCTTAAACACAAATTTGAAGCTTCAATCTATGTGAAACAATTTTTCACTATGGTTCAGACTCAGTTTGGTGTTTCCATCAAGTGCCTCAGATCTGATAATGCTAAAGAGCTTGCTCTCACTGAGTTTTTGGCTTCCATAGGTACTCTTCATCAAATTTCCTGTGTTGAGAGACCAGAACAAAATTCAGTAGTGGAAAAGAAGCATCAACACCTGCTCAATGTAGCTAGAGCTTTGTACTTTCAATCTAAAGTCCCTATATCATTTTGGGAGGATTGTGTTACCACTGCAACCTTTCTCATCAATAGAACTCCTTCACCACTACTAAAACACAACTCACCCTTCAACATTTTGTTTAAGAAGGAACCAGATTATCATGCCTTGAGGAGTTTTGGTTGTTTGGCCTTTTCCTCCACTCTTCCATCATCAAGGAACAAGTTCTCGCCTAGAGCAGTACCTGTAGTATTTGTTGGCTATCCAAGAGGTTATAAAGGATACAAATTGTATAGCTTGGACACTAAGAAGTTTTTTTGTGTCTAGAGATGTTGTCTTCCATGAATCAATTTTTCCCTTTCAAACCATTTCATAGAACCAAGTCATTCTTGATTCCTTACTTGATTTGGTTATCCCAATCCCTCTCACTAATACATTACCTAAGCCTGACCAAAATAAATGTATATTTTTTGTTCATTCAAGTAATAATGGTGATACAATATCTTTTGAAAAATAAATACATATTAATAAAATTATCTATTTTAAAATTTTTTAGTAGTGAAACAAATATATAAATATTAAAATTGAAAAATAATGCTAAATATTATATTTTTAATGAACACATGTTTTCTTTAAATTTATCAAGTATGTTGAATTTCAGTATAATTTATTTTTTCTCTAAATAATAATATTAATGCAATACCAATATGGAACATAGAAGTTAAAGAATAATATATATATATATATATATATATGTATATATATATATATATATATATATATATATATATATATTGTGCAATATTTATTTAAATTTGAGTGTATATTTATGATAGAAATTTAAATATTTTTTAAATTTGTTAAAATTAGTATGAATTCTATTAAATAGATATGGTCATTAATTATTTTTAAATTATAATTTTACTTATTTTGAATATATTAATTTTGTGTAATATTTTTAAAGTTTTAAAATTTGAATTAATTAACCTCACTATGACATAATATAAATTTAATAATCTTGATTTAATAATAATGAATTATTATTATTATTATTATTATTATTATTATTATTATTATTATTATTATTTATTTTGCCTTAGTTTTAGTTATATTTTCATTGCTTACTAATTTTCAAAAGTTATTTATAAAAATAATTATATATTTCAAACTTTAAATATCATTGTTTACATATTTTTTATTAAAAATATCATCAATTATTTGTATTTATTACTAATCTTTAATATGTTTTTAACTATTATATTCTATTATTTCTTTGTAATAATTATTATATTGTTACATGCGTTAGCTATTTCAAATTAATGATATTTAATTGGTGTTTATTATCCTTTATAGATCTTTATAAATAATTTTTGTATTATTATTATTAAATTTATTGTGTTAATGATAATGATTAAATTATTTACACTAATAACATGTATTTTAAAGAAAATAAATTAGTCAATTGATAGTTAAAAATTATCATTCTTATCATTCAACAATTGATTTGAATAGGAAAAATGAAAATTTATAATGAAATTATTCAAAATATGATTGATAAAAAATAATAATCGTCACAATAATAGAATATTTCCATGTCATGTTGAACAAATATAATATAAAAGTAAGATTTCTAATACAATAGTTATAGAAGAAAAAACATAAAACATATATTAAAAACCTGAACAATAATAATAATTAAAACTTATAATAACATAACACTAAAATGAAGAAGAAAAAAAAGAAGAAGTGGTTCTTGCAAAGAAAAAAGAAAAAATAATGAAAGACAAAGAGAAAGATGATTCATATAAGAATTTTTTAATAAAAGTATGATATTAATTCAAATGTTTATTCAATTTCGTAAGGATTTTAATTATTGACGATGATCGGTCGTAGGTTCAAAATATCCTTTCATACATAAAAATGAAAAATAAAAATGATATTATATCAAAACATGTATAAGCATAAAAATAAAATGAAGAAGAAAAAACAACTGGGAGTGATACTTGCAAAGAAAAAAATAATGATAATAGACAAAAGAGTAAGATGATATATATGATCAAATATGATCTTTAATTTTCACTTTTCATCCCTTACAAAATGTATTGGATAAATGATTCATATAAGAACTTTCTAATAAAAATATGATATTGATTCAAATGTTTATTCAATCTCACAAAAATCATTCAAAAAAATAATTAGGCTTAAAATCAAAATATAAATATAAATAATACTGAAAATAAAATTTAAACAGGTGATTTTTTTTTATCGATTATGAATATAGATTCATCTTATACCTTATCAATCCAAGAAAGCTAAATTTTTAATGTTGACGATTATCAATGATACATTCAAGTATTCTTTTTCATAAATAAAAATAAAAATAAAGAAGGAAAGAAATGATATTATAATAATGAAAAAAAGAAGAAGAAGAAGATAGAAAACACACCCAAAAGAAATTGGATGAATATTTATAACCCTTTGTAGTAGAGTTTATATAAAAAATGAAACCATCAATTTGATAATGAACGATGAAAATGGTAATATAATTTTAATTATAATCAATGACTATATATATTATTAATTTTAAAAATAATTTCATTATTAAAAGCTTTAAATAAAATTAAATTTTTATAAAGAACTAAGTGAAAAAAAAACAAGAAACAAATAATATATTATACTATTTTAATATATATAATAATAATGTCTACTATTTTGTTATATATAATAATAATAATAATGTCTTAGACAATTTTAATATATATATATATATATATTATACTATATAATATTATAAATATTTTTAGTTATTTTGTGAAATATATAATTTAATGTACCTTATTTTAAAAAAAATTAAACATAGTCATATATTATTTAATTTATTATTAATGTGAAAATTATTATTTAAAATAGTATAAAAAAATTATATAATTAGGGTTAATACATTTAAATGATTATAGATGAACTTAATTGAAAATTATATTTCACAAATAAGTTAACTTAGAGTTCAGTTTTTTTTTTTTTTTTACATAAAATTCAATCTTAAAACTTATTCATGCATATATAACAATTTCCTATTAATCTTGTTTAATATGTTTCAATAGTATTTTAATATATGTAACTATTAAATCTTATTGGTATTCATTGCGTAACTTCAATGTGATATTAAAATAATCTAAAATATAATTAATTTTTTATATCATTGAACAAAAAGTTATTTTAGAAAACATAATTTAAAATTAAAGAATATTATTTACTTTATCAAATAATAAATTTTGTAACATATAATTTTAAATATAGCTAGCTATTTTTATATAAAAGTGAAGCAAATAATATTTATTATTTAAATATTACATTTATAGTTTCTTAAAAAATTAGTTTATAAAATAAAATTTACAAAATTCTTATATTTATATTAACTATTAGTCTTCTATCATTAATTTACATTTATCTAATTGGTTCTAATTTAAATAATTAACATTGAATATAACTATTAATAATTTTATTTTTAAATATATATATATATATATATATATATATATATATATATCTAATTTTTATATTTTTTATTTTTATGTTATATTATATTATTTTATAACTTTAAGATCATGAATTTAATTTATTATTTTTCCAGAAATATATTTTAAAGTAAATAATTATAAAATTAATAAATTTGTGTGTAGATAGTAATATTAAATTTGTGTAAACTTTTATATTTATTTTATTTAATATTTTTTCCTTCATATTAATTTAATATGTAAAACTAAACATTGCAAATAATTTAATTATTATTAATGTGAGAATTTATTGATTTTATTAAAATATATCAACGATTATTAATGAGTAATATAAATTAATAGAGTGACATAAAATGTATAATGCTTTCATCCCTCAAAATCACTAATTTTAATGACGTGACAACGTGATGTTGAGAAATTGAAAATTTTCTAAGATAACAATGCATAAATATTAAGATAAAAATATAATATCTTTGGTAAATTACTCACATTAATCCAGAACATGAAAGTTAAAATATCCACGTTTATATAGGTTGGTTTTGGTCAAACATGAAATAGAAAAATTAGTTTAGGAATGACTATACTCATTTAAATTTAATATTTAAAAGGAAGAAACTCTTTTCCAATCCTTTTTCTTTTTCTGTCAATGTTTTCTTTTATTCTTTTCTCAACAAAAGACTTATCAAATTACACAAATTCTTACTACATATAGTTGCATTTGCAGCAAATCAAGGCAAAAATGAAGCTTTGGTCAACCTAAAAGACCTCAAATTTGACCGCTGAGTTTGATTTTTTTTTTTTTTAATTTCTAATTTCATGTTGACAGATACATGGGGGAACTATATAAGCCTCAAATAATTTCCACCAAATGGACATCTTATAGACTTGTCCACCTCAAGAGAAAGCAACTCCTACAATTATGAGTACATAGCTCTCAATGACCTCGTGTTGGACTCAAACTTCAGGGGACAGGGCATTTCAGTCAAAAACTTACTTAGAATCAACATAAAAAATTGTTAAATCACACATTTCACCACCATTGGAATTTTAGTCCAAGGTGGCCATGAGGATGTAATTTTAGGGGATCCTTGTAAAATAACAATAACTACTGAGAACACATTACGTTAGATTATCAAGAAGAGTTTTATGAATACCTGGATCCATAATGATTGATCAAACAAATGTAGTGGAATCTGAATCTGTGGGTAACTAGTGACTTCATGATTCTTCTTCAATCGAAACCTCTTTATTCCTCAATTGGACCTTCGTAACTCTTTAGATGGGAAGAAGAGAAACTATGTGTGACGTCTCTGTATATTGGAGACCATAGCCTTCTTATAACGTGTTAACCTAATAGGATTTTCATTATTTCCTAATGGACCAACACTAACATCTGCTCATTTAAGTCCATATCATCTGATTTAGTTGTCTAACAAGTTCACTTAATTTGATCACATAAAATAAAACCCACTAATAATAAATAGCTAATATAGTTGTCTTATAATATTAGTCCACATTAATTATTGGAATATAAAATTCCAACAATCTCCCACTTGGGCTACATATTGTAACAATTATATCAAAATCCTTAAGCGCACATCCGTACGCTATTTACCTTTAGACTTTCACCTTAACAACATGGTTCATCTCATGTATCAATAATGGAGTTAATGTGGCTTTTGTCACTATAATATATGTAACCATACCCCAATAACCACCCCATCGATACACTCAATGACATAGGTTAATATGGATAAGCAGCATGGAAATTACATGTAATATGATCTCAATCATGCCTATTTCCAATCGGTCCAAACTTTATTCTTTATAGAGATCAATCAAAACACAACATAAATATTGCAAACAAAGCAAGCTCAGAATGAAATGATAAACTTTAACTTTATTTCTGCAGAAAATCCAAACAACAAAATATTTGTAAACCATAAGATATATAACATAAGCAAGACTCCCACTAAATTAAGGTACTATCAGGAACTACACCCATATGAACAATGTGCTCATGAAAAAACTTTAAGTGTCGGACCTTTAGTAAGTGGATCAGCTGGCATGGAATGAGTCACTATATGTTCTATATAAATGTGTATTTTCTGAATTCTTTATTTAACAACCAAATACTTTGTGCCAACAAACTTTTACTTGATTGAATCCTTAATAAGACCGCTAAGATATTGTCCCAATAAACACCTGATGGTTTCTTAATGTTGGCAACAAGAGGCAAGATAGTTATAATAATTTAGCCGTCATAAATTCTAGTGTGATGAAAAGAAGAAGAAAAAAATATTAACTCCACCCATATGGTTAAATATGAATCCTTATGTCGAGTGATTGCTATTAAGATATTCCACAAAAATCAAAGTCAGAATACTCAATGATCTTTAAATTTCTAGACTTTTGATATGAAAACATGTAGTTTTTTGTTCTCTTCAATTAGCGTAGTATGCGTTTTACTATTTTCTAGTGTTGCATATCAAGATTACTCATATATCACCTTAGGACTCCCACCAAAAAATTATTTCAGGACTATAAAGAATAAACTTAAGCATACATGATAAATTACAATATAACTCTTTTGCAACAACAAACTGTATGATGCTAGTAGGATGTCATCAACATATAATACCAAAATAATAAATTTACTCCTACTAAACTTTTACAATATGCAATCATCAACCAAATTTATCTCAATACCTTAAGAGATAATCTTGATAAATTTTGTAATACCATAGACGAGAGACTTGTTTAAAAACATAAATAAATTTCTTTAGTTTGTATACCATAGACTTTGAATCATCTTAAGCAAGGTTTTCTTATTGCACTGTATAAATTATTTCATCAATGTTTTCATTTAGAAACGCAAACAATCATCAAAATGATCTATAATGTCTATCCTAAAAGAGTTTTCATAAGAAATCAGAGGTAAAGTCTCTTTGTGATCAATGTCTTCCTTCTTATAAAACTTTTGGCAATAAGACAAACTTTACATATCTCAATATTGTCCATTGAATCCCTTTTGACTATAGATATTTATCTACGACTTATGGGTTTCACATTTTCAGGAAATTTGACGATATCCTAAATGTCATGTTCAACCATCAGTTTTATTACATCATTTATGACATCAATCCACTTAAGAGTTAAAGCACAACATGACTTGACTAAAGTTAATTAGACATTCTCAGTCAACCTAATGTCATATTCATGTTCGTAAAGAAATATGATATAATCATATAAAATTACATTTTTTCCTTTCTCTAGTGGATCTTCTTAATGATATTTCTTGAGGCTATTGAGTTTGAACTTTAGGTGATGCTTGAGAGGGAATCTCAGTATTGTCTTGTCTTTTAATAATATTAGGATTAACATCATTATTTAATTACCATATCCATTTCTTGAACATTGGTAAGTACAAAAACTTATGTATTGTCAATAACACGTTATTCTTTAAAGAGAATACTCTTTATGTTTCTTTCCCCTCAAAACTCAATATCCTCAAGGAGTCTTGCACATCTCAAATATGATCTTAAAGATTATAAAACTTATACATGCAAGAGCTTTAAATGTAACAAAAAACAATTGTAACTAATTATCTTGAAGTTCAGCTTACCTTCATGCACCCTATAATGCATTGCTTGTCTAATGTTGGGATTTCTCTGGTTCACACCTATAGTGGTTATTAGTGACTACTTTAATTGGTACCCTAAAAAGATACCACCTCCTCTTGTCTCATCATTCTTCTCTGCTCTTGGGCTTGTATAGCATTTATGAGTTCTCCCAAGGTGATGGTTGATAGGTCTTTAGACTCCTCCAATGCTTATATCTTCGATTCATACTTCTTGGGTATAGTGACCAGGATTTTTTGCACTATTCTTTCACCAGGAAAGTCCTTCCCAAGAAGCCTCACTCTATTTGCTATGCCTAACAGCCGGTCAGCGTAGCCTTTAATTGTTTCAGTCTCTTTCATGCTCTGCATCTCGAATTCTCTGCCCAAGTTGAGTACTTGCATGCCTTTGGTTCTTTCACAGCCTTGATATTCTGATCTGAGATCATCCCAAATCTGTTTGGTAGATTTGAAGTTCATAATTCTTATAAAAATAATTTTTGACATAGTAGATAAAAGGTAATTTTTAGCCTTAGCCTTTTTGGTCTTCCTCTCTTTATGATTCTTCATCTGAGCCACCATTGGATTTAAAGGTAGTTCAGGAACATCATAGTTTTCTTCTACTGTCTCCCAAAGATCCAAAGCTTCAAGATGAGTGGTCATCCTTGCAGCCCATAATTCGTACTCCTCACCATAAAAAATTGGTGGTGGACCTGCTGTGTATGATGTTTCTCCCTCCATTACGATTTCTCTCAACTCACAGATTCCTTAAAGATAAGAGCTCTGATATCAATTTGATGTTTTTTTGTTAATAACAGCAGACAAAAGTATTAAAGAATGAAAGAGAGCGTAAAGGAAACTGAGACTGCAAAGACTTATTTTATTCAGATATGAAGCAACGTATTTATAAACATAGAAAAGAAAGTAACTGCTAACAAAGAGATAACATCACTAACAAATCATGCTTAGGGAATAGGACCAAAACTGCTTTATCCTATCAGCCAACATGACTTTTATTTTTCCTAAAAAATAACATAAAATTTGATTTACTATAGTTTGTTAGACAGTTCCAACAGTTACATCTTAACAGATTACACCAATATTGTCGCCGAAGACCTCTAGCAGTCTCTTCCTTGATGATGCCAGTATTGTGTTAAAATCAGTCAAAAGGATTGTAAGTGGTCTCAATATTGTTGATAACATGTTCTCTGGCTTGAATAAAGGGGTTGATATAGTCAAGTTGGACCAATCAAATAGTCCTTTTAATCAAATTGATCAAGTTTTTGTGGCTAGAAATGTTGTGAGGGGTATGAACATAAAGGTCACAAATGCAAAGATGTCTTTGCTTGGTAATGAAACCTCGTGGACCGCTGATTTTAGCAAAGTTTTGCTTTTCCCTAACCTTGTCAAACATGTTGTGTACTCCTTAAGTGCCAATGGCAACACCTTCCCGAATCATGCTCTCAGAAACGTTTGTCACAATCGGGTCGTAATTGAAACGGATGAGGCTGTGAATGCAAATGTTTTTGTCACAGTGGATCAAGGTAATGCAAGTTGAAGAAAGTTATAACTTAGAAGGTGGTGGCCTAAAAAGGATGTTGGATCAAGAAATTCTGATTCAAGAGGGAATTGTGCATAGCCTGGCTGCGATTTTTTTTTTTCTTTTTGGATAGCATTAAATTTATGTATGTAAGCATAATAAAAAGTTTTCAGATTGTATGTTTCAAGTTATTAATTAAATAGATTATACATTAACTGTAAATAAAGGAAATAATATTTTATAGGAAACAATTCTTATTAGTTTGGGTAAAAACACATGGAGCTAGATTGAATAATTTGAAAATACTGGAAAATAGCTTTCATAGGTATGCATAACACACAAACCACCATCATCGTACGAGACCATCTTCAGATAAACCTGTATATTTGTGTAACATTTAGATTGCATTGTCATGCAATATTTCAAATGGAAAAGATAATTTCTAGGAAGAAAAGCATTAATTCACAATTTTTCGCATTATTAGTAATTGGCATATGCGATCGATGGCAACCGCAATTCAAAATACATTTGTGTGATATATTTAAGCTAGTTATACTGCGCTCTGTTAAGCTTTGTGTGTTTTAAGTGAAATTTATGTTTTTTTAATTAAGTGGTTAAAAATTTGAATTTAGATTAACCATTGGATATAGAATGAATCTTGTAGAGAAGAAAATATTCATCATGTGTCTCCACGGTTCTCGAAAAAGAATAATCATTATGTTAATATCATGTCCAGAACAAAAAAATATTATGCTCTCTTTATTCAAATCATGGTTGTGTTGAATCTGCTTTTCCTTTACTTCCTTCCATTCTTCTCTCGAAACACCACCCGAAGTTCTTAAGTAGAAAAAATAATCTCTCTATAAAAAAAAATTAATAGTATATTAGCTTATGTTTGGCTAACACTAGTGAGGCTAAATGTAAGGCTAAACGTAAATTTACTGACGGATCATGGCTCCTTCTTTTGCATTTTTATATTCAACTTCGTCTTTTAATATTTTTTAGGTTTAATTTGATCTTTTAATTTTTTAAATTCATTCAACTTGATCCTTTAATCTAAATGATAAAAAATGTCACTTTGACCATTTAAAATTATCACTAAATGATTTTAAACTATCATAAAATACGTATCTTTAAAAAAAAATTATGAATTGATTTAAAAAATTAGAGAACCAAATTAAATAAAAAAGATAAAAAAAAATTGAATCAATTTTAAAATTTAAAAAATTAAATTAGATATCAAATTGAACCTAAATAATAAATTAAAGGACCATAAAATTAATTTAACATTTTTTGCATTTGTTGACAAACAATTTGAACTAAAATCAAACATACACTAAGAATTGTAGTTGAACGAGTTAATTGATCACGTTGAACTTGAACAAATTATCAATTAAAAATATTGCAAGTAAATAATCACGTTAATAAATAATCATTACAATTACTATATTTGTTTATACTTTTTTTATAATAAAATTATGTTTTCATTGTTATTTATTTTTTCCCGTTCATATAAAAAATGAAAACACAATTTCTCGTCATGTTTTCATCCTAGGAACAATTTCGGAATACAACAAAAAGACATTCACGTGGATAATACCATTAGCAAATTTAATTTGGTAATATGCTAATAGCAACTCCCGATCATACAGGTGATACTTACATATCATTTACCAATTTACATATGCCATGAGCAAATTTCAAATTCATCCATTTTGTTGACAATGTTCAATGATGTCGGTTGAACCAATCTTCTTTGGTCAGAAAAATAATATAAAAATAAAGCATAATTAGAGTCCCCAAGCGTACATGTTGGGAGGATTTATTATATATTACTAACATTGTCAACATAAAACCTTTGGGTCTCTATTGCTAACACATAACTTTCATTTAATGCTAGGGACCCGTGACCAACTTAATTACGTAATTACTTGTGCTTCTATACTTAACTAATTAAATCAACAAGTATTGTTTTGACACGTTGACTAAGAAGGGCATTCTCATGTATAAATACTACTTCTTTCGATCCAAAATAGTTGCATCTAGAAAAAAAATTATCCTAAAATAAATATTATGTTAATTTTTAATATAGTATTAATTTTTTCTTCTACTAATATATCCCTAATAAATGTGAATTTGGTATTTCAATATAATATTAATATTAGGGTTAGTTTTATACAATTATCATTTTTTATGTATTATAATTTTTCTTATTTTGTATGAAATAATCTATTACAACACTTATTTTATTTTAGAACGAATGAGTAGCAAATTGGCTTAGAAGTTGAAGTGATAATAATAGAATCGGTTACATGTACAATAATGTGAGTACACTCAGTCAAATGTTGAAAGGACGCCATAGTAGTTTTATTTATTATTTATATATTTTGTGGGACGCCATAGTAGTTTTATTTATTATTTCTATATTCACTATTTTTATTTTCAACTTTTAAAATTATTAGCTTTTGTTTCTATATTTTATTTTTAAATATCTAAACGTAAACAAAATCTACTTAGTCACTTACTTTGAAATACCATTTATGGTTAGAGACTACTGTATTTTTTAATTGTTGATTCATCATTTGACATTATATTTATAAAATTAAAAAAATAAACCTTAAAATCAATTTTGGAGATCAAAATAAACCACTTATCCACATGTGTTTCTATTAGCTAGTTTCTTTTAGAAGAAGAATAATTAAAAAAAAGGCATGTGAATTTTTATTCCGTACTTTTGTTTATCCTCCAATAAAATTAAGTAAAATGAATAAAAGAAGATTTTAGGAATTATTAATTTAAAAATAATAAATAATATATGTATATACTTTTATTCGAATTAAAATATTTCATAAAAATCAACAAAACATAAATGATATCGGCTTGTGTGTCTTAATCAAATGGCTCAAGGTCTTAAGTATAAAATAAATTATATTAGAAGGAGAATACCCACCTTATGTAAGCTTGAGGTCATTGATGAAGATTAGTGATCACTTCTTTTAATAGAGGCTATTTTGTACAAATAGCATAGTCCAAAAAAATGATTAAATTATTCATTTGGGTTCCTATAATTTCATGATTCTTACATTTTTAATCTTTATAGTTTGAAAATAGTTTTTTTAGTTCTATTTATATTTTAATTTTCTTTTAGTCCTTGTAGTTAAAAATGTTCTTTTTAATCCTCTAGTTTACATTTTAATTCTCTACTCCGTGTAATTTAAAAATTATAGGGATTAAAAAAATAAGAATCATGAAACTTTAGGGACTGAAAGATCACTTTTAAAATTACAGGGACTAAAAGAGAATTAAAATGTAAACTATATAGACTAAAAAAATCGCTTTCAAACTATAAAGACTAAAAAAGTAAGAATCATGAAACTATAGGGACCAATTAAGTAATTTAACCAAAAAAAATTCCATAAACTTAACCTATTTTGAATTAATGATATATGTACTCTTACTTTAAATATTTTTCCTTAAGAGCTAAATCCAATAAACCCAATATACTAAAATGAAAAATGTATAAATTCTTCTATATATACTTAAAAAAATGATAGTAGTTGGAACTTAGAAGAATATATTATACATTAATTTCACTCTCAAATTGTTGTTGAGGATTCGTTCATTATTTTAGTGCAACACAAATTGGTACAAAATGGCAACGATCTTGACTAATGAACCACGCAGCATTTTGTCTCTAGAAAACAAATTTCCAAACAGAGAAGAAGAGGCAACAATAAAATGATGAAGGGTCTCTCATTTGTGCTGCTGTTGATCCTTGTGATCATCCACTACAAGGTGGTCAACGCCAACAACAACAACAACTGTGTCACAGAAGATTGCCTCATCGGTGATAATTTTGAATCAGAGTTCTCGTTTGGTTCCCATGTGGCAAGAATGCTCTATGATGTGAGTCAATCTGTGTCTGGCCAAACAGGGAATAGCAACAATGCTGCTGTTAATTGTCCACAAAGCAATGGTTACCGTAGTTGCTTGCCATCCCAAAACGGCGGCGGCCCTAACCAACGTTGTGGAGATTACACCAGGACTTGCTAAGAAAATGTTTCAATCTTAATATAATTTCTTTTCCGGTTTCAATGTTGTCATATGATTGAGATTGTCATAATCTGAAGTTGTGCGCATAATAATTGATGCTTTCGGTTCACACTTTTGTCGTGGTTGTGTTATTGTGTATCATATGTACGCTTATGTTATTAAATGTTGATAAGAATAATATTCCTTGCGAGAAGGAAAAGTTTGAGAAATATATTATTACAAGAAGGTATTTCTGGAATTTTGTTTTCTATACTTAGTAAAATTCCAGCTGTTATTATCAGATATGTATTATATACCTTTTCTTCTCAGATTTACTACCCTTTGCATATTCAACTCTGACAGCAGGAGTCGCAGGAGTCAATTTTGAATACCATTGTGGCATTGTTCCTTCAATTTAAATTTTAACAAATTGGTTTAATTTTTCAGTAATTTTTGCTTGAAGGGTTAATGTTGTTTTTGAGGATTCTTGGTCGGATTTTGCTGCATAACCTGTTGACTTTCGCTTCTAAGTTGTGACAAATTCAAACACCTACTCTCGTATTGAAGTATTTATCTCTTTTTTGATCACACTCTTTTTGAGTTTTTCAACTAACTGAATTTTTTGTATATCCTTCATGAAAAAGATTTATTTATTAAACAGTTTCAAAATAATTAACATACCAATACTAAGCCTGTATGTACAAAATGACATTTTTTTAGAGTGGTCAAAATGACTTGGGCTAACTTTGGCCCATGGCCCAAAGCTAAAAAGCTTGTAGAGCCAAAAAGATCATAGGACCAAAAAGCCCACAAAACTATTGGGTTAGGGTTGATCCATAGGTCAAGTTTTAATATCATGACATTTTTTAATACTCAAGTCAAAGTTAATCAAAAATAATTTCGATGTCCGAGATGTTCGAAAACAATCTTGGTAGAGTCAACAAAAAATTATCCCGGTTGAGATCGCCAAAAATAGTCTCAGTCAAGTTGACCAAATAATGTTTGGTTTGAGGTTAGTCAAAAATAACTTTAGTCAATGTTGACCAAAATAATTCAAGTTCAGGTCGATAAAAAATAATTCAAGTCCATGGTCCATTATGTTCGGTTAACTTTTAAATTTTAAAAAAGGATTGGAAGCATAAATGATTAAAATGAAACTTTTAATGCTTAATATACCAAAGTAAAATAACTATGAAGCATAATATACCAAAAGTGACATCAAGCCATTTTAAAATTTAAAAGATAACATAACATTAACGTTAATTGGAAAAATAACCAAAATTGGAAAAATAACCAAAATGATATGTTTCAAAAACATAAAAGACAAGAATGAAAATTTTAAAAGTTAATGTACTAAAAGTGAAATAATTACGAAACATAATTGATCAATAGTGATGTTAAGCCTAAAATTTATGAAAAAAGTGTAAAAGATAATTAAAAAAAAATCTTTGTACTCTTTAGGTATAAGATGAATCACAATATTATAAGGATATTTTGAAGTGAGATTAGTTTGGTAAGTGAACATAAGTTTGAGTCATAAAATTAGAATCAAACCTGATAATTTCAATCATTTTGTTTGTTGCATGTATCAAAATTGCCTTTCAAATTTTAGCTCCAATTCCATAAAATTGAACCATAATTAGTTTATATCAAACTTAATTTTTAATATATATCCTAAGAACTGTAACTAAGACAAAATTACATTTTAATATTTTATTTTGTATTGTTCATTATATTTACTAAATGAGGGAGGGAAATCGATTGGTGATTGAATTTTGCTGTGGTCATTCAAGACTAAGAAAATTGATGAAATGCCAGTTATTTTGCATTATCAGATCTAAATGATTTAATGGGATCACCAAACTGAGCCTCAATCAAAGACAAAGAAGTCATTGATGTTCTTTGTTGCCTCAGACTTGCATTGCAAGAGGAAAGTCCAAGTGAATCTGCTGTGATCATCTACCAGTGTTAGGAAAAATCTTAGTCCAGTACATTTGGGCTCATCATAAGGACCCCAAAATGTCACAATGCACCGAACAAATGTTAGCAGAAAAATTATTGTTAAAAATGAAAGTCAATTGATGTTGTCAGGCTAAAGGACAACATATTGAACAAGGAGCATAGGAAAATTCAGAACAAGTAAAATTCTATTCTCTGTTCAGTATATCAAAACATTTTCATATGACAGATGCCCAAGTCATCTTGAATGCCAAGTACAATGAGAAATCTAATTACAAACAGAATTAAAATGGTGTTTTAAAGAAACAAATGATGGGGTTTGTGAAGTTTGGAGGAGGTAGATATTATTCTTGAGTTCACTCTTGACAATCATCTTCAAAGACTTGTCCTAAATATAAAAGAGACCAGCAGAAAATAATACAACTGTGTAAATGAAAGCATACGAGTTCAACAAGGATCTTAAAGAAAAAAGATTGGAATGAAAGGAGGAAATGTAAAGGACACCATGTAACACTAATTTTGGTGAAATTTGAATAGTGTCAATTCTTAGAACTGGAACCTATCATTTGGTTAATTTTTGTTTAACGTATAAAAAATTATCAGAAATTTATAATAATTCACGTATATTGCTTAACCAATTAAGCTATAAAATTAATTTTTTTTATTTTTAATAAATTTCAATCAATAATAAAAATTTAAAGAGTGTGTTTAAGAAAATATATCAGAGAAAATGTTGATAACCCATGAATGTAAGGAAAAAACAAGAATAAAAGAATCAATTGATTAGTTTGAATAAAGTATCATTAGATTTCAAATCATAGAACCTAAGATCCAAGCTAGAATTGTCGTATTTCATTGATTAGGTTCAATTTGAACCTGAATACACAAACTATAGTAAACTAGTTTGCTTCAATTTATTGAATTCTTGCATTCATCCAATCCTATGAACCCCTTCTTATCCAGTTATCTGTCCCACTCATTGCTTTTGACTCGGCTTGGGATACATTGGAAATTACTTATAAGGATTATTGACATGTACCGGATAAAATTTGAAACGATATATTATTAAGAAGTTTCAAAATTTAATCAATTGTTCAATTAAATTTAACACCCTCAAAGCCTGCATATGATTTGAGCTACTAAAAGCAATTTATCAAAGCTAAATTAATTAAATGGTTTTCTGTACATTAATTTTCTCCTATTATTATATCTTGAGATTGGTGACTAGTTAAGTTTGTTACCTTATTTGAACTATATTTCCCAATAAAACATTCTCATAAGAAAGGGTTGGTGTTTGGATTTTCATGAAGGTGCGAACGGTTTAACCCTACTCATTCTCAGAAATCTTTTAAATACACCAAATTTGGAACAGAGGACGATAACATATTTTAACACACTAGAGAATGAGTGCATAGTCGTGGCAAGTAAAAGATGTAAGGATCAAACTTAGAAGGTTACATGAGAAAATAAATAGGAAGTGAAAGACTGATGAGATAAAAGTTGACCTCACATGCATTAGGAGAATAGGAGCAAAAGTTTTGAAGGATAAACAGGACACGTGTTGGCAAGTAGAAATAAATACAACGCCCCCATTAAAGAAAAAAGGAAGGGGCCAGCTCAAAAATGTCAACTCAGCGCGTTACTAAACATACACTCACTCCAATTGAATTTACTCAAGATCAACAAATAGACTACAAGGAAAATCCTTATTTCATAATTTTCTTTAAATAAACCATCAATTTTACTCTTATAATATTATTGAAATAATTATTCATTTAATCTTTATAGTTACACAAATTTTACCTTTTAATTTTTACATTTTAAATTAATCTCTTTTAATCTTGTACAAGCCTCTCATATCTATTTTGGTCCTTGTTGTTATACAATGGTAAGGACTAAAAGGTAAAATTTGTGTCACGACCAAAAGGGATTCAAAAGTGTTTGTACAAGATTAAAAGACATAATTTTTAAGTGTAACGATAAAAATAAAAAGTGAAGTTTGTGCAACCATAAAGATTAAATGAATAATTTTTTTACTGTTCAATGTTCACAAAATACACGTGGTAAGCTATGTGACACTCTAATACGCACGTCAACCTTCCATGTCAACCTTGACATAGGAACACGGACGTCTTGCCCTTAGTAGTCAGGCTTCCAAACTGACAAGTTATCTCTAACCACTTCATTATTTAAATATGTTGTAACTTTCTTATCTCGTTGCAGGTATTCAATTATCTATAAGCTACACATTATCTCTAAGTTATAATTATCTACAAGCTAGTAATTATCTGCAAGAGTTGTTATACCTCCGTAATAGACTCTACAAACAATGACCTGCAACTCCTACTCCATTCTATAAGTACCAAGTTCTATCTCACCCTTTTCATACTCACTCATTCTCACATAACTTAGATACTTACTTAGCATTAAAGTCTTTTATTTTGCAGGTCTCCCCTCTTGTCCTCTTAACAAAGGGTGCCTCAATCCAACGTGCGAGATCGTTGAACCCACCTTGGCCACGTCCACCCTGACTCAGCCAGCTCCAGATTTTGGTAAGTATATTTGGTGCCCACCATGGGACCGCGGTAAAACTTATCCCGTGGCTTCTCTTTCACCCATGGTTAGCATACGGTTTGGCCTCAGATGTAAGATCTCTTTTTAAGGTTCCAATCCTCGTCCAACAACCATGGCAGATATTGATACTCTCCAACAACTCCAAACCCGCATTGCAGAGATAGAGCGACGCCATGAGGAGGAGCTTAGAAAGCTAAAGGCTGGCCATGATCAATTGAAGGATCATGTGAGATGCCCCAAGAGCGACGAACACTATGCTCACACAATGCCTGAGCACACTCAAGGGGAATCACACCCCCAAAACACGTCAACACCCAAGATTATCTTAGTCTCTCCCACATACACCATCCTAAAGGGTGGACTACTCGTCAACACCCCCTTTGTCGACCGCATCATGGAAGCTGACATGCCCCTTGGTTGGAAACCACTCAACCTAGAACAATGCGATGGAACCATTGATCTAAATGAACATGTAGACATATTCCTCACCTAGGCGAATCTATACCCCAACGACGACACAATCATGTATTGTGTCATCCAAACGTCCCTCAAAGGTGCAACTTTAACCTGGTACGGAGGACTCCTCCAAGGTCCATCGACAGCTTCGACACCCTTATTGAACGCTTCGGTTCTCAGTACGTAACCAGCGGGTCACACCGCATGAGCTCTGCCACTTTAGCCAGTTTGCGACAAGCAGATGATGAATCTTTCTGAAAATTCATGGATAGGTTTGGACGCATTGTCATCCTGATCCGAAATCTCAACCCAAAGGTAGCACTACTCTCTCCTTACCCTACAATGGGGTAAATTTGAGGACAGTCTGTGCAAAAAACCACTTAGTAGCATGGACAAGTTTCGCGAACAAGCCAAAGGCTACATCCAGATGAAGGAGATGTCCAGGTTCAGAAACGAGGTTCGACAAGCCGAACAAAAGCGTGACAAGAGAGAAGGAGGTACCAAGACCGACTCACACAAGTCGGACAAAAGGCATAAGTTGGACAAGTGCCAGCCTCTCTCAAAAGGGGCCAGGCATGAGAGTTACACACCTCTAATTCCCAATCGCACTATTATTCTTGAGGAGGCCTTCAATGCGAAGGTACCCATAAAACTACCTTCAACATTTCCTTTCAGGCCGGAGTTAGACAAAACCAAATACTGTAGATGCCATCGCAACTATAGCCATACTACAAAAAATTATTAGGCCTTGAAAGATAAAATAGAAGAACTTATACATGCTGGGTATTTATCCCAGTTCGTCAAGAGGTCTAACAATCACCCAGTAGAAGCGAGACCCAAAGGACAACAAGAGAGTCAGCACAAAAATCACGATGCCAACAAAAAAGGGACAAATCAGAAGATCAAGGGATACAGAGCCACCACCAGCAAATACGAGAGTGACAACCTCCGCAAGAACAAGAAAATGAGCCCGCCCAACAAATCAGAGGTGTAATCAATACCATTGCGGACAGATTTTCCTGTGAAGGGAAATCCAATCTGTCTTGCAAATGTCACCTCCATGCCATCCAGGACATCGACATCAACTGTGTCGACCTACCATCACCATGAAGTCTCCTTCCTATCACTTTCACCGATAAAGACTTCAAGGGTATCAACCCTATCAACCAGGACGACCCCATGGTTGTCTCCATCGTAATCGCCAACTTCATGGTGTCCAAGGTCCTCATTGACCAAGGTAGCACCACGAATATACTGTACTAGAAAATTTTCCTGAGGCTTGAAGTCTCACCTGATACATTCTAGCCTCACTCTGGTCTACTCCTTGGCTTTGCAGGAGAAAAAGTAAAGACTAGAGGCTACGTCAACTTGAGAACCTCCTTCGGTCAAGGCCAGCTCTTAAGGAGCTTCATAATTAGGTATTTAATCAAAGATGTAGATACCTCATACTTGTCTTTGGTTAGCAGGAAAATGTTGAATAAGCTTGGAGCCATCGTCTCCACACCCTATCTTAAGATGAAATTCCCCACCTTAATGGGAGAGATCGTCACTGTCAAGGCAAATCAAAAGCAGGCACGATGCTATGCCGAAAGTTTGAAGGTGACACCTTATCCTCCTACTAGGGAGTTTGCCAGGCCTCACCCCGTAGCGAATGGTGACACTCAAGTCATAAGCATGGATGAAAGGTCTTCATTCTGAGCCCTGACTGTTTACCAAGCAAGCCTGGACGATGTATTTGATGTAAATCTGCGTAACGAGACTGTTGACAAAGGCCCAAAGCCTAGTGAAATTTAGTTGAAGTCACATTATATTTTTTTTTATCGAAGTCACCTTACTAAATTTTGATTGTGAAATTATATTTTTATTATTATAATAGAAATCAAATATATTTTTTTATGCACATTCCTTTCTTGATTTAAATGATTTATTGAATATTTTTCATAAAAATATGAACAAAAATTTTAACTTAACTTACTATTTAAAATATAACACAAAGATATTTCTTTATAAAGAAAAAACAAGAAGAAAATTTTAAATTTACACTAAATTCACAGGTACTAACATTTTTATTTGAGAATTTTTTTCCAATCAATGTTAAAATTTATTTTACATAATTAATATATATTTCATTCCTTATGGGGAACTTATATTTTTTATTATTATAATTTAAAGCTAATGTATTTTTTATGCACATTTATTTGATTTAAATGATTTATTGAATATTTTTCATAAAAACATGAACAAAATTTTTAACTTAGCTTGCCATTATAAAATATAGCACACGAAGATAAATTTTTTAATAAAGAAAAACACAAGAACAAAATTTTAAATTTACACTAAATTCACATGTATTGACATTTTTATTTAAGAATTTTTTCCAATCAATGTTAAAAGTTATTTTACATAATTAATAAATATTACCTAAAATCACAGATATTTTTTCCATGCAAAATTAGTGCCTCAAAATAATTTTTAAGCAAATAATTGTTCATTTTTTTTATTTCTTATCTTTTCACTTAAATAAATTATTCATGATTTTCATATATTTGGACAAATTTTAATTTTTCTTCTATGCATTGATATGTATATCCCAATATATTAAAATAAAATTTATATATATAAAATATAACATATAGGAATGAATATACTTTTTCTTATAAAAATAAGTAGCAATTTTGACGTAATATAATTCACAATGAAAAAAAAAATTATCTGGAGTGAAATTAATATTCAGATTATTATGGTGAATTATTTTTATTGAAATTAATTTTTTATGGTTGTTTCTTTCTTGATTTAAATAATTTGTTTTATTTCAGGAACATAAAATGTATGAATAAAAATATAACAAATGGGAATGAAGATTTTCATGAATATATGAAGACAAATTTAGACTTTAGTTACCGTATAAAATATATTAAATATAAAAACAGGAATAAAAAATATTTATGAAAAAAAAAATTGGAAAAATTACACTAAATTATTATGATAATTTTTTATTATCATAATTTTAATTTGAATGTAATTTTTTATGACTATCTCATTTTTATTTAAATATTTTAAAGAATATTTTATTATAGGAACATAGAAAGTATGAAGAACATATAACAAATAGAGATGAATATTTTTATGAAAATATGAAATAAAATTAAGACTTGATGTACCATATAAAATATATAAAACATAGCACACACAGGTTAACAAATTTTTATGAAAAATTAAAATAAAGTTACAAAAATAAAATTTTTTACTAAATATTTTTTTCCAAACAAATTCCAAATTTCTTTTACAGAAATAATATATATTTAATTACATAAAAAATCAAATTAAATCAGCATAATGACTATTATTTTTCCAAGCAAGATTAGTATCTGAAAGTAATTTTTAAACAAATAATTAGTTATTTATTTCTTTATTATATTCTAACTTAGATAAATTATTCATGATTTTCTTTAACTTCGATTTTTTTATTTATGCATTGAAAAGTTAATGTCAATATATTAAAATAAAAATTCTGTATAAATTATAACACTTAGAGATTAAATTTTTCTTCTTATAAAACACAAGTAGAAATTTCCACATAATTTACGTAAAAGAAAAACTTACTTGTAGTCAAATTAATCTATATTATTATGTTGAAATTATACTTTTTATTATAGTAATGTTAATTTGAATGTATTTTTTATTACTATCTCTTTCCTTATTCAAATAATTTATTAAATTTTTTTATTTTATTATCTTAGAAAGTATGAAAAAAAAATTATAACAAACGGGATGAATGTTTTTCATGAATATATGAAGAAAATTTTAAATTTAATTTATCATATAAAATATAATACACGTGAATAAACATTTTTTTCAATCAAAGTTAAAATTTCTTAGATGAATATTTTTTATTTGAATATTGTTTTTATTCATAAAGGTAAGTATACTTTTTCATATAATGGAGATTAACATTTTACATAATGCCATATTAATATTTAAATTATTATAGTGAAATTATATTTTATTATGAGAATATAAAGATAAAATTATAACACATTATATTATTTACAATACAAATTTCAATTATAAAATTTAGAACGATTAATCGCGTGAAACACACCGGTCAAAATCTAAAATAAGGACAAAATAATGCAGAGATAAATATAAAAGAATGATATTTGAGTGCGATAGAATAGAAGAAAGTGAATGTAAGATATAGTTCATTTTCTCCAAATACCGTCTTTTATGGATTACCGTACGGCATTCTCTATTTCCAACAAGATATAGTGATACTCTTTGTTCTTTTTTTTCATAAATGTGATACTCATTACTCTCAGCAGCAAAAAAGTCCTCTCTAGGTGGGGGGAGTTGATTTTGCAGTGTGCTATCTGAGACCGAGCCTTTGGTTTGGTTGGTGAGAAATTTGGCTTAAGTTAGGGACTTCAAAAGTTCTTTAAATAGACTTTGTTGATTGAAAGTTTCATGAACTTTGATGTTGAAAATTGAACTGTGGATACTTCATTTCTGTAGTTAAGGTCAAGCTTCCTTGTTGAATTTTTCGCTTTCTGTTTGCTTTTGTTTGAATTGTAATGCTTTTGAGTTTGTTCTCTTATGTGTTGGTTTTAGATTCATATAGAAGGGGCTGGCTTGAGGGGGTGAATTTGGTGATTGTGAAGTGACTCAATCAAATTCAAAGGACTCATGGCAGCAGAGCTGGTGGGTGGGGCATTTCTCTCAGCCTTCCTTCAAGTGACATCAAAGACTACTTCCATGGAAGGAAACTCATGGATGAGATGCTCAAAAGGCTAGATATTGTGCTGAATTCTATCAACCAAGTGTTGGAGGATGCTGAGGAAAAGCAGTACAGAAGCCCTAATGTGATGAAGTGGCTTGATGAGCTTAAAGAAGCTATATATGAAGCAGAGTTGCTGTTAGGCGAGGTTGCTACGGAGGCGTCACGACAGAATCTGGAAGCTGAATTTCAGCCTGCTACTAGCAAGGTGCGGGGCTTCTTCATGGCTTTGATTAATCCATTTGACAAAGAAATTGCATCTAGGGTCAAAGAATTACTAGAGAACATAAATTTTTTGGCAGAGCAAATGGATGTGGTAGGACTGAGAAAGGGAATTTGTGCTGGCATTGAAGTTGGAAACTCCCCAAAAGATTGCCAACTACATCCTTGGTGGATGAATCCACCATATGTGGTAGAGAGGGTGATAAAGAGGAAATAATGAAAGTTTTACTTTCAGATAATGTCACATGCAATCAGGTGCCAGTAGTTAGTATAGTGGGTATGGGAGGGATAGGTAAGACCACCCTTGCACAGCTTGTGTATAATGACCAAACGGTACAAGATCAATTTGACCTTAAAGCTTGGGTCTATGTTTCACAAGATTTTGATGTTGTTGCTCTTACAATAGCGATTCTTAAGGCACTTCGATCCTTAGCAGCATAAGAAAAAGACTTGAATCTGCTTCAACTTGAATCGAAGCAAAGACTGATGGGAAAGAAATTTTTGCTTGTTTTGGATGATGTTTGGAATGAAAACTATTCGAGTTGGGAGGCACTACAAATTCCCTTCATTTATGGATTTTCAGGAAGTAGGATTCTTATTACCACTCGTAATGAGAAGGTAACATCAGTCATGAACTCCTCCCAAATACTTCATTTAAAGCCACTGGAGAAAGAAGATTGTTGGAAGCTATTTGCAACTCTTGCATTTCATGATAAGGATGCCTGCAAATATTCAAATCTTGTATCAGTTGGTAGTAAAATTGTTGACAAGTGTGGAGGATTGCCTTTAGCCATAAGAACATTGGGAAATGTCTTGCAAGCAAAATTCTCCCAGCATGAATGGGTTAAGATATTGGAAAGTGATATGTAGCACTTATCAGACAATGATAGCAGCATTAACCCCGCTCTGAGATTGAGTTACCATAATCTTCCTGCCTATCTGAAATGTTGTTTTGCTTATTGCTCCTTATTTCCCAAAGGTTGAGTTTGACAAGGATCAGTTAATCCAGTTGTGGATGGCAGAAGGTTTGTTGAATTTCTGGCAAATAAATAAGAGTGAAGAAGAGTTAGGTGCTGAGTTCTTCAATGATCTAGTGGCAAGGTCTTTCTTCCAACAATCAAGACGCCATGGTTCTCACTTCACTATGCATGATCTTCTTAATGATTTAGCAAAATCTATCTTAGGAGATTTTTGTTTACAAATAGACAGAAGTTTTGAGAAAGATATAACAAAGAGAACATGCCACATTTCATGCTCTCACAAATTTAACCTTGATGATACATTTTTGGAGCATATTTGTAAGTATAACAGACTCCTTTGTCTTATGGAACTAAAATGAGAAATTGGCAGATGAGGTTTGATAAACAGAAATGAACGTGTTTTGTTTTCTAGAATAAAACATTTGCGTGTGTTATCCTTTAATAGTTGTCTTCTCACAGAGTTAGTTGATGATATAAGCAATTTGAATCTTTTGCATTATCTAGACCTTTCCTACACTAAGATTAAAAGATTGCCTGACTCCATTTGTATGTTGCATAATTTGCTGACACTATTATTAATATGGTGCTATCATTTGACAGAGCTCCCCTTAGATTTGCACAAGCTTGTCAACTTGCGTCACCTTGATGTTCGTATGAGTGGTATAAATAAGATGCCAAACCACATAGGAAGCCTGAAACATCTTCAGACCCTGGATAGTTTTTTTCATCAGGAAGCATAGTGGGTTTGATGTTAAGGAGTTGGGGAATCCTAACAATCTCCAAGGAACACTTTCAATTTTCAAGTTAGAAAATGTTACTGATCCTACAAATGCCATGGAAGCTAATAAGAAAGATAAAAAGCATTTAGAAGGATTAGTGTTGGATTGGGGTGACAAATTTGGAAGGAGCAATGAAAACGAGGACAAAATAGTCGAAGGGCATGTGTTGGAGTCTCTTCATCCAAATGGTAATTTGAAAAGGCTAACTGTTTTACGTTATGATGGAACCATTTGAGCAGCTCCCCTCTCTGAAGGAGCTTTCCATTTCATGCTTTTATAGGATAGAGGTCATTGGTCCTGAGTTTTGTAGTAATGATTCCTCACATGTTTCGTTCAGATCTCTTGAAATTTTGAAATTTAAGGAAATGAGTGCATGGAAAGAATGGTGCAATTTTGAAGGTGAAGGTTTGCCTTGTCTTAAAGAGCTTTCTATAAGGCGTTGTCCTGGGTTGAGAAGGTCCCTACCTTGACACCTCCTTCTTTGCAGAAATTGGTAATTTATGAATGCCAACACTTGGAGGATTCAGTTCCCAAGGCTGCTAGTATTCATAAGCTAGAGTTGCGTAGATGTGAAACAATTTTCCTAAAAGATTCGCCATCCAGCTTGAAAAGGGCCTCAATTCAGGGAACTCATCTCATTGAGTCCTGCCTAGAGCAAATTATGCTAAACAATGCAGAAATTGGTAATTTATGAATGCCAACACTTGGAGGATTCAGTTCCCAAGGCTGCTAGTATTCATAAGCTAGAGTTGCGTAGATGTGAAACAATTTTCCTAAAAGATTCGCCATCCAGCTTGAAAAGGGCCTCAATTCAGGGAACTCATCTCATTGAGTCCTGCCTAGAGCAAATTATGCTAAACAATGCCTTTCTTGAAGAATTGAAAATACATTACTTCCATGGTCCAAATCTAAAAGGGCCTATGCTGGATTCTCTTGGCACTCTATCTTTAGCAAGCTTGTCTGCTAATCTTCGTTCTCAACATTTCTAGAAGATTTCTAACCCTAAATTCGTCCAGCTAACATCCAGCTCACCTGGGCTAAGAGTTAACTTCAACCCTAAGCAAGCCACTCGCCTGGGCGAGTAGATACCTTCAGGCCTAAGCAAATAGCTCGCCTGGGTGAATTTCCCTACACTCAATGGTTGTTTTCTATAAATAGCCATGTAAGGGAAGAGAAAAAGGAGGTTCAGAGCTTAAGAAACTCAGGAAAAACGCAAAAAAAAAAGAGAAGAAGAAAAGCAAAGTCGAGGCGCTGTAGAATTGTGACCGTGGATCATTTCCTTCGCCATTTCTCTTGTTAGTCTTGTGCCCTGCGCAACGATCGATTTTTTTTTTATTAATGATTGAATGTAATCTTTGTACCCTTATGGGTCCCTTGTGATATTATGTATGTATTAATCTTTTTTACTCATTATTGGTAATTTCATTTTACTCGTAATGTTTGATTCTAGTTGATCACTAGTGTCATGAAATTGAATTTTAAGTGAGACTGGAAGGTAATATTAGAATTTGAACCGAATGATTTTACTTGTTATGTTACGTTGCTAGGAATAAAGTATAACGTTTTGATTGCAAAGAGCACGAGAATATAATTATAATGTTGGGGTGTTTACTGCATATACGAGGGATCGTTATTTAGTAAATATTCTTAGGTTCCAAGTGCGAGAAATCGACTTGGGATAACTATGTATGCATCAGTAATGTTAGAAAACGGTTTGTATATGTTAATCTTATTAGGATACTAAGGGTATGAGCGATGAAATACAATCCTATGTTTTCTTGAATTAATTTAAGTCGTTTTCGTAATTTACGTATTTTTGACGCACTAAATTCTGTTATTTCCGTATTTTCCGTTATTTTCGTATTTATGTTATTCCCGTGATTCCACTATTTTTACTATTCTTTTATTTTAAGTTGTCACACTAAGTCTTGGACTTGCCTGACAATACTCCTAGAGTGTTGTGTTTTCATAACACACGACGCTGGGTCTTGGACTCGCCTCGCGTGCTCGAAGATATTCATCATATTCATAATAGGTGGATACGAAGGATATCCAACCAATAAACAAAACCAAATAAAAAAAATCAATTCACAACCAAACTTCTTTTCATTAAATATCACTTGAGATTGTTTCAAGTTCCAATGTCTTAACAACTCTTTGTTTGCAATTAAAATAAATGTTTCAAAAAAAAAAGGATAAAATCAATTTAACACACAAACATTTTTACCTAAAGAACTACGTAGGTCTGATTTCCTCATTGCACCTGAGGATATGTAGAAGCAAGGGCAACACCTTTGTTGATTTGAAAAAAAAAAATACAAAAAATCCATCGCTCTTTGGAAAATAAATAATTTTGAAGTCACATTATTTTTATGGCACACTCAATTACAGGTTGTCGTACTTTATGACGGACGCGTAGGGTGCTAGCACCTTCCCTATGCGTAAACAACTCCCGAGCCCTTTCTTTTCAAAATTCGCAGACTTTCTTTTTTTATTTTTCTAATGTTTCCTTAAATAAACGTTGATGGCGACTCTATCTCATTTTCTTCTTCGAAAACAAATCGCACTTTTATTTTCTTTCGTCATCCCGTCGTCATATAGGTTGCGACAGATGGCGACTCCACTAGGGAATCGTTAGAGAATCAAGTCATTTAATCGAGCGTGCAATTTCATCAAGATTTTTTCTATTTTATTTTCCTTTTTTATTTTATTTATTAATATGCCTTGCTTCCGTTCATTATTGTTCTCGTTTCATTCTTTTTCTCATTTTCGTTGATCTCGCTTCTTTTATCCGTTGTTATGCTATTGCGTGCATATATGCTGCTGTTATTTTCTCCGTGTGTATGATTGGGTTTATTTATTGCTTTATGGGTTGAAATAATTGTTATTGAATCCTAGGGTGGACGACACCTACTATACCTGTCTGGAAATTTTCTGGTTGTTTTGCAGGCAGGGTTGGATAGTTATCTAGTTTGCTCCACTCACACACTTCACCTACATCTTATCACACACTATGAGATGATGGGCCCTATACCCGAGTCTGAGTGAGCCATAGGGAGTGGAGGTCTAACGAGTGTCACACTGGGTCTTGGACTCGCCTGACTATCATGAGCCCTCATCTAGAGTTTCCTTCTCGAGTAACACATCACCGCTGGTAGGTCATCTACTGTCGCATATGTTGTTACAAAAAGGGTTGCTAGCTCTAGAGGCCGGTGAGACTTGTTTAGAGCTACCCATGGAAAATGTCATTGATAGTGGATCCTTAGATCTATGTCGTTAGGCTTCCAAATTAGGGACACATAGCTTTCTTGTTCTTTGTCTTAAATTTTTTTCCTTGCTCATACGCATTAGGTTTCTTTCTTTGCATACAATGCATGTCGTATAAGTTAAGATTTTTCATATCATAGTTAGTCATTCACGTCATATTCATTGCACATCTTATGGCATCATGTTAGTATGATTCAACGCATTTTGTTCATCTTCCTCACACATATTGCCCATGCCTTGTATGTCCAGGCATTCTCATGATAATGCAACATTTATCCATGCGACGGAAACATGGCATCCTTTTGCATGATGGTGCTCATTGGGTTAGCGAATGTTAGCTCATCACCTCTAAAAAGGGGGGGGGGTGAAGGCCTTTTATGGATATTAAAAATGATTTGCACAATCAAGCGAGGAGTTTTTGTTCCCATCGCTCTTCGTGTTCATTAATCATAGCTCTGGCTCATTCATTGCATTCTTTCCTTAAAATCAGAAAATTAACCATTGTAACCAACAAGAAAAGCCACGCCTTACGACACCCTTATCGGGCGCGTGCCAAGACCAAGATAATGAGTGAAATAGAGCAGGAGCAGGAACAAATGAAGGCCATGAAGGGGCAAATGAAGACAATGATGGAGGCGATGATGGATATGAGGAAGACAATGGAGGTTAACGATGTTGCAGTTGCTGCTACCAGTACCACTACTGAGAGGGACCCAACTCACCCATCCGTTTTTAATCAAGAAAGTCACCTAGTGTCAGATGTGGAAGGTCAAGGAGGTGCGACAAACATTTATGGGGTTCATGAAGCTTTCTTATTTTCCACTACTTACTTGCAAGGATGTATGATGCCCTACACCTCCAAGCACAACTATCGTTATCACAAATGACAATTAGCTTTGTTGGGTTCAATAGTTTTGTCTTGTAGTTAGCTCCTTTGCTCATGTGACACTGTTGCAAAACATGTTGTACTTCTTGTTTTGTTAGAAATGCATCCCTTTAAAGAGAATGCCCACTGGATGTTGGTTTTTTTCGTGATCAAGGCTATGGTCGTATTCAGAATCTTCAAAATTATGCATGTGTGGTGGTATGTAATATGATGGTGGTACAATTGCTATTGGTGAAACAAGCTCAACTCTTCCTCATGATCTTCCTGGGGTTGATTGTGTTGAACTTCGTGTTCGTCCTCACTAAAGCAATTGAGTTCTTTGTTACGTAAGTCAGGCTCTACTATAAACTCAGGCTCATTTGGTTGGGTTGATCGGGTAGGCTCTACTATAGGGGCACTCAAGTATGGTTGAAGTTGATCCTCGTTAACATCAAAAGTTTGTGAGCCTAACAAATTGGTGGAAAATGGTGCAAAAAGAAATTGAGTAAAAAAAGATATATGTAGCTAGATGTTTGCATACAATTCAATGCATGAAAGAATCTCATGTTGGCAAACAACAGAAATCATACCTTTGACATCTTCATTGCCAATAAGTTGCATTGTTGTAAACTTGAGCATTCCACGTCCCACTACTTGTGGGTATTAGAATGAAATATTGCATACTTCGTCTAGTGGTTGAAGTCGGAGCCTTTGATGAATTTTTCTTTTCAAGGCTTCAAGTGTGAGACATCTCTTTGTTTGAAAGAATATCGGGTGGGGGCATTGAAACATATCCCCTTCATCTGTTTTGATTATTTGACCATTGTAGTGCACTAATCAATTGACAGATAAGGAAGACATGATGTGTAATAGAAAAATAATAGAGAAAGAAATATGACAGAGGGTTTGTGTTTGCAAATTTGGAAGAAAGTAATAAAGAAAGAAAGTGTTATGTGGATGTGTTAAACGAAGGTGAATATGACTTCTATATATAGGGGTAAGGATTAAAGGTTTATGGCCTAGGGTTAGGGTTAGGGTTTAAAGCATTGGATTCCCTGGCGTGAAGCAAAAATGTGTCTAATGCACTAGCAAAAAGCAAAAGTATTTTTGACCTAGGGTTAGAGTTATGGTTATGGATAGTGTCCATGGTTTATTTAATATACTAGGGTTAGGGTTTATGTGATAGACATATGGATTGAGGCCGACAATAAGGGATAAAACAAGAAAAATTTACTAAAACTTCAACATTTCAATCTAGGAGGACAATTTTTGGCACTTAGACTATTATTTTCATCGGCTATTTTGGTTAAAATAATGTTTCATTCCCATAGTTTTCATCGGCCTATTAGTTCTTTTTACCTTAATATGGAAAAAGTTTGTGAATGCTTTAAGAAATACCTTAGTACCTATTGTGACCTCTATGTGTACCTGGTCATGTCATAATATGATTGATGTCCATGTGTGTTCGTAGAATGCGTGATAGGATCTCTCACCCTGAGTTGGCTCTTGTTGTGGTTTTGATGATTAATGTTTAGTATGTTTCCAGTTAAGTTGAATTATGATGTGTATTATAAGGTTGTTATAGACCCTTGGGCATCATGTTTCGAGCTAAGAGTTTTGTTATGCATTTTAGTTAGATGAAGATGACCCTTAGAGTATGCTACGTCTAGGTGGAAGATAAATACAAATCCTTCTTGGGCAGAAGTTGTTTTGAGATGAGAGGAAACCTAAGATTAAGATGAAATGTTCTTAACTAGTAGTCAAACCAAAAGGTTATTTTAGGACTCATTGGATTAACCTTAATGCTTGTTAAAGATGACTCGAGTAAGTTTAAGCTTTCTGGTGAAATTTATATAAGGAGTAAAACTTAAGTTTGAACAATTTTATAGAAGTGAGAAGTGATTTGTTTTGCTCATTCAGTTAGTATCACGAGGACATCTTAGAGTTGGACCGTTACGATTTCTTGAAGCAAGACTTATGAGTCAAGTATACGAAAGTGAGAAAGATCATGTTGAAGGAAGAGGCTTAGACTCAAGGGTAGGCAAATCATGTATTCTCGATAGTCATTGTGAACTAGGATTGATGGAGCGTGAAAGTCTCAACATTTTTTCTCTTTCTTCTTTTCTTGAAACGTCCCATGTTAAAAAAAAAAAAAGGGTCGATCATGTGTTTAGTCGCGTGTTCTTGTGTATATTTGTTTGTTTCAAATTGTTATTCGTGTTTCCTCTGATATTACCCTAATCCAAATAGTATGTCTTTTACATTCTATTATAGTTGAGATGTCACTCTCGTGAGAAGACTTACTTATGAAATACTATCATTGAGTAAACGAGGATCACCGAATTTAGTTGTTAAGTGCAGAGGAGTCTTGTGATCGGAGTAACGGAAAAAGAGTTTCAACTAGATACACAACTTGATATTGAGAATCATATGCGAGATATCTTTTTCTCGATCTTTCAGCAAGTTTCGGGGACGAAACTTATTTTAAGAGGGGTGGAATTATAACATCCCATTTTTTTCATAAATAAATTTAAAAAGTTTTTTAGTAAAAATAATAAAAATAAATAAATAGAGTAAATAATAGGTCGTAAATTCCCCAAGTTATAAATAGCAACATGTTAGGTTTTTCAGACTGACTCCTCAGCCTCTCATTTTCGTTTTTTCCCTTCTCCTTTCAAAACCCTTTCTTTTTCCCACAGCCCACAAAACCTATCTCAGAAAAATGATGATCTCGGACTCATTCACCGTTGGATCATCGTGAAATTTGAGTACCACGTTTGCAACCCAATTTCAAGCATTCGCACCGTTGGGAATTGCAAAATCATATCTGAGCTTGGAGTAAAACCTTTCTCATTGTAGCCTTTTATTTTCCCGCAGAAACCCAAAATTGTCTCGGTAAAACTAGGATCCCGATTTCGTTAACCGTTGGATTTTCATGAAATTTGGATATGTTGTTCGAAATTCAATTTCTCACATTCTCACCGTTGGTATTTGCGAGATAATATTTTTGGTGGGAGAAAAAGGAATCGCATGAAAACAGTACAAGTGGAGGCTTCAATTTCTTTTCCGTCTCTCTGACGTTCGAGAATTCTATCGGAGCAGTCGGAGGAAAAACTGGAGGAATCTCAGGGAACCGCTAGAGATGCTGCTATCATTGTCGAAAGACACGTGAGTCTGCTTAGAGGTAAGGGATGAGTTATTCACAATTGAGAGTTAGTGAGAACATGTGTAGGGATCCTTAGAGAACTAAATTTGGGTTTATTTTGGGATGTTTATTGAATTATAATTTTTGTTTATGATTATGAATATAATATTATTGTGTTATATGTACCAATTGATGTCCTGATTAGAATTGATTGATAAACTTGAGTGCTTTTGATGTCTTTGTGTTTAACCCATGATTTTGATTAATTGATTTTGATACAATTGTGAGAAACTATTTCAGAGGTTTTACATCCCATGTTGTGATAAAATCTTTTGTATAAATTGTTATGTTGAGGTTATGAAATGATGATTCAAACTGTGAGTATGTGATAAATTGAACATGTGACAGATGATGAAATACATGTGTATTGAGATGAGATGTGTGTATTGAGTTGTAAACTATGAACTGTGCAATCACACAATTGTAAGACCCTTTAAGGGCGATGAGTATTGTGATGGGATCCACTGTGAAAACCCGACGAGTTAAAATTATTTTGAAAACAATTGAGTAAATGTGTGTATTGCATAGTTCATAGGTAAAGTGTATATGATTCATGAGGTGTGATAACATGTTAAATTGAGATTGTACCATTGTGATTGGGATTAAGTGTATGTGATAAATTGAGTATGTATATGATTGGGATATATATGTGCATTAAGGTGTTGTGTGCATTGAGTTGTGAACTATGAATTGTACAATCACACGATCATAAGTTCCTTCAAGGGCGACGAGTTAATGCTAAGTCACTTGGTGACGAGTTGATGCTAAGTCCATTTTTGGGCGACGAGTTAATGTTAAGTCCCTTTAAGGGCGACGAGTTAATGATAAGACCCTTAAAGGGCGACGAGTTAAAATTATTTTGAGAACAATTGAGGAGTCGTGTGGTTTGTACAATTCATAGATAGAGTCTGTGTGCTAAAATATTTTCTGGGTTAGACCTGAATCAGGAGGGAGAGGTCCTGACGGACTCTTCGGAGTGTAGGCCTTGGGGGTCACACGGTTTGAGTGCTCCTTTAAGCCTATGTTGATCCCATATGGTTGGAGTATTCTCGCAAAACACTGTGACCCTGACTGGTCTCCCTATGATATTATCTAGTGAGAGTGACTTGACTTGCTAGTTTGTGGTTTGTCTTCTCATGTACTCCTAGGCGCCCGACGAGGTTTTTCACTGACATGGTACCACATTGCATATAGGCTTGAGTCTTAGCATAACTGTTTCATGCGCTTGCTAATTGTTTATTATGAAATTGATATGTTATTATGTCTTGATCAGAGCGTGTGATTCTTGTGTAATGTGATTGATGATTGAAAAGTGTGATTGATGGATGAAAAGTGAACTTTGAATGACAAAGTGGTGGAATTACGTGTAAGTAGGTTTTATTTGGTTTATATGATATGTATATTTAGCTGTCTTGTTTCTCTATTAGTTAGGAATGTGATAATTCACTCCCTGTGTGTTGTTTGTGTTTGGATCCTGTGATGATTTTGAACTTTGTGTTCGGGGGAACAGATGACTAGGTGAATTGCTTTAAGGAACATTATGTTGAAGGACGTCAAGACACAACGCTCTGATATAATGTGACAGTGAGACATAAGTTTTTATATTAGTTGCATGATGTTAGTCTATTTTATTTTATTTCACTGATTTAATAAAATATCTATGTAAATTTTGACGGCCTTATTTTGAGCCGAATATGTTTTAATAAGTTTTAATTGATAATAGTGAAGTGAATGTGAACATTTTATCCGTGTGAATTTGATTACTAATATTTTTATATATTTTGTTTATTTATATATATATCGGGGTAGAGGGTGTCACACCAATCACTGAATATGTCGTTGTCGTGAACCACACGTGTCATCTCCTTAACAAAAAAATTTCTTCTTTAAAGAAAAAACTTAAAAGTTTATTCTATTAAAAAATGCTAAATCTAGTTCCATTCGAGTATTTTAAAATAATTGGTCAGAACTCAGAAGCATTTTTTTTCATCTACTTCAATTTAGATAAACTTAGTTTTATTTAAGGATTAATTATTTTTTAAAAAAATAATATTCTACATAAATTATATATTTTATAAATTAATATATAAATTTGTAAAATAAAAAATTAACAGAAGTTAAAACAAATAAAAAATAAATTAATTTTTTAAAAAAAAATACTTATTTATTGATTACGAATTTTTTTATTTGTTTAGTCTTTTGATCATATATATATATTTTTTAGTTTCGGTATCAAAATATTTTATAATTTTTATTCGAGTAATTTTTATGAATTTTTAGTCACTATTATTAGTTAATATTATATTTTTATAGGTAAAATTACTATAAAATAAATATATAAAGAATAAAAATATGTTTATTTTCATATTCTTATGTATTTAAATCAACGTATAAAAATATTTTAACTCTACAAAAAATGAAAAAACAAAATATATGCAAAAAAAATAACAACATATACAAAAAAAAAATTATTTTCAGTTTTAAAAAAATAAATATAGATAATTAAAAAATAAAAAAATATAAATAAAATGCATTAAATAATAAAAAACCAAATAATTTTATTTTTAAAAAAAATCATTTTAGAAAAAAAAATTATTTCTAAAGTATTGTTAAAAAAAACTGTCAAGTAAGAAAGGAATCAATTTTTCATCTTACATAATAATTTATATCATTTATGTAAATAAAAACTGGATTGTTATATTTGAATAAATGTTTGTTTTATTTATATTATTTGAATAAAAAAGCCTATCATTGAATATGTGGTTGTCGTGAACCACTCGTGTCATCTCCTTAACTAAACAATTTCTTCTTTAAAAAAAAAATAAAACTAAAAAGTTTATTCTATTAAAAAATGCTGAAACGAGTTCCACGCGATTATTAAAATAATTGGTCAGAACTCAGAAGCCGTCAAAGTCTGTAAGAAATTAAGACCAGACAGTCAGCGAGCAACAGAAAAATAACTATGCATATCAGTGACCGAAAAATAATACTAATAAAAGTAAATGTATAAGATAAATAGATTTTTAAATTATTTATATTTTTTATAATAATAGATAATATATTTAATTTTACACATAAAATTGATAATAAATATTTTTATTAAATTTATTGTCAATTAAAAATCAAATATTTAAATTGATAATATATTAAATTTTTAAATCATCTTTTTCTTTTGCAGATAATTAATAATGTTTCTATTTTTATCTTACTCATTGTTTCCTGCATTTTTATTTACATAATATATTTCTGATTTTTTATGTATTTTAATTATTTCTCTTTATATATATGGGTGAAAATAAATTATACTCTGAATTTCTTATTTATTATAATTGAAAATACTCAACCAACTTTAATGATGAGATTCACACAGGAGACAAATCACGTCGGTAGAGCAATGAAAATTAGAAATTTTTCTTACTTTCTCTTTTTGTATTTAATTAATTAATTAATTTATTTTGTTGTTGTTGTTGTTATTATTATTATTATTATTATTATTATTATTATTATTATGTGTTGTTGATTTAACTTTAGCAGGTGTGTTTATTTTTTATCTTATTAACTTTTTAACTTATTATATACCCTTTTTGATGTTTTATTTTTTAAATCACCTTTTTCTTTTTCAGTTAATTAATAATGTTTCTATTTTTATCTTGCTGATTGTTTCTTGTATTTTTATTTACATAATATATTTTTGATTTTCTGTGTATTTTAATTATTTCTCTTTATATTTATGGGTGAAAACAAATTATACTCTGAATTTCTTATTTATTGTAATTGAAAATAGTCTACCAAATTTTTTCTTACTTTCTCTTTTTGTATTTAATAAATTAATTTATTTATTTTGTTGTTATTATTATTATTATTATTATTATTATTATTATTATTATTATTATTATTATTATTATTATTATTATGTGTTGTTGATTTAACTTTAACAAGTGTGTTTATTTTTAATCTTATTAACTTTTCAACTTATTATATATCCTTTTTGATATTTTATTTTTTAAATCACCTTTTTATTTTTCAGTTAATTAATAATATTTCTATTTTTATCCTTCTGATTGTTTTTTACATTTTTATTTACATAATATATTTCTGATTTTCTGTGTATTTTAATTATTTCTCTTTATATCTATGGGTGAAAACAAATTATACTCTGAATTTCTTATTTATTGTAATTGAAAATACTCTACCAACTTTGATATTGAGATTCACACGGGAGACAAATCACGTCGGTAGTGCAATGAAAATTAGAAATTTTGCTTACTATCTCTTTTTGTATTTAATAAATTAATTAATTTATTATTATTATTATTATTATTATTATTATTATTATTATTATTATTATTATTATTATTATTATTATTATGTGTTGTTGATTTAACTTTAGCAAGTGTGTTTATTTTTTATCTTATTAACTTTTCAACTTATTATATATCCTTTTTTATGTTTTATTTTTTAAATCACCTTTTTCTTTTTCAGTTAATTAATAATGTTTCTATTTTTATCTTGCTGATTGTTTCTTATATTTTTATTTACATAATATATTTTTGATTTTCTGTGTATTTTAATTATTTCTCTTTATATTTATGGATGAAAACAAATTATACTCTGAATTTCTTATTTATTGTAATTGAAAATAGTCTACCAACTTTAATGCTGAGATTCACACGGGAGACAAATCACGTCGGTAGTGCAATGAAAATTAGAAATTTTCCTTACTTTCTCTTTTTGTATTTAATTAATTAATTTATTTATTTTGTTATTTATTATTATTATTATTATTATTATTATTATTATTATTATTATTATTATTATTTTTATTATTATTATTATGTGTTGTTGATTTAACTTTAGCAAGTGTGTTTATTTTTTATCTTATTAACTTTTCAATTTATTATATATCATTTTTTATGTTTTATTTTTTAAATTATTTTTTTTCAGTTAATTAATAATGTTTCTATTTTTATCTTGCTGATTGCTTCCTGCATTTTTATTTACATAATATATTTTTGATTTTCTGTGTATTTTAATTATTTCTGTTTATATTTATGGGTGAAAACAAATGATACTCTAAATTTCTTATTTATTGTAATTGAAAATACTCTACCAACTTTAATGCTGAGATTCACACGGGAGACAAATCACGTCGGTAGTGCAATAAAAATTAGAAATTTTCCTTACTATCTCTTTTTGTAATTAATTAATTAATTTTATTATTATTATTATTATTATTATTATTATTATTATTATTATTATTATTATTATTATTATTATTATTATTATTATTATGTGTTGTTGATTTAACTTTAGCAAGTGTAGTGTGCTACGATTCACAGGGTAGTGTGCTTATTAGATAAAAGCATTCTGAGTGCACATGCTCTGATGCATTTGTTTTTCATCTTTTCTAGACTTTAGAATGTCATGTCTCTTGATAATTGATTATCTAATTTTGAATTTTGTCATTAAGTTAGGCCATTTTTTTATATAATCTTGGACTGCTTTGGTCGTTCAACTTCTTTGTAAGGAAAGAAAAGAAGAATAGTTTCAAATAGGTAGGTTTCCTGTTTTTGGGATTTATTGTTCTTTATTATTAGTAGTACTACGAATTTATTGTTTAGTAAACTGAACATTGTTGATGGAGGCATATTGTTGTCTACTCTGCTCATCTTACACATTCTCTGTTATGCTCATCTCATATTTATTTGTTGCTTATTCCAGTGCTTATGTTTTACAGACCATGCAATATCCATGTTCTGTTTTCAGATTTACTTGATTAGAAAAAAAAAACTTATTCCACCATGTTGTGACCTTTCAATATTTTTGCTTCTAATTATTGAACATTTTAGTTTTTTAAAGTTACGGGGAAAAGTTTTTTGTTTTTTCCTAACCTTTGTGTTTTGCATTTTCGTTTCCCACAAAATTATCCTTCTTCACTAAATAAGAAAGCCAATAGTAACATAAGCAATGAATTCTCTCATTCCCGTCCTGCATTTGGAAAACAACAGCACAGAGTAAAAAAAAGAAATAAAATATACAAAAAATTAAAGATTAAACAAAAATTGTGGATTTTTAAAGATATAAAAACCAAATATTTATATTTTGCAATAAAGAAATCATAGTTGTGAATTTTTAAAAATAGAATAATCAAATATTTTAATTATAAAATAAAGAGATCAAATTGTAGATTAAATAAAATTAAAAAAACATAATTGCATTTAAGTTTAGCAAATTTTAACTATTAAAATGTTATATGTTTAAATTAATTTAACCTGCATATTATTTTACATTCAAATTGCTAGAATAGTTTTTTAACTTTAAATTACAAAGAACATTAACTTTGTGTCTCATAATCATATACATAACTAAAATTGTTCTAAAACATTATTTTTTATACATGATTATACTTTTTTTTGCTGAATTAGATTAAAATTGATTTAGGATAAGAAAAGGTTATTTTTAAATAATATTATTTATAGAGATTGCAAAATTATTTAACATAACAACAAATTATTTTTATAGATTGAAACATTTTTTAAAACAAAGACTAAAACTCTTTCTCTGTCCTGTTGACACCTGTCTACTGACTATTTTCTGTCCTGTTTACACCTGTTCATCTCTTTCTATTATACAAGCAACAAGCTCCTTATGCTTGCTTCTTTGCTCAAAAGCAAGACCCTCTTTTATGCTTTCGGTCCACCAATATTTTTTAATTTATTTCCTATGTTTCTTTTATATAATTTAAATCAATTTTAAAATGTTTTCAACACAATCAACTCTTGATACAAATTATCTTTATGTTATATACAAACAGCATTCTGACAAATAATATTTATGTCACTTACAGTAAAATTATACAAACAGTACCCTGACAAATATTATTTATGTCACTTACAGTCTAATGATACAAACAACATCCTGACAAATTGAATTTATTTCGCTTACAATAAATACTGACCCGTGCATCGCACGGGCACTCCACTAGTATTAGTAAAAAGTAAAAAATCCATCATCCCTTACAATAAAAAACAGAAGGGGATACAACTATCACAGAACTAAACTACTTTACTTAAACAACCTCTTTTGAATCCTAACTATAGAAAATCAAAATTAAAACCTGATATAAAAAAAAAAAGAACCAAATCAAAATTTCACAGGTTTTCTAGGAACACAGCTGCAATCAGCAATCCTCCTGCAAGCTTGGCATAGTACTTAAAACAACCAACAACATCATCCTACATGATAAATGATAAAATCAGAGATAAAAATAAGGAAGAAAAGCTAATGGTAACATCACTTGTTGTTTTGGCAAAATTAAATGTAACCACTCACTAGGTCTGCCAGTGCTCCATTTTTTCTCTGTTATTTGGGATAAAGAGAAGCACATTAAGGTGTCCACACATAGTAAAAGGTCAGAAAGCATAAAGGGAAAAATGTATATAAAAGGTATATAAAAGGGAAGACATATAGTAAAAGAAAGAAGGTACCGTTGTACTCATGTAGAAAACAAAATAAAGGCCGAACACCCCAAAAAATTTAAGCTTTTATGTTTACGAACCTATACTCATGAAGTTTTTGAGATAAAAATCGCAACTTTAATTTGTTCTTCCTCCTTCTCTGCATACAACATGCCAAAAAATATATCGAACCATTACACAATCAAACAAGGACGAAAACACAAAAAGCTAAGCATAGGAAGCAATGAGCACGTTGGAGAAGGCTAAGGAACACAAAAAAATGTAAACTTTTATATCGTGAGAAGTCAGAAAACAAAATAAAGGCAGAACACCCAAAAAAATTTAAGCTTTTGGGTTTACGAACTTGTACTCTTGGATTTTTTGAGATAAAAATCGCAGCTCTAATGTGTTCTTCCACCTTCTCTGCATAAATAAACACACGTCTTCTACCATTGTAGTTCAAGAGGGAAAAAGAGAAGAACATAAGAAGAAGAAAAAGAAGAAGAAGAAGAAGAAGAAGTGAGAAGTAAGAGAAATGGGTCAGCGCATAAATGAAAAAAAAAACAAAATAAAGGCAGAACACCTAAAAAATTTTAAGCTTTTGTGTTTACGAACCTGTAGTCATGGAGTTTTTGAGATAAAAATGACAACTTTAATGTGTTCTTCCACCTTGTCTGCATACAACATGCCAAAAAATATATCGAACCATTACACAACCAAAAAAGGACGAAAACACAAAAAGCTGAGCATAGGAAGCAATGAGCACATTGGAGAAGGCTGAGGAACACAAAAAAATGTAAACTTTTATATCGTGAGAAGTTAGAAAACAAAATAAAGGCAGAACACCAAAAAAAATTTAAGCTTTTGTGTTTACGAACCTGTACTCTTGGATTTTTTGAGATAAAAATCGCAGCTCTAATGTGTTCTTCCACCTTCTCTGCATAAATAAACACACGTCTTCTACCATTGTAGTTCAAGAGGGAAAAAGAGAAGAACAGAAGAAGAAGAAGTGAGAAGTGAGAGAAAAGGGTTAGCGCACAAATGAAAAAAAAAATAAAATAAAGGCAGAACACCCAAAAAAATTTAAGCTTTTGTGCTTACGAACCTATACTCTTGGAGTTTTTGAGATAAAAATTGCAGCTTTAATGTGTTCTTTCACCTTCTCTGCATAAATAAACACACGACTTCTACCATTGTAGTTCAAGAGGGAAAAAGAGAAGAACAGAAGAAGAAGAAGAAGTGAAAAGTGAGATAAAGTGTAGAAGCAAATGCCTTTGGTGTTTTGATGATGATCATGATGATTTGATGCAAATGGGATTTTCAAGTTTAAATTCAAGACAAAGATTCAAGAATACAAGCCACAACATCAAGATGATCACTAGTATTTTAGGAAGGGAATTCCTAATTGATATAGCAAAAGGTTTGGCCACGTAATTTAAGTTAAAAAGTGTTTTTCAAGAGATTTAATCTCTGGTAATTGATTACCAGAGGATGTAATCGATTACCAGTGGCCAAAAATGTTTTACAACAGCTACTAAATATTTGAATTCAAATTTTAGACTGTGTAATCGATTACACAATATTGGTAATCGATTACCAGCAGTTAATGAACGTTTTAATTCAAATTTTGAAAGCTGTAATCGATTACACAAATTCTGTAATCGATTACCAGACAAGATTTTCAGAAAAATATTTCTAAGAGTCACAACTTCTCAAAAGGCTTTTACATGACCACCAATGGTCTATATATATGTGACTTAGAACACGAATTTGCTAAGAGTTTTTCAGAACAACAATTGTTTATTCTCTCAAAAAGAAAAATCGTTTTATCCTCTTAAGAATTCCTTGGCCAATTCAATTGCAATTCATTAAGGAATCATTTGAGTGCTCAGATTATAAAATCTATCTCTTTCAAGAGAGATTCATTCTTCTTCTCTTTCTAATTCTCTAAGGGATTAAGAGACCGAGAGTCTCTTGTTGTAAAAGAATTCTAAACACAAAGGAAGGATTGTCCTTGTGTGTTTAGAACTTGTAAAAGGATTTTACAAGATAGCGGAACTCTCAAGCGGGTTGCTTGGGGACTGGACATAGGCATAAGGGTGTGGCCGAACCAGTATAAATCTGAGTTTGCACTTTCTCTTCCCTTAAACTCCTTTATTTATTATTGTTTTATATTTATATTCAAATTGTTCTATTTGAATCAATATTTAAGAAGTTCATTATTAAGGGAATTTGTAACTTGAATAGAAAGTGAAATAGAATTTTAATTGAGGAAATAGTTTGTAATATCTTAATTCAACCCCCCATTCTTAAGATATCTGAGGCCACTTGTCTAACATAAAGGGATCAGCACACAAATGGAAAAAAAAATCATACGCGTTTGACGGTAAAAAGGAGCAATAAGGAAGTAGAAATGAAGTACCTTATAGAGGAAACACACATCCTCTACCATTGTAGTTCAAGAGAGAGTAAGAAAAGAATAGAGGAAGAAGAAGAAATGAGGAGTGAGAGAAACAGATCAGAAGAGAATGGGAATGAGAAAGGTGAACGAAGTGAGAATGAAAATAGAATGGAAAAGGGCAGAACACGTGGACTGAAGTGAGCAATCAGTAAAGAAGCATAAAAGAGGATTTTTTATTGGACATGTGACAACACACGGACTGAAGAACAAAGAAGCATAAAAGAGGGTTTATTATTGGACAAGTGACAACACACGACAATGAGCAAAGAAGGAGGATAAAACACGGCAATGAGCAAAGAAGAAGCATAAAAGAAGGCCTATAATTGGACAAATGTCAACATGACAGAGTCCGAAAGTAAGACAGCTAACAAAAGGACAGAGCTCCGGTAGTCAGGACCTTACTTGTATAAATAAATAAATAGATTTGGATAAAAAAAGCCTATCATTGAATATGTGGTTGTCGTGAACCACTGGTGTCATCTCCTTAACTAAACAATTTCTTGTTTCAAAAAAAAAAAAAAACTAAAAAGTTTATTCTATTAAAAAATGCTGAAACGAGTTCCACGCGAAGCCTACAAAGTCTGTAAGTAATTAATACCAGACAGTCAGCGAGCAACACAAAAATAACTATGCATATCAGTGGGCCGAAAAATAATACTAAGTAAATGTATAAGATAAATAGATTTTTAAATTATGTATATTTTTTTATAATAATAGATAATATATTTAATTTTACACATAAAATTGATAATAAATATTTTTATTAAATTTATTGTCAATTAAAAATCAAATATTTAAATTATTGTGTAAAAAGTTTGAATCCTACTTTAACATACTTCTGCATTCATCCCTGTATATATTAAAATATTTCATTTTGATTGTATTTTTTTATTTTTTTTATTTTTTCTGTTAAGTGTTCACTAACATCATTTTAAAATAGCATAATTTTGACTCATTTAATATAAAAATACATATCGTAGTTTCTATCATCATTAATTTATTATATTTTATAGTTCTGTTTTTTTAAGCATGTAGTTCTTTTTTATTATATTATATTATCTAGTCTTTTTTTATAAGAAATAAATTTTAGTATGTTAAACTAAAAATTACAGATATAATAAATAATATTTCTTGAATTTTTTTATTAGAAACAAGTTTGATTTTACACTAAAATTTGTTTTTTTTAAAAAAAATCCAAAAAATATTATTTATTATATCTATAGTTTTTAGTTTGAGAGGAAGAACCTATTTTCAATCATTACATTATACAATTTTTTTAGAGAGAAGTAATAAATTTTAATTTTAACTAAATTTTAGATTTCGATTAAAAATCTAAATATATAATAATATCTTAGAGTTTTACCTAAAAGCTATTGTTACTATCGATAAAATATACTTCTTTAGTATTTCGATTATAAGAAAAAAATATATATTTCACCTTTACTAAGAAAATTGCTTAATTTTATAATTAAATTGTGTTATTTTCAATTAAAAATAAATATTTTTTTCTAAATTATCATTTATCAAAATTTAATATTAAAAATATAAAAAAGTTTGACATTACTAAATAAAAAGTATTTTTTAAAAAATCTCATTAAATAAGACATAATTAATTAAAATTTATTTATATTTGAGATAAATATCGAAGGAAATATATAAAATGAAGAATGAAATTATTTTAAGATGGAAAAAAATTACGCCTCTTGTTATATATATATATATATATATATATATATATATATATATATATATTTACAATTATATGCATGTTGACCGGTAAACATGGCGACCTTCCACACAGAAACCGTGCAATCAGGGTTGGCCTTGAGCAGACTCCACATCCTATTCCACTCGGTGGCACTCTTGTTTCTCTATTACTACCGCATAAGCCACATCTTACTGGAACCAAGCTTTGTATGGATTTTCATGACCATAGCGGAGCTTATCTTCGGCGAGCTCTGGCTCTTCAAACAGGCGTTCCGGTGGCGGCCCGTGTCGAGGGCCGTCATGCCGGAGAAGCTGCCGAGCGACGGCAAGCTTCCGGCGCTCGACATCTTCGTCTGCACGGTTGACCCCGAAAAGGAGCCGACGGTGCAGGTGATGGACACCGTCATCTCCGCCATTGCCATGGACTACCCCTCCAACAAGCTCGCCGTGTACCTTTCCGACGATGGCGGGTGTCCGGTGACTCTGTATGGGATCAGAGAGGCTTCTCGGTTCGCAAAGGAGTGGGTTCCGTTCTGCAGAAAGTATGGGATCAATTCACGGTGCCCCAAGGCCTTCTTCTCTCCCATGGGGGAGGATGAACGTGAACTGCTTCTTCTTCGCAACCATGAATTCTTGGCAGAGCAAGAACAACTCAAGGTATGTGTGCCTTAATATTCTTGTCACTTGTATTGTTCTTGCTGTTATCTTTTTTTTTTAATTACTTCCTACACTTTTAAACTTATTTTGAGTCTCTGCAGGTCATGATGAGTAAATTTTTTAGTGTTTACATTTTAATTTCAAAAATATTTCTGCCTTAACGAAATTAAAATTTTTTAACGAGAAGAATCTTTTAAAAATTAGGAACTAAAAAATTTACTTATTTAATTTCAAGAGTTAAAAAATTTGCTACTAAAATAGATAAATTTAATAATTATCTAAACTAAATGAATAATTATTTTTTTTATTTGAAAAAAATTAAAGATAATAGCAAATAGTTTATAACATTCATAATATATGTGGTTTAACTCCGTTAGTTATTTTGCAGGCTAAATACAATATAATGCAAAAAAATATTGACGAATTTGGAAGAGACCCTAAAAATCGTTCCATTGTGTTTGATAGACCAGCTCGCATTGAGGTACTAATTACCTTTCTAAGTTGAAATTAAAATGAAAATAACTGCCATGTTTGGTTCCAATTAAGTTTAAAAAATAAAATAAAACCAAACTTTCGACTTCATATTAATATACTAAAATATATGCTACACATTACTTTTCTAGATTATAAATGAGCAATCCGAAATACCACTGGTTGTTTATGTGTCTCGTGAAAGAAGGCCAAATGTTCCTCATACATACAAAGGGGGAGCCCTCAACACATTGGTGCGTATTATCTAAATTTGATATCTAGTTTCCTATTTTCATTTATGAATTTCTTATATACTTGGTCAATGAAACACTTAAGCAATTGTGGTTGCAGCTCAGAGTCTCAGGGCTATTCAGTAACGGGCCCTATGTACTTGTAGTTGATTGTGATATGTATTGCAATGATCCATCATCAGCTAAACAAGCCATGTGCTTTTTTCTTGATCCTGAAACCTCCAAAGATATTGCTTTTGTCCAATTCCCTCAAATGTTTCACAACCTTAGCATGAAAGACATCTACGATAGTCAACATAGGCATGCTTTTACAGTAAGCATTTAACAAATTATCCCTTTAATTTTTTACTCTTTCGCTTATGCTTGTTTGCTTTGTTTGATCAACTAAATATTACACATCGTAATTTCTTTTAGACAATGTGGCAAGGAATGGATGGACTAAGAGGTCCAGGTCTTTCTGGTAGTGGCAATTACTTAAGTAGAAGTGCATTAATCTTTCCAAGCCCATATGAAAAAGGTATATGACCTCTGATTTTTTTATTCATATATACATGTGTTCCTCAATAGTTTATCTAAATTTTCACAACATAAATAAAATGTTTTTTTTTTCTTCTAAATCCTACTCATTGTGTTCTTAAACAAGTTAGAATCTCCACACTCTATCATTCTTTTATTTTATTATTTTTGTTTTCCTTTATTTAAACAATATGTATTTCGTGTTAATTAAATCTTATTAAAACATCTTACTCATACCCCATCTTAAGGGTCCTACAATTTTTAAAAAATCTGAAAAAAATTATTAACTTTATTTACCAAAGCTTCACATGGCTAAACACATGCTCAGAGGATGAGATTTTTCAAGTGACTAATCTAATTCATAATTTTGGTGAACTTTTTAATATATAAGAGTTTTGTGTATTATTATTTTTATGGCTGAATTTATAAATTCATGAAACTTTTTGTCGATAAATTATTTATGAAATATGTCTCATTTGTTTAGGAGTTTCTTTTTTCAATTTTTACTCCGGGTCCGAAAAATATCCAAGACAACACTGATGTACTACAACTGTTTCTTGAAATTGAAACTATATAACTGAATACCCTCTGCCATTAATATTGATGGTACAAATAAATAACACGATAGAAGTGCAATTGTCAAATCCTTTAATTTTATCTTGCATATGCCCAACAGTTAATGAAATCTAAATAAATTTGGTCAGCCCAACCAATTGCTTATTTTTCCTAAAGTTTAGTTGTTGGTCACACCTAAATATTGATTTTTTATTTAATACATGTGAATTTTGATTTATAATGTAGACGGCTATGAACATAATGCCCAAAACAAATTTGGCAACTCTACCATGTACATTGAATCATTAAAGGCCATTCAAGGACAACAAACTTATAAAACGAGCATTTCAAGAAATGTGATTTTACAGGAAGCAGAAGCAGTGGCCTCTTGTTCCTATGAAATAGACACAAATTGGGGTAATGAGGCAAGTATATATATACATCTATATATTAGCATATGTGTGTGTACTTAGTTTGACATTTGGTGATTCAAAATTAGACAAATATGGGAAAAATTGACAACTTCAAAAATGTAAATTGATTGAAACCTACAGGTAGGATTCTCATATGTTATATTACTGGAGAGTACAGTTACTGGCTATCTTCTTCACTGTAGAGGATGGAGATCAACTTACCTTTACCCCAAAAGACCTTGTTTCTTGGGATGTGCCCCCACTGACTTCATGGAAGGCATGCTTCAGTTGGTGAAATGGAGTTCTGAACTTTTCTTGCTAGGAATATCCAAATACAGCCCTTTCACTTATGGGATTTCAAGAATTCCTATTCTGCACAACTTTACCTTTTGCTACTTCACATCTACATGTCAATATATTGTTGCCTTAATAGTATATGGCATCATTCCTCAAGTATGCTTCTTGAAAGGAACTCCTGTGTTTCCTAAGGTAAAGTTCTCATACATGTCTTGCATTATTACTTTATATTGTTATTTATCTTTAGGCTAAATTTAATTTTAATTCCTCTGTAATTCTCAATATTCGAGTTTAGTCCTTCTATTTTTTCCATGATTTTAACTTTTAGATTTTAAAAAATTCACAATTTTAGTTCAATCTTTAATTTTACATGCATGTCTATCTTTCTTTTACTTTTTATATTTTAATCAAATAAATTATTTTTTAATTGTGAAATGTTAATTTCAACCTCACCATAATACTAGGTGATACATCATCATCAACCTTAAACGGTAAACATATGCAAAATTAAGGATTGGAAAAAAATTGTGAATTTTCTAAAATTTACGACTAAAATTGCAAAAAAATAAGAAATTAAAATTATAAATTAAGAATTATAGGAACACAAAAATTTTCAATTTAGCCTTATCTTTATTAGTAGGCTTCAATATATTTTTAACTCTTGATAAGTGATCATTTGTTTTGATCCCCAATGATTTTGTAAAACTTTATGGTCCATAATAATTTTTTATTTTTGTTTTTATCCCTCAAGCACTATCTAAATCACTTTTCAAAGAGTTATCTAAACAAATTTAGGGTAAAAAAGTAGACAAGTTATTAGGGACAAAAGAAATTTTAAAAAAATATCATTGAGGAAGAAAACAAAGTTTGATAATAATTTAGTAGGGATAAAAATATATTTAATTATTATTATTATTATTATTTCTTAATAATTTTTTAATATGTTACTATAAGAGTCTTCCTTTATTGATTATATAAATATTTATACAAGTATATATTTATATAGAATTATTTAACATTATTTTATCATGTCATAGGTTACAGAACCATGGTTTGTAGTTTTTGCAATATTATATGTATCCTCTCAAAGTCAACATTTGATTGAAGTCCTTTATGGTGGTGGCTCTTTGGGAACATGGTGGGATGAACAAAGAATATGGATTGTAAAGTCAATTGTTGGAGGCATATTTGGATCTATACTAGCAATCAAGAAACGTTTTGGGTTAAACAAAGCAAAATTCATTTTATCAAATAAAGTTGTTGCCAAAGAGAAGTTTGAGAAATATGAACAAGGTAAGTTCGAGTTCGAAGGTGCAGCTTTGTTCATGTCTCCATTGGTTGGATTACTCATAGTGAATATTCTTTGCTTCTTTGGTGGTTTATGGAGACTATTTAATGTGAAAGATTTTGAAAAGATGTCTGGCCAACTTTTTCTACTTGGCTATCTGGCGGCGCTCAGTTATCCCATTTTTGAGGGGATAATAACCATGAAAAGCAAGGTGCAATAGTAGTTTGTCAATGATTAGGCTAATTTAGGTATTTGAACTTTGTTCACAAATAATTTGCTTCATATGAAAATCTAAAGTGCATGCTAAATGTTTGTATCTTAATATGTAATTAGCGTGCTTTTATTTCATGCATGAGAATATGGCTATCGATTTTAATTAGGAGCAAAATGTATGTTCTTACTCCATTTTTAATGCAATTTCTTTATTTTCTTGCCAATTAAATTTTATTTATTGTATTCATTTATATCTTTGCATTCTCTCTTTTCTCTATATTTTCTTCTCTAAACTTTAACTCTCTTTTTTTTTTCAAAAAGAAAAAACTAAGAAAATGGGAAGGTTATTATTCATTTTTATGTTTTTTTTTTTTTGCAAAACATTACAGTAAAAATCCATGATCCCAACTAGGCTGACACCAAAGGAACTATCATTTTTATTTATTTTTCATGTTAATTAGAGAATTTTAACCTTTCTAACTTTTACTTTTCATAATTTCATCACTTTTGTTTAATAGTGTCACAAGTTTTAAAACACAAATAAATATTTTTTAATTATTATAAAATGAATTTTTCTTTCTCCCTCTCTTATTTATTTACTTTAATTTTATTAATATTATTATCTTTATTTATATTCCTTTTTCATATTTTTTAAGTTTTTTTATTTCTTCAGAAAAAATTTAATTACCCGGATGAAAGTCGATTACCATCAGCTGACAACTAGTTTAGTTGATTTCCATCAACTAATGTGGGTTAGATCTAATTGGATTTTAGTTTGCCACAAGGGAAAAGCCTAGTTAAGGAGTGTCTATAAAGAGGGAAATTCAAATGTTTGAACTTTGAACCAATTAAGAGAGGTTTCTTAAGGAGCACACATGAAAATTTATGTTTAACTTACCTTATGATCAGAATTTGTTTACATCTATTGGGATAACACAAAAGGAAAACACACCATAATAAAAATAGGAAAGACAATAAATTGGTTTAAAGTGATTCGAACCATCATGCCTACATTTACTATCTCGAATTTGTTTAAGGAGCCCTCATTCTTATATCTGCAATCTTCTCACAATAAATTTTTGGAACAAGTTGATAAATTTGCAAACTTTTCCCCCACGTGATCTCCTCTCTCACTTGAAATGGTAATTCCCTCTTCATGCCTGTTCTCATTTTAAGAACATCTATATATATAGACATAACATCCTAAATTTAAATGAGAAAATAATTCCTTAATTTTAAAATATTATCTTTGAAATCTAAATAAATTTTAAAGATAAATTAATATGTTCTAAATTTAAACAATATGATACAAATTTGAAATTAGAAATTTGAATTGGTTTCCAACACAAAATGCTATATCTTCTAAAAAAAATCTATTCTTAGAAAGAAGAAAATTTCTGCTAAAAGAAGAAAAAAAGAAGAAAATTATAACTTCTCAATTCTACATTTTATTTTATGGTGGTAAATAAGTAAAAGAACTATAATGTTCCTGCCTCCTTATCTTCCCAAACAAACAATTTATTTTTCTCGATTTCCTTAAAACTATTTTCCAAAATAGTTCAAAAGATAGAAAATACACCTTAATTTTTTTTTCCTTTTGTTTCGTTTCCTATTATAATCTGATTTGTTTTGAATTCTCCTTTTAAATTTATTATTATTTTTACTTTGTAACTATTTTGTTATTATTATGGTACATGCATTTTTTTGTCAATTTGTTTTTTCATCTAAAATCTTATTTTCCATTCAAGAGAGAAAATTTACGTGGATTAAATGCTTGCCAATGAATTTTGAGGCTCGAAAAAGTCGAGTAAGAATTATGAGTTAAAGGTTTCATGACATGATTCAACAAATTGTCTTGAAATTTGAATGGATAGATTGAATTACTTGGTGAGATTTTTAATCTTTTGAATGGATTGAACATTTATGTCAATTTCTTTTTGTATGATTTCCATCTATGAAACATGCCGTCAATCGTCATTCTTATATAATTACATGCATACAGAAGATATGATTTTGACATTCTTTCAATACTTTAAAAATTGGATGAATACTTTTAATTGGTTCTTGAAAGTGTAAGAATTAAGATGATACTGTAATCCCTAAAAGTAATAAATTAAAAAATATTCCTGAAAGTACAATCAATAACTTTAGTTCAAAATTAAAAAAATTAATCATATCACTTAAGTAATAATATTAACATACTAATTATCTCCAACAAGAAAATATATTAACATACTAAGAAACTAAAGTGAAAATAAATATTTAAGTGTAGAAATTGAAGTGATAAATAGGAATTTATTTTAAATTTTCTTACTTCTAGATTTTAGATACTAATGTGACAACGTTTTATACTTTTAAAAACTAAAATAGGGATTTACTCAAATAGTCAAATACATCTCTCTCATGCGGGTTAACAATATTCACAAAAACTCTCGCTTTATTTTACTTAAAAAAAAAAAACATACACATGTAAACATCCAAGTCAATTATAGTTTATTTCATACAAGCAACTTTAGAAATTGATGCCAAGTTGCTAACTTTCTCCATGAAGCACCTTTTGCTAATTATACAACCATATGGAAATTAAAATCAAAGCAAATTGTAGATCATTTATTTATGAAACACCCTTTGCAACTTAAACCGCACACATCAGACACCACATCCAGCCCTTGCATAAATACAGGACACTTCCTGAAGGCATTCACGTAAACTTTATTCACGAACACCACACTCCAACTGAAACAAAGCATTTGGTTTGCAGTAGTTGTTACTATTGTATATAATCCACTGCTTATTGCACTCATCGTATCCTGAAATTATTTATTTAAGAAAAAACAATTATTAGATATGATCATATAAAGGATAGAAACAATTTCAAATTGTAGAAAAATATAAATAATCTAAATCTTATTTATGTTTTTTCTCAAGAATTACTTTATGTAAAAAAGCATGTTTAAAAGAATTAAATAATTAGATAAATATTTTAAAAGAATTAAATAATTAGATAAATATTTTAAAAGAAGTGAAATAATATTTGAATGATATTCTTGAAAGTTAAAATAAAAAGTAGCTAGTGAAAAGTTTCTACAAAAAGTTATGTCCTAAGTTATCATGTACGATCATATTCATGCATCTTTGCACAAGATGGAAAAATAAATGCACACAAATGACTAAACCCACATTCAGGTTTCCTGGTCTGTTGCTGCTGGAAAATTTGCATTAGACAAGGGAATGATAACAAGCTTCTAGTTCTCCACCATATCCTGAAATAAATTATTAATAAAAGAGAGGTGATCAGAGAAGAACAAAACAATATCAGGTAGAACATATTTCTCATATATGAGGAGGACAGAAACAAAAACAATTCTGAGTCTTCTGATCACTGAATTAATAGAGAAATTAACAAACTGAACAAACAAAACTAGCAGGTTTTTTCGGAAAACTTAATTTTTTTCTGGTGTGGACGACAGACAGACTTATATTTCTTGGTTTCAATAGGACTTCTTTAGCATTGTTTCTATCTACTATTATCTACAAATAATCAAGTTATTAATGACCGAACAAAATCAAGAAATAACCTCTTGCGTGCAAAATTATAGAAGGTCAAACAATATAATTTTTCTGATGAGAAACATTGCAAACACACTTTCTAAAATTCATTTTAATACAGTTTTATCATTGGTTAAAATTGGTGAGAATTCTACTAAATCAGTGAGTCTTGTATGAATTTCAATTAATAATAAATATTGTTAAAAGGGTGAGTTAAATGGTGTTGTTGACATTTTTTATTATAAATGAATGACTGCATGAGATGTATCAAAGTAGAGCGGGGGGGGGGGGGGGGGGGGGGGCTTCTGTCATTCCACTACTGGCATCACCAGATTGTTCTTTGATCACAGAATTCAAATCATGTCCTTTATCAAATCCGTCTTTTAACACCTCCAATTTCTCTGGTACTTAGTAATCAATACAGAAAAATTTCATCCTGTAGCAAACGTTGACTGCCACTTGTTTCAAGGATGGGAAATTCAATGTGGAACTCCCTGAGTAAAAATTTTCAAGTGCTGGTAAAGAGCTAAGAGTCAGAACCTGAAGCTGCTCGAATATGATCATATGTACATTTGGTCCATCTCCCTCTTCAGTTTCAAATATTTCTTTTATTGATTGACAGTTGGATACATGCATCTCCTTTAGCACACCCAAATTGCTGGCTGTTGAGGATGTGAACAAGTAATTCAATTTATGAATCCTTTATATTAAGCTCTTTAAGATTTGAGAAAAAACACAATGGATGGTATCAGGATTGTCAAACACTCGCATTCCCAAACATACAAGGTTTCCAGATTTTCAAGGATAGGGTTCATCCAGTTGTGCTCTAATCCTATGTAATTAAGCTGAGGCAGATTTTGAAGCTTCAATCCTTTAGGCTGTGAAAGGATTTGGGGAAAGTTTATATCAGGCATTTGAGAGGGGAATATCTCTTCAAAGGCACTATCTACCACCTCTATCTTTTCAATACTGGGTTGAGGGACAGCCTCATTTGAAACGAAAACAAATAGAAATACATCTGATTCATCAAATCTCTGCAATTTGACCAAACCTAATTGGAGATCAATCTGAAGTTTTCCTTGCGTAATCATCATCGCTTCTTCCTTTCCCAGACACAAGTTCTCCAAGTGGGGAGTAACCTAGTATTCAAAGTAAGTTAGAAGTATGAGTTGGCCAAAAAGGAGATTTAACTTCGAGTTTTTAAATTTTACACAACAAAATCCTTGATCAAATCCATTTTATGTTTTCACTTAATTATTAGCTCAACCTTCAGAGAATGAATAAGTATTTGGTGTATGTTGTTAAAATCCTCTTTAAAATATTTTAACTTTGCAACACTCTTTCTAGAAAATAATTAAGTGAGTATATCAGCATCTATTGTCACTAATAAACTCACTTATTCTTTAAATAAAAATATTTCACCAACTTTGAACTTATCACACAAATAGGACCCGTTTGCTTAAACTTATTTGATAAAATAAGCATTTTTTAAAGAATGAAATAAGCCACTATATTCAAATAATGAATGCATAAGCACAAAATAAAAAACTGCTGATTACCTTCCTAAGTGAGACAGATTCTTGCTGGTCAGTTGGAAAACTATTTCGATCCTCTAGATGTGAATCTGGAGAATTTTGAAATTCAGTGGCAAAAAACCTCAGCACTTCACAATGTAAAACATCTAATTTTTGTAACTTTGGCCATTTTAGAATGAGCATTCCAGGATAAATGCACCTCAATTTTGGCAAATTCCACAGCCTCAGCAAAGTCAGACTTTGGAATATAATACGCTCTGTATTTACTTCTTCTGTGGCTACTTCATCTTTTGCAACAATTTCTACTAAACTGACACAGTTTTCCACTTCAAGTATTCGTAGCTCATCATTGGCCATTGATGCTGGAAACAAACTTTCTATATTTTCACATCCATCAACTAACACTTCCTCCAGATGTGGAAGGTTGAGACTTCCTTGACTTCCTCCATTCCAAACATGCTTCAAATTTGGAAGTTGGTCCAAAATCAGTTTCCTCAGGGGGATGGAAACAAGATCAGTTGTATGATCAAGTACCGCCTGAACAGAATTACATTTCCGCACTTGCAACACTTTCAAATTATTTAGGGAACAAAGTAAATGAGAAGGTAGTACTACGCCTTTTGATAAAAATTCACATCCTTCCACGACTAAAGAATTTAAATTGCCAAAACACCGGTCTGGGACTACTGGCAAAGGAATAAAATTACTTAGTAATGTTGGGTTACAAGTGTGAGGTGAAGTCCCACATCAGGTAGAAGTGGAAAGGTTGAGCACGATATAAATGAGGAAAAGACCCATAAACCTGATCCTTAAAGTTTTGGGTTAGAGTGTGGTGGTGTCAGGTCTCCTTATGTGGTGACTCGTGATCCACTCCTCGAATCTCAATGCATTGCATTTGGTGTCTGCATCACTTACCTCCTTGTAAGCATTTCCCTTTATAGTTATTTTTTTCCAAGGGAAGGGCAATTAATTCTAAACTAAAATATGTTTGTGGTCTCTAATAAATATTTAAATTTTGTATTTGCTTCCTAATAAAAAATTTCTTCGCTTTTGCTCCCCGATAAAACCAAAATTTTTATTTTTGATCCTTCACATTTTTTTTAGTCCATGATAAATTAGCAATTTTGTGTTTATTCATTGTTAATTTTTTTCATTTATTATTAGTCTTTTTCAAAGGAACAAATAATAAACGAAATAAATTTACTAGGGATTAAAAAAAATATCAAGGACAAAAAAAATTATTATTTTATTGGGATTAAATGCAAAGAAATTTTTTATCAACAAACAAACACAAAATTTAAATATTTATTAAGGATCAAAAATATATTTTAGTTTTAATTCTATCACCACTGAAGATATTTTAGACCAATGCATATGTTGTGTATTTATCACAATTATTTTTGTTAAGGATATGATTTAATCTCTGAAAATAGGAAAATATGTATAGATGATAATTAGGGATCACACCTACCCACCCCATGCTTGGCACTTTTTATGTGGCTTCTCATGGCCTCTCTCCCGGTTGTACTACTGTCGCGAGTTTTACTGTTAATTTTACTACTATTTTGCTAATCCCATGCGAAAATTAACCAGGAAAGCAAACTATAGAACTTGGGTTGTTGTTTAGTTGTGGTTCCAAGGCCAAGGCCGTGCTGCTCCCTTGACCACTTTGACTGACAATAATCCTACCGTGGAGCAACCTCGTTGGAAGCAAATTGATACCTCATTATGCAGTGTCCTTCGGTTTTCTCTTCCCCCCAACCTTCAAGCACAGTATCGGGATTTTACAAATTGCTATGATGTTTGGACCAAAGCCAAGAAAGTTTCCAATGATGTCCATCGCGTGTACTCACTGGCTTAATGAACATTAAGTTGGACAATATGGACATGTATACATACCTTGGTAAGTTAGATCACTTGATTGAGGAATATTCAACTTTATGCTCTTTACTACTGATGTAGAGACCTTTTACAAATAATGCGAACAATTCTTCATGGTTGTTGCTCTTGCTGGACTCACATCGCAGTCTGCAATTATATTTTATTGGGTCCCACAGTTCCTACCTACGACGTAGTTCAAGAGCGGTTGTTGTGTCTCTCTACTCCGCATACTTTTGGACCCTCTTCCACGTCTACCAGGGATTCCTCTCCCCTTGTTTCGCACTCCTCTCATCCTGGTGGACATGGTGGAGGACGTGGTGGTGGTCTTGGACGTCCTCGTTGCAGCTACTACAAGAACTGGGGTCATGTTAAAGCAGAGAGTAGTCTCAGTCAACTAATGTGGCCCAAGTCACCACTCTTGCTTCAGATATTACTATCTCTGTCACCGAATATAATGAGCTTCTCTGGCTTCGAGAAGCCAACGAACCAACATCACCTTTTATAGTTATAGCTTAGTATGGTATTCCTATAGCTTTTATTTCTCTATCCTCTTCTCTTGTATCTTGGATATTTGATTCTAGTGCTTCTGATCATATAACTGGTATCCGATCTTTTTTCTCTTCCTTAGACTTTTTCGTCAACTTTCCTTACATTTTGTCATATTTGTTTTTTTAATTTAATATCTACTAGCAAACTCACCCGCACTCTTAATTTTTTTGTCTTGTATGTTAATAATTTCGTTCTTGTACAGGATAGACGTACTAAATGGACGGTTGGAGCAGAACATGAGTCTAGAGGATTATATCAGTTTACACCTCTAGTTGCATGTGTATCCTCTGCCTCTCTAGGTCTTGCACATCAATGCCTTGGGCACCAAAGTCTGGAGAAATTGCACTTGTTAATTCCTAGTTTTTCTAATGTTAAATCCTTTTAATGTAAGTTGTTTGATAAACATACCAATTATGGTCCTTATGTCAATAAGTGTGTTGTGTCACCTTTTGCTTTAGTTCACTCTGATATTTGGGGTCTTAGTTGAATGTGTTCAACATTAGGATATTTTTATTGTCACATTTACTGTTGATTGTTATCGTTGTACTAGGGTTTTTCTAATGAAGAATCATTCTGATGATTTTTCTATTTTTCAAAGTTTATCTGTTGAAATTCAAAATCAGTTTGCCTCCTCAATTAAAATATTACGAACTAATAATGTAAAAGAATATTGTTGTCCCAATTTTAGTCCTTTCTAAACTTGCAGGAGATTCTTCATCAAATATCATGTGCCCACACACCACAACAAAATGGTGTTTTTGAACGTAAGAACCAATTCAAGTCTCACCTCCACAGTCCCAAGGACTTGCGTCCACTCAGGTACTTCCTCGGCATCAAAGTTGTCCAATCCTCATTTGCCATTGTCATTTCCTAAAAAAATTCATCTTAGTCTCATCTTAGTCTTTTCAAAAAATCATTTCTATTCTTTCATTGCACATTTCACTCTCTATCTGCTTAGAGCCAATCCTAGGAGAATTTTTTCTATTCCAATATTTCCCTCGCAAACACTCATCATCTTTGCCTCATCCTCATCCTCCCACATTCACCATGTGTTTGGCATGTCATTCTCCATTTTCTTCACTTCATTCATATTTGCATATCAAAGGCTACTTGAAAGGATGGTCATGGTACCTAAAGTTGTAGCAGAAAACAACGAAGTTGAATATGATGAATATTAAGGATTGAGCTCTTTCAAGAAAAACAATACACCTTCACAGAAAATACAATCTTGAAAGAGCGCAACATTAGTTAGAAACTATATACAAAATCTTTATTGCCATGGGGTGTGCTAATGGACATATAAGGAGAACTATGCTACATTCATGTTTGTTGTAGAAGCTGAACACTAGTGGAGGAACACTACTAGGCAATAATTGGTTGTAGAGGAAAGGAAAATAAACTAGGAGGTATTTCACCAGAAGTTTTTGGAAAAGTATTTACCAAAAGATCTTAGAAGGAGAAAGGAGATTGAGTTTCTTCAGTTGAAACGAAGAACAATGTCTATAGGCGAATATGCTTCCAAATTTAAGGAGCTATCAAAGTATTGTCCTTATTATAGGGACATGAATAAAAGATCCAAGTGCTCGAAGTTCGAGAATGGATTGAAGCCTAACATCAAGCAAGCTATGGGATACCTAGAAATTGCTCAATTTCAAATATTAATGGATTGTTTCCATATTTATGAAAATGACACAAAGGCGAGACAAGCTCAATGGGAAAGGAAATCCCATAAGGATAAGAAGATAAACTTATCAGAGATAGGAAGATCCTACCAAGTTCAATCTTAATCAACCAACAAACCCTTCAATCAAGGAAATGATGTTACTCTAATAGGTGGTTCCAAAGTACTGCATCTCTTAGCAAGTGTCCAAAGATTACTCTGCCAAAAAAAAGTCCAAGGAAGCCCACTAAAAAGAAGTCCACCAACCAAAAGCTGAGGGACTTAAGCAAAGTGTATGATCTTACAAAGATGGATGAAATGAACTTCAAAGATCATGTGATGCAAATCCATAAAGTGTAGAAGACTCAAAGAAAACAGTGGGAGGAAGCTTGTTGTGTTGAGATTGCTGCAAAATAAGTTGCAGAAAAATTTAAAATGGAGGCAAGGGCCACTAAACAAGCTGAGGACGATGTTGCCAAGATTACTAAGGTCTTAATTGATCTCAACATATCTAATGCATTGCAAGAGTTTGAAGAACAAGCAGTGTCCCCTGCAAAGTCAAATGCTACCAAGGCTGGTGAGTTTGTTCAATCTAGTCAACCTATAACTGCTTCCAAGTAGGCTGACACCTAAAATGAAGTCACTTTAGTGCAAAAAGATGTTCCATGCAGTAGTTGTTTTCACAAGCAACTTTGATGCAAATCCAATCAACTTTGTTGCCCCTAGCTAGTGCTCTCATTGAAGACAACATCCAAGAGATGTTGAATCAAGCAATGCAAATACAAAGGGAGAAAACAAGGCAGACACTTCAAGTTATAGTTGAACAATGGAGTTTGGAGAATGAGCAATATCGACTTTCCATGCAAAATGCCATTGCTACTCAGTTCACCAATTTGTCTTAGATGTTCATGCAAAACCTACAACAAGCCCAAATGAATATGATGGGTGTTGTTGCTAATCTTGTTGTCCAAACACAACCCACTATTCAACAACAACAAACACCAAGTATTCTTCCTGCATCTGCTAAACCAACACCACCACCATCTTCACCACTACTACCACCTAGTCAAGAGTGACAATGATGTCCAATAATCATTTCTTTCTTTGAACCCTAAGTATTTTTGTTAATGACAAAAGGGGAAGAAGGTTAAGGAATTTTGATATATGTAAATCACTTTTTCTTATATAATACAAGTGCGATTTAGTGCTCATTTGTGAGTTATGATTATCTGTTGTCGTATATGTGTGTGTGTGTGTGTGTGTGTGTGTGTGTGTGTGTGTGTGTGTGTGTGTGTGTGTGTGTGTGTGTGTGTGTGTGTGTGCGTGTGTGCATGTGTTTGCATGTTTTTATTTTAAGTTCATTTATCTGCAACATGCATAAAGGTTATTTAACTCAAGGGGAGATTTTACAAACCTTCATATATATGTTTTCTTTGATACATAACTCATAATCATGCATTATTTCTCTATCTTAACATGATTATGTTTTATCTTCATCAAAATTTATAAGGTTTGTCATCATAAAAAATGGAGAGATTGTTAATTCTGAACGGTCCATTATCACAAATGAACGATCCTTTCTTGTCCATGATTTTGATGATTACAAAGATATAAATTGTTGATCAACTAATAAGTAATTCATAAGTGAACAGGATTGGCTATATATCAGCACGCATGGTAATTATTTCATATACTACAACTCTAATTAGTGCTCATCCATTCATAAGTGGAACTTGGTTTCTTAAAGAGTAATATCCAACGTCCAATGCACTATTACAAACTAGTGTCCATTCCTTGTGAAAACCAGTGTTTGTACGCTATGTTCTTTTTACTCACGCCCAATGGACTTATTCACGTACACAAGCTATTTTATATTAAGTATAAGTGACATCCAAAATTGTACTAAATTCATGTCAGCTATCAAGGGAAGTGCACGAACTCAACTTTTGCAAATTCATTTTTGCCTCACATATTTTGAATTGCTAACATTTGAATTTCAAGTATAAAAGGAGAGAATAGAAGGGAATAGAAGAATTCACAAAGAATATTCCTCAAAGGTCATTTTCACCGAAGAAGAAGGAGCACATGTTGTATGTACTTTATTTTTTCTCTCTCCACAAGAATGTGACACATTTCACTGTCTTTAGTTGTGAGACAACATTCATATTAAGGCAAGCACAAATCCTATCACGGATCTCTTCTAAAAATTCTATAAAAGGCGACTCAAGCTCTGTTATTGAAAACAACAAAGATATGAAAAGAAAAATAAGCAAGAGCATTTGAAGTGAGAATTTGCCAAGTCATTGGACAATACATAATTGTGCTTAATTAGTTCATCCTTTGCTTAGCAAAGTTATTCATTGTATTCAAGCTTAAATGTTTATCCAAACCATTGAGTGATTTGAATTTTCGTAGTCAATCAAACATCTTTGTTTGTGAAAGCCAAAAGTGACTTAATATTAAATAATACTTAGGTGTCTTAAATTTAGGGGGAGTTGAAGGGTGTGCCAGAAGTGGCCTAGAGAATATTGTGTTGCCAGGAGTGGCATGACATAATACTTGTTTGTAATCAAGCTTTGATTAGTGGAACCCTTCACATGTTTATGAAGGAGAATAAGACATAGCTTTATTTAAGTGAACCAATATTAACATTAAGTGTTTCTACTACTTTCATAAGCTATTTGACTAGTGATCGAGACTGATCATTAAGCATGAACGTAAATTAAGCGCAGAGACAATTAATCAAGCACTAAGCATGCATGGATTAATAGCAACAAATACAGAGTAATTGGTGAAGAGGAAAAACTGATCATAATTCAATAGTAATAATAAAACCTCAAAGAGAGTTGTACTTGATCCTCAAGAGAAAACAACGCTGGAGACTTAGCCTTTCATTAATCAGTAGAAAACGAAATTGCAGATTGAAGCATAAAACAAAATTGCAGATTGAAGCAGAAAACGAATTTTATTGCTACGTGAATAGTAAAAATTGGAATTGCAAAACCTAAAATTATTCTTTCTCCCCAAAACGAAAAAGCTCCCTAAACTAAAATCTTGGTGCTGTTATATAGGTTCTCAGCCCCCAAAACTTACAAATTTGTTTTAAGTCCAAGCCCATTAATAAAATAAAATCTAGACAAGATAAGATAAGATTTGATGAAATAAAATCTAGATAAGATAAGATAAGATAAAATCTAGATGAAATAATATCTAGATGAGATAAAATCTGGATAAGATAAGATTTGGTAGAATAAAATTGTCTGCTCTCTTCTAGTCCAAGCCCAATTCCGAATTCAATCCCAATTGCTTACAATTCTCCTGAAATTAAATTTAAAACACAAAATTAGTTCAGTAGGCCCAAATGATAAAACTGCATAATTAATTTGACAATTAAGGCTAATCAGTAATTAAAATGGTGACAAAAAGGATTAAGAAATAGGAGAAAATGATGACACGTCAACTAGTATTCTCTTAAACTTATTTCGACACACTTAGTCACACTAGATTTCTTTTGAAAACCTTTGTAGAAACTCTATTTTATCTAGCATTGGAGGATATTTTTTTGTTTGCATTAAAAATATTTTTAGCCATTGCATGATATACTCAGTATCTTGGTTTTCGTATACCCTCTTGTGAAAAACATCCCTTTGTGAAAAAGTTGCATATTTATCTAACATACTATTCAAGTCCCCCTTCTAATGTCATATATGTTATTTCAATTTGCATCAAAGCTCGACCTCTCGGGTTGTGTATTTAATAGTATAGAGGAAAAGATATAAACAAAGAAAGAAATGCAAGAACGATATGCTACCAACAAACCACTATTGTTCAAAAGAATTAAATATGACTATTGGATGGAAATGATGATTGCACATTTCGATTCATTGCACATTGACATATGGGACATTGTGGAAAATGGAAATCATATTCCATATGATGTTTAGTTGAATGAGATCCCTAGAAGTGAATGGACAAAAGAACAAAAGTATAGATTTATGCTTAACTTCAAGGCTCGTTATGCTCTATTGTGTGCCTTATCTGAAGAAGAATACACAAAATTTCACTACTTTGTTAGTGTCAAATAGATGTAGGACACTTTAGCCATAACATATGAAGGGTCCACACAGGTAAAGAGAAACAAGCTAAGTCTCCTTACACATAAGTATGAGTTATTTACAATGGAGGAAGGCGAAGAGATACAATGCATGTTTGGATGTTTACAAACCATTTTAAATGAACTGAGATCTTTAGGCATAACTTTGGATAATTATGATCATATTGACAAAATTTTAGGAAGTCTATCTAAAAAGTGGAGACCACAAATTACACCACTGAGAGGCTAAAAACTCTTAACACCATGTCTCTTGAAGAACTTGTTGGAACATTAAATGTTCACAAACAAGAACTTCAACAAGATGGATGAGTCAAGAAAGGGAAGTATTTAGAACTCAGTGCCCAGAAGCCCAAAAAGATTCCATTATCCAATGAGTCATCTTCTAGATCAATGTCAAAATGCTCGTCCAAAGCTCTGAGCATGGAAAACTTCTCTGATGGAGAATCTGACGAGGATGATGAGCTTGCATTCATCTTAAGGAACATCTGCAAAATGTGAAAGAACAAGAATGAGTCCAGATGGAAGAATTCATCCAAAAAGGTGTTCAAGGAGAGAGAAGACAGAGAAAAAAGCTCTATTATTTGTTATGAGTGCAAAAAGCCTAGATTTTTCAAGTTTGAATGTCCATAGTTAGAGAAGTCCAAGGACAATAAGTACTTCAAGTCGAAGAACACGAAGAGTCTCATGAGGACCTGAGAGGACTTGGATGACAACTCCTCTGATGAAGAAGGAAAAGAGGAAGCAAACTTGTGCCTGATGGATGACACAACAATAGAAGAGTGAAAATCAAAACAAGAAGAGGTAGACTTCAATGGCCTTGAATCAATTAAACATGCTTATCATGAACTACATTCAAATTCATTCATTTTTTATAAAGCTTACAGAAACTTGTGAAAAGATTTCAAGAAACTATCCAAAGATCATAAGGAACTTGAAAAAGCTCTTGATGCTAAAGCGGATAGTTCTTTGGACGAGTCCACTCAAATGTGTAATTCTTATGTAACTCTTAAAAATAAAAGAGACTAAGTTCTACCTCAAGAATGAAACATTATCCAAAGAAAAATTTTCTTTACTTGAAAAATATCATGAGTTAGATGACAAACTGGTAGCTCTTCAAAAAGAATCTAAAGAACGCAATGAGCTTCATGATCATGTGAAAGAAGAAATATATGATCTTTGGAGAAGTTGTGCACAATCAAACAAAGATTATAAGGACTTCAAAAGAGTAAACATTATCTTTGGGTTGAATGTGAATCTCACAAGGTAATTGTGTAAGTTTTAATCTTATAAAGAATGGTGCTTCAAAGGGTCAACCTCAAGATGTTGTAAAACTTCACGAGGAGATTGATACTTTAAAGTCAACCTTAGCCAAATTTGTTGGAGGCATTGAATATCTTAACAAATTGTTAAGATATAGCAGATGTCCTACAGACAAATTTGTTCATGGGTACGAAGGAGAAATATATATTCATGATGAGGATATTGTTGTTTGTTATTTTTGTGGCAAAGTAGGACATATGACGTCTATGTGCACGAACCTACCTAAGGATGGAGTGTCCAATGCATTCAGAACTAACAAGGAAGGACCCAAAAAGATTTGGGTACATAAGGACAAGATTATTGTTGTTGTAGATATCCTTGACAGCAGGAAGGAAACACCTATCATTGTGACACCCTCTACCCCTCACATATATACTAATAAGGAATAAAAAAAAATTAAACTTAATTCAAGTTTTTAAAACATATTTAAATACAAGCATTTCAAGAAGGTAGCAGGCTCACATTCACCTTTCTAACATTATCATAAAACTTTTCTAAATAAATAATAAATTCACTTCGGCTCAAACAAGGCCGTCTATAAAACCCTATACCCCAATGCCACATCCTATCAGAGCGTTGTGTCCCGACGTCCTTCAGCACATGGTTCCTTAAAGCAATTCACCTAGTCATATGCTCCCCCGAACACAAAGTTCAAGATCATCACAGGATTCAAACACAAACAACACACGGGAGTGAGTTATTACATTCCTAACTAATAGAGAAACAAGACAACTAGATATACATATCATATAAACCAAATAAAACTTAGTTACACGAAATTCATGTAATTCCACCACTTTGTCATTCAAAGTTCACTTTTCAATCATCAATCACATTACACAAGAATCACACGCTCTGATCAAGACTCAATAACACATCAATTTCATAATAAACAATTAGCAAGCGCATGAGACAATTATGCTAAGACTCAAGCCTATATGCAATGTGGTACCATGTCAGTGAAAAACCACCCTGGGGCGCTTAGGAGTACATAACAAGACACACCACACAATGAGTTTGTCAGGTCACTCTCACTAAGTAAGATCATAGGGAGACCAGTCAGGGTCACGATGTTTTGCAAGAATACTCCAACCATATGGGATCAACATAGGCTTAAAGGAGTATTCAAACCCGGTGACCCCCAAGGCCTACACTCCGAAGAGTCCGTCATGGCCTCTCCCTCCTGATTCAGGTCCAACCCCTAAAACAATTTTGCATGCAGACACTGCTCATGAATTATACAATACCCACGACCTCACGCTCGTGTTTTAAACACGTTCAACACAATTGCACTACGATTAAACACTGGTTCCTAAACAGGAAACCTACACTTTCTCTTTAACACTGGTTCCTAATTAGGAACCTACACTTTCTCTTTAACACTGCGCATCAACGCTTTTCTCAAGATAACACTGGTCGGGTTATTGTACAATTCATAGCTTACAACACAAGTAATGTCACATCAAGTGTTAACTACACACTTATCCACAACCAAAACTCATTCACAATTTCACACCTCATAATGTCACAATCCACCATCACATGTTTACACGTATCTCACAAATTAACACATGTTCAACTTTACACTTATACTCAATCTCAATAACAATATTATAATCTCAAAGCAATATGTTATTTCACAATTTATCACATATTCCATTTATAAACACTGCTAGTGAATTACACAATACCACGACCTCACATTCATGTTTCAACACATTTAACACATTGCGCTACAATTTAACATTGGTTCCTAAATAGGAGACCTACACATTCTCTTTAACACTGCGCATAAACAATTTTCTCAATATCAACACTGGTCGGGTTATTGTATAATTCATAGCTCATAACTCAATACACACATCTCAATACACATGTATCTCAAATCTAAACATAGTATTCTCGAACTCCAACATTTGAATAATTTTTGGAATCACACAATAACAACACTACAACATTATTTACATAAAATATTAATATAAATAAATATATAACTAAATCTATATATATAAATCCAGCAACGTATATCATATTTGATCATGAATTTAAAGAAAGTTTTCAATGTACCAATTTTAAATAATTATGTAAACACTTTCTCATATATATAAGTATACATGAATTCATATATATATATTATCTAAGAATACAACACATAGTCTATTAGAATTCTTTTCTCAATTTCAAATATAATATCAATTTTAAACTATAAAAAAAACTAAACAGCATGAAAAGGGGAAAATACAAACTCAATATCTTCTTACTTAATTTCATCAATTCATACTACGGTTCACACTCAATACAAGAGCACATTAATTTCACAAAAAATTTTCATTGGGACATCAAATGATTCATCAAACATATATAATTTATATATAACTCATAGTTATAATTATAAGGATAAAGTAAAAATTGTAGAAACACCCCAAAACTCATTCCAATTGATACTCTAAGGATCCCTGCACATGTTCTCACTAATCCCCAATCATGAATAACTCATCCCTTACCTCTGAGTGGACTCACGTGTCTTCAGCCAGCGATAGCAGCATCTCTAGCGGTTCCCTGAGATTCCTTCAGTTATTCCTCCGACTGTTCCGATAGAATTCCCAAACGTCAGAGAGACGGAGAAGAGATTGAAACCTCCACTTGTACTATCTTCATGCGATTCCATTTTCTCCCTCCACGAATATTATCTCGCAAATACCAACGGTGGAAGTGTGCGAAAATGAATTTCTAACAACATATCCAAATTTCATGAAAATCCAACGGCTAACGAAACCGAGATCGTAGTTTTACCGAGACAGTTTTGGGTTTCTACGGGAAATTAAAATACTACAATGCGAAGGGTTTTCCTCTAAGCTCAGATATGATTTTGAAATTCCCAACGGTGAGAATGTTCGGAATTGGGTTGCGAACATGATACTCAAATTTCACGATGATCCAACGGTGAACGGGTTCGAGATCATTGTTTTTCTTAAACAGGTTTGGTGGGATGCGGGAAAAAGAAAGGGTTTTGAGAAGAGAAGGGAAAAAACGAAAATGAGGCCAAAAGGAGGTAGCTGACTTAACATAACTATTTATACCTAGGGTACTCAGCCTATTATTTGCTCTATATTTATTTATTTATTTATTTTTACTAAAAAACTTTTTAAATTTATTTATGAAAAAAATGGGATGTTACAATCATGGTACCTAGACAATAGCTGCTCACTACATAGGACAAGAGAAATGTGTATGTTTAAATGCCTGACCCTAATGCATGGTGAAACTGTAACTTTTGGAAGGAATAAAAAAGGGCTAATTATAGGAGTAGGTAAGATAGGTATGCATCCTTATCCACCTATCGATAATGTTTTATTTGTTGAAAGCTTAAAACACAATATGGTGAGCATAAGTCAATTATGTGACAATGGATATAAAGTTTCTTTTAACAAAGATGAGTGCATCGTCCAAAACAGTGATGGGTCATTACTCTTTTCTACTAAGAGAAAAGGAAACCTTTATAAAATTAGACTTGGTGAGCTATCAAATCAAAATGTATCTTGCCCATGCAAGGTTGAGATTTATCTCAAAGTTGTAAAAATACAACCTTGTAAGAGGTCTATCAAGTATGTCATATAAAGATGGTTTGCTTTATGAGGCTTGTCAAAAGAGGAAACAAGTTAAAAAACACTTTTTCCACCAAAAACATCATTTCCACTCTAGTCCGTTAGAGATGTTACATCTTCATTTATTTGAACCTACTAGGACAACCTCTATAAGTAGCAAAAGGTATGAACTTTTCACAGTGGACAATTACTCTAGATGGACATGGGTCATGTTCTTAGCCCACGAGGATGAGTCCTTTAATGTCTTCTTTAAATTTTGCAAAAGAGTTCAAAATGAAAAAGAAGTATGCATTACTTCAATCAAGAGTGATCATGGAGGAGAACTTAAAAATGAAAATGGTATTCTTCTCAACTTTTCAACTCCAAGAACACCTAAGCACAATGGTGTGGTTGAAAGGAAGAACAAATCATTACAGGATATGTCTAAGACCATGCTTAATGATAATTATACTCCTAAGCACTTATGGGATGAAGCAGCGAATACTGCCTATTACTTACAAAACAAAATTTATATAAGACCTATGTTGAAAAAGACTTCCTATGAATTGTAGAAGAGACAAAAACCCAACATATCATACTTCCATCCTTTTAGATGTCAATGCTTCATTTTGAACATTAAGGAAAACTTGGAAAAATTTGACTTAAAGAGTGAGAGTGGAATATTGCTTAGATATTATGAAACTTCAAAGGCACATAGAGTATACAACTCTAGAACCTTGGTAGTTGAAGAAGCTATTTATGTGAAGTTTAATGACACTAAGTTTGATAAAGATTTATCAGAGAAAGATGAATCTTTTGCAAGAATGAGGCTATAAGATAGGATAAGCAACAAAGCACCAATGAAAAACAACATTGAAGTTCTTTTGTACAATCAAACCATTGGATGGTCCTCAAGGAGAAGTAAAAGAACCCATTGGATGAAACATGAGAAATAACCATCCAAAAAGTCAGATTATTGGTGATCTAGCAGAAAAAGTCCAAACAAGATCCTCACTCAAACTTCAAGGTCATACTGCATTGATCTCAGAAATTGAGCCCAAACATATACATGTGATTATTGTTTGAGATAGAGTTGGTTTCCAACCGTAGTTGGTAATTACATGTGTGTTAGATGTTGTTGTGTAGTAGTTACAAGGACTCGGGTATGAGTCCTGATGTTAACTAGAACCCTGTTCTATTTGGCATTGAACATCTCGAAAAACGTGTGTTATTGTGTGATAGTTCACAAGGACTCAGGCACAAGTATTAATGTAACAATGATTCTATTCTAGTAAGAATAGGGTACTTGAGAGACCCATTAGCATACACAAATGCACAATGGAATGCTGAGATACAAGCTGAAGAGAGTTGTGTATGAATTTGTCAGAGCTTGCAAAGAGACAGTCCATTGGCAGTTTTCATAGGGGGACATGGTCCTCACTTGTGCGTGTGTGTGTGTTGTTCGAGCCAGGATTGGATCTCGGACTCGGTTCTCCATTCATTGACATTTAGTACCTGTGTAACCGAATCCCACTGCAATAAGAATATAAATCCTTGGTGAGGAATGTGTTGAGGAGTTAGTCCTTAAGGTAATGGATAACCACAATGGGTACATTAGGAGATGAAGTGTAAGGCAATTTGACCTCGGGGGTGTGGTGTTGAGTTGTGAGGGTAACTCACATGACCAACTTGGCAACCTCAACAAAAATATAGTCATCATCCATTGGTGAGAGTTTTTCATTGTACCATGGTAAAAGGTGTACTCCCAACAATAATTCAATACTAAATTTTGTAAGGCCACTAAGTTCTGGGAGTTCTAGTGGTAGCTGGCCAGTGAGAAATATTTGTTGAGATAGTAAAAAGCAATGCTTTGGGATGCAAGTGAGATCCGATAGATAACCACACTGTCGTGGTTGTTAGATTGTGTATGCATCTTGTTTAAGTCCTTTTGTGTTTGATTGATGAAGCAAGAAGACTCACCCGTCACATTTTTTCTTTTCAGGTTCAAACAAAAACACCTTTGGAGATCATGGAGATATTGACTCCTTCACCCTTGTCGTTCTCACTTTCATTACTTTGAGTTGAGATTTAGTTGATACGGTGGATTGGGATTAAAGATGACTGCTCTAAGTCTAGGATCGATTAATTCTTATTTATTTTGATGAAAACAAACCTAGGCTTTAGAACTCTTAACCTATATAAATTTAGTCATCTCATTCTATCACAAAAATATATATTTCTATTACACTTTGGAAATGTACTCATTACCCTGCTCAAGGAAACAACTATGTTACAACCCTATTTAATATGTGTGTGTGTGTGTCCATGGGTATTGTTATGCAAACCGGATGTATCTCTCTTGTTGTTTGGTTTATTCGCTTTTGAATGTAATGTTTTAAGTAAGACAACGTTACACATTTCTTTTCAAAAATTTAAAATGTTACATTTTATTTACTACGTGGTATCGACTTACAAATCAACTAATAAGCTTTAAAATTTTCTGTAAAAGTCCAATCTACATTTTCTTAATTTAAATCTAGTACTTTAACAACACTGTTAACAACACTAATTTTAGCCATTTGGCTATTAACTAGCCATGGCTGTGGCTAGTTTTAACATGAGAGGTTGACATGTCCTTGTTAAATTAATTAAGATGAAACATTAATTTATTTCATTCCTTAACTCTGTAAACATACTATAAAAAAAGCTACATAACTAATGAGAAGGATGATAGATATATAAATTATATTGTTTTTAAGAAAGAGAATTTTAATTTGCAGTTCCGATATTTTTTAACTGAACTTTCATCGCTAGACTTCTTTTTTCATAATTGTCATTATGAAAATTAACCACAAATACTTAATTAGAGGTGCATACAATAGAATGCTGCTTCTGGAGTTGTTGTAAGTACAACTGAGTCAATTGTGAGAGTTTTCTACAGAGTTTCAATCTTCTGCATAGCCATTTTATGAGAGCTTGTGAAAGAATACTTTGGTTGAATTGACCTAGCAAGGTTGAAATTCTACAAAAATCTCTCACAATTTACTCAATTATACTTAGAATTACAACACACTTTTGAAGCATCAATCCACTTTCTGCACCTCTAATTAGGTGTCTACAATTTATTTTTCATAACAACAATTAGAAGGGAGGAGCCAATTAAAAAAATTAGAGACTCAATTAAAAGAAAAAAAATAGGAACTTAATTGAAAATTTGGTAAAAGTATAAAGATTTGTAGAATAATTAAACCTTTAATTTATGAAATTAATGCTCATATACTATCAAATAAAAATGTTTTTAAAAAACAACCAATCAAATTCTTCTATTTTGCCACCTCATATGATAGCATTTTAATACACTTGGTTGTTCTGTTTAGGGTTTTGGATTTTATTTTTTATATTTAATTAAAGCATTATCACATGAGGTGGAAAAATAAAGGGGGATTGGTTAGCTGTGTAAAACATTTTTACTTTGATAGTGTATGAGCATTAATCTCATTAATTATATATTATATCAGAAAAAAAGTTATGCACTAATATTCTAAATTTTTTTAGACAATTGTCTAATTATAAATCATAATGTATAGTAAATTTGTTGACTTTTAAAATAATTATCTTAAAGTAATTTAAATAGTGATTTATAATTGAATGATAGTGTAAAATCAATGCATAGACATTAAATTATATTATATTTAATAATTATAATAAATAATTTTTTAATAATTAAATAAAAATGCATACGTGTGTATAATTTTGTAATAATTATATTTTTTAATAATACTTTTTTATATGAAAAGTGATATGTTTAATTAGCATTTATTGTTTTTTTTAAAATATATTATATTCATAAATATTATATTTAATGATTTTCTTAATTTTAATTATACTATATTTAAATAAATACAATAAATAATATTATTTATTATTTACATAAATATTACATGAATAACATTAAATTCAGCAAAAAAAAAACATGAATAACATTAAATGCTTTTTTATTCTAAATTAAGAGTTCAATATTTATCTATTGACAAGATAAAATAGTTGTACATTGTTATTCAATCACAAATCATCATTTAAATTATTTTAAGAGAATTATTTTAAAAGTTAATAAATTTATCGTACATAATAAGTTAGGATTAAATAATTACGTAAAAAATTTTATGTTGTCACTTTCAGTGCATAATCATTTTTTAACTAATGTTATACACATGCATATTTTTAACCGACATAGAGACATATATATTTAATGTATTAAATGTATTTAATATTTAATGTTGAGTTTGTGCCCATCAAACATTTTCACCTTAATTATGAATAATTTTTCATAAGTTCAATATATAGCGAGTGAAATTCATTAATTTCTTATGTTCTTTGAGAGTTTTTTTTTTCTTTTTCTTTATGTGCAAAGCATTTTGGAGATTTTTTTAAGTAAGCATGACATATATGCATAGTATCCACTAGTCAGCTCGGATGGGATGATATGCATAGTATCTTTGTCGAGAAACCTAATTAATCATGTTTAATGAAGTCTTCTTCTCAATACATTTTTTTCTTAATTATTAAGACTCAAATTTAATATTTTACTTAAGTGAACCGAACCTAATTTTGCTTTTATCAATGATATTTTGTTTTGGATAACTTATTTTGCTTCTATATATTTATGGCCCATAAAATTAAATTAATAAATATATTAATGACGAGAGATTAAAATAATTATAGTCAATACAATTATCTTAAAAAAAGAGTATAATGGGAGTAATTTTGAAATATATATATATATATATATATATATATATATATATATATATGTGTGTGTGTGTATTTAAAAATATTAAATAAATTAACTAATTTCTTTTAAACTTGTGTATTAACTAATTGAGTCTGATAAAAAAGATCATAATATACAATTTTATAATAATTGTATATATTCAGTAAAAAAAATCTATATATAACAATAAATGAAATTTATATCCTATATTCAATGCATATATATTAGTATGATACATATGACATTCTTAATGAATATAGAAAGAAGAAATATTATGAATATAATTATTTCATGAATGTCTATTATTTATTGGATTTAATTTATATCCCCTAATAAGGATACAATGTGATTACTTTCCTCAATTTTTATTCTTTCTTTTTTATTTTTACTTTATTTTTCCTATACCAAACGCAGTGCATCAGCTTTTAGCATCACTTCAGTTTTTTAAAGGGTGTAATTTCTGTCTTGCTGAGTATATGTATGTCCTTACTTTGTGCTTAGCATCGTATCGTAATTAATCTTTTCTTTGTTTTTCCTTACTTTCAGATAGAAAGTACACTCGGCCATGTCTACTACCGGTAATGTTCTGGCTTCCACTCCAACGCCAAGGTATTATATTCTTTCAGACATTCGAACACACCCTTTGTTTAGAATATATTGAAGCATATTCAGTTTGTTGAGCAGAGTCTTTGTGAGTGTTGAAAATTCTCAACCGTGTTCAATTCCTATGGATAAAAGAAAATTGTTAGTTTTTGTTAGCAGAAGGATCAAATCCGTGACCTTTATCTCCTTTCCTTCCTTCTTAACCATCCAATCAATCTTATATCTCCAATTTCTCAATCATGGTGTAACCTTGCATTCTCAGTCTTGAACTGATTTGTGATGACCAACATCTGTTTTTGGCTTTGATCAAGTCTATGCAACTTGTCATTTTTTTTATGTTTTTGCCATGTCATCGGATTTTTCGTCACATATTAGAAATAAGTTTGACTGTTGGAGCATCATACCCTGTTCTTGCAACAAGCTTTACTTATCTCTCTTGTTTATGCAAAATTACTAGGGGAAGTTTTGTGATTTTAACACTAGGTTAAATATGATTTTAGTTCCTCAATTTTAGGGTCTGTCCTTTTTAGTTTCCTAAATTAAAATTTATATTTTTAGTTCCTCAAATTTGCAAAATGTGTTTTTTTAATTCCTCGTGGCTAATTTTGGGCAGTTTTGATGCATAATTTGTGTCGGTTTTTTACTCCCAAAATTTGGGAGACTAAAACATATTATATCTGCTCAGGTTATTTGAAAATTTCAAGTTGTTAACTTCACGGTTAAAGCTGTTTGTTTACAAATTGAATGATTCTATATCGTGGTCGTGGTTGCAGTTCCTGTTTTGTTACAATCCTTTACATTGCGGTTGTGATGCACTTGTGGTGACTGTAAAAACCTTTATGTTACCACCACAATTGTGATTGTGAAAAACCATGCTTCAAATTGTATCGATCTTATTTTCACCTATTTGGCTTATTTTCTGTAGTGATCTGCTTTCATTACTGTTTTTATTATTCACCTAATTGAGTTTGGGATTCCAATCTTTCAGAGAGTTTTTCAGATATTTACTCTTTCTTCTATGCTAGTTAACTATCTAATCTCAATCAATTTATCAAATTTCGATCCGTATTTGGTTCAAATGGATTTAGGCTTATTTCATTTATGCTCTTGGTTCTCCCATTTTTGTAAGTGTTTGACTCCGCTAATGCCCATATCTACTATTTCTGAGCCAATGTTCAAAGTCATACCTAATTGAGTTTGGATTATGTCTAATTATTGGAGGATTTTTTTCTAATTTCTGGTAACTTTGCTTATGTGACCTTGTTGTGCAGGGTTAATAAGGATGGAAAGTGATAGTACCTAACGTATGGGGGTAAAAGTAAATAGATAATAATAACTTGTGTTAAACTTTCATAATAGGATGGGTAAGAATGGAGAAGAGTTTCCTGATTCATTTTTCAACCAAGAGTTGGCAGCTCACTTCAAATTATTTGTTATGTGCTTCTATATTGGTTGGTTAAATCTTAATAACTAATTAACCATGATATAGTCCCTTTCTCTGCTTTTAAGATAACTACGACAAACCCCTCAATTTAAAGACAACCATTATGATGTTAAATCTATTTTCTTTTACAGTAAAATGAAACTTTCTGTAGACATTTTTTTGGTTCGGTCTAGTTTAATGACGTTGCATTTCCTGTAAAAAAAATGAAATTGAATTTAACATCTTTTTAACATTTTTTTGGTCAACTCTGGCTAAAACATTCCTTTTAGAGTATTACAAATTGGCCCAGGGGAAAAATAGTGAAATAAATTGGTATCCTTGTTTATATTTTTCTAATAATCATATATAGTAAATTGTTACCTGCCATGGTACAAAAACTGTCATGCTTGTGATTGGAACATTTTCTGCCTTTCCTGCATATGATGCAGTATTTTGAATTGTCTGTGATATTGGAATTTGGAAGCAAAAAGAGATTAAACAATCTAATGATGGAGATAATTTAATTTTTTTAATTTGGGCAATGGAGTTATTTATTTCCAAGCAATGCTACTCTAATAATGCTTTAGAATTGCATTTAGGCAGCTACCATTAATGGTAATATCCGAGGTTTCAAATGGTTCAGTGATTTCAAAGTTACATTCAGCACAGTTTTGTGGGGCACTAGTACCATCTTTTCATACACTGTTTTAAGTACTTCTCAATTTTTCTGCTTTTCATAGTCTTGGAACTAGTGCATGCATGATTCACACCCTTTCTCCTGCGCTCCCAAGTTCCAATTATGTGACTTCCAAGTTCTCTATTGCCTCTTTTTCTTCTCAGGCTATTAGGCAAAGTGGCATTGGTCACAGGTGGAGCATCTGGAATTGGAGAAAGCATTGTGCGTCTCTTCCATATCCATGGTGCTAAAATTTGTATAGCTGATGTGCAAGACAATCTTGGAAAGCAGATCTGTGAATCCCTTGGCGACGAAGCAAATGTTGTTTTTGTCCATTGTGATGTTACAGTAGAGGATGATGTTTCCCATGCAGTGAACTTCACTGTGGGTAAATTTGGCACCCTTGACATCATAGTCAACAATGCTGGAATCTCCGGATCGCCTTGTCCTGATATCCGCGATGCAGACTTATCAGAATTCGATAAGGTGTTTAGTATAAACGCAAAGGGAGTGTTTCATGGGATGAAGCACAGCGCTCGAGTTATGATCCCAAACAAGAAGGGCTCAATCATTTCTTTAAGCAGTGTAGCAAGTGCCTTAGGTGGCATAGGAATACATGCATACACAGGATCCAAACATGCTGTTTTAGGGCTCACAAAGAGTGTTGCAGCTGAATTGGGGAAGCACAGTATAAGAGTGAATTGTGTGTCACCTTATGCTGTTGCAACAGGTTTGGCTTTAGCCCATTTGCCTGAGGATCAGAGAACTGAGGATGCTTTGGCCGGTTTTCGCGATTTTACCGGGAGAATGGCCAACTTGCAGGGGGTAGAGTTAACTACTCATGATATAGCTAATGCTGTGCTCTTCCTTGCTAGTGATGAAGCAAGATATATAAGTGGAGAGAATCTCATGGTTGATGGTGGCTTCACGAGTGTAAATCACTCACTCCAAGTTTTTAAATGATTAATGGTATTTCAAAGTTTGTTTGCAGTTTGAGACATTACAATCAACAAGTCTACTACAAGGATTTTCTGTAGACATACAAATAATATGAATTCACAAAAAAACACTAATAATATGAAAATTATCGTCCAAAGTATGCTTTTTTATCCTTAAATTCTAGTATGTTAAGATCACATAACACTTCAAACTAAATTCATGTGAAATTTAATTCCATGAAACCTAGAAAGGACATGTTCATTGTCTTGTGTGATTTAACTATTTTGATGTGAAAGGGAATATTCATCAAATATTCCAAATTTAGTGTTCTCATATTCTTTACCAACATTTGCGGATAAAAAAAGGGTTAAAATATAATTTTTGTATTCTTATTTTCTTAAATATGTAATTTTAGTTCTTTTATTTTTTTAACTGCGATATTTCATCACTGGCTTTTAAAAAATTGTGATTTTAGTCTTATTTTTAATCCAGACATTTCATTCCACGCTTTTAAGAAAATTTACAATTTTAGTCTTTGTTGTCAATTAGAAATGTTGACCGGCACATGTATATTTATTATTCACATGACAAATATATTTGTTTAAAATTATTTAATTGCTAATAAGTTTAATTTATTAAAATAAAAAATTTAAAAAGTACATAGTCAACTCTAAAATTGAAAAATAAGACTAAAATTGTATATTTCTTAAAAAGTGAGACACAAGATGTCTAAATTAAAAAATAAAAAGACTAAAATTATGATTTTTTTAAAAATGGGAGACAAAATGTATCAATTTAAAAATAGAGAGATTAAAATAACATATTTTAAAAAAATAGGAGATAAAAATTACATTTTAGTCTAAAAAAACATGATTTGAATTCTTTATACTGTTTGCTTGTAATCCAAAGAGCATGGCATGCATAAGAAATACTGAAGATACTAAAGAAACAACAAACAATAACTATTAATTGGTTAGTTAATGTTTTTCTGAAACTAAGCAATAAGGTTTTGTAAAATTTTCTAAGAAAAAAAATTAGACTTAGAGATATTCATTAAATAAGATATAAGACCTCCAATAAATTTCGACGGACAAGAAAAAAAACATTGTTATTTCCATGTTACATATTTGTACGTTAGAGAAAATGATTTAATATGACAAAATGAATTAAATTATTTTTCTTTTCTTCCATTTATTTATAGATAATATCTTCCATTTATTTTCTACAATTAAATTGAGAAATCTTTTAACTTTCATTGTTTAATTGATAAAAACGAGAAAACCATACAATTTACAGGACGATTTTAATAAATTTATTACACTTGTTAATTGCTCTGAATACAAGCTGCAAGGTAAAGTGGTAAGAAAATCAAGGAGACACACAGACAGAGGGAAAGAGATTTAATCTAAATAATTAAGAAAAACGAATAAAGACATTAATCCTAGAAACAGCTTGGAACAACTATAGAAAAATTGATGGCAACAAAACAATTGTTAATCTTGATGTTACTAAGATCCTTTCCTTTAGCTACCTCACAAAAACAAAAAAGAAAAGGGAGGGGAGAACCTTCATTTTACTTTGTTCGTGTAATGATTCTGTGAGTTAGATCTATTAGGGCTTTCCTTGATTTTCTTACTTATTCGTCGTTGCTCTCGGGTAAGGAATCGATTGCTGCTACCTGCTCTTTCCTAGATATACTCCAGAGCCTACACAAGCAAAATTACAAATAAAAAAATATATGTGATCTGTGTAATAAGCTAGTCTGGTGTGGCTTTTCTGCATCAGATGTTTAATTCGATGGACAGATCAAAAGGGTTTAATTCAATCATAGTAGTGTAGGTCCTCGTGAAAGATTATTTGCATTCCTAAACTTAGAACTGATTATGGTACGAACTAAAACTATATATATGACTTCAAAATATGAATGAAATAAATATAAGTCTCTTTACGTGCCAACACATAAAATCAACTGCAGCATTCACGTTATGCAGCTTAATTGCCTAATTAGAAGTTGAGCTGCTCAAGCAAGCAACATATTTGTGGAGTAAAACATGAAGAGCAGCATTCATGTGAAATAAACCTTAAAATCTATTATCAAAGATGAACCTTCAAAAAAGCAGAGGGAAAAATTAACCTCACTTTATGTCCTCCTACTGAAATACAGAAGTAGGAGACATCAGGGATGGTCTTCTGAAATCTAATTAAACTGAAATCTCAAGTTGAAATTGTACCAAACCAAAACCAATTGCAACTTCTTAAATGACAGATTCACCAAAGGCAGAGATCTAAGCGTAGTTCACGCTTTTCAAAGCCCTCATCGACAATTCCCTGCAATAATTTTTTGGACCAAAACCAAATCGGACAGTAGATAAAACAAAACACAACAGATCTGATGAATAATAAAAGGGAAAGCAAATCATAAAATAATAGTAAAAAAAAAAGAATTACCTATCCAAAAAAGGGTTGTTAGCATAGAAATTTATAACAGCGTAAAAATAAATTTCTAAATGATGTCAAAAACAGGATCAAGAAAGAAGCACAATATATAACACATTTATTTAAAGACATTAAATGATACGTTTCATGCCATAGGACTGGCTGTATTATACTGGTCTTTTATAACTTTTTCAATCTTCTCTCATTTGGTAGGATTTTTTGGAGGATTCTCATTTGTAATAGAATTTAACTAATTTCTAGGTTGATAAATATTTTTTTATAACTGAATTACAAACTTATAAATTACAAGAAAGATTGTTATTTCATTCAACCCCTAGCCATAGACAATGTCCATATAAGATCATATATGCATCATGTAAATGTGGACAAAACCTAAAGTAGATGAAAAAAATGAGGGATTATGGTTCTATACATACCCAGTGTATAATTTTTTTACAAATTTCACCATCTCATGTTTCATAGGCTTTCATCAAAATATTTTAAATCGTCACTCAAAATCACAATCAAGAGTGGATAAAATTTAAAGTAATAATGAATTGTGAAATTACATGACGAATGTCTGACAATGAACCCTTTCCAAGGGAAGCTGATGTCCTATGAAATCAAGCACATCATCTATGAACTGAGATGCCAAACCCTGCAAAACAGAGAATATAATATGTACAGACAGGGAGATAGATATCAACTAAATGTTGCCAAATGAAATGGTGGATACATCCTTAACAGTAATACTAGGTTCCATTAATTCTCTTTATGCAAAGCATTAAACTGTTAATCATTAAACACACTGTTTACAATAGAAAACATCATACTTAAAACTTAATAGTGTAAATCCATGACTAATTGAATAATACAAACCAGATTTTTTCCATACTCAAAAGCAAGCATTGCAACTTCTGTTGTTTGGCCTGCAAGGATGGCTATTGCCTTGCAACTATTTGACATTAAAGACGCAGCCTAGTTGTAGTCTTTTGCATATAATATTCCATGCTGAAAATATAAACAATTATGAGAAGTCAATCTATCCATAGATAGGATATATCTCCACATTCTTAAGAATTAAGAGTGGTCTATAATTATGTGTTTGTGCAAGGGAAAATAAATGAATTTTTATAAAGAAAACATGAATTACTGATAGGATACACATTTTATAAAACAAAAGTTAACTTCCTAGCAACGAAAACACATGTACATAAATGACAGAAACAGACCCATGCATACCTACACTGTTGATAAGATGTTGTAGTCATCTGCATGGTCTCCCCAGTTACAAGATGCTCGACAACTTAAGCAAGCTACACCCACCATGTGACAGTATGTATGTAGAAAATATAACCTTAAAAATAATGAACAAATGGCATGTAGTATGCAGGCAAAAGGATTCACAACTTTATATATACCTTATTGCCCATTACAAAATTCAACGAACCAATACCACGTCTGGTATCTGCATCATCCAATACATCATCGTGAAGAAGGCTTGCCACCTGTGACAACATTATGTGAACATTATTTTGTACTAGTGATAATGAAAAAATATTCTTACAAGTGTATAAAGTGGCATTTTGACCATATACCTACCCCAATTAGGATACTAATACACGCAACTCATGCCTGGGACTAAAAATTTGAGGTGTGAAGTTTTCAGGATTGAATAATTGCAGGTGACCCAAAATAAGGACGGAGATAGGCTCTATCACAATATTGGAATTGAGAATAAACTTGACCTAATTCAACTCCAAAAACTAACTCAAGAGAGGAAGATATTATAACAGGTATTTTTCCCATATGCTAAATTGATTTGGGGTCTTAAAAATAATAACAATAATTATAATCTTAATTGACAGAACAAATGGAACAGTAAATTTAAGATCACACCAGCACGATTCTCATTTATCATATACAGTATATTTCAGTTTGTTAATATGACCAAACAAAAATAATAAAAAACTGTCTCTTCAGTGATCAACTACAAATTTATACATAAATGTAAGTTAGAAGATATTAATATCACTAAACTCAAGTGGTAAGAGTAAGATATCTATAGATCAGTCTCTGATTCAGAAGGATCTTTCTCATAGGCAGCAGAAGCAGAGAAACACAAATCTGGTCATAAAACCATTTTCCAAAAATCTGAAAGATCAGATACAGTGACTACAAGGGTTTATCAAAATGATATTTTTTAAATGAATAAAAGGAAAATAAAACTAGGAGACACATGATATTTGACCAAACAGAAAAAAGGAAACAGAGACAAAGGCTAATATTTGCAACAAATTTGTTTAGTTGTTTTGCATGTCTGAAATGAATATTACCTTTCTAGAGAAACAACAACAACTAAGCCTTATCCCACAAGGTGAGTAAGCTACATTGATCAAAGTCAAACAATGCCACTAGATTTTGTTGGTCTTCTCATTGGAGCCCCTGATTGTCTTCTCCTCACATGGCCAAGCCACTCTAAGCTAATAGATAGAGACAACAAACTCAATGCAGAGCTTTCTTCAGATTTATGACAAGCTGAAGTCCTTTCTTCAGTGTTAAAAAAAAGAATTCTTTCTTCAAACTTTTACTACCAGTTAATAAACAGTTCAGGTTTATTTTAACCCCCCTTATGAATTGTCATCATACAAGAGCCAAAGAATCACATAAAAAATTAACAGCAAGTCTACCAGTAAATAATGATGGTTGTAATCCAACTGTATTGGTATAACGAGAGATAGAAAGAAACCAATACAATCAATTGCAATATTCTATAGCGAAAAGTAAACAAAAAACCGTAGTTATAAGATCGAGCTAGCTGGTCTGACTGGAAATCAATCTGATGACTGATATGCTGACTCCAAAAAATCGACTCATCTTAGAACCGATACAGAACCGGTAAAAACAGTGCAAAACCAATTTGAATTGGTATTTTACAAAAAAAATCATTTTTTTAATTTAATCTAAAACACATATTTAAGGATTACTCATAGGTATACATTATTTTGCCAATTATTATTAGTTTTGTATCTTACATATAATTTTATCATTTATATTAATTTATTATTTTTTATATATTTATTTCTTATAATTTATTAATTTATATACCAATTCGATCACAGTTAAACCAATATACTATCAACTAGGGCTTTCACCGGTTCAACTACCAATCTGATTTTTAAAAAAATTATGAAAAACAGCACATCTTTTAGCTATTTTCAATATTGCTTGAAAAGAATAAACAAAATTAAACTAATAGACAGCAGAATAGGCAGCGAACGAAAGATAGAAATAAGTAAAATGTAAAGCAATATTGCAACAATCTCTTTACACATCCATATATGAACTTTATTGTGTGAAGTTAATGGCAGTCATATTATGAAACAAAGTATAAACATTAGATATCACCTAAATGAGGGCCATATTTACATGTATTCTAAAGCTAATATTATAAGCGGAATCATGAAAACATTATTTAATAAATGAAAAATTCTCGAGGACTTACATGAATCATCTCTGTTATTTCAGCTATGCGTTGTTGTCTTGAACGTACATCAACTGTCAAAGCACCTCCTAGCTCGATAGGAGGAGGCGCTTCGTGTATTGATAGATTTAATGCTGTTGACATTAAGAATAAAACCTGCAGAAACATCCGGTCATTAACATGAATCCTGTAAGCGAAAGAATCAAACAAGATTAACAATGAATTTTGCAGGAAAACAAAGACATAGAATAATAAATTATGAAGTACATTTTATCACCTTATACGCTCACATAGAAAGAAACATGGAGAAATAGTCAAACCTATCAGAGTTAATTAGCACCATGAAAGAATTAAGAATACTAGGAAGGCCTCCTGATCCCAGAAATATCAGAACAAGTAAAAAATAAGTTTGAATAGTAGCTATTGTTAAAAATATCCTTGTCCCTGACATAGAACAAACAATTATGGATGCCTTGTATTTGAGTGTTGCTAGGTGCACCTAGCATTATTGCTGGTGCACTCAACATTCTAAGAAAATAACAAAATTGTCCTTGTTTATCAAGTTGATCCGTTAGAGACTTCCGGATCAACTTGATCAGTAAGAGACTTCCGGATCAACTTGATCCGGAAGTTACGGATCAACTTGATCCATAAGAGGAAAAATAATTATAATATAATTTAAAGATATTTAAACATACAATATATTTAAAAGATATTTATTTTATAATATAATTTATAAAGATATTTATTTCATTAATTATAATATAATTAAATATATTTATTTATTTTATTAATTATAATATATTTATAAATATTGATTTATTATAAATAATTAATTTTTTAATATATTTTTTTAGATTAAATTTATTTAGAAGATGATATTAAAATACTTACTTAGTCCCATTATAATTATTGTTTAAGGTTATTTTATACATATTAATAAAAATCAATAAATACATAAAAGATGATAATAATTTTATAAAATTAATATTATCATCATTAATTTATTTTTTATTTTTATAATTAATCATATCATTAATATTATAAAGAATATAAAAAATAATTAGTATTATATTAAAAATTAAAATACTAACTACTTTATAATACATTTTTTTACATGATCATTAGTATAAGCGGGAAAATAGTAATTATAAGAGAATTTAAAAATATTAGTACATTATATAAAATAAGGATCTTAGATAACAAATGATGTCCATTTTTTGTTTAATTTTTTTTTCTACGAAAATATTAATTTATTTTTTTGTATGACCTCTACTCATGATGTCCATTTTTTGTTTAATTTATTTTTTTCTACACCCTTTTCAACTTCTTTATTTCAATTATATTTAAAGTTATATTTCAAATTATTTTTTATTAGTTGGTAAACTAAGTTAACTAGATCATTTTAATAACACGCGTGTATATAGATACAAATGGAATACACAATCAATGGAAATAAATAAAACTAACATTACTAATGAAAATAAATAAAACCAACAATACTCATTAAATGGGTTCATGTACAATATCTGTATATACATGGAATATCAATATAAAATATGTACATAAACTACGCCTGATCTGTGCGCCGCCTGCGTCTAGACCTAACATATACTAGATGGTCCTTTGTCACACTCCTGGCCAACCTGAGGCATTCTTCGATCGCCTCATGTGTCGATGAGCTAGGCGTGACCACCCAGAGACTTAGATGGCACTCCAACCTCTCAGCAATGTCGTCACAAACTTTCTGTTACATACAAAACAAACTGATTACACAAATTATTATGCAAATATTGAGGTAAATGACGTAAATTATTAGTATTACTTACCACTGCATGTCTAGGCTCCTCCGCAGATGTCAACGATGCTCTTGGCTCCGTCACGTGAGGGATATCCATCTGCGGGGCCTGAGGGACGACTCGGGGCTGCGGGCCGTGACCATGTGAATGTATGTATACATGATTTTGATGATGTCAAAAGAAGAATTAAACAAGGCTCATTTTGCTTCAAGATTAATACAAGATTGTTTCAACAAACAAAGCCTTGATTCAAGATTTCTTCAAGATCAAGCTTTGCCTCACAATGAAAGGTTTCAAGTCATTCAAGGCACATGTAATCGATTACCAATACATGTAATCGATTACCAATGGTTTGAAAGTGTGTAATCGATTACACATCATATGTAATCGATTACCAGAGACTTTGAACGTTGGGAATTCAAATTTTAAATGAAGGGTCACAACTGTTCAAGAAAAACAACTGTGTAATCGATTACACTAATTCTGTAATCGATTACCAGAGAGGATTTTCAAGGAATATCGCCAACAGTCACATCTTTTCATTAGATTTGTGAATGGCCATCAAAGGCCTATAAATAGGTGACTTGGGCACGAATTTTATGCAGAGAGTTTTGCTTGGCAAAAATGTCTTATCCTCTCAAAAGACAATGAGAGAGATTCCAAAAGAACTTCATTGTCAAATGCTCTCTCAAGAAATCCTTGATCAAACACTTGCAAAATCTATAAGGATTTTTACATGATCTTCATTGTAATATTCTTCTCTTGAAGAGAGAATTCTTCTTCCATTCTTCTTATTCAATGAGATTGGTTAAGAGACTGTGAGTCTCTTGTTGTAAAAGATTCCTGAACACAAGGGATGGGTTGTCTCTGTGTGGTTCAGACTTTGTAATGGATTTTACAAAGATAGTGGAAATCTCAAGTGGGTTGCTTGAGTACTGGACGTAGGCACGGGTTGTGGCCGAACCAGTATAAAACTGTGTTTGCATTCTCTCTTCCCTTATCTCATTTATGTTAATGCAATCAATTTTGCCTTGCATGTTTAAAGAACATTATTAAATTGATTGTTGCTGCTTCTTCTGCATTCTAAGCCTATCCCTCTTAAGATAACTGAGGCCACAAGGTTTAACAGACCATGAGGTAGAGGATCTAATGCATGACCTGGTGTCATGAAAGGATGGGAGATGTGAAAGAACCAGTCCATGTAGTCACTGGAACACTGGCTTGGCACAACGCACACCTCACCTGCTGGAACGATATGATCCTCGTAGTGCATCCACTTGTCATGTATATCATCATACGAGACCCATGAATCGATAGGAGGAGTAGGAATGGTTTGCGTGTAGCCAAACTGCCGCACGACCCTCTTCGGTCGGTAATAAACAGCAACAGGCCCCCAATGCAAGAGACCGGAATAGCACGATCTGACGTGGAAGTCCCGAACCTCTCGGTGCTCCCCATAAGGGATCCAACAGACATCCGGAATCCGGATTCAGTCCAGGAGCTCCCTGTACGCCGGCGTACGAATGCTCTTCACGGTCTTCTTGGTCGCAATCAACCTACACGCACACAAAGAATCCTCGTTGTACTCCTGATCAGCAGTGGAGTCCTCGACTGACAGAAAGTGCTCGTAAATCCAGCACTACATATGTAACATCAAAATTATAAACATTAATAATGAAAGTGTAACAAAATTTAAAGTTGAACATTGTTGAGGCTGAACGAATAAAAAACATATTTGTTACCTGCAGCAGTGTGATGTAACTGCCAAGCTGTCGGCTGTGGCTCATAGATGCATTGTTCAGCTGGTCATACATATGCACCAAAGCAGCCACTCCCCAGGCGTACCTCTCCGTCATACTGAGGTCACGAAGGGCCTCCAAGTAGACAACATGGACATTGGTTGCACTCTTGTTAGCAAGCAGAGTGCAACCCAGAAGATGAAGTAGATATACGCGAGCCGTAACTGTCCAATGACTTGCCTGGCATTGGCGCTCATATATATCACGTACCCATTGCAGGTGTACGTACGGTCCACGACATTGGGCTGTCTCAGCCCTAGCAGACTCTGCAGAGACCATCAATAAGTCCAGCAACATCTGAACTGCATCATCCACGTGCAAGGGCTCAAAAGCGTGTAAGTCGCCAATCACGGGAAGATGAAGAAGCGAGGAGACGTCATCCAGCGTAATGGTGAGCTCTCCCACCGGGAGATGGAAACTAAACGTCTCCCGATGCCACCGCTCGACAAACGCGGACAAAAGTCCTCAATCGCCGGTATCTACCGAACATGCGATCAGAGGACTTAGTCCTGTACCAGCAACAAGTCCCTCAATGGCAGGGACAAACTTGCCTAAACTGTGAACCTTCCTCCCATGAGAGGATAGCTTCAATTTAGGACACTCCTGAATTGAAGTATAAAGGAACGCAAAATTCGTTAAAATCATCATTTAAAGGAAAACTAATTTCAATTATAAAGTATAATTTACAAGTAACTAAAAATAAATAGTATAAATACCTCTCCCGTCCATACGCTGCAAGCAACGTGCTCCACATACTGGGTCAACACGGATGGGTCGCTCGGACCACCCAGAAATCCCTCATGCTCATCCTCAGCAGCCTCTGCGCCTGTGTCCGCAGGAATGTCTGCCACAATGTCCTCTATAGCAGCTGGTGCCTCCATCGGGTCATCCTGAACATCTGGCTCATCGTGCACCGTAGTCACAGCGACTCGCTGCCTCTGTGCGGATGTAGTAGGCCGTCGACGCTGCGGAGCATCATCGGAATCATCACGATCTCCTCTGCCCATACCTCTGCCAGTAACCTGACCTAAGGCACGACCTAATCCTGTAGTCCTAACCATGATCTGGAAATGAGTACCGCAAATTCAATCACCGATTTCATTCACTCAAAGTAACGCAAATTTCACGTGGTTGATCTGAACTACAATAAACTTGACCCTAATGATGATAGGCCTTCTCATCAACAAGTTTCGTATAATCTAGCCTTCATGTACACTTGTGGTTCATGACAAGTTTCGTATAAGCTAGCAAGTACCAAAGAATTGTTCATGAGAAGCCTTCATGAATAAGCAAGTACCAAAGAATTGTTCTAGACATGGGAGTGATAAATATGTAAAGTTTAATGTTCATATTAATGATGATGAAGATAATTTGAGTGAACCAGATCAGACAGAGTTTGTGGGAACTTTTGTTAATTTGTTCCATGGACAAGGCCATAATATCAAAGTAACTAGTTTTAAGGTAGGGATATCAAAAGTGCTCGATTCTTTAGAAGCTGAAGAAGACGATGTTGTGCTAGTTACTTTGGTGCCTAAGGTTGGAAAAGGAGATGTCATCATAGGAGGCATCAAAGTTGAGTTTATTCCAAAGTACAAGGATTAGTTTTGTTGTTGTGTGTGCATCCCGAGCTCATACACTTTCTTGGCTTGCCAAATTAACAACAAAGACTTGAAAGAAAATGTTAGCAAGATGGGTCAACAAAGCTGAGTCATTTTCAATCCATGAACTAAAACTAAAGACAGAGCCACATCATGATAGACACCAAATCTTTGTGAACTCTCACATCATGATAAACAAAATCATTCTCAATTATGATTCCTTGTCCTATGCTGAAATTTAGTTATTTGAGAATTAGTACTGGTCTCTAGTGTAAAATATTCAGACTTTAGGTCCATTCTTACTAATCCATTCTGGGAAAGAACTTGAACAAGTGCAGAAAAAGACAAAAACAACTACGAATCCGAGAGAATTAGAGGATTGAGTGAAGGAATAAAATAGCTAACTTGAACAAGTGCAGAAAAAGACTTAAATTCTTAGTAAAATGTACAAATTTGGATGACTCTAGTAGAAGTAACCCACTGCAACCTCATCACTAAAGACGTAGAGAGGGGGATACTACTTTAAACTAATTCAATTGCCATAACATGTTCACTTCATTATGATATCAATGTCAATTCCCTCCCTTGTTGGCTACCACAACTAGGATCATTCCTTGTTATACTGCTTCTGACAATTCCATCCAAGAACAATATATATTAATATATAGAAAAATATTGATGTTCAGTCTGAAATAGAAATAAGAACAACTAGTAAAAGTTGCAATCATTATAGGATTTGGATTAATTGTTCTCCTAACCCTCATAAAACTTTCTCTCTAAATGTTTTCTATATACACTAATTGATTGTCCTTATAGCATTCTATCTAGAAATAATCCGCATTGACCAATATGTTTTTGTTGACCAGTTCTATAAAAAGCTAATAATGCTAGTCCTAAATATGTTGTGAACGTTGAAATTGAAGTTAGTAGTGTGACCACCAGATAATGAATGTTTTCTCCTTTTAAGACATGAATAAAATTCAATGTCTTTGTTCAAAGCAAAGAAGGTTGGGCTGCTTTTTGAAGAATGAAATGATTGCAGGCCTTTGAGCTTTAGAGGGAGCAAAAGAAATTCATAGGCATTAGGCAGGTGAGTTAGGTGAAGCAATGATTTCCCATTTTCCTTTTTCTCTCAAGGATCAACATTTAATCAAGTTTTAGGGATTTGTCCTAATCATGTTACTTTTGAACTTAATTTGCTGAGGTTGTCTAGGCGTTTGAATCAGTTTTCCGATACCACATTCAGTTCTAAGTGGCAATTACATCAAAGGCAATTACATATTCGCATTAAATCAAATTGAAACAATAGATATTCTCCAAAATGACACTATTTATCAAATATTTAGCATACATTCAGAGGTGATCCTAATAACCAAAATTCCTAATTTCAAAAAAAGCTCACAATGTATCAAATATTTGGCAATTTTTCAAATAAAATGAAGCTGTGAGTAGTTTACAGATCAAGTGATCTGTAAGCATTTTCCGGATCAAGTTGATCCGCAAAATGCTTATGGATCACTTGATCCGTAAACTACTAACAAATAGTTTACAGATCACTTGATCCGTAAGCATCTTCCGGATCAACTTGATCCAGAAAATGCTTACGGATCAAGTGATCCGTAAACAACCCAGCAACTTCCCGATAGCGATTTCCGCCATCGCCGGCAACAATGGTGGAAGAAGCAGAAACGCGAAGGAGAAACTTACCTCGAAGAAGAAGAAGAAACGCGAAGAAGAAGCAGACCCCCACCTTCCTCCTAATCACGACAACAATGGCGGCAACGGCTTGGGAGCTTCACTTGGGAGGCGAAGAAGAAGAAGAAGAAGAACGAAGAAGATGCAAAATCTCGAAGAAGAAGCAGAAGAATGAAGCAGCAGAAGAAGAAGCAGAAGTAGAACGGTCCGAGGAAGGAAGAAGAAGCAGAATCGCGGCGCGGGAGAGAGAGAGAGAGGCGAGAGCTATTTTTTTTAAAAAAATACTGAGGGGCTAAAAGGTCTTTTCACACAAATTGCTGGGTGCACCAGCAAAACCGCTGGGTGCACCTAGCAGCAATGTGTCCACTAAGGGTGCAAGCACTTGTGTAAATGTTTGAGAGAACCTGATGAGCCCAAGTTCAGTGATCAGGTGAGTACAAGGCCCAAAAGAGTAATCACCACCCCAAGGCACTAAAGAGATTACATTTGATTAGCAGGGCAGTATTTTGGCTTGTTTGTCAACAAAAGGGTATTATGTTAGTGTTTTGCTGTAGTGGGGTAATATAAGTTTGTTATTGTGTTAGTTGTGGGGTATCTTTGAATTGGTTGAGTTTGTTACAATTGCACTATATATGTACCCCTTAGTGAAAGGAATAAAGCAAGTAGATATTTGGCAATTTCTCCTTTACCTTGGTTCTGGTATTGCTTTTTATCATTTCTGTCTCAAACACATCATCTTGGTGTTTTCATTAAGATGGCTGACTCCACCCGATCTAAAACCAACATCGACCGCATCGAGGATGCCATTGCCCATTTGTCCACCAAATTGGAAGACCTTTGTCAGAAAGTCTCTCACCTTGAAACTGGCTCTCATTCGCCGACGTCGTCCATGGCCAGCCCTTCCACCCTTCACCCCCTCTCTTCGTCGCACCGCATGAAACTAGACATTCCCCGCTTTGATGGTTCAGACCCCTTTGGTTGGATCTTCCAGATCAACCAATTTTTTGCTTATCATGAGACACTAGAAGCAGACAAACTTACCATCACTTCTTTTTATATGGAAAGGCCAGCGTTGGCGTGGTTCTAGTGGATGTCCCGGAACGGACAACTCTCCTCTTGGCCAGGCCTTTTGCATGCGTTAGAAGCCCGTTTTGCCCTGTCTCAATATGACGACCCTTTCGACACACTTTTTAAGCTTACACAGCGTGGAACAGTCAGCGAGTACCTTGCTGAATTTGAATCACTAGCCAATCACATTATTGGCCTTCCTCCTACTTTCTTGATCAATTGCTTCGTCTCCGGCTTGACTTCGAAAATTTGTCGAGAAGTCCAGGCTTCACAGCCTTTGACCATGGTTCAAGTCGCGACCCTAGCGCGTCTCCATGAGGAGAAATTAGAAGACTCTCGACACCTTTTTCGTAGACGTCCTCCTGGCCCAACCCTTTCCCCAGGACCTCTTTCCTCTCGCACTACCCCTTTGTTACCGGCACCTGCTCTGTTGCCCACACCTCCAAAGTCCCCAGCCATCCCTTTCAAGCGATTGTCACCATAAGAGCTTGCCTCGCGCCGAGAGAAGGGTTTGTGTTTCAATTGTGACGAAAAATTTAGTCAAGGTCATATGTGTGCTCCCAAATTGTTCCTTCTGATTGCAGACAAAGAGGATAACCTTTCGAGTGATTTTTCCTTTGATCTGAGTGACGATAACGACGAGGCTAATGGGCCATCACCAGCCCAAATCAGCTTACATGCACTTTCGGGCCACATGGCCCCAGAAACATTACGTCTATTGGGTCATATTAACAGGCACAAGGTGTGGATATTAATTGATGTGGGTAGTACCCACAATTTTATCCAGGAATGTTTAGTGTCTATCTTGGGCTTAAACGCACAGTTCACGCAACCTCTAATGGTCATGGTGGGGAATAGCCATGAGCTCAAATGCAGTAAGTGGTGCAGAGACATTTCCCTTCAAGTGCAAGACCAAAGCTTCATCATCAATTTCCATGTACTTTCATTGTGTGGCGTTGACCTCATCCTCAACGTTGAATGGCTGAAGTTATTAGGTCCAATCCTCACGGACTACAATGACCTCACCATGAAGTTTCTGCATGATGGAAGAGTTGTTGAGCTAAGAGGGGAACAGGAAGGTGCAGTCCATTCCATTACAGCGCACCAGTTACAACGTCTCATAAGAACTGATGGGGCGAGTCAATTTTTTCATTTACGTATTGAGCCTCCTTCAACCCAAATGTCTTACACACCACACCAAAACCCAGAAATTTAGATCTTCATTCAGAAATTTAACCATTTATTCCAAACCCCAACATCCTTGCCTCCCTCGTGCACCACAAATCATGCCATTAACCTTCATCCCAATGTTGAACCAGTTAACGTGATGCCCTATCGCTATCCTTACTTCCAGAAACAAGAGATTGAGTCACAGGTGGAATTAATGTTGAAGAACGGAGTGATCCGTCCAAGTATGAACCCCTTCTCCTCTCCGGTGTTGCTTGTGAAGAAACGCGACAGGTCCTGGCGTTTTTGTGTAGACTATCGTGCATTAAATGCCATCACCATCAGGGACATGTTTCCGATTCCAAAAGTGGATGAGTTGTTGGACGAATTGGGTGGGGCTCAATGGTTCTCGAAGCTCGACTTGCTTCAGGACTATCACCAAATTTTGATGAACGAAGCTAACATCAGTAAAACGACATTCCACACTCATCATGGGCATTATGAATTTCGCGTAATGCCCTTTGGACTGTGCAATGCTCTGTCCTCCTTCCAAGCAATGATGAATGAAACCTTACGGCCTTTCCTCTGGAGGAGGGTCAATTTTTCCTCAAAAGGTCCAAGTGTTCGTTTTCCCAATCCTAGATTGAGTACCTGGGTCATTTGGTCTCGAATCGAGGAGTGGAACCTGTACCCGACAAGGTCAGAGCAATCCACCAATGGCCAACACCTCGAAGCTTTAGAACTCTTCACGGGTTCCTTGGTCTCGTTGGATTTTATTGCCACTTTATCAAAGGTTATGCCACTCTAGCGGCTCCCCTGACTAATGCTTTGACACAACCTCACTTGGTTTGGTTCCCAGAAGCAGAAACCGCCTTTCAAAAGCTCAAATGTGTCGTGAGTACAACGCTAGTATTGCAACTTCTTAATTTTCTTATTCCATTCACGATGGAAACTAATGCGTCAGGCGTTGGAATGGGCGCGGTGCTATCTCAGTTGGGTCACCCTCTCGCATTTTTTAGCAAACAATTTTGCCCTAAGCCTCATCTAGCTTCAGCTTATGTCCGTGAGTTAGCTGCCATCACGACTGCCATCAAGAAATGGAGGCAGTATTTGTTGGGCCACGCTTTCGTAATCCTCACGGACCACTGTAGTTTGAAGGAACTAATGAGCCAAACCATTTAGACTCCAGAGCAGCAGACATACCTCACTCGACTTATGGGGTATGATTATACTATACACTACCGAACATGCAAGACTAGTACAGTCGCCGATGCGCTATCATGAATTCCAGAGGAGACACACGCTTCCTTATTGGTCCATCCTGAGTTCATTGCTCTCAAACAGGCCTTGCAAGATAATCCGACAAGTAAGCCTGATTATGTTGTCGTTAGAATTTAATTTTGTACAACAATCGTATCTGGCTTCCCTCTAGACTCGACTTTATCCATACTCTATTATTGGAATTTCACACCACACCCATGGGAGGACACATGGGTATCAAAAAGACACTAGCGTTTTGGGGAAGAATTTTACTTGGTCGAGTATGCGTGAAGATGTTCAAAAATTCATTGAGTCATGTCATGACTGTCAACATACAAAGTATAAAGTAAGGAAGCCGGTGTGCCTACTTTGCCCATTGCCAGTGCCCTTACGACAGTGGGAAGACCTATCATTAGATTCATTGTGGGTCTCCCACCTTATCGGGGGCACACTACCATTCTCATGGTCGTTGACAAATTTTCAAAGGGGGTTCACCTGGGTATGTTACCTCCCAATTATACAGCGCACATTGTTGCCTTGTTGTTTCTGGAAATGGTGGGGAAACTCCACGGCATGCCTCGCAGTTTGGTGTCCGATAGAGACCCACTGTTCGTCAATTGCTTCTGGCAGGAGCTCTTTCATCTGAGTGGTACGTGACTGTGCATGAGTTCAGCTTACCATCCTCAAATGGATGTCCAGATGGAGGTCATCAACAGAGTAGTGGAGCAGTACTTACGCGCTTTTGTTCATTCGAGACCAACCACTTGGGGAAAATTCCTGATGTGGGCCGAATGGTCCTACAACACTTCAATTCACTCCGCAACTGGTGTCTCTCCATTCGAAATAACATTTGGCCGAAAACCACCCAACATTCCTCAATACATCACAGGATCGGCTCAGGTAATTGCGGTGGATGAGTTATTGATTAACAGAGAGATAGTCTTCGCTAGTTTGCAGAAGAAGCTTTTGAAATCTCAAGCACGCATGAAGAGTCTAGCAGATACCCACAGAAGGGAGGTCCACTTTGAAGTTGGACAGTGGGTCATGGTCCAACTTCAACCCCACCGTCAACTTTCTACGACGCAAGCTTCGTACTCCAAATTGGCCAAAAGATTTTATGGCCCATTTCAAATCCTTTCTCATATTGGCAAAGTGGCTTACAAATTACAACTTCCTAAAGGCTCTCGCATCCACCCAGTTTTTCATTGCTCAGTACTTAAACCATTTCACCAATCTCCCTCAGCCACCAACATACATTACCTTCTCAGACCAGAGACCAGCAACCTGTCATTTCACCTTTTGCAATTCTGAGTACTCGCTAGGATGTTATCAGGGATGAAACTCGTTTAATGGTCATTGTCCAATAGGAGGGTCTTCATCCAGATGAAACTTCTTGGGAAGACTAGGCCAATTTAAAGGAAGCTTACCACCTTGAGGACAAGGTGTTGCTTGATGGGGTAGGAAATGATGGGCCCAAGTTCAATGATCAGGTGAGTACAAGGCCCAAAAGAGTAATCACCACCCTAAGGCACTTAAGAGATTACGTTTGATTAGCAGGGCAATATGTTGGCTTGTCTGTCAGTAATAGAGTATTATGTTAGTGCTTGCTGTAGTGGGGTAATACAAGTTTGTTATTCTGTTTGTGGGATATCTTCGAATTGGTTGAGTTTGTTACAATTGCACTATATATGTACCCCTTAGTGAAAGGAATAAAGTAAGCAGATATTTGGCAATTTCTCCTTTACCTTGGTTCTAGTATTGCTTTTTATCATTTCTGTCTCAAACGCATAAGAACCTATGAGAATTTCTAATGATATGCCCATAAGCTATTTTGAGCTTATTTCAACAACTCTCTAATAAAATAACTTAATAAAACAACTTACAACTTAAATGAAAACAGCCTAACCCTATTTTATCTTTGATTATAAAAACAACTTATACATAATCTTTTATAACATAAGCAATTATTCAATAAGCACTTAATTAAGCGATTTACCCAAACACATCCTTAAAGCATGTGTCAATTGCAAATGATCATATAAGATGTGCAAATATCAATCCAAAGAAAAGCATTGCTACAGGAGCATGAAAGATCTGCAGCAAACATTGCTGCAAAAGCATACAAGAACATCTGCATGCATGGCATTGAGAATATACTTACTATAGGGCGAAATATTTTTCCTTCCACCCCCATTTTGAAGAAGTATTCTGCAGCTGAGGCAAGCTTAGGAACCTGTTACATAATATCCTATTCTCACCATGAATTAGAACTGATTTTTAAGCAGCAAATGACTCAGGACTGAGCGATTCAATGCATAGAATAGAAAGTAAATGAAGAACAATCTGATACCTCAACAGCTACCATTGCTCACAGCTTGTTACTAAGAAGTTATGAAGTACCGACACTGACACGGACACCGGACACGACACGGAACGGAGACACCTCACCTCTTGAAAAAGTTAATGGGATGCTGATTTACTTGTCAATGTCGGTGTCATGTCGGACACGGACACGGACACATGTTGGACATCCGAACACGACAAGGGGATGGGGTATCTGTGCTTCATAGCTAAGAAGTGACAGTTCATCAGCAACCGGTGAAAATGGATCATGTTCATCCTGAGAACAATACATACAGCATAATGGAGAATTAGGCATAGATAAATAACTGAAAAATGCATACAAGAGTCTTCAATGAAATCTTTTACTTTATTATGGATGTGTTTGATTGTGTTTATCTTTTTCAGTTTTTAAAAGTTATTTCATAAAACAGTTTTCAAAAACTAATTTGTAGAGAATAGGAATAGAGGAAGACGTGAAAGTAGGTAAAAATAATAACATGTCTGGATACACGCCCAAACAAAATAATCCATGTCTAAACTGATGCTTCCCTTCGTAGCTTCTGCATTTTTAATCGTATTTGCACGAAAATTTGATAGGGTGTGCCTCCCTATTAAGGAAGTCTACGTGAGAAGGAAGGCAAACAAGAGTTAGACAATCATTATCTTTATCTTATTAGGAGATTATTATCTTTACCTTTTTAGGAGATCATTATCTTTTCTGTTACTAGGCCATTCTTAAATTTATCTTTTCTATTATTGTTTCTCTTATTTCTTTACTCGAATTACCTGGGTTGTATTGTTTCACTTATTTCTTTATCATCTATGATAAATCAGTTGAGCTCTTTCTTCTTTGTTTCTTGTTCGGTTTCTATAAAAAATATTTGATTATGTGCACTTTTTATGGGAAAACAAACTGTTAGGAATCAAGAATTGAAATGAGAAAGAAAAAAATGATTTTATTGACTAGTAAAAAAAGAACAAAAAATAGAATAGAAAAACTCTCGTCCTAGAATTTCTCCTTCACAAAAACTAATGCTCAATTTACGAATGATAAGATCTCCCTTTCTTCTATCCTTCTTCCCCTATTTATATCTAGTAAATCTCTCTAACTAAGTAACCTCTTAACTAACTAATCAATATCCTAACTAGAGTAACTAACTTATCAATAGTCTAACTATGTTAACTAATTTTTTCTTATCCTTATATCCTAACACAAACACACATTAAGAGTAATAGAAAACTAAAAATAGAGAACCAAAACAACTAAAACATGTTTTGGTTTTTTTAATTTTAAAAAGTAAATAAGAGATAATACTTTTGAAAACAGTTTTAAAAAACTACCGTTACCAAACAAGTTTTAATGTTTTTAAGAATAGGAAACGAATAGCCCTAAATCTATCAGTACTAGTCAAAAACAAAAAGGTTCAAGTTGTTCCTGAAAATAGTTCAGAAATAACTAGATGGATAAATAATGAAATTTGTATTCATTATAATCATAGTTGTTAATCACACACTACAACGCTGCTATTGCATAGCAGCCCTAGCTAGGCCGTAACCAATTTCATATTGTGTCACATTTTCATGTTGTGGCTATCATGACCTCTACTATAGCACTGTAAATTGTGTGATTTCAGAGAACTAGTGGGTGCAACTTTGATCAATGGTTGAAAACCTCTTGTTTACCCCCACAATACTGTATCGCTTAAGGTTTATTTTGTTTACCCATTATTCTCTAGTACCATCTCCAGCCATTTCTGATATTTCCCAGCACCTTCCTGATGTTTCCAGCCATGCTATGTTCTCTGGCACTGTGTCCCTTGTTCTGTGCTGCTGTTTCTGGCCAGTTCACTCTCTCTCTGTTCTTTGCTCTCTCTCGGAGACTGTTCTGCCTTGTATTTTGTTGCAGTAATCTTCTCTTACACAGCTCTATGATTTCATCTCTATTAGAGAGGAATCAAATCACACCACTATAAGTTAAACAAACTATTACACCATTAAATAATTTTTTATTAGATAGTTTTATCAGAAAATCTATCATTAGATTGAAATCTTATCATATAGATCATACCTACAAATTTTATATTGTTACAGTGTAACATAATGTATTAGAATGTGTGTTGTTCATGTATAGTTAGGTGTCTCTTTGAGTTAGTTAGTATGCCGGTTATATCTGTCTTTTCCATTGTACATTTGGTTAGACTTAACCATCTCTTGCACCCTATACAAAGGGACTTTTTTGTATCTCTAATTCAGAATTCAATACTAAAAGCTTTTCTCATTTCTCAATTATCTCTTCTCTCTCAACTTCTAATAATCTAAAACTTTTTAATATTCCATTGATATGCATCAAAATTGACATTATATACACTATTAAAATATATAAAAGCAGGAACTCTTTAATGACATACTTATAGCTGTTCAATTTTAATAAAATAATTTATACAAACAATCAAGGTATTTTATAGTTATAATTCAACAGTTAAATTGATCAAAATCACATTTATATAAAGTTATGACGGTGTAATAGTTGATGCAACTTATAGCACTATATCTAAATTTTCAAAATAGCAGTCATTTTGTTGGAGTAATCGAGTTTTTCAGGAACCATGATTTCAGGTATGTAAAAAATTTCCAGCTATCAAACATTTTGTTGGAGTAATCACATTAAGAATAACACAAGCTAAATAAACCCTTTAATTTTGTCATGTATGTTTATGCATAAATTAAATATTATACTTGTTGTATTAATTCTTTTGTATATTTCAAATATTTTGTTAATAAATATTATTCAATTATTCAATTCCATTAAATAAAAGTAAATATATTTAAGATAAAATTATGACATCAGTTACATAAAAAAAATCAAATAAAAATTATCATATTTTTTTAGAAACATCTAAGCCCATTTTTACATTTAAATAAAAAAATATAATCTAAATAAAAAAATGCTCAAACTCTTTCTTTATCTCGTGATTCTTACAGTAAAAAATATACTAAATCATATAAGAATTAAGTTTTTCACCAAAAAAAATATAAGAATTAAATTCAGTGTCTTAATGTTTCTTTCTTTTGCCTACGCAATGGGAGGAACCGAGGAAGCGAAAGGATCTGATCATGTTACGAAATTTACGAAAATTATATAAACTATTTTGTGTGATTTTTGCCAATTTTTATTTATTAATTTATAACTAATCAAAAACTAAAATAGAATTAACAAAATTGGATCTGTGGCGCAATGGTAGCGCGTCTGACTCCAGATCAGAAGGTTGCGTGTTCGATTCACGTCAGGTTCAATGTCCAACTTAACTTTTTTTAAAATTTGCTCTAGAAATTAAATTGTCATTATCTAACATTTTCGTTGTCAATAATTAGGAGGAATTCTAAATAACACAAACCGAATTTAACGAAAATTATATATCAACTATTTGGTGAGATTTTTATATAAAATTTATATATTTTTTAATTTATTATGTAATCAATTATATATAGTCACGTTTATTTACATTAGTAAACTATAATTATAATTTTCTTAAAATACATATAGGTATAATTTATTAATGTACCTAATATTAATTGTTAATTTGTTAATGAAAGGGATTCAAAATCCACACACTTATTTCTCATTTTTTTTCTAATATAAAATAATTTAAAATACTTCTATCCTGTTATAATTTGTCATGTCATGTATGATAAATTTATTAATTTTTATAATAATTATTATAAAATTCATATAATCAAGGATTTGTAATTAGAGGAGAGTGTAAAATTATTTTACATTATGAGTACATAATCATTAAACTCTTAGTAAAATTTAATGTTTTTTCCTTTTTTTATCTTTACTATTTATTTTTTATATTGTTTTTCGTTTTATATTTAATTTTTATTTGTTAATTTTTTTTATCAAAATGTTGTAGCTACAAATTTAGTTGATTTTATATTATTTATGTTTTTTTAAATATCTCTCTCTCTCTCTCTCTCTCTCTCTTTTATTTTTTTTTCTGTTTTTTGTTGATATTTTATTAGGAATATATTTCTTTGTTTTTTTATTTCAGATTCTTTTTTAATTTATTAGGAGATTTGTTCTTTTTTTAGTTCTTAGGTATGTTTTAGAAATAAAAAATTATATATAGAAAGATTTGGGGAACTTTTTTTTTTGTTTTAAAACAATGAACTAGTAGCAAAAATAGTTGATTTTACATTTCAGTATTTTTTTTTCAATGTTTTTTCTTTTATGTTATGCTAGACCCTTTTTTTATTTTTTCTGTTACATTTTAGTTCTGAAGTACGTTTTAGAAATAAATAAAAAATAGTATGATGTAGTGATTTTTTTTAGTTATTTGTACCTTTATTGTTAATTTTTTTTTATTGTTATTGTGTTTTATGTTTAGTTTTTATTTGTTAATTTTTATGGAATGTTGTAGCTACAAATTTAGTTGATTTTTTATGTTTTTTTATGGAATCTCTTTTTTCATTTTTTCTGTCTTTTACATTTCATTAGAAAAATGTAGTAGGAAAATATTTCTTTGTTTTTTATTTCTGATTTTTTTAATTTATTAGGACATTTGCTCTTTTTTATGTTTTAATAAAAAAATTATTTCTTAGTTATGTTTTAGAACTATTTTTTTTTTGTTTTAAAACCATTTACCAGTAGCAAAAAATATAGTTGATATTATATTTCAGTATTTTTTCAATTTGTTTTTTTTTTATGTTTTGCTAGCGCCTTTTTTTATTTTTTTCTGTTACATTTTATTTCTTAAGTATGTTCTAGAAATTAAAAAATTATAGTAGAATGCAAGGAATTATTATTTTTAGTTTTTTGCACCTTTACGATTTATATTTTTGAATTTATCTATGTTTAAATGTAGGATTTGTTATATTTGGGAATTATGGCAGAAGTTCCAATAATGCATCCTGGTCCACGAGATGAGTCGCTATTACGTTTCCAATAGATGCATGTGTCGAAGGCTGTCTAGAATGAGAAAGAAGATTGAGTCTTCTGATCTAAGCGAGCCCAATGCCAATAGGGTCAAGGTCGTCAAGGGCAGCAGGTTGAACAACAATTTGAAGATGTAGTGGTTTTATTAGTTCAAATAAGGGATTTGTTGTCACAAGCTAGATTAATTTCTGTTGCACAAATCCCTTTTTCTTTATGATAACCACTTCATGTCGGCATTGGTTGAGCATTGGCGACCAGAGACACACTTTTCACATGCCAATTGGTGAGTGCTCCATCACATTGCAGGATGAGAGAATTTTGTTAAGGTTACCTGTAGACGGTGAAGCTGTTATTGGCCGTGGTTGTCCTAACTGGGGGCAATTATGCGAACAGTTCTTGGAAGTTAGACCAACTTATCCTGACATAAAGGGGAGTAGGGTGAAGTTGAGTTGGCTCAAAAAACATTTTAACAACGTCAAGGAACATGCCCACAGCCAATTGCAATTGGAGCACTTTACACGTGCTTACATATTACATTTGTTTGGAGGATGGCTTTTTTCTGACCATTCAGGGATATACGCATCGCTAAGGTATCTCCCATTGCTTGAAGATTTTCAACGTTGTGGGGGTATAGTTGGGGATTTGTTGTGCTAAGTTATCTTTATCACGAGTTGTGTAAGGCGACTCATTATGAAGTTATGGAGATGGGTGAGGCGTGTTTGTTGGTGCAACTGTGGGCTTGAGAAAGATTTCCTTTTATGGCACTTTTGTGGAGTGCATGGCATCAATCAAACCGTGTCCTTTGCCAATTTAAAATGCAACAACATATTCTGGCTCCACCACTTCACCAGGAGAACCTTCATGGTGTCACTCCAAAAGGAAAGAACACAAAAGATTGGGCGCATGTCCACTGAGTCTGGCTAGATATTTGGAATGCAAGACACCAAACAAGTGTATTCTGCTGATGAGGTTGATGGTGTTACACTACACTTGTCAAGTAATGCAGAATACATGGTATGGCACCAGACCAGAACTCGACAAATTAGAAAGGAATGAGCAAGATCAGGTTTTGCAGTAAGTAACATACTAATTAGTTAATTATTTCTATTATTTTTTGAACTATTTTGACTAGTTATTTTCTTAAAGTTTAAGCCTTCCATTTTTTGGGTTTTTTTAGGCTGATGCGGCAAAGAGAGTGTATCATATGGCGACACTACAACACTGGCAACCAAAAGCAACTTATGAAATAAGAAGTGGTGCCGCAAGTGTCTTCGAGGGCCTAAATGAAATGGATCACATAACTATGCCAACACAACAAGCTCCTCCATCTACCCAACATTTTCCATAAATCGGTCATAAGGAAGTGTTGGTAGTTAATTAGATGATAGTTGATAGTTTTAGAGAATTGTTTTAGAAAGAAGGTTATGTCATTGATTTCTTGAATGATTAATTACAACATACCAATTGCCTATTTATAGGCTCAAGTCACCAACCTCTCAATGGTGGTGAATGTTTCTACATTACTTTAGGTCTTTCTAGAGTTTTCATGATAGATTAGTATCATGATAGTTCTAGATTCTTCTATCTTATACATATACTTATAGTTCTAGATTGTTCTACCATATTCATACACATTATAGTTCTAGATTGTTCTACCATATTCATACACACTATAGTTCTAGGATATTCTACCATTTTCATATATATTATATTTAAGAATATTCTAGAAATTTGTAGCAATTTCAACACTCCTCATTGATGCAAATTTCTGTGACTCCGAGCATAGCTCGTAATTCTTCAAATCTTGGTCTCGGCAACGCCTTCGTGAATATGTCTGCAATTTGATCTTCTGTTCTGCAGTAGTCGAGTTTGATCTCTTTAGTTGCTTCAGCTTCTCTGATAAAGTGATACTTGATTGCTATGTGTTTTGTTCTGTTGTGCTGAATTGGATTCTTCGCCATTGCAATTGCTGATTTGTTGTCGCAGTTGATTTTAGTAGGCTCATCTTGTTTTTCTCCCATGTCTTCAAGTATCCTACGAAGCCATATAGCTTGACTCGTTGCTTCAGCGGCTGCCACATACTCTGCTTCTGCTGTTGATTGTGCTACTGTAGATTGCTTCTTCAATGCCCAAGAGAACATTCCCGATCCTAGTGAGAAAGCATAGCCAAAGGTACTCTTCATGTCATCTGCCGAACCTGCCCAATCATTGTCGGTGTAGCCAAGTAATTCTGAGTTGGTTTCGGTAGTATACCATATATCGAACTCTTTTGTTCCTTGTAGATACCTCAAAATTCTTTTTCCGGCTCCAAAGTGTATTTGACTTGGGCTTTGCATGAATCTTGATAGAAGACTTGTAGCATACATTATGTCAGGTCGTGTAGCTTGAGATTTGATGCAAAGTGTAGGCTCACTCTTGCTCCTCTTGAATCCTTGATCCATGAAATACTGATCGATTATGCTATACCATGCTCGAGGTGTTTGCTTCAAACCGTAGAGTGCTTTTCTTAGTCTTAACACTTTGCTTTCTTTGCCTTCAGACACGAATCCTTGTGGTTGCTCCACATAGATTTCTTCTTCAAGTATGCCATTAAGGAAGGCAGATTTGACATCTAGTTAATGGATACTCCATCCTTTTTGTGACGCAAAAGCTATTAGAGCTCTTATGGTATCAAGACGAGCTACTGGTGCAAATGTCTCATTGTAGTCAATTCTGGGTTGCTGTGAGTAACCCTTAGCTACTAGCCTCGCCTTGTGTTTCTGTATGGTGCCATCAGGGTTGAGGTTTGTCTTATAGACCCACTTAACCCCAATGATATCTTTTCCATGGGGACAATTTACTAACTCCTATGTGTTGTTTTTCTTGATCATTTGTATCTCTTCTTCCATTGCATTGACCCATACTTCCTGCTTTGACGCTTCTTCAATGCTTCCAGGTTCAAGTATGGCCAAGTTACAGGTTTCATATATGTCCACCAAAGATCTTACTCGTCTTGGAGTAGACTCTGGTGATGATAGTTCTTGATCTTGTTGTTGTGGTGGAGGTGAAGGTGGTTCACCTGGGTCTTCTTCCTCAGCTTCTTGAGGTAGTTGAGCGGGTATAAGAACATTCTTCTCCACTTTTTCTTCATCCCAATTCCAAGAAGCGTACTCACAACTTCAACATCTCGACTGATGATGAGTTTCTTAGTTTGCAAGTTGTAGACACGGTAGCCCTTAGAGATATTGCTATGCCCAAGGAAGATATCTCGTATAGTCTTGTCTTCAAGCTTGTGCCTCTTCACGTCTGGAATATGAATGTAGCATATAGATCCAAAAACCCTTAGGTGCCTTGCTGATGGCTTGTTCCCGTTCCAAGCTTCAATTGGAGTCTTGTCTTTTACAGACTTAGTTGGACATCTGTCGAGTATGTAAACAACAGTGTAGACTGCTTCAGTCCAGAATGTGTTAGGTAGTCCCTTCTCCTTGAGCATCGATCTAGCCATTTCCATAATTATGCGATTCTTTCTCTCGGACACTTCATTTTGTTGAGGAAAATATGTGACTGTAAGTTGTCGCTCAATGCCTTCATCCTCATAAAATCTTTCAAACTCGCGAGAGGTGTACTCTTTGCCGCGATCACTTCTTAGTACCTTTATCCATTTTCCACTTTGATTTTCAGCAAGGGCCTTGAACTTTTTGAATACTCCAAAGACTTCTGATTTTTCTTTTAGAAAATATACCCATGTCATTCTAGAGAAGTCATCAATGAAGAGTATGAAGTACATATTGTTCTCATGTGATGGCATCCTCATTGGTCCACAGACGTCCGTATGTATCAGCTCCAATAGATCTTTCACTCTCCATGCTTCGCTTATTGAGAAAGGAAATCGGTTTTGCTTACCAAGGAGACATCCTTCACACACTTCATTGTTCTCCTTTATGCTTGGAAGATCTCTTATCATGTTCTTCTTATGTAACAACTTCAAGGCATGTGTGTTGAAGTGACCAAATCTTCGATGCCATAACCATGAATCATCAACTTGTACCCTCATGGCAATGTTTGTTGCATATTTTAAATTTAGAGGGAAGCTTCTATTGCTCTTATTCATCTTTACTTGGGCTATCTCAGACATTTTATTTTTGTTGTCTAAAATTTTGCATACACCTCTTTCAAAGTGAAGTGTGTAGCCTCTCTCCATCATTTGGCCAATGCTTAGAAGATTTTCTTTTAGGCTGGGAACTAGTAAGACATCATGGATGAGTCGCGTACCTTTATCTGTCTCCACCATGACAGTGCCTTTGCCTTTTGATTCAACCACACTTCTATTTCCCAGTCGAACTTTGACTTTGACAGACTCGTCAATGCTTTTGAAAATAGTCTCATCCTTGGCCATGTGATTGCTACATCCACTATCCAAGTACCAGCTTCCTCCTTTTTTTTTATTGAGTCTTGAGTGGCATAGAACATACATTGTTCTTGATCATGCTCCTCTGCGATATTAGCTTGATGCCTATTTTTGTTGCGACAATTTTTCTCTACGTGCCTGAACTTCTTGCAATGGTTGCATTGTGGCATATTACGGAACCAACAATTTTTCTCTGCGTGGCCTTGCCTTTTGCATATATTGCATGGAGGATTTTTATGTGTTTTGTTCTTAAGGAAATTCCTAAAACCTTCTTTTCTTCTGGAAGTTTCTCCATAATTTTTCTTTCCTCCATTTTCTTTGTTTTGGGGCTGAAATTTAAACTTTGATTGGAAGGCATTTTCAAGTGTATCTTCTTTATGCCTATACAGTCTTTGCTCATATGGTTCAAGAGAGCCCACAAGTTCTGTCTCTGATAGAGTGGATAGATCTTTGGTTTCCTCAATCATTGTCACGATTGGGTCAAAATTTTGGGGCATAGTAATTAGAATTTTCTCAACAATTTTCTTGTCAAGAATATCTTCCCCAAAAGCTCTCATTTGATTAACTATTTCTTTAACTTTAGAATAGTAATCTTTAACTGTCTCAGACTCCTTCATCTTCAATAGTTCAAAATCTCTTCTTAGAGATTGAATTTTAACGGCACGTACCTTAACACTTCCTTGAAACTCCTCCTGCAATGTGTTCCACGCTTCTTTGGCAGTCTTAGCTCTCATAATTCTTGGGAAAATTGGATCAGTCACCGCTTGTTGCAAGGTGAACAACGCCTTTGAATTTTTCTGTTTATTTTTCTTCAACTCTTTTTCTTGAGATGCATTAAGAGCTGAAGTATCCGCGGGAACGGTGAAGCCTTCTTCAACTATGTCCCATAAATCTTGAGATGGAAAATATGTTTCCATTTTAACACGCTAGAAATCATAATTTTCACCATTAAAGATAGGGACAGAAATAGTTGACGATTGAGTAGTGTTATCCATAGCTTAGAAAAAAATATTATTGGAGTAGGTTAATAGTACAAAGGAAATTTTTGAAGTAGTTGGGAGGATTTTGGAATGGTAGATAGGTAATATAACTACGCCCAATGTATGACCAAACGTAGCTCTGATACCACTGTTGGTAGTTAATTAGATGATAGTTGATAGTTTTAGAGAATTATTTTAGAAAGAAGGTTATGTCATTGATTTCTTGGATGATTAACTACAACATACCAATTACCTATTTATAGGCTCAAGTCACCAACCTCTCAATGGTGGTGAATGTTTCTACATTACTTTAGGTCTTTCTAGAGTTTTCATGATAGATTAGTATCATGATAGTTCTAGATTCTTCTATCTTATACATACACTTATAGTTCTAGATTGTTCTACCATATTCATACACATTATAGTTCTAGATTGTTCTACCATATTCATACACACTATAGTTCTAGGATATTCTACCATTTTCATACATATTATATTTAAGAATATTCTAGAAATTTGTAGCAATTTCAACAGGAAGGATGTAGACTACATTGTCCGGGAAGAGTCGTTGAGCACCACACTTAGGAGTTCCCTCCGCCACTGGCTCAACCCATTGATGGGACTTTATTGTGACTCCATCTCAGCCCTTCTGAAATTTCACTCATTTCACGTACAACTTCCAGCATCAGTTGTCAAGTTCGTAATCACATGATGAATTTTATGTTTCACAACCATTTGTTCCTTAAGCTTCTATGACATATCCCTTCTTGGATTTCACCCTCTAGCTTATGATCTTAACATGATGACTCCTAATGCCCCACCACCCTTCCATACAAACTAGGATCAGTCACCCAACATTTTCTCCCCAATCTTGATGTTTCCCACAGTTGGTCCCTCACAACCATATCAAGAAAGGGCACAAGATTTGGCTATGCTATTGACTTGAACCGTGTGTATTCCGTTGATGATGAATAGTCATTTTTATTTCTGTCTTTGTTTATCAAACAATGTTTATTTGTGTTTGTCAACTATGATTATTTGCACATGTAATTATGATGAACGAACTTTGTTTCTATCAGCTAACTCATATTACGTATTTATAATAATTGCTTAAACAATTTTTTTGGGCTCATTTTATATTGATTTTGAGACCGTTTCTAGCACGGATGGTACCATTGGATAGACCAATGTAAAAACGAAGGGAATCATCATCATTTTATGGAAAAACAACGCATTTTAACATAAATAAATTACCCACAACACACCTACTTGAAACTATTTTTTTCTAAAGTAAGAATTTTTTTGGGCTCATTTTATACTGATTTTGACGATCACTTGATACAATAGATTTGATTTTCTTCTAAATGCACTTATTTCAACTTTGTCCCCTCCATTGATATAACACAACAACCTTTTGGAGACATTGACATAAATACAATTTCCACAATTCCATGGTACACCCCTCCTTGGGATCAATTTTTACATCTTGTTGAAAAAACCTTTCGTTGTTATTGTTTTCAATGTATAATGTGTACAAAGAAAGAACCATCAATTTAGAGGTGAGTGGGAGGAGAATTAGTTAAATCATACTTAAATTTAATTGTTCTATGTAACCTAACATAGTACAATTATATTCAAACTTAACCTGAGATAATACAATTAAATACATACTAATTATAATGATAAATTGTAAGGGATCCGACTGTATATAGGAACCCCAAAAATTTGTAACATTTGATCATAGCAATGAATACAACTAACCATTTTGAAATTTTTGTCTTCTTCATTTACGTTATTCACCTATTTATAAACGATAAACGCTGAAAAAGATAACACAAGTGACACCACTCAGAGATATACTACCCAGGTGGTGCCACCCAAAGATTTGTTACCCCTTAAAATATTATTTTAAGGGGTCTCATAAGAAGTAAGCCTACATACTTGTATTGGTGGCACCAACCAGCTAGTTGCTACCATGGTGGCGCCACCCAATCCCTTGTTACCCCCTGAAAATATTCTTAAGGGCTCGTGGGAAGCATAGCTTATGAACAACCTTTTATTTTCTTGCTTACTCGTATAATAACCTTTTATTTTCTTGGGTTGTGAAATAGAAAAGAACCTAAACTTTAATAATAAGAAAATAAACCTTTAAAATAAGTAATTTTAAACTTATAATAAGTAATTTCTAGCCTTTTTTTAACTTATAATAAGTAATTTAAAAATAAACCTTTTTTCAATTATTTTTTTAACAAATAAGTTTAAAAAAATTGACTCATAAGCTAATAGCTTTTTATTTTCAATTTTATCTTTACTATTTTATTTGAAATTTTGCATAACCCATTTATTTAATTTAAAAACCCTTTTGTCTTGTTTTTTTTTTTTGTCTAGAAAAATCATCTTATCTAATTTAACATTATTACACCCACATGACAGTAAATTGTCATCACTGCATCATTATTTAAGGTTATTAACTCTTTGAATCATAACAACTTTACAATTATTTATTGAATCATATAATTTATAAAGTATTTAAATGCTAAATATGATTTTAAACAATATAATTCTAGTAAACTTTATTTAATTCAATTCTAAGAAATGAAATTAAAAAATTGTTAATTTCATGATATTGTGTCATTTTCAATTAAAAAAACAAACACTTTTCTTAAACTTTCCTACATTTGAAGTTGATATGAAACATATGACACCTTTTTAATACTAAAAATTATAAAAACATTTGAAATAAACTGGAGTTACGCAAATAGAATAAAAACTAATTTTGGTATTTCTATGTCAACCTCCAAGAACTAACCAATGATTGTCTTGTCATATATAATGCCTTGGTGGTGGACTCGAGCTACACAAATCTTTTATTAATTCTTTAATGGTCTTTGGAGGGCGTGACAATTTAGCATATAACTCTCTATTGGTCCCTTGCTTTGATACTGGTTGTATTTTGATAACATGTATTCCACATAGTTGGCATATTTTAACTCATGTGAATCATAATGAACAACAACATGTTGAAATTCAAAAGGACATTAATAGACCACCTCAGTCACGTTTTTGTCATTTGTTAGCATTAATACCTCTTTAATCTTTGTCTTCAATTGAACATAATTTGAATTTTGAAGAACACTAAAAGGGGTGGGCTGGATATAGGTGGAGTAAGTGGTTAGTTCCCATTTCATCATCGTGGTAAACAAATGTAGGTGACAAATTTCTTATGTTTTCATAGGAGGTTTTGCCTACAAAAGCCATTTATGATGGTAACTTATGAATGACTTTTGTTTTCTTTGCATGTGACTCAAATTCATTGACATATAGAAGGGTATTTATAACAAACATGGATACAACAAATTCTTTATAAGATTAATAATTTATCAATAAAATATTAATAATAATAATACAAAAAATAAGAGTATACCATTGTTATAGCCATCACAAGAGTTCACGCGTGTTGCATTTTTTTAAAATAATGTTAACAAGAACAATAAGCTATGAAAAAAAGGTTGGAGAGACATGAACAAATACCTTTTCAGGAGTAGTCTGTATTCTACTGATATGACCGAACTAGAGAAATTGCAAATGTTGAGGGACGTGAACACAATATGAGGTCATATATATAAATAATAAGTCACCCTTATGGGAAAACCTTCAAATTACCCCAAGCATCACGCATAGTATTGTTTGACGACATTAGAATTCACAGGCGAAGGTAACTCTTCACCATCCATGTTTGTGAGTATTGGTATTCCACCCGAGAAAGTCTTCTTCACCACAAAAGGTCCTTTGTAGTTCGAGGCCCATTTCCCTCGAAGATCTTTCTGAACATGTGAAACCTTCTTCAAAACAAGGTCTCCCTCATTGAATTTACGCAGCCATACCCTTTTGTCGAAAGCATTCTTCATCCTTCTCTGATACAACTGTCCATGACTCATAGTAGCCAATTTCTTCCCCTCAATAAGATTCAACTAGTCAAAATGTGCCTGGACACATTCCGATTCCTCCAACTATACTTCTGACATAACCCTCAAAGAAGGAATATCTACTTCAAAAGGGAGGATAACTTCCATCCCATATACCAACAAAAATAGGGTTGCCCCAGTGGAAATGCACATAGAAGTTCGATAACCATGCAATGCGAACAACAATATCTAGTGCCAGTCTTTGTATGTCACTATCATCTTTTGAATTATCTTCTTGATATTCTTATTGGCGGCCTCAACTACACTGTTCATCTTGGGTAGATAAGGTGTCGAATTATGGTGTTGGATCTTGAAATCCTCACACAACTCCTTCATCATCTTGATATTCAGGTTGGTGGCATTGTCAGTAATGATTTTGTTGGGCAACCTATATCTACAAATTATCTCATTTTTTATGAATCTAACCACCACATTCCTAGTCACATTAGCATATGAAGCAGCTTCAACCCATTTGGTGAAGTAATTAATGGTGACTAGGATGAAACGATGCCCATTCAGAGCTTTGGGCTTAATAGCCCCAATCACATCTATGTCCCACATTGAAAACAACCATGGTGCCGACAACATATTCAACAACACTGGCAGAGCGTTAACATTATCCGCAAAAGCTTGGCACTTATAACATTTCCTTACATGAATACAACAATCATTCTCCATTGTGAGACAATAATATCCAGCCCTTAGAATCTTTCGGGCCATGGCTTGCCCATTGGCATGGGTGCCAAAGGAGCCTTCATGCACCTCCTCCCTTAGTATCTGCTCAGTTTCGCTTGCATCCACGCACCAAAGCAACACTATATCATGGTTTCTTTTGTATAGTACATCCCCATTCAAAAGGAAGCTAGTTGTCAATCTCTGTAGTGTCCTCATACCATTCTTAGAGACCCCGGGTGGGTACTCCCTGTCTTTGATATATCTCTTGAAATCAAAATAACAAGCTTTGACATCCTTTTTTTCCTCTATCAGATAACAATGTGCAAGCTCACTGTGACATTTAATTTCTATGCGCGGCTGTTGGATCAAGTGGCCTCGAAATAATTAAGAAGGGGGGTTGAATTAATTATTACTAGACCTTTACTAATTAAAAATTACCCTTCTTAGGCTTTTACTATAATGCTAAGAAAATAAAGAACAGAGATAGAAACTTAACCAAAAGTAAAAGCGATAATTAAAGTGTACAACAGAAATTAAAGAGTGTAAGGAAGAAGAAGACAAACACAAGAGTTTTATACTGGTTCGGCAACAACCTGTGCCTACATCCAGTCCTCAAGCGACCTGCGGTCCTTGAGATTTCTTTTCAACCTTGTAAATTCCTTTACAAGCAAAGATCCACAAGGGATGTACCCTCCCTTGTTCTCTTTGAACAACCTAGTGGATGTACCCTCCACTAGAATTGATCCACAAGAGATGTACCCTCTCTTGTTCTCAATTACAACAACCCAAGTAAATGTACCCTCTACTTGTACCACAGAGGATGTACCCTCCAATGTGTTAAGACAAAGTTCTCAGGCGATTAGTCCTTTGAAACTTTGTGAATGGGGAAACAAAAGAATTCTCAGGCGGTTATTCCTTTGAAATCTTTTGTTTATGCGAAATGGAAGAATCAAAAGAATTCTCAGACTGTGTCGTTTTGAATTCTTTGACAAGGGAGGAGGGAGACAAAAGAATTTAGGCGGTTAGTCCTTCGTTCTTTTGGAAAAGGGAGAAGAGAGACACAAAAAGAATTCAGGCGGTTAGTCCTTGGCAAATTCTTTTTGGCAAAGGGAGAAGGGAATGAAAAAGATGAATAGCACACTTTTGTTTTCAAGGTTTAGAAAACCAGAAAACTTTAGAAAGCTTTTGGCAAAGGAAGAAGAAGAAGAAGAAGATGTTCAAAGAGATTCAAAGATTGTAAAGAATTGTAATAATTGTTATGAATGAATTCTTAAAATGCAAGTCAAGGTCTTGCTTTTATAGACTTTTCATGCCTGGTCAAGAAAACCATTAGAAGAGTTATAACCTTTAGAAAAACTTGAAAACCATTGGAAGAGTTACATCTTTTGATTTTTATTCAAAACTTATCACTGGTAATCGATTACCAAATCATTGTAATCGATTGCACAAAGCATTTTTGTGAAAGGATGTGACTCTTCACAATTGAATTTGAATTTCAACGTTCAAACACACTGGTAATCAATTACCAATATCTTGTAATCGATTACACCATTTTGAAATTGATTGGAACGTTGTAAATTCAGTTGAAAGCTTTTTTTTATAAAAAAAATTGCCACTGGTAATCGATTACCAGAGAGTAAAAACTCTTTGGTAAAATATTTTGTGAAAACTTCATGTGCTACTCAATGTTTTTGAAAAACTTTTTAGTACTTATCTTTAATGAGTCTTTTCTTGATTCTTGAATCTTGATCTTGATTATTCTTGATTCTTGATTCTTGACTTGAAACTTGATTCTTGAATCTTTCTCTTGATTTTTGAATTGTTCTTGACTCAATCTTAAAATCATTCTCTTGGACTTTTTGTCATCATCTTTGTTATCATCAAAACACCTTGAATCAATCTTGATTCATCATCAAGAAGCAATGAAGCTTGCTTCTACATCGGCAAGTGATGTGATCCTTACAAATTTTTGGATGATGCCACTTCCAGAGAGGGAAGATAAGTCAGGGTAGACGCCACAAGGATTACCTTGATAAGTCTAAGATTGGTTCAACAAGGAACCCAGAGAGAAGCTCTCACAAAATTTTATCAAATGCCAAAAGTCCTTTTATTGAAAACGAAAACCAGTACATATAGTGTATTTGAACAAAAAGATAGAAATAGACATGGGTCTTCAAATTAGTTTGGGCCAAAACTACAATGAAAAAATTATAAATAAAAAAATATAACATATTTGGCATGGACCTTCAAATTAGTCTGAGCCTTCAGCAACAATTTAATATTCTTGGTAGTGCCTCTGCCTCTGGGCCTTCATCCTTCTCCACTTGGACCTTGTTAAGTATGTCTACTATCATTTGTTGGAGGATATCCACTGACTGTTTGGTCCTACTCCTGATCATAGGTCCCTGTATTTGGGCAGTTTTAGGATTCTCATCAGCAAGTCCCTGTATTTGCCCGCAAAAATTAAAATAAAAAACTTAAATATATTTTTTTCATTTTTTCTATATTTTTATTTTATTTTATTTTTTGACTTTAAGATGTTTTAAATAATGTTTTAATAGTAAAAAAATACTTAAAACAATAATAAAAATCAACTAAAACACTTTAAAAATAAAAATAATTATTATTATATTTTACAAGAATTAAAATAAAATATATATTGAAACGAAAAATAAAAAATACTAAACTATAGAAGTCAAAATGTATTTAAACAATATATATATATAGTGTGTGTGTTTCTTTCCTTATCTTCGAAGTTCAAAGTGTAGGACGAGAAAGTAGACACAGCCATGTCCACTACTGGTACTGTTCTGGCTTCCACTCCAACACAAAGGTAGTAGAATCTTTCTGTCAGCTCCAATACCCTTTTGGAATCTATTGAAGCATATTCGGTTTCTCATGGTGTAACTTTGCATGCTCAGTCTTGAACTGATTTGTGATGACCAACTTCTGTTTTTAGTTTTGGATCTAGTAGTTCATGCAACTTGTCCTTTTTTTTTTTCATTTTTCTTTTGCTATGTCATCAGATTTTGTGTCACATAGTGGCTTGGAAATAAGTTTGATTATTGGAGCATCATACCCTTATGTTGCAGCAAGCTTTACTTCTCTCTCTCTCTCTCTCTCTCTCTCTCTCTCTCTCTCTCTCTCTCTCTCTCTTGTTTTAGTAAAATTACTAGGGAGAGTCTTGTGATTTTAACAAATGAAATAAGATATGTGCTCAGGTTTTTTCAAATTTTCAAGTTGTTGACTTCCTGGTTATTGCTGTCTGTTTACAAATTTAATTGATATTGTTTTCACCTATTTGGCTTATTTTCTGCAGTTATCTGCTTTTATTACTCTTACAATTATTCAAATGATTGAATTTGGGATTATTTCCAATCTTTGAGAGATTTTCTTTGTAAGAAATTTCCTCTTTCTTCACTGCTAGTTAACTATCAGATCCATATCAAATATCAATCTGTATTTGGTTCAAAATGGATTTAGGTTTGTTTTCATGTATGCTGTTAGTTCTCCCATTTTTCTTAAAGTGTTGTTTGACACCTCTGATGCTCAGATCTACTGTTTCTGAGCCAATCTTCAAACTCATTTCTAATTGAGTTTGGATTTTGTTTTCTATTACTGGAGGACTTTTTTTTTACTAATTTCTGGTTACTTTGCTTATGTGGCCATGTAGTGCAGGGTTAATTAGGACGAAAAATGATAGCACCTAAAATATGAGGTTAATAAGGATGAAAAACTACAGTACCTTATGTATGAGGGTAAAAGTAAATCGATAGTAATAAGCATAAGTTGAGCTTTCATAATAGGATGGATAAGAGTGAAGAAGATTACCTAATGCATTTTTCAAACAAGAAGAGTTGGAAGCTCTAAATGATTTGTTATGTTATGTGCTTCTATGCGAGTTGGTTAAATCCTTGTAACTAATTAACCATGATTTAGTTTCCTTGTCTGCTTTTCAGATGATTATGATATACAAACCCCTCAATTTAGAGACAAGCATTACGATGTTAAATGTAATTTATTTTAAAGCCAAATGAAACTTTCATCAGACACTTTTTGGTCTGGGTCAGTCTAATGAAGTTTCATTTTCCTGTAAAAAACTAAAAATAAATAAATAAATTGCATTCAACATCTTTTTGGTCAACAAAGGATAAAACATTTCTTGTAGAATATTGCAAGTTTCCCCAGGGGATTCTTCAAGTCAAATCTGGTTTGGGCTTGTCAAGGCTAATCTTGCAAACTGATTTTCAGTATAGTGAGGCAGCTTGCTATTTATACACAGCTAGTCTCCAAAATAATTTAGACTAAACACAACTAGAAGCCAATTTCAGCCTCATGATTTGTACAGGGGAACAACTTGATTAAATAATCTTCCATAGATATAGTATATTAAGTTATTAACACGTGTTTTACCATTCTTCCACTAATTCTGAGCCTAAGTATATTATGACAGGTTAACAAAAGTGAATAGTAAAATAAATTGATGGTATCCTTGTTTATATTTTTCTAATAATCTTATATGGTACAATGTTATTGTTATGTTTAGGATCTATATGTCATTGTCACTCTATACACCATGGTATAAAAACTGTTATGTTTGTAAATTGATCCTTCTCTTTTCTGCATATGATGTGTAGTATTTCAATGGTCAATGATATTGGAATCTTAAAGAGATTAATCATTCTTTTATTCTTTTATGCCCTGTTCATTTTTATCCACCTAGTGGGGTGAGATTTTGTCGTTGTTGTTGTATGCCAAGTTCATTTTTTATGGGAAGTTTAAGCTAGTTCCATTAAACGAGTTGTATGCATCATTTTATTACTTGCCCTATAACTTACAATTTTTTAATTTGGGCAATGGAGTTATCCATTTTCGAGCAATGTTGCTTTAATAATGGTTTAGAAATCTACATTTAGACTACTACCATTAATGGTATCATGAGTTTTCTAATGGTCCAGTGATTTCAATGTTACATATAGCACAATTTTGTGGGGGAAAGAACTATCTTTTTTACAAGAGAAAGTATCCAAGAAATATTGTCTGCTTCTGTTTTAAGTACTTTTCAGTGTTAGGAGTGATTCGCACCCTATCTTCGGTGCTCCCAAGTTCCAATTATGTGACTTCCAAGTTCTCTATTGTCTTTCTTTCAGGCTATTAGGCAAAGTGGCATTGGTTACTGGTGGAGCGTCTGGAATTGGAGAAAGCATTGTGCGCCTCTTCCATATCCATGGTGCTAAAATATGTATAGCTGATGTGCAAGACAACCTTGGAAAGCAGGTCTGTCAGTCTCTTGGTGATGAAGCAAATGTTGTTTTTGTCCATTGTGATGTTACAGTAGAGGATGATGTTTCCCATGCAGTGGACTTCACTGTGGGTAAATTTGGCACCCTTCACATCATAGTCAACAATGCCGGAATTTCTGGATCACCTTGTTCCGATATCCGCAATGCAGACTTATCAGAATTCGATAAGGTGTTTAGTGTAAATACGAAGGGAGTGTTCCACGGGATGAAACACGCTGCTCGAATTATGATCCCGAAGAAGAAGGGCTCAATCATTTCTTTATGCAGTGTAGCAAGTGCCATAGGTGGCTTAGGACCGCATGCATACACAGGGTCCAAGTATGCTGTATTGGGGCTCACAAAGAATGTTGCAGCTGAATTGGGGAAACATGCTATAAGAGTGAACTGTGTGTCACCTTATGGTGTTGCAACAGGTTTGGCCTTGGCTCATTTGCCTGAGGATGAGAGAACTGATGATGCCTTGGTCGGTTTTCGTGATTTTACTGGGAGAATGGCCAACTTGCAGGGGGTAGAATTAACTACTCACGATGTGGCTAATGCTGTGCTCTTCCTTGCAAGTGATGATGCTAAATATATAAGTGGAGAGAATCTCATGGTTGATGGAGGCTTCACAAGTGCAAATCACTCACTCCAAGTTTTTAGATGATTAATGGTATTTCATTGTTTGTTAGTTTACATAATTTGAGGCATTGCAATCCTGATGTCTAGTACAAGGGTTTTCAGTTAACATACAAAACAAAATGAAAATGCTCCTCTAAACTAGTCTTTTTTAATTTATCCTTAAATTTTAGATGGTTAGATCATATTACACTTTAAATTAAATTCGTGTGAAACTTATCTCCTTTCAACCAAGGGAACAAACTGTCTTATTCTTCTCACCCGGTCAACTCTCAGCTTGGCTAATGCAAATTTATAGTTGTCTTGTCCAAACTTGTGTGAATTAACTGTTTTGATGTGAAAGAGCTTGTGCATGGGATATTCCAAATTGATTTGAAGAGCATATGTTGGGTTGAATTGATTTGAAGAGCCAACATTTCATCCTTCAGCCTAGGGCTTAACATGGTTCAGGTCGGGGCAAGTTATAGGAAATGTAAGAGATTGATTTCAAGAGCATGTGTTGGGTTGAATTGATTATTACCAAGTTTTGGTTAGTAACCCAATTTAATCCAAACTAACTCAACAATTTTATTGAATATTGAAGGGTTGTATGGATAAACTTTTTATAAGTATTTTTAACAATTTTTTATAAGTTAAAATTAAATTATGCATATTAGCTTTTCGATGGGCTAATATGAGAAGGCTGCAAATTAACTTATATATAAACTAATTTTAGCTTAGGTAAAAAGTTTATTTCTTTTTTTTTTCTTATTTTCTTTTTCTATAAGTGTTTATGGAGAAATTTAATCCAACAAGGTCTAAGTGAGTTTACCTCTTATGTGAAAATAATTATACTATCAGTTAATAAAAAATTAATAAATTGTTGATATAACTTTTAAAATAATCATTATAAAAAAAAATTTAAGGTAATTATTATTAAAAAAGTAAATAAATTTTAAATGATATAATAAAAATCCTTCCCAGTATCATTGCTTACACTATTTATTCATATTAAATTTCATAGTACATATTTGTTTGTCTCTTGGGCTAGTAGCACTATCAAATACAAATCATCGCAAGCAAAATATAACCTTATTTAATTTTCTATAAACAAAATAGTGTTTGTAAAATCGATTGGTGAGGCAAGGTCGAATGTCAAAAATGACTTCATTGCGTTCCTCAATTGATCTAGTGGATTTACTCAACTTTAACATGTGATTACCCTACTTCAACCTTACAAACAAGTATATTAAATATGAATAATTAAGCATTTTTAGCTACATCTAGGCCCATTTCACATTTTTCTGTTCCAACCAATCAATTTCTTCTTCTCACATACTAATATTGTTGACCCTTAAATTTTAAAAGTAGTTAATCAAAATTTTCTTAAAAAATAAGAATTTAAAAAATTACTTTATAAAGGATTAGAACCATAGTCCTTGAAATAAAGAAAACAATCTTTTATCACTATATCCAAATGTTTATTTAAATATTTAGTGCAAAATATAGTAAAAATATAAATTTTATGTAAAAATAATTTAAAATTCAAAATTTATTATTTTTTAATTTATTATATTTTTTAATCTTATATATTATCTTTTAAAATATAACATATATGATTAAATCCTATTTTTAATAAATTAGAATATATATATATATATATATATATATATATATTTATATAAGTTTTTTTTGTTTTATATATTATATTTATCTTTTCAAATAATACTTGTGATTTAGTGATAATATTTTTTATTTATATTAAAATATTCATGTTATTTATTTTAATATAGATAAAAAAAAATAATGTCAATAAAATACGTACATAAATATTTAAAAAATAGAAAATACTGTCATTTTATTTTAATATAAGATATTATTAAATTTTATTTTCACATAAATTAGAATATATATATATATATATATATATATATATATAAGTTTTTTATTTTATATATTATATTTATCTTTTCTAAATAATACTTGTGATTTAGGGATAATATTTTTTTACATATATTAAGATATTCATGTTATTTATTTTAATATAGATAAAAAATAATGTCAATAAAATACATACATAAATATTTTAAAAAATAGAAAATGCTGTCATTTTATTTAATAATGTATCTTTTCTATATAATTTAATTCTTTAAAAAAATCCATACCTGATTAAATAAATTTAAAGATAAATAAAAATATTATTATAATAAATAACAATAATATCATAATATAGGTAAAAAAAATATTATCATTAAATCATATATATAAATATTAAAAAGATAATAAAATATTTTCATTTTATGAAATTATAATTCATGTCAAAAAATATATATTAAAGATAAAATTTATATTATATATTTACTTTATAAAATAAGTTTTAAATAGTGTGATAAAAATACATAAGATTATAAAAATATAATATATAAAAAAAAAATAAAGCTTATATAAGTATACATATTTTAATTTATGTAAAAATAGAATTTAATCTTATATATTATATTTTAAAATATAATATATAAGGTTATCAAAATATAATAAATTAAAAAAATTTGAATTTTAAACTATTTTCATATAAAACATATATTAATACTATATTTTTCACTAAATATTCAAATGAGCATTTGGGTATAGTGATAAAAGAGTGTATTTTTTTATTTTAAGTATCATGGTTTGAGTCCCTCCTAGAATATTTTTTAGTTTTTATTTTAAAAAAAATTACCAATCTCATATCTACCAACAGAGTTGTAATTAATATTAGATATTATATTCATATGACTTACATATTAATTTGAAAGACCGTCTATACTATTATAATAAACAAATAATATGTATTAAGGTTATCCTTTTTTTATTAGCGGAAAGGCGGGACAACTATCGTGCTTGTATGCATGTATTTCTATTGCGTTAAAATTGATATATCACATGATTTATTTTATTATGCAGTCACATCTATCTTAATTTTAGTTTAGTATGCTTTCTTAATGCATGTTATATATTTAGATTTTTGTACTTGTTATGCCTTTTTTCGTAATTCAATGTTTTTTTTTTTTACATTGTATGCAATCCTACCGTAGTAGTACAAAGAAATAAACAATATGATTGATATATTACACTAATTATTTTCAGCACAATAAAAATGCGCTTACACACTAAACACCAATAATATTTTGACACAAACACAACAGTGATATTATTATCCGTTGATGTGTATATTTAATTTAGTTTACTATTGTACATGTGTGTCTTATTTTCTATTGCATTAACTTATTTTTATGATGATAAATTTTTTAACATTTTTTATGAGATAAGACATAAGTCATACTTTTTTTTAAAGGACATAAGTCATATACATAAAACTTATAAATCTTACACAAAACCCCATAAATCTTTTTTTTGTTGTGTACTTGTTGGATTTAATGTTGTACATAAAAACTTAAACAAATAGGGTAAAACTTATAAAAGAATGATTGATTTATAGTAAAATATTAGTCTTTCTACTTAAAACCCAATTAACATATCAATTTATTATATTCATAGATGGAAAATTAAATTAAATTCTATTTTGTTCTTGTATGCAATGATGAGATCTGGGTCGTCTAATTTGGAACATTTGCTTGCAGAAATCTTTTTAAAACTCAATTAGCTATAACAATTGCGTTGCCATAGGTTGTTTAAAATATTCGATATTATCATCACCTTTTATCATTAAAAACTGAAAATTAAAATAATTGGATTATATATAATTTGAATTTATTGGATGGAAAATATTTTTGGGTAAGTTAACTTAAAAAGGAACAAATGTTTTGAAAAAAAAAACACTCCTCTTTATTTATAATAATGAGAAAATACAACATAAAATAAAGAGGAGCAACACCACAAATAAAGAAACTTCCAAATTTTTGTTGGAACAAACTAGACAAATTTATAATTTTTTCTTCCACATGACTCCCTCTCTCACTTAGGTGATGATCCCCTTTTAAATAATTCTTTTCATCTTCAAAACTTGACCCAACATTTCTACTTTACAAATCAAATAATATCTTTAAAATCTAATCAAATCACAAAGATAAAATAATATTTATAAATCTAAATAGTATTGAATGGTGATCCTTCCGGATAATTTTTAGGCTGAATAATTTTTTCTCATCTTAGACCTCCTGCGTATAGACCTAACATCCTAATTGTAGATAAGAAAATAAATTCATGCTTTATAAATCAAATGATATCTTTAAAATTTAAACAAATCCTAAAGATAAAATAATATCTTCTAAATCTAAATCTAAAGAGTATGATAAATGTAGAAGCAAAGCTTCAAAGATGAATCAAAAGATTCAAAGATGTTTTGATGATAACAATGATGACAACAATAGATGATGACAAAGGTGATGACAAAAAGCTCAAAGGTCAATCAAAGGATAAGTTCAAGATGTTCAAGAAGGAATCAAGAACAATTCAAGACTCAAGAGGAAAAGTTGAAGAACACTTCAAGATTCAAGAAGAAGGTTAAATTCAAGAATCAAGATTTAAGGATCAAGCTTCAAGAATCAAGATCAAGATTCAAGAATCAAGAGAAGACTTAATCAAGATAAGTATGAAAATGATTTTTTACAAAACATGTTTACCAAAGAGTTTTTACTCTCTGGTAATCGATTACCAGATTGTTGTAATCGATTACCAATAGCAAAATGAATTTGAAAAAGTTTTCAAATTGAATTTACAGCGTTCCAATTAATTTCAAAAAGCTGCAATCGATTACAATGTTTTGGTAATCGATTACCAGTGCCTTGAACGTTGAAATTCAAATTCAAAAGTGAAGAGTCGCATCCTTTCACATAAAAGCTTTGTGTAATCGATTACACTGATTCGGTAATCGATTACCAGTGATTGTTTCTGAATCAATCAAAAAGATGTAACTCTTCAAATAGTTTTTGACATTTTCAAATTGGTTTTTAAGTTTTTCTAAAAGTCATAACTCTTCTAATGGTTGTCTTGACCAGACATGAAGAGTCTATAAAAGCAAAGTTTTGTTTTGCATTTCAATCATCTTGATTACTTATTCAATCAATCTTTTACAAGCCCTAAATCTTTTTGAACTTCTTCTTTTCCTTCGTGTCAAAAGCTTTCCAAAGTTTTCTGATTTTCTAAACCTTGAAAACTTGTGTTATTCATCTAACCGCCTGAGAATTCTTTTGTATCCCCATTCACAAAGTATCAAAGGTTTAACCGCCTAAGATCTTTGTCTTAACACATTGGAGGATACATCCTTTGTGGTACAAGTAGAGGGTACATCTACTTGGGTTGTTGACTGAGAACAAGAGATGATACATTTCTTGTGGATTAGTGTGGAGGGTACATCCACTAGGTTCAAAGAGAACAAGGGAGGGTACATCCCTTGTGGATCTTTGCTTGTAAAGGAATTTTACAAGGTTGAAAGAAATATCAAGGAGCGCAAGTCATTTGGGGACTGGATGTAGGCACGAGTTGTTGTCGAACCAGTATAAAAACTCTTGTGTGTTTGTCTCATTCTTCCTTACTCTTTTACTTTTCGCTGTGCATTTAATTTCCGCTGTTACTTTATGTTAAGTTCTTCTTCTACTCCTCATTCTCTTAACAATTTGATAAAAGTCTTAGAAGAGTAATTTTTTAATTAGTAAAGAATTATGAATAATTAATTCAACCCCCTTCTTAATTATTCTGAGACCACTTATCCAACATAAAGATTTGAAATTATAAGTTAAAATTGTTCCTAACAATGAGATAAGAACCTGTTAAAAAAATGAAATGATACAAGAATATGGAGTTAGATAGAATAGAAAAAGGGGTAGTTTGGTTGTTAGGAAAGATAGGAGCCTAATTAAAAAATTCAGATTTTTAATATTTTTTAAAAATGGTCATGAGTTTCAACAAATGTTTTTTTTAAATAGTCTATTGTTAATTGGTACATTTTAAAAGTTAAAAAAATGGGAAGTTTAAGAAAAAATGATTACCTGGCTAGGAAAATATTAAACATGAATTTCAGTTAGATTAAAAAAAGATCTGTTAGTAAAATACTAAATGAGACAAAATAATTATGTACACCACTGAAAAATAGCCATTTATATATTGTTATAGATAGGTTATGAATATACATTGTAGTTTAAATCTATATTTCGTTTTAAATATTTTTCTGGTCTAGTAACTAATATTTTGTCTTTATAGAATATTTTTTTACATAAAAAAAACTACCCATTTTTTGAATTTTAAAATATTGTTTTAGTTAAAATTATGAGCTTCAAGAACAATAACCGAGCTGAAATAAAGTAGATATACAACACTAATTAAAAGAAAAACTAACACATAAAGGAAACTATTTGATAACACGTGATTAAGCATTGACATGAAAGAAAATTGCATTATTCCTTCTTATTCATTGATTAATAGGAGAAAGAAAAACAAAGAGATATTGAAGAATAAGTAACCAAAAATTGATAGATAAAAGCCTTATTGCTTCTTTGGTCAGGAACCGTTGTTCAAGTGCTGAAAAACAACCGGGTACAACATCTCCTTTCAAGTGCTGAAATAAAAACAGAAAAATTGGATTTTGTGAGCCATAGATTATCAAGTTCAAATAATTTTGAAACTGGGCTTAATAAACGTTGAAGATGAAAAATTGAAGCCAAATAACCCAAAAAAAAAAGATTTTGCTTGAGGAGACAATGAAACTAAAAAAACAACTTAAAAATAGAAAGAGAGGAATTGAAGAAGGCAAAGAAGAATCAAATAGACAAACAGAAAAAGAAAAAAAAAGAAAGAAAAAGGAGATGCTAAAACTTAAGAAATAACTGGTATCAGATGATAACAATAAATAAACAAATATCAAATTTTGCTTTGAAATATGCATCAATCGAGACTTAAAACGTTGATCCACATAATGGCTTTCTACTCTCCAGTTTAAAGATAAACAAACATGACTTCCACTCATTAGTAAATAATGTAACGAAAATAGTGCAATTCCTATTAATAGAAAGCTTTGGAAACAAGGTTCTCATACTCACGATTCTACGCAAACAAATAGAGATCCTGTAAATTCGACTCCTAGAATCGACTCGTAAACTCATAAGAGTTTACTCAATATAAAAAGAATATAGTAATATTCTTATATATAAAATCATAACTAAATATTTCAACCCTAAAATAAATTAAAATAATAAATTTTAACAATAATTCAATAAACTAATATAGTCCACACTCAATCAAGTATAAATTCATACAATACAAAACATAAATTCTTAAAATAAAAGAATTTAAAAAACATAGAAATAGTTTAAATGTCCATCAATCCTCTAATTAAATCATCTTCAATATCACCACCACCATCATCATCTTCAAACTCTTCCTCAGTGTTGAGAAGTGATCTTTAACATTGTCATTTAAAACCAAATTGTGAATATCAAATACATCCAAAGTTGGATCACTTAAACTTCCTCCAGCCAAGTCAATATTGTTTCCACGGCCACTTTCACCTAAAGGTTGCTCAACTTGGACATTGTCTTTATCAAAAATATTATCTACCTCTTTTGTAATCCACTCATCATCAGATTTCATATCTTCAAAAGGAAGATCGAACAACATTTTTTCTTATTTGCCCACTTTTCAGCTTCAAATTATACATCACATAAACTAAGTCATTTGTCTTTTTTATGCAAGCGGTAACTTCTCTTTGTATGAACTTATAAATAACATAAAAAATTGAAGTTCATAACTTAACTCCGAGTTTGGTCCAATTCTACCGAGTTTACTATCAATTCTATTCGATTTGCAATTCTACTCAGGATTTAACTTGTGAAGACACTGTGAAATTGTAAACCCGTACGATTTTACGAGTTAAATCACGATTTTGATAACCATGTTTGGAAATTATAGCATACTCAATAGAAATATGCCTACCTATATAACCAAATAAACAAAAGATAGAACTGAACTAATTAGGTTGAAAAGTGAAGTGGATTATAGGAAGACGGGCATGAAATGGATGAAAGTAGTGAAACATGATACAAGTTGAGTTTTCATAGTGAAATTAGAAGAAAAAATACATAACATATAAATAAGTTGATTGGTGACTTAATGGTCTTATCCATTATATCTATATGAGCAAGAGTAGATGATGCCCATGATGAACATTATGATCCGAATAACACTTCATGATCATAGAGATCATTATGATCATTTTCAATAGTTTCTTTTTGTTCTATAGCATCCAGATTCTTTGTTCTATAGCCATTTCCAATCATGTGCCTTTATTTCTTACATCATATTTACTGTTTTCTGTTGTTTAGAAATGGCTAATTACCATTGTTGTTATACAGGGCATGTAATTGTAAAAATATACTTGTACATGCATGCAAAGTAGAATGATCTCGACCAAAAATTCAATAGATGTTATTCCAAATACTACAAAACAAATTCTCATACTGTAGAATTCATCAAGCAATGTTTTGATTCAGATGGCGCATGATGACTGATTGTGCATTGCTACTTCAACAAAACTCAATACAATGCTAAAGGTTTTACGGATAAACAAGAGTAAAAAATGGGGACCAGGGTATTTTACACATTTAGACGATTGAATCAGAATCAACACACTGGATTAGTGATTGCTGCATCATCTGCAGAAGCCAGCACCAGTTGAGATTTAAGTATTGCTCCTTCTTGTCTAGCTTTTTTGCGTTCACGCCTCACTCGGAAGTACTCTCTCTTCCTTGCTCTATAGCTGTTGGGGTTCTCAGGCTGTACTTCTTGAGGGTAAACACTCACCTGTAATAAATAAACAACTTGCATAGCTCGTTAATTTGAATTTTCTAGGGTTATAGGCCACACCATCTAGTTGTAAGGAAACTCATTTAACCTTTTTCCTGTCAGGTCCATATTTCTCAAATTTTACAACTCCATCAATCAAGGAGAAAATGGTATAATCTTTGCCAAGCCCCACATTCTTTCCTGCATGAAACTTCAGGTTGGCAGAGAAAAATGATCAGAACATAGAGAACAGTGAGAATGACACTATGGATTATGGATTAGGCAGTGTTTTATTCTTGCTGTTGTGTGTCAAAAGGCATAATAGTTAATAGATAATAAAAGTTTAGCCCCTTTTTTAAAGGTTTAAAAGTGAATAAAAGATAATTTTTATTGTTTTTCATTTCTCAAGCATGACCTACCCCCAAAGAATATTCTCCTCTAGCTCTGTCACTTAATAGATTGATTGCACCTATGAGATCACCATTACTTTCCCAATAGCAATATAACACTCAATATAAACTGACATTAGAAAATTCTTCCAGTGTGAAAGTGTGCTATAAAAGTTATGGAATAGCTCTACCATATTAAGCAACCATCAAAAGAAACTACGGCAATATTGTCGATTGCACAGTGCAACTTTGCTAGTCAGAAGACCCTATTCATTCTTTGTTCTTTTTGTATTATTCATTTTCTAGCCAATGCGTAGGGCACTAAACATTGATTATCAGATGTGCTTGCCATTGCCAATGCATATTCATGTCAAATTTTTATTCCCAGGCACTAATTCAGTAGTGATATTTTATTTGACAATTTCAATTAAAAAAAAATACAATAAACAAATCACAAAAGCAAGAAAAGCTAATCCTTAAATCCTTAATCCATCACCATGTGCAAAATATCAAGCTCCCTTCACCATTTAAAAATTCAAAACAGAAGGCCACTCAAACTGTTAATCTGTAACCCAACGATTGACTACCATAACTAATTCTTTCTACCACAAATAAAACCTAAGCACAATACCTTAAGTTCTTTCAGTAATCAGTATTATCCTCCAATTAAAATTAGAATTTTACCTCTATAACTAACATCCACCTTTATTGCATAACCTAGGTAAAATTCCAATTTTGATCACATATTTGCACTAAAAGCATCTAACAATCGGAACCTAAGTTTTGTTTTTTTGAAAAGGACAGAACTTAGATGCAGTTTCTTTAGTACTTTTGAGTTTGTTCTCCAATCAGAATTGGAATTTCACCTTTGTAACCTAAAAACTCAAATGTATTTTCTTAAGTACTTTTGATTTTGTTCTCTAATCAGAATCAGAATTTCAACTCAACAATAATAAAAGTTTACATCAAAGATTAAATAGGTTTCTAAGGTGAAATTTCAATTCTGAGAAGACTAGAGGATAACACCACAAACACCTAATTAAGTGCATCTAAGTTTCATCTTTTTCAAAAATGACATTCATTCCTAGCCATAATAAAAGCGATAATATCATCATATACCTTAAAACAAGCTTACCTTTTACACACAACAGGGCAATTCATATAGCAAATCATCAAACTTAATTGACAGAGACCAATCAGGTGTTGTTTGAATAAACTTATACATAAACACTTATAGGAGGGAAGAAAAAAAACACAAGTAAAAATGAATTGAACTTCTATGGTAAGATAAAATCAACTTATGTATCTAAAGTTTTAGAGAAAATAGGTAAGAGAGCTATCAGAAAATTGAGATTGGATGCAAGTTACTCAAACTTGATAAGGCCAAATATCATAGAGTTCAAAGTAGAGAAGAGGAGAACCATAAAGTGACAGTGAGTATGAGTTCTATTTATAGAGCTCATTAGAGACAACAAACTCTATCAAACTGATAACACTCTTAACAAACTAACTACTCTTACCAAGAGCTTCATTCAAAGTAAATGGCATAAGTTGATTTTAGCTTACCTGTTCAATTCATTTTACTTTCTTATCATCTCTTATAAGTGCTTTGGAAGGGGTAAGTAAGACCACACACATTTCATTTCTAGCATAGTTAAGTGCACAAGTTGATTTTACCTTTTTAATTTCAATTCTTACAAGTGCTTACCGAGAATTACAATCAAAGAGGAGGCCTACTACGACTACAAGCATTTCATTTAGTAAAGAAAAAACCCACCATCAACTAATGTGAATTATAACACGGAGATATAAAGTTAACTTAGTTGCGAAGGGAGAAGGAAAGGAGAGAGAAGTTGCGAGCAGTGACTAATCCAGTGACAAATCCAGAAACCTTATAAAGGGGGCTGAATTTTTTTTTCTTCCTTTGTAATTATTTAAATGTCTAACTTTTAATAAATAATTTTTTAAAAAAATTTAACAAAATTGAAACTAATTTTTATATTAAATAATAATAACAACAAACACAACTACTTTTATACTAATTATCACTTTAAACATTACAAAACAATAAATACAACTAATTTTACATTCAAGTAAAAAAAATAATTTTACATAATTTTGCACTAATTTTACTAATCTCTCACGTGCTGAGATCATGTAAGAAGTTCACCTCTCCCAACATATGTTTTTCTCCAGAAGTACGGGCCAAGAATTAAAACCTATGACCAGATGTTTAAAGGATAAGATTATCTACCACAGACATGTCACACCTTATTGGTTAATTTTAATCCTTATTATAATAAGGACATACAAAATTAATTTTCAAAAATATATATACACATGAAAAGTTTCAAGGGAGGTGGGAAGGGGCCATTGCCTGCCCCCTCTTGTTTCGTCTCTTGTCGCGAGTTTAAATCTCTTAACAAAAATTAAGAACTAACATTTGCCGATAAAGAAAAAAAAAACGAGAATTAAAACAACACATTTAAGAAAATGGAGTAAGGGAGGGAGGGAGGCACCTTGGTTCCGCGCTGGCGGACGATGATGGAGCCGGGCTTGGCGACCTGGTCGCCGTATATCTTGACTCCGAGACGCTTGCCCTGCGAGTCGCGGCCGTTCTTGGTGCTGCCCGCCCCCTTCTTGTGGGCGTTCTCTATGGTCAGCGGGCAGCGCCGGGGCAGCGACACCACCGAGGTGGGACCCGCGCGGAGAGAATAACTACCACTTCCAGCGAAGAACGATGAGGAAGAAGAAGAAAAAGAGAGACCCTTGAATGCTGTTGCCAGGTTGAAGCTCATACACATTGACGCTGCTGCTGCCATGGCAAGTGGTTGAGCTTTTGAGAGATGGAAGCCACAGGTTTGGTTCCCTGGGAAATATAAGAAGGAGGTGGATGGATAAGAAATCAGAAGGGTGAGGGGAAATTTTTTGGAATATTTCAATTTGGATAAAATAAAATATAAAAAAAAAACACTATACTTTAATCTCTGAGTAAAAATTTAATTCTGTAAATAAAAGTTATTTGACTTAATTGCAAATTTAATCAAATGGATCTGTTTATTTTTTTTAATTTATTCTTTGAATTAAGTAACACACTCTTTTTGAGTTACACTCACCTATCCATCCATTTAGATGTTTGGTATAAAATATAATATTAATATAATTTTTTATAAAAAATAGTTTAAAATTCAAATTTATTCTTTTTTTAATTTATTATATTTTTATAATTTTATATATTATCTTTTAAATATAGTATATAAGATTAAATTTTATTTTCACATAAATTAGAATATATTAATTTATATAAACTTTATTTTTATTTTATATATTATATTTTTACATTTTTATGTGTTTTTCTTATATTATTCAAAACTTATTTTATACAATAAAGATATAATATAATTTTTATCTTTAATTTTTTACTTTTTATATATAAATTATAATTTCATAAAATGATAATATTTTATTATCTTTTAAAATATTTATATATGTGATTTAATGATAATATTTTTTTATCTGAATTAAGATATTTGTGTTATTTATTATAATAATATTTTTTATTTATTTTTAACTTTATTTAATCAGGTATGTATTTTTTTAAAAAAAATTAAATTATCTAATAAAGATACATAATTAAATAAAATAATAATATTTTCTATTTTTTAAAATATTTATGTACGTGATTTACTGACACTATTTTTTATCTATATTACAATAGATAACATAAATATATCAATATATATATATATATATATATATTCTAATTTATGTAAATATAAAACTTAATCTTATATATTATATTTTAAAAGATAATATGTAAGATTATAAAAATATAATAAATTTAAAAAATGAATTTTGAACTACTTTTACATAAAACTTATATTAATAATATATTTTACACAAAATATTTAAATGAGCATTTGTGTCTATTGGTAAATGAGTGTCCTTCTTGCTCTAAGGACCATGATTCTAATATTTCTTTAAACATTTTTTATTTTTTAAGAAAATGTTAGTCAACTTTTTAATTTAGTCAATGGTTAAAATAGGGGGACTAATTTGATGAAATAGGGGAACATGCCTTACAATAAGTTATTTTATTGTTTTCTTTAATGAATTTAAAAATACTAGCAATATACTTTCTAACTCACTCCCTATTCGATGAAATTGATTAAAAATGTTTAAATATGTTTTTGATTCACGTAAGTTGGTGTTTTTTTTTTCATTTTTTGTCCTTATAAGTTTATTTTTTTTAATTGACTTAAATATGTTTCTAGTCTTTCTTCAAGCATTTTTAAATTTCTTATTTTTAAGAAAATGTTGGTCAACTTTTTAATTTAGTCAACAGTTAAAATATGGGGACTGATTTAGTGAAATAGAGGAACATATCTTGCAATAGGTTATTTTATTATTTTCTTTAATGAATTCAAAAATACTCGCAATATACTTTCTAACTCACTCCGTGTTGGATGAAATTGATTAAAAATGTTTAAATATGTTTTTGATTTTAGGTAAGTAGGTTTTTTTTTCATTTTTTGTCCTTATAAGTTCTTTTTTAATTGACTTAAATATGTTTATGATCCTTGTAAGTTAACATTTTTTTTTTCATTTTTGATCCAGTAAATTCATTTTCTAATTTTAATCTCTATAATATGCATCTTTTTGGTCGTTGTAAGATATTTTGTTCATTTCTAGTTCTGTAAGTTTGTATTTTCTCAATTTTGATCAAGCTCAAACTTATGAGAACTATAAATAAAAATATTAGAATCTTAAGGAGACTAAAATTGAAAAAATATAAACTTGCAAGGACTAAAAATGAACAAAAAAAACTTATAGCAACCAAAATTGATTTGGTGAAATAGGGGAACATACCTTGCAATAAGTTATTTTATTGTTTTCTTTAATGAATTTAAAAATACTAGCAATATACTTTCTAACTCACTCCCTATTGGATGAAATTGATTAAAAATGTTTAAATATATTTTTGGTTCACGTAAGTTGGTGTTTTTTTTTTTTCATTTTTTGTCCTTATAAGTTCATTTATTTAATTGACTTAAATTTGTTTGTAGTCTTTCTTCAAGCATTTTTAAATTTCTTACATTTAAGAAAATGTTGGTCAACTTTTTAATTTAGTCAACAATTAAAATATGGGGACTGATTTAGTGAAATAAAGGAATAGATCTTGCAATAGGTTATTTTATTATTTTCTTTAATGAATTTAAAAATACTCGCAATATACTTTCTAACTCACTCCCTATTGGATGAAATTGATTAAAAATATTTAAATATGTTTTTGGTTTTAGGTAAGTTGGTGCTTTTTTTTTTCATTTTTTGTCCTTATAAGTTCTTTTTTAATTGACTTAAATATGTTTATGGTCCTTGTAAGTTAACGCTCTTTTTTTTCATTTTTGATCCAGTAAATCCATTTTCTAATTTTAATCTCTATAATCTGCATCTTTTTAGTCATTGTAAGATATTTTGTTTATTTCTAGTTCCTGTAATTTTGTATTTTCTCATTTTTGATCAAGCTCCAACTTATGGGAACTATAAGTGAAAATATTAAAATCTTAAAGAGACTAAAATTGAAAAAAATATAAACTTTCAAGGACTAAAAATGAACAAAAAAAAACTTATAGCAACCAAAATTGAAAAAGTATCAACTTACATGAACTAAAATTGGATTACAAGGACAAAAAAAATACAACCTTATAGGAACCAAAAACATAATTAAGCATTTCTAATTTTAGCCTTTGTAAGTTTGTGTCTTTCCAATTTTGCTCACTGCACCATATTATGCTCATTTTTAGTCCTTGTGAGTTTATGCTTTTTCAATTTTGGTCTCTATAAGTATTAAAAAACACAAGCTCACAAGTATTAAAAATGAACAAAATATTTTACGGAAACCAAAATTGAAAAAACATCAACTTATAAGGACTAAAATTAGAAAAATAAACTTACAGGAACTAAAAATAAAAAATACTAAAAACCAAAAATATATTTAAGTCAGTTAAAAATTACAAATTTGCATAGATCCCACAACTCATTTAATTATTATTTCTCCGACTTTTATAGTTTTCAATAAATTCCAACAGATAATGAAATGAGTGTTAAAAAAATGTGTATAACACTACTCCTACCCAACACAATGGAATTTAATAAAATTTAGAATAAAATATAATTTAATTTAAATTTAAAGATGATATCATACTTATAAAAAATTAATATAACCTAATTAAATTAAAAAATCATAGAAATTATTATAATTTGTAAAAAAATTTAAAAGATAAAAATATTGTTGTAAATTTTCATTTTCATTTCAAAAGAACTTTTTAAAAATATTTAATTAAAGGGAAATCATGAGGTAGACAAGAAAAGTTATGACATTTATTTTTAAGAATTTGAAATTCAAATCTCCTACAATAAGTTACATCTCTTATTAATGTCAAGAAATCAAGGGGGAGACCATGGCAATTATGAAAAGGTTGGCTAATGCAATCAACAAATATGTGCAAATTGTTTTTTTTTTTTCATCCTTTTTCTCCTATTAATCTCTCTCCCTCCTTATTCATGGGTGGGTTTTATCTTTGCAAGAATTTTGTAACCTTAAATTCTCTAAAATATTTTTGTTGTATCCATAGAGGTTTGCGTGTGAGACACCGCGGATAAATCTTTGTAGGTCAGTGACTGCCACACAAAAAGTTCAACTGTGTCCGTGAATTTTGACTTCAGCAGCAACAAATATATTTATAATAACAATACTTTAAATTTAAATAAAATTACAAAAAAAAAATTAAATTTATCTCATTCTGATAATTTGTAAGTTAAAATCACTTTGTAACAATAGAATGAGAAAAATATAAGACTGGATATTAGAAGAATGGAAAGAGTAAAGAGACTCTTTATTTAAAGTGAATATTTAAATTTATGATGTAGGGATAGATCAATTTTTAATAACTTTTAAAATTAACAATACTTATTTGGTAAATGAAAATATTTTTACAACTTTTTATATTTGTACAATTTCATGTTTATTAAATTATAGGATTTATTTTTTATTTGAAAATAGTTTAACATAATAAAAAAAGTGATAGATTTGTTTATTTTATATAATGGTGATAGTGAACTTATATATATAAGAGATGTATGAACTAATTCAAAATTTATAAACTAAAGTAATTAAAAGCTGAATTTAGATGATGGGAGGGAGGCAAATATATACAACTTTGCTAGCACCTAAAACCGTCGCTAATAACTGGTTTTCATTGCCAGTCATTTTAAACTACAATGGAGAAGTGAACAGCTGAAAATATAATATTATGCAAAAATAATGAGAAAATCTATGATCAAACCCTTATGGAGTCATAACGAAATCTGCCAAAAATTTGGATAATAGACAATTCATGCCTTGATAATTTAATAAGGTAAGAACTGGGGTGATTTATCCAAACTCAAATCCATGCATTAATGTGATATCAATAAGTTTGCAGACAACCATCACATAAATCTCATCTACTTCTTCATGGTTCCTTTGAATTTGTTCTGAAAATTTTGAATTGTTATATAAATTGGTCTTTTTCCTGTGTTGTTTCTAAATATTTTAGGTTATGAAGCAATAATAAGGTATGCATAATTGTCACGATAGTATCATCTAAATTTTTTTAGCACGTATGTGTAAAAAATTTCTTAAGGGGTTTCCTAGACTATCAATGATAGGAAACAACAGGATCTTGAAACCTATGGTTCTCACAAACAATCAGTAAACAACAATAGATAATGATGTGTACCTTTCTCCTTTGGAAGACTTGTACCTTTCTCCATAGGAACTTCTCTCCGGTGCACTTTGATTTCCTTGAAAGAGGAGAGAAATAAGATTTCACTTCCTTTGACCTTTCTTTTCTGTCTCTCTCCGTTCGTGATGGCTATGAGTGAGAGAGAGCACTTTTCTGGTCAGGAAGGGGACCTTATTTCACGTTAGTGGGTATTAAGCCCCTTTTATAACCACTACTCCCATCAAGTAGCAGTCAACCCTAGAAACTTCTCCTATTAAGCTCAATTACAATTTAGTCCTTAATCGTTAATTATTTACTTATTAGTCCTTACATAAGTTACATGCCTTTCACATGAGACATAAATTCTAACAGTATGCTCTTTAGATTCTTACCGTATCTTCTTGTCTTTTTTCAATTTTGAGCCAAAAAATTTAAGGTTATGATTGGTAAGATATTTCGGTTAGTTTATAATTTTTTTATTACTTAAAAAATTTATTTGATGATCTGATAAATAAATTTTTTTTAGTAACTTACCAATAATTTTTAGCGTTTTTTAAAATACTGCTTCAAGTAGTGTTTTTTTAATTTTTTTAAAACATTATCTTTTAACTTTTTGTATTTTCTTTTGTTTTTATCCTTGATATATATATTTATTTTTCTTGTTATCTTTTTAAAATAAATTATAATTTTATTATTTTTATGTCATTTTATATTTTTCAGTTACTTCAATAGTTAATTTTACTGAACACTTCTAAATTAATAAACTAATTTTATAAACTAATTTTTTAGTTTTTAACGGTTAACTTTTCAACTTCTAACTAGTTTTCTAATTTGTTAATTTTTGGCTAACTTTTTAACTTTTCAGCTAATTTTATTGAATATTGCGTTTAAGCCTTTAAAGTTTTGAAGTTTAGAAAACAAAATACTTTAGGTAAAAAAAAAAATCGTGTGAAATGAAAATATGAATTTAGAAGTTTAAAAAGTGTTGCTCACTCTATACCAATGACAACCACTGAATGTAGATCACCATAATCAAACCTATATTATAAAATGAGGCTTTGGATCTTCAGTGAAAATTTGTCATACTTGTCATATCTTTCTCTACTCTTTCCAAAGCTGAAGAAATAATTACCGATGGAGAATTTATAACTTATTTAAGTTTTTTATGCATTCCTGGTGTGTGTGATAAAGAGAGGAAGGACTAAAGCTGTGTTTTCACTTTGTAGGACTAGTAACCTCACAGAACTATTTATTTATTTTTATCTTGTTTGATAAATCATAAAGCAGCAAAATGAAAGAAAAATACCCGAATACAACCTCTGAAGTTTTTTCCCCGTTTCATCCCAATTTTGGGGGTGGGTGAAGATCATTTTGGTAAACATAAAGTGATATTAAGCTGATTTCTGCCCTTAAGCTATCAAACATAAAAAACATATTCTCTTAATATATTAACTTTCCTTAGCCACCTGACATCCAAACTCAGTAATAGACACAGGAGGAGTGTTTATTGTTTAGAAAAGTGAATAATTTTTTTATATCGCATTTGTATATTCTACTCAATTTATATTTTATATGCCACTAATATATAATGGTTCAAATGACAAGTTTTACATAAAAAGTCAACCGTATTTGTATATTCAACTCAACTTATATTTCATACGCTAAATTGTGATTTTGAGAGCGAACTCTTTTCCCGATGTCCCGTCAATATTTTTATTTGAACATTAAATTTACAGGGATTCTAGCATATCACTACAAAAACAATTCCCAGACGTGATGTGATAGGAATTTGTAGTTTAATTAGCAGAATAGTTTAGTTCATACTTTTAGATAACGGATTTTTTTTCCTCATGCAGAAACATCATTGAGTATTTTTTAACTTATTGGATTAAAAATTAATCTTTCATACGTAATTATTATTGGTCTAATGAAATTTTATATATAGAAGAAATCAAACATGAATTATTTCACTAAATGTTTGGGTTTATATTTGAATTGTAGAGACATATGTTTCCAGACACATCTAACGGATAACCCAAAAGATATCTAGGTGATGCTTTTCAGAATGTATTTTGAAAGGTCTGGAATACTCAAATATTTTTTATATCGTTTCTCTACATGTGAATGTAATGGATTTTATACTATTATGTCAGTTTTATGTGATAGTTTTAGATAATTAATTGAACTTATTTGATAATTAATTAATTAAAGATATAATCGAATTGGAATTTTTAAAATTCATATTTTATATATTGAACTAAAAAGAGTTAATATGTACTATCTTTTTTACACCCATACATAACAAAAGAAAAAGAAAAGTACATGTTCACATTTTATTCATCTTCTGTATGATTATGTACTACCCGGTAAATGAGTTTAAGACACAGTTAGTGGGCTTTAGGGTGCAAGAGTGAATCGTACTTTTTTTTTATAATAACTTCTTTTTTGTGGTTAAAACTTAAAAGAGAAATTCACTTATATGATTTTTAATATATTTTATTATAAAAATTAATAAACATATCATACATAATTTCAATTTATGATGTAAATTACTTTATACTATCAAATATATATCTTTTTTTTTATTGATTTTTGTTATCAACTGACATGGACTAATCTTACCATTCATAAAATGTTGACTCATCACATATTCATGGAACTAAAACCAATCTCTTCTCTATAGTCTTGAAGGTGTTGTGCATCTATACATGCTTATAATAAAAATATCCAAACAAGATCATAAACCCAAGCACCCAATACTAATTGGTTCTAATGAAAGTTGTCTCCGACTTTACCCTTAACATAGAAATTTGCATCTTCAACTCTTGGATTCAAGAGATGGAGATCCCGCTCAAGAGAGCTCTTGATCTAGAGTCGAACCGCAATGGCGAAGCACGATGGATGGATTCCACGGTGGCTTTGGCGTGCTTACATATACTCTGATGCTCAAGTCAATAATAGCTCAAGGTGGAGTGAGGAAAATGAAATGGAGTTAGTTATCATACTCCCTGTAATCATTGAGAAGGTTGTTGCCCTAAACCGGTTACCAATGTTTTCGGTGTAGGCTCATAAGGGGAAACAAGACATTGGTTCTGGGCAGACCGAGTTAGGGGAGTAATCTGGTTTACTTGTCGTCAGATTTATCCTCCAGAACATCGAGTTATTATTCTGTAGAGCACCTTTACCTAACATGTTTCGTTGATATCTTCTACGTGTACCTAGGTGGTGTTCTTTTCATTAAAATGTCAAAGGAAAGTAACAAACTTATGCTCAGCTCACAACATTAACGAGGCTCAAGTACTGAATATCAATCAACTTGTAAAGTAAATAATAATTACAACGATCTTAAAAATTCCCTCCTAATTTCTGAAATAACAATTGCCTTTGCCTCGTACCATACACGCATGACATCTACATTCCACAACAAGAATCAAATCAATCCGAATTATAACACACCAAAATGATGAGATAAAATATTAAAAATCTCATAATCGCAAATGGGTTTCCATATTCCGCTGGTTGTCCCAGCCTTATTTTTCAGTCAGGACATTCAACAAACACGTTGCGTGCCCTTTGCATTCCACGAGTTTACAAAGCATCACAAACTCCAGGACCGAAACGGAAATAAAAAAAAAACTAAATGCAAATCAATCTTTATTGTCTGAAATAAAAGACGAGTCAGTGGTTGCGACATCGTGCTGTTGTTGTTCGGCGTTCATGAGTGTTTCCATTTCCCTTATTCTTGTGCGCATCACGTTCGTAACAAGAACTGTCACAAAAGAAAATGAGTATAATGAATATAATTAATTAACTGAGGGACAAAGGATAGGAAGAGAGGGTACTTACTAGCAGCGGTTCCAAAGGTCCAAATCCATAGGATCTTCACGCCGAGGCTCTTCGGTTCCCGCGGCATGATGAAGTTCAGTTCAGCAAAATGCACGAAGTGCAAATTTTTCAGATGAAAAACCAGAAAACTGATATTAGTAATGTGGGCTTTGTTATTTTCATCCCTAGTTTTGCCAAATTACACCCTATAATGGTCTTTTTTTTTGTGTTAGGTCAGAAATCATGGACGTCCTTCAACCTACTAGGTGAGAGACTAATCTCACCTGTAATTCATAATTGTTGTTGTCTAAGAAAATTTTACACACGGTGGGAATCAAATACAAATTCTCCGTTAAATAGATCGTTCGTTCTCATTCACGTAAACACAACAAGTCGTACATCACTACGCCAAATGTTTGGGTTAAATATTTGACTAAAACCAACCTATCATGGTGTTAAAATTAATTAAGTTTAGGCTAAAATATATTTTTTGTCCTCATAAATATAAAAATATTAAAATTTGTTTCTTACATACGAATATATCATTCAACACTTTTAGTCTTTTCTGTTAAGGCATACAAGATGTTTTGAAAGCTAAATATCTTTACAAAAACTTACAGAAAGTTTTACAAGAAAAAATGAAAGAATAATTCACATATATTATTCGTATCTTGTTTCTTTAAGGTCTCTTCTATATATGATCTTCATCTCCAAGTATTCGTTGTCTCACAATGGATGAATTTTTCACTCTATTATTCGTCTAAAGTATTGAACCCATTGGGACATTTAAATTAAATGTATGTCATTTCTTCATGCAAAGTCCATGATGATAGGTCACTGTGTCTTATACTTCACCAGAGAAGTCACTTCTTTCATTATAGTAGGTACTATAACAACAGAGTGTAGCTTTTGATGAGGATCAACATCTTGTAGACTTCATTTATTCTTCATAGGACTTTGATAGATACTAGGAGAATGTTTTATACATGAAATAATTTCAAACACAAAGTATTTAATGAAGGTCTTAAATGCACTAATTAAATGATATATCAAATTGTCTTATGAATGTATCATCTGAAACTTCAGAATACATATACAAATTATGATCTGATAACATATCAAACACAATTGTTCTAATTTATATTTATTTACATATAATTAAAATAATTAAGAGTCTTGATTCGTCTTTAAGACATAAATGTCTTTTTTAACAGTTAAACCGATGTAAAAATTTATCATTATAGGTTCTAATTCATCTGAACCTACATTTGAGTAAAAATAATAATAATAATACATTTCAATTTTGTAAGAACCAAAAACATACTAATAATCTATAAAGACAAATTTTAAATATTTTCAAATTTATGAAAACTAAAAATATATTTTAACCTTAAATTTAATATTAATTAAGTGTAATTTCGTAGCTCATTTCACTTTTTGTTCACTTTTACAGTTTAATTTTACATTGTCATTTTACGACTTAGTCCCATTTTTTTTTTGTTTCTGAGTTTCGAACTTAAACTTGCAACAAAAATCATACACGATTATTTGATTAAATCTTCATTTTCATTACTAAATTGATATTTTTGCTCTTGTAATTATTTTCAATCAATTTTATATCATTGATTAAAAAATGTGTTAAATGGATCTTTTACCATATTTTTCATGAAATAAAGTATATATTTATGTGTCTCTATTTATTATTTTCATCACAACAGTTTATTTATTTTTGACTGGTTAAAAAAAATACACTTATTAGAAAATAGAAAATTAATAATAAATGTTTAATATAATTACAATTTAAACTTATTTATAAATTTTATTATCCTGTATTCTTTATTTTATGCATTTTATTGTAAAAATAATATGTAATATTTTTAACCTGTATTAACAGTGAAAATGTATATCATAAGTAGAAAAAAATATAAAATTTATTACGTGAAGCATTCGTAGAAAACATTATGTTGTTAATAATTTTTATAATATAACTGATTTACTATAATTGATAAATTGATAATCATAAAATATATTAAAATTATCATATTTATTAAGATATTATAAATCGTAGGATTAACCTATATTAACCGTATAGATTTATACCACCTAAACATGGTGTCAACGATGATATCCCTTTAAGGGATAATAATTGATTTTATACTAATTTTTGTGAATTTATATTATAATGACTATACTTACAATGACAATAATTTTTTTAACTCAGAAAAAATGATAATAATTACGATAATGACAATAAATTTGTATATTATCTTAATTAATTAAATACTAGCATCAACAGTTAACAATTAATAATAAATAAATAAAATTCATTATCATGTTTTATATTTATTAATAATATTATTTTATACAATGTGTATCTAATGACACCCTATTGTCAATTTCAAGTTTGATCATATTGTAGGGGATATTTTATGCCACCGAAATTCTTCAAAGATTGTAGTGTTTTATAAGTAGACATATTTATATATCCTAGATTGGTAAGTAAATCATCAAATAAAACAAGATTTTGATTATCTTAGATTGGTCCCGAGAAACACATCAAGAATGTTTGCATAAAGTCATTTAACATGAAGTTCTTTTTCAGAAAATTTTTTTTTGCTGGAATAATGAATTTATTGACTATGCGAAATGTATAAAACCAAGTTATATTTTGTCCAACACTAATGCAGCTACTTTAATATGAGAAATTACTAAAAGTAAGTAAGATCACTTGATTAAAAATCATAAATTATTATTATTTGTGTCTCTTATTATTGGTGGAGCTTGTGCTTATTGCCATTCCAATGGAATTCAAGAATTATTTGATTGACGGACCACTTAAAAAATGTAGAACTTATTAGTACCACATATTCCTTTAACAGTATTGTTTTCCCTCAAAACTTACGTGAGTTTCCTGCAACAATGTAACGATTATGTAAACTATATAATTCATAACAGTTTTTTATCAATATTTTTTTTCTTTAAAATAACTGCATGTATTTCTTATTTATTATCATTTTATTTATGTGAATTGATTTTATTTTACCAAAGTAAACATAAAATTTCTTTTATGAATTTATATTTATATGTAAATTATTGATTTATAAATTACATATAAATAAAAGTCATGTGTAAAAACAAATAACATGAAAAGGAGTTGAATTGTATTTTTAAAAATTTAATTTTTTTTCTTAATACTAAAGAACACATTTATTGTCTAATGAATATAACCCTAAAACATTTAGAAAGATTTTGATACAAATTGTATCACATGACGAAGAAAACAATTTTCTTTGAAAATCAAAAGAAGATATAAGATCTAAAAATAAATTTAAAACTCTTTGTCAGTTAAACAAAAAGAAAACACACAAAGAATTTATATTGGTTCGTCTCAATCTCGAGACTACGTCCAGTTCTTAGCAATCACCAAGTTTTCACTTGTTGTAATTTTAGGGGATCTTTATAAAATACCAATAACCATTAGGAATACATTATGTTAGATTATCAAGAGAAGTTATGAAAAATACTTGGATCCATAGTACACAACGGAATTCACAATTATAAGGAGTAATGGGTTTGGTGATCTTCCTCAACCAAATCACTATTTTCATTTGTTAGGACCTTTGTTTTCTCATCAGATGGGGAGGAGAGAATATGGTTTCTCGATTTGGTGCATTGGGAATCACAATCAGGCTTTAGGTTTTTAACATGTTTGAGTTCTCATTTTTTCCTAACGAACCAAATCGGTTTCCGCTTATTAAGCTCATATTAATTTTCTGATGACAATAGGCTCACCAAATCAGATCATTTATATTGAGCCCATAAAAAAATGTAAATAACTAATATAAATGTTATAGTATAATATGTAGCCCATATTAATTGATTAATTAGGAATTATAAAATTCCTGACAATCTACCACTTGAACTTCATATTAACTTTAGCCATTTATACTACAAAAGTCTTTAGGCACGCAACCGTATGTTATTTATTTTTAAACTTCTCTTAAACAATCTAATTCATCTTATATAGTAACACGAAACCGTTGTAGTTTTCATCACAATCGAACGTGATTGAGCTATAATAATCACCAATGTCACATATACTTGATGTCATAGATCAAATATGGATAAACGACATGAAAATAACATGTCCAACTAGTCTAAACTTTATTCTTTATATAGATCAATCCAAACACAATGTAGATATTACAAACAAAACAAACTCATAATGAAATGATAAACTTCAACTTTATTTTATAGAAAATTCAATCTCTACAAATATCTAAAAAACATAAAACATAGAACATAAATGAGACTCCCACTAAACTAAGATACAATAACAAACCACTCCCATATGAGCAATGTACTCATGAAAAACTTTAGATTCCAAGCCTTTCATAAGTGGGTCTGCTAGCATATAATTAGTCCTTAAATGTTCTATGGAAATCTGTTTATTTTGAACCTTTTCCTTAACAACCAAAAACTTGAAGTCAATAAACTTTGATTTGGTTGTACTCATATTGTTGTTAGAGTAAAGAACTGTCGATTTATTGTCACAATATATTTTTTATGATCTTTCAATGTCATCGACCACATGTAAACCAATGACAAAATTTCTCAGCCATATCCCATGGTTGGATGCCTCAAAACAAGAAATGAACTTCGCGACCATGGTTGAAGAAGCTACAAGAGTTTGTTTAGCAGACTTCCAAGAGATAGCTCCTTGGCTGAAGCCCACATAAATATGTATCCAAATGTGGAGCGTTTGCTATCTTGACATCCAACAAATTCAGAGTCTGAGTACCCAATGATCTCCAAATTCTAAAACTTTTGATAAGTGAGCATGTATCTTTTTGTTCTCTTCAAGTAACACATCACACATTTTGCTGCTTTCCAATGTTACATTGTAGGATTACTCAAATATGTACCTAGAACTTCTACTACAAATACTATATTGGGACGAGTGCAAACTTGAGCGTACACTAGACTTTCTACTACTAGCGCATAAGAAATATTTTGCATCTCTGTTCTTTCAAGGTCATTATTGGGGCATTGTTTGAGACTAAATTTGTCTCCTTTAGCTATCAGGGTATCTCTTGGTTTACTATCTTTCATTCTGAATTTATCTATGACTTTATCGATATAACTCTCTTGTGACAACCTTAGGATACCTTGAGAGCAATCTCTTAGTATCTTAATACCTAACACAAAAGAGACTTCCCCAAGATTTTTCATTTCAAAATTTTTTGTCGGAAATTTTTTAGTCTCTTGTAAAAAGCCTATATCGCTGCTAGCAAGTAGTATATCATCGACATATAATACCAAAATTAAGTATTTACTCCCACTGAACTTGTGATATACACAATCATCAACTACATTTGCCTTAAAACCGTATGAGGTAATGACTTATGGAACTTGTAATACCATTGACGAAAAGCCTATTTCAGACCATAGATGGATTTATTTAGTTTGCAAACCATAGACTTTAAGTCGCCTGATACAAAGTTTTATGGTTGCACCATATAAATTGTTTCTTCAATATCATAATTTAGAAACATAGTCTTAACATCCATTTGATCATAATGAGCTACCAGTGTCATTATTGTTCTAAAAGAATCCTTTGAAGATATTGGAGAAAAGGTTTCTTTATAGTCAATGTCTTTCTTTTGAGTAAAACCTTTAGCGATTAGACAAGCCTTATATCTCTTGACATTGCCTTTTGAATCCCTTTTGGTTTTAAATATTCATTTGCAACTAATAGGTTTCACACCTTTAGGCAATTTGATAAGATTCCAAACGTCATTGTCTTGCATAGATTTCATCTCATCCTTTGTGGCATCGACCCAATTTTGAGAGTTAGAACTATGCATAGCTTGGCAAAAGTTGATTGGATCATCCTCTGTTAAATGTCATCCTCATGTTCTTGGAGAAAGATAATATAATCATTTGGGATTGAACTTCTCCTCTCTCTAACAGATCTCCTTAATGACACTTCTTAAGGTTGTTGATGTTGACGTATAGGTATTTAAAGGAGAACCTCATTGTTATCTTGTTCTTGAACAATGTCATCAACAATAATTGGAACATTGTTTTCTATTACTGAAGTTGTTTCTTGAATAGTAATAGGTATGAGGACTTATAGCCTCGAGAGCTTTCGACGTAGCCAACAAAAATAACAGCTAATTGTTCTTAAATCCAACTTTCTTTCATGTAGCCTATAAGGTTGCACCTTAGTCGAAAAACCTCAAATATGCAAACAATGTAATCAACAATATTTGGAACATTGTTTTCTATTACTGAAGTTATTTCTTGAATAGTAATAGGTATGAGGACTTATAGCCCCGAGAACTTTCGGCATAGCCAACAAAAGTAGCAGCTAATTATTCTTAAATCCAACTTTCTTTCATGTAGCCTATAAGGTTGTGCCTTAGTCGGACAACCTCAAATATACAAGTGTTTAATGCTTGGCATTTTGCCAGTCCAATATTCATAAAGGGTTTTGTTAACTGCTTTACTTGGCATCCTATTAAGGATGTAAGTTGTGGTCTTTGAGGCTTCTCCCCAAAGTGACTCTAGCAAAGAAGAATGACTAATCATACTTCTCACCATATCCTTAAGAGTTAGGTTTGCCTAGCATAGTGTATTGTGGAAAAATTCCACACTCTTTGAGAAAAAATGCAAAAGGTCATTAATGTTGTTCTTTTGATCCATCATATCTGCCCTAGTACTCACCACCACAATCAGATTTGATAGCCTTAATTTTCTTTCCAAGTGGAAGTTCAACTTCAGCCTTGAAACTCTTAAAAATGTATTGGGATTGGGACTTCCCATGTATCAAATATAAGTAATCGTATCTAGAGTAGTCATCTATGAACAAGATAAATATTGTTGTCCATTCCAAGAAGGTGTTGGAAAAGGACTACAAATGTTCGTATGTACTAGTTCCAAGATGTCTTTAGCTCTTTCGACACCTAATTTTCTCATGTTTGTTCATTTTCCCTTTATGCATTAACCACAGACTTCAAAGTCTGATAAATCTAAAGGTTCAAGAGAGCTTAAGACTTATTTTGATTCACAAATCTAGCCACAACTCAGCACCACAACTCAACTTCATCATAGGCATCATGTAGGAAACTTAGAAAACAAAAAAAAAAAAGTTCAACAACAAGACTACTTCTAGGAATTGATTTAGAACATGTTATGAACTAAATAACATGCAAGAATTAGACTCAAAATTCAAAAGATAGGCTAAGAATGACAAGAATGCATGAACAAATGTATCTAGAATTCAATCAACAAAATAAAAATTCAACACAAACTTAGAACATAATGTGACAATTATTATGACTAAACATGACTCTAAGACAACATGGATTAAGTGATTTACACTTAGATTTTTGTTTTTTTTTTCTAATCAATATTTTGGAAGAAAATTTAGATCTAAAGGTTCAACACAAGAAGATTATGACTGAAAAATGATAGAACCTAAAATCAACACAAAAACATGATTTAAGAGTAGATCTATAGAATTTGAACCATATAAATGCAAGAACAAGTGTAGATCTAAGATTTAATCGGTTTTTTTTTAATCTACTCTAAACAGCACCAAACCACAAGATAATGAAGGATATACATGGAGAATAAGATGAATAACAAGGAATTAAAGTGAATTGACCGAGCAAAAAGATAGAGGAAGCAAAAGCACATCATCTAGATGAAGAGGCTCTTGTTACCACATGATGTAGCTCCATGTGGAGCTTGTAGGCCTTAGATCTTCTTCATCAATGGATTCCTTTGCTTCTTGAGGTCTGATTGCAGCGGAATGGAGAAGGAGAAAGATGAATGGAGACGCCACTTCAAGTAGAAGATGAGTCTAAAAGAAGCTCACCACCATAGGAAGCCATGGATAAAAGCTTGAAGGTAGAAGAAGATGAATGAAGGGAGAGGAAGAGAAGAACACGAAATTTAGTGCCTCTAAAGAAGTCTGAACTTTGAAGTTTAATTCTCAAATGATCAAAGTTGAAAAAATGCACACACATGACCTCTATTTATAACCTAAGTGTCATACAAAATTGGAGGGAAATTTAAATTTCAATTCAAATTTCACTTGAATTTGAAATTGAATTTGTGGAGCCAAATTTTAGAGCCAAAATTTCACTAATTATGATTAGTGAATTTCAGTGATGGTTCAGCCCACTAATCCAAGATCAATTCCAAGATTCTCCACTAAGTGTGCTTAGGTGTCATAAGACATGTAAAACATGAAGGACATGCACAAAGTATGACTATATGATGTGGCAATGGGGTGTAATAAGCAAATGTTCACCTCCCCCTCTAAAATTTAATTGGATTGGGCTTCTACCAATTCAATTAAATTTATTTCCCAACACACACATTAAATATTCACTTAGTGCATGTGAAATTACAAAACTACCCCTAATACAAAAACTAGTCTAGGTGCCCTAAAATACAAGGGATGAAAAATCCTATATTTCTAAGGTACCCTACCTACATTATGGAGCCCTAAATACAAAGACAAAAAAAATAATGAAATCCTAATCTAATATGTACAAAGATAAGTGGACCCAACCTTGACCCATGGGCTCCCATGGGCTCAAAAATCTACCCTGAGGTTCATGAGAACCCTCGGGCCTTCTTCAATAGCTCTAGTCCAATCCTCTTGGAGCCTCTTGCTCATGGCTCTAGTAACTGGTCTCTTCCTAGGGAGGATTGCATCATCCAAGCTCTAACTTAAGTGCTTTCAGTTTTGATGACAAGTTAGACATTTCCATCATGTACTCCATTATACAACTTTTGCCTTATACTTCATAGAGATGATTTTAGCCAAAAGGTTACTCGTCTCCACCTTCTCGTTTTTTTTACAAAGTATTGTTCAACTTCCTAAAATAATTTCTTTTGCATTCTCACCCTAAAAATAGAGCCTTTCAATGCTTCTGGAATAGAGCGCTTCATGATCATAATGCACATTTTATTCTGGGTCCCATTTATCAATTATTGAATCATTATAGAGGTTTCTGACGTGGAAGTGGGTTGTTCTGTTCTCATTGCCAAATCCAAATCCAAATCGTACAGTCAAGAAAAATTTCTACAACTTCCTTCTCGACCTTAAAATTTGTCCAATTCAGCATTGGGAGACAATTCACTTGAGCATATACATTTGCATTAAAACTGAATGATAAAAAAATAATTACATGCTCACAAATAAGCCAACAAGTTATATAAAATATGTATAACATGACATGTGCAAAATAGTTCACATAATAAACCCGTCACAAGATACCTAGCATGTAACATCCTGAAAATTTCTACCCGGAATTTTTGGAAACGATGTATTTTGAATGATTATATATATATAAGTATTATTCAGTGTATATGTATAGATATGTTCTTGGAAGAAATAGGAATAGTGGAGGCAAGATATGCGGGTTGGACTAATTAAGGGAGAGAAATCCATAACTGGGAGGTTATGGGTTAATTCCTAATTAATTAGTTAAAAATCATTGTTTTGCGTGCAACTTAGAATTTAAGGAAACCAACCTCTGAACCACGCTCGGGGTTTTATTCTGAGCGTTTTGATATATATATTGCTTGCTTTCGAAAACTGGCCCCGACGGACGCAGAGAAACGCGAGAAACTGGAATCAGAGAAACGGCACGCAAACCGAGGCAGGATTTTAGCGTTTCAAAGGTCAAATTTTTCTCACTTTTGTGACTGAGTATGGGTCACAGTCAAAAAGAGAAAGTGGGCCCTTTTTGCTCCAATCAAATAGGGACATGTGGCAGAGCTTGAATAAAATAATGGAAAAAGGGAAAACCCTTTTTATTTAAGACCAAAAAGCTTTTCTCTCTCCTCACTCAGCCAAAGCAGAAATTCAGAAGCCTTTTCTCTCCCTCTCTCACGTAGCTTTCTTCTTCTTCATTCTCCATTGAAGCTTCAAGCAAAGCTTCAACCTTTGGTGCTCATTTCTGCTCCAAATCGTGAAAAGAGAGCATTTTTGGAGTCGTGAAGTGCGTGGCTACGAGTGGGACTTCGAAAATTCAGGTTTGGGTGGACTTCTTTCTCCTTTGATTTTCGTGGGTATGGGGTTTTGGGAGATATGATGGGTAGTTTTGTTAGTTTTCTGCTGTGTGATGATTATTTGTGAAGACATTTGTTGAAAGCTTGTTGAAATTGTCATGTTTGGATGAGTTAAACATACCCATTCTGTTTTAGGGTTTTTGTGATGATGTTTGTGATGTTTATATGCTGAAATTGCTGATGGAAATCTGTTAGAGACGAAGGGTAGAACTAACCTAGGGTTAGAAAGTGAGAATGTGATGTTATGAGTGGAAAAAGAGTGAGACTTTGAGAGTTGGAAGGCTAAGTCTGAATTCTGTGGTAAATGGAGGTTAAAATGAGTTAATCCTAGCTTGAAATGTCATTTAGGACATGTGAGAAAGGTTAGGCTGTGCTAGAGGGAAAAACAAATGACCAAAGTGAACAAAGAGCCATTTCTAGGGCAAAATTGGGTGTTGAAGAGTCAAATTTTGATTTGGTGAGATTTTAGGTGTAAATCCAGTTTGAACAAGTCTAAATAGATGTTATGGACTGGTGTGAGGTGAGAGTTTGCTCCAAATTTACCTCATTCTAAATTTCACCTTTCAAACCTAGAAAAGCCATTGAATGGAGGGGTGTTGGACACCTAGATCCTGTGTTGCTGTGCTTTAAGGCTTGAATTTGGGTTAGACATGATTGATACATGATTTGGGACTTATAGGAATTGATTTGGGCAAGATTGGATGAGAGGAAGTGTGATTTTCGAAATCTGCACTTATGCAGAATTTTGCTGTCAAAATAGGTGCAGCAGGATTTTAGCTTGGTGCAGAAAAATGCTTGTGTGTGGTTGGCTGTGGAAAGTCTAGTGCAGAATGAGTTCTGGATGTTTGCTAGTAGATCCCAACGGTCAAAATGTAGGCTTATGCACTATAGACTTCCAGTAAAATTTTGGAGTCGATCCAACGGTTAACGAGTTGGATCGAAGGAATTGTTACTGTGGTCTTTGCGTGAGAAAAGCTGTGATTTTGGTTGATGTGTTGAGCAGAGTTTTCTGCCTTTGCTCTGTTTTGCTTGGCTGTGATAGCTTGTGCTGTTTGAATGTTGTTTTGCTTGGATGTTGTGGAAGCTTGAGAGGATTGATGGGGACCCGGTGTTGAGAGAAACGAGGATATGGGCTACGTGGGAGTACGTGAGCTCAGTTGGAGGTGGGCAACAGGGGATGGTGGGTTTATGCGCGCATTGTGGATGTGGAAAGCTTGTTGTGCACCATCGCCCGACTGCCACCTAGTACCACATGTGATGGGTACCCCATAATCCTACAAGCTTGAGATGAGGAAGTGTTGAAGGGTGAAACTTCCTGCTTTTATTGTTGACCACAGAGTGGTACCTGGAGATATGTCGCGGGGGTCAGGAGACCTTGGGGACGTCAGGTGGGGTGCTATTGCCCAAAACCAAGCTTGACCAATCCCGACCCAACCCGGGCATAGTCGGTCAGTGAGAACCTGTGATGTACCTAAGCAGGCGAGCTCCTGGCAGTCAACAAATAAAAGGAAAACAAGACCACAAAGCAAGGAGGCTTGTGGTGGCTGGCCAGCTGTGAATTTTGTGTAATATGTGGATTGTGGCCTCTGGTAATCGATTACCAAGGGTGGGTAATCGATTACAAGGCTTAAAATTGAAGACAGGAGGCTAAGATGGTCTCTGGTAATCGATTACCACGGGGTGTAATCGATTACCAGGCTTGAAAACGAGGTCAGGAAGCTAGGGAAGCCTCTGGTAATCGATTACCAAGGGGTGTAATCGATTACCAGGCTTAAAAAGGGAACTGGGAGATGGTGGAAGCCTCTGGTAATCGATTACCAGCCTGTGTAATCGATTACACAGAGGAATGGGTCACTGGTAATCGATTACCAGGCATGTGTAATCGATTACACAGTGCATTATTGCATATTTCATGTCCTGAGGCTGTGTAATTCAAGTTTAGCCTCTGGTAATCGATTACCAAGGCTGTGTAATCGATTACCAGAGATGGAAAGCCTTAAAATACCCCTTTTACTTGCATGTTGTGGTTATGAGACAAATGGTGTGCAGTGCAGTTAGATTCTTGTGAAAGAGTCTACCCCTTTCTCTTCTTTCTTGTAGATCGTGATGGCGGCGCAGCTAATCCGTGATCGAGTAGAGATGGAGTGCCTAGAGGGAGCTTGGGAGACCCTCGAAGGCAACACGAGGTGCCGATTTCGGGGCACCATTCAATTCACGGCTACTTCTTTGGTGCATCCAGATGAACCTGCACGGACGCTTCAGCGCACGGTGGAGTGGACAACTTTTTGGATTCGTTTTGTATATTTTTGAGGGTGGGTGTATCTAGGACTGACTGTTAGGTTTACTCTTTTGTTTTGTATGGGTAGACTTGATGTATAGGAATTTGATTATTGTATACATGTGGCTGAAGCCACCACTATGGACACCTTTGCTCTGGATGACACTGTATTTTGTAAAACTCCCATATTTTGAACAGCCTTAAATGATGAATGTATTTATGATCAATCTTGTTACTCGAAAAGAAAGCATTTGCAACTTTATTTGTAAAAGAGTTTTCCGACCGTATTTTATTCTTTTATTTTCATGTGACGACCTAAAGTAATGGCTGATACATTCTTCCTTTTGAAACAGCAAAATAGTTTAGAGATTATGAGTGGTAAGAAAGAAATGACTCCGAATAGAGTTGTGAACTGGCCATTCAGGACTCTGTAGTGAGGATTTTCCTTCTAAACCTAGTTATGGTGAAAAGAGAAAGATATGAAAAGGGAAAAGAAGAAAAAAAAAATTTACCATGGTTTTTGTTATTTAAATTATTACTATTAAACCAGTCATTAATTTAGGGACGCCACATAGCACAACATTAATTCATTGTCTTTGGACAACTAAATTAATTTGTAATTGGTACTCTCAACATAATGATCAAATATTGACAATAAATTCTATCAAATAATAGCCTTTCTTTGGATAGACTATTATTCATATGACAATACCTTATAATGGTCACACATTTATCATCACAGGTACAATATTATTTGGCCAAATCGTGTTTTTCTTTGGGCCGAACATAATTTGCTTAAATTATTTCATACTAATATCTATGAAATTCTAATTAAATTAATTTACGCAATAGAGATTGCTTTGACAACATATTATTTCAATTAATTTAATCAAAATCACCAGGCACACAAAGGACAGGGTTTGTAATTGCTAAATTTGCACCCAAATATAACATTGGATTTGTATATGCAAAAACGTAAATCATATATGCAATTCATAAAGAAAATAAACAAAAAACTAAGATTTTATTCTCTCATGAAAGCAAACGCTTTAATTTTTTCAACTCCAGGCATGACAATGACCATGTATGATATGTAACATAAAGGCATGTATATCATGTGAATCATGTCACACGATGGCTAATGTGCTCACAACAACGTTAAAAAAATTTCATATCTCTAATATAATAAAGCCAAAAAGCATGCATTTAAAGTCATGTATATCATGTCATGGCATAGCATGTGTTTTGTTTCACAAATAACAACCAATATAACATGAATAACAACGACCAACAATGACTGGAGTGAAAAAAGATTCTCATGCAATTGCAATGCAAAAACGTGAATGCGTGAGGATGACCATTTTATCGTGATTGAAAAAAAAATCATCCAGACTCGCAATCACAATTTTTAATCAATTTGGTGATAAAAAAATCCCAAAATAAAATTAGGGTTCACGTAACAAAGCAACATGGTTATAACACAAACCTAACAACTTTAATTGCCAATAATCTAACATAATGGTGGTTCTAATACCACTTGTTGGAATTTTAGGGGATCCTTATAAAATACCAATAATCACCAAGAACACATTATATTAGATTATCAAAGGGGTTATGAAGATTACATTGATTCATAGCACGCAAAAAAATTTACAATTATAAGGAGCAATTGGTTTAGGGATCTTCCTCAACCAAGTCATAGTTTTCCTTTGTTAGGACCTTCATTTTCTTGTCAGATGGGGAGAAGAGAATACAATTTCTTGATTTGGTGTATTGGGAACCACAACTGTGTTTTAGGTTTTTAACCTGTCAAACTAGTTTCCGCTTATTAATCCCATATTATTTTGCTGATCATAGTCTAATAGGCTCACCAAATCAGATCACTTATATTGAGCCCATAAAAAATGTAAATAACGGTTAACAGATTGGCAAGTGTACCAATTTTATCCAAGTAGTAAAATTAAAACAAAAGACCGAGTGTTGAGTCCACAGGAACTTTGTTTGTACTTGCGTTGATAAATATCCAATTTGTAAGCAAGAGAAGAGGGAGTAGAATAGAAATAAGAAGAAAGAAAGAAGTTAAATTTAAAAATGCAAGAATAATAAAATAAACAAGAGAAGAACAGAAGGTGATTTCAAAATACAATTATGTTAGGGCCTAGCATGCCTAACTACCCTTGATGCAATATTAATGTTTTTCTCTATTAACTGTTTTCCCAATTTTCACTCACATCTACTAATGTGCTCAAACCTGATCCCTCATGATCAAGAGCCTAACTTATGTATTCTCTCTCCCAAGTCATTTTACAAAGATTGAATCATAAACTGCATTAAGTATGAAGATGTATGCAGAGACACAACAAAATCACTCTATCCCTTAATGCAATGTTGAGATGTCATTTCCCAGTTCTTCAGACATTACCATTTCCTAATGTATAATCCCTAAAAATAGATGCATGGATGGTCAAACCACACAATAGAGATGAAGAGCAAAAAAGAGAAATAGAAATAGAAATTGTATTAATAGATAAGAAGAGCAGTTACATTACAAGGGCATTGACTGCTAGGCTCCCAACAGAGGGGGTTTAGCCTTTCATAGCCATGAGAGGCTTTACACTTCAAGGGCTAATAGATGAAGGGGATGGATGACTAATAGTAAGAAAATGAGGGAATGGCTAAGAATGAGGGTTTCCCCTAAGGGATAGACCCAGGCTTTGGATAGCTTTGAGACTCGATGTCTTTTTATTCTACTTCCTCCTCCTTATATAGGCTCCAGGTGGCTTAATTTTCATGTTGATTTCACGCTAAGTGTGCCTTTGGGCTTCATTGTGGGTTTTTCCGTACGCTAAGCGCGGGCACATGCTAAGCCTAGGTGGCGTGCTAAGCGAACTGTCCACTTATTCAATTTTTCTTCAAGGTTTTTTCTTCCACTTTTTGTCTCAATTTTCCTTCAAAACACTTGAATTTTTCTTCTCTTGACTTCTGTTGATAAAAAATAGAAAAGATATTAATTTCTTCATTATTTCATTAAAAAACAATAATAAAATAAAGAAATTACACTCATTTATTAGCCAAAATTGACTATCAAATTAGCTCATATTTCGCAATTATCAATAACTAATATTAATGTTATAGTATAATATGTAGCTCACATTAATTCATTAATTATGAATTATAAAATTTATAATAACACTAACTTATTAAAGTTACAAGTATTCTTCACTATTACTTCTGACTCTTACACTTGCAAGCTCTACCCCAAACTTGACTTAGTATCGGTATTCTTTGTCCTACACTGTTGGCTATAAACAAATCAACAAGACTTGTTGGAGGTTTGTTCATTGACTAAAGTATGATAATCTAATAGACGAATATATCATTTAACACTTTTAGTCTTTTCTCTCAAGGTATACAAGATATTTTGAGAACTTAGTATCTTTACAAGAATTTACTGAAAAGTTCACAAGAAAGAATGAAAGAATAATTCGCGTAGATTGTTTATATCTTGTTTCTTCAAAGTTTCTTCTATATATAGTCTTCATCTCTAAGTATCGGTTGTCTCACAACGGTTGGATTCTTTTACTCTGTTCTTCATCTCAGGTCTTGAGTCCATTGGAGCATTTCATGCTTGCATTAAATGCATGTCCCTTGTTGATAGGATAACATGTCTTGTACTTTAGTAGGAAAGTCACTTCTTTCATCATAAAGAGTTTATAACAATAAAGCGCGCCTTTTGATGAGGATTAATGTTTTCCAAACTTTGGACTTCATTTATTCTTCATAGGACTTTGACAGATCTTAGGAGAATATTTTATGCATGAAAGAATTTCAGACATTGAGTATTAATGAAGATCTTACAATGTACTTCTTACATTCTACATTAGAACGTCTTATGAATACATCTTCTAAAAAACTCAAACACACGATATAGATCGTGAATTGATAGCATATACGACACACATTTTATTATTCATTTGTATTTATTTGCATCAAATCAAAATAATTAGAAGTCTTGAATCGTCTTTAAGACATAAATATCTTTTGACTTAACATAATGAGATTGAACTTTTTTTTTTTTTATGAAAACAAGTGAAAGAATTTAAGCATTAACATTACATTTGAATTATCACACTCAAATTAAAAATTTCTTTAATTCATTATAATAAAAATAATTTATAAAGATTTCTCTAAAGTCAATTTTTAAGCTGATCACCGGTGTAAATTATTAAAACTTTTCTAATAACTAGTTAAACTTAAATTTTCTCTAAGCTAATTATATGTTTAAATTTGTTAATACTTAATATGTAAATTCTATAGTATCATATATAAAATTAGACTCTTGGAATGGACATCTTTTTTTATATCATGCAGTAAATATGATAATTTACATTAAAGAATAATTTATTTAAAATTATATTAACATTAAATTATTAGAATGAAATTACATTTATTTAATTTAATGTTACAACAATTTTAATATAATTTTGTTCTTACTTACTATTATGTGAATTAACTAATTTATTGAAAATGCTTTTTTTATCTAACATGAAATGAATATTTTTTTATGAAATAAAGTAGGATAATTCAGGAAAGCACAGACATAATGCATGATTTATTATAAAATTTGACATTATCTTACAAATTTGGGTGGGAAGTTTTTCCTTAAGTATTTAAGTTGTTTTAACATTTAAAAATCATTGTTTTTTTTTATTAAAATTACATTTTAAACATTTTTTAACCTAATGAAAAATTAAATTTCTAAAAATTATTAATATTCTATATTTTAACAATTTATTCCTTTAAAAAATTATAAAAATACTTATACATATTTCTTATATAATTATAAAAAATGTATGTCACTTGTGCGTCACATTCATTTAAGAGAGATTGACATGTTTTAACATCTATTTTTTTATACACATGAAATAGAAATTAAACCAATAATTATACATTTAAGTTATGTTGTGATTTAGCAATGTTACCAATTTTTATTTTTTTACAAGCAATGCTACCAAAATTAAGGAACAACTAATAAAGTACATCTTTTAATTTAATCAGATGTGATTTATGTGGAATATTCTATATAATTCATAACAACAACAACTGACCATCCACGTGCATACCCCACGCTACTTTTTAGTGAGATGACAATATTGGGGCATTATTAGTCATGATAAAACGGGACCTACTCAGTTCGAACATTTGTCCTTAACTTTACTGTAAAAGAAATTTTCTTTATTCTTTACATCATTTCAGTTCTTGTGGATGAATTTTAAGAGCACATTGCAAATCCACTTCAACTTGTAATGGAAAGTCACTTTAATTGCTCACGTTTATGTCTCTCTTTGGTCTTTCTTTTTCTTTGCTCAGGTAAATGATTTTCTTTTACTTTGTTACTTTTTCTTTTCGTATATTTTCTTTTGATTTTTGAATAATATGATTGAGTGGTGATATGTACCCACCTTCGTAAACATTTGTTATTTTTTCTCATTCTCTTTTTTTATCACATTTTATCATACGTACCTATATGTTACTATACCTTTTGTTTTTCTTTTCCTCTCTCATTGCTAAATTAAATATTGGTGTCCATAGAAAAAAAAATTCAATATAATTTGCTAATTAGGTGAGAGAAATACTAGTAATATAATTTTTAATTAATTTTTTAATATTTTTTTATTGATTAAAGTTTATATATAAAAAAAATCTCACTTCTTATTTAATGAGTATTACTCAAAAGTTTCTAGTTTTCAACAAAACCTAATCAATAACCAAAAATGTGTGAGATAGACTTTGTCTAAAAATATATTACTAATTAACAGTACTCTTAGACAAGGGCAAACACTTTATTTAAGAATTTAATTGGTATGCACTGTTTTAAAGATATTTTACAATGCCAACTAATTATAAAATGTCACACTTTTAAAAAATTTGAATCTTATTTTTATTCTAACCGTTGTATTAATACAAAATATTTATCACTGAAAGTTATGATTATCTTAAAAGTTTGAATTTTATTTTAATTATCTTAAAAATCACACATATTATAAATTATGATGGATTAATAGTGCAATTGTTTTTACACTATCGAAATATATATATATATATATATATATATATATATATATATATATATATATATATATATTCTATCTTAAAAATCACACATAAACTCATAAATAATCCTTACATATCATATTATTCTTTGTTTAGTTTTTTTACTGGGTCTTTTGTTTGGTTCTTATATAAAAATTTGTTTTATTCTCTAAATATATATATATATATATATATATATATATATATATATATATATATATATATATTAATAATTTTTTATTGTAAAAAAATTATAACGATATTAGACTTAATATTTATGTGGTACACTTGTACGTAATATTTATTTATGGTTGAGAATATGAGGTTGAGAAAATTTATTTCATATTTATTATAAGAAAATAAAATAAATATTTTTGGTTGTATTACACATTTTTAAAAAATACCCGGGAATAACATTTTCATGTTATATTTTCAAGAAAAAATATTTTTAGAATTAAAGAAATAATCTGTGAAATAAAGTCTTCAATATAAAATGTTTTATATATTCCTGTACCTCGACATACCTTTTTGTTATTTTACTTATTACATTAAAAAATTCAAACACTATTATAATTCTAATAAATAATAAAAACTAATTTATAAATATATTTTTTAGGCAGAGGCTAAAAGATAAAACTTTTATGTTAAGATTAAAACTAAGTTGTCCTTTGGATCCTCTATAATTTTCAATTCGAAGATTTCAATCTCTCATTTTTAAGGAATAAGATTACTATATTTCATTTAAGATAAGGGAATAAATACAATGATTGGATGCTAGCACAAGATCTTGCAACCTTATATTAGCTAAGGTACTAGTTACATGATTGGTTTATTTCCTAACTTTCACAAGCAAAGATGTTTGAATGAATATACAAATTTAAATCATTTAATAGAGTGAATAAACACTTAAGCTCGAATATAATGAAATAACTTTACTAAACAAAGAATGAACTAATTAAACACTAAAATGTATCATCTAATAACTTGACTAATTATCACTTCAAATGCTCTTGCTCTTGCTCTTGCAGAGCTTGGGTCTCCTTCTATAGCTTTCAAGGAAGAGATCCGTTACGAGATTAGTGCTTTTCTTAAGGTGATTGTTTCCTAACAACTTGCAACGTGTTCTTGTGGAGAGAGAAGGAATAAAAAGTATGAAAACATTTGCATGTACTCTTCTCTTAAACGAAAATGACCTCTGAGTAATATTATTGTGAATTCTTCTATTGCGTCCTTTCATACTTAAAATTCAAACATTAAAAATTCAAAATAAGAGAGGCAAAAGTGAATTTGCTAAAGTTGAGTTTGTGCATTTCTCTTTGTAGCTAACATGAATCCAATGGTTGGACATCACTTATATTTAATGTAAAATAATTTATGTAAGTGATTAAGTTCATTGGGTGCGAGTAAAGATAACAATGTATAAACATTAATTTTCACAATATAGTAGATGTTAGTTAATAACAACGCGTTAGATGTTGAATATTACTCTTAATAAAGCAAGTTCCACGGGGAATGGATGCAAACTAATAAGAGCTTTAGGATAGACAATAATTACCATGTTTGCTCATATGTATTAAGTCTTGTTTCACTTAATAACAGCTCATTAGTCCATCAATAATTAATATCTTTGTAATCAATAAAATCATGAGCAACGATAGATTATTGTTAACTCGTTGGCAAGTGTACCAAATGTCCAAGTAATAAAGACTTGGAAGTCCGAGTGTCGATTTTCATAAGAACTTTGTTTTGTACTTGTGTTGGATAATTTCCAATTTATAAGAGAAAAAGATAAGATGAGGTATAAAAGATAAATTTAAAAGAATAGAGTATAAAATAATAACTATTAATAGAAAACAAAAGAAATAATAGGGAATTCAATGGGATGAGAATGTTAGGACCTAGCATGCCTTATTTGCCTAAGATGTATTATTTGTGATTTTTCTTTATCAATTAGGTGAATTTATCCTACCCACATCAGTTAGAATACTTGCCATTGATGTCTCATGATGGTAAACCTATTTTACCTATCTATCTCCTAAATGTCTTTGCAAAGAGCCAATAGATAAAATGTATGAAATTCTAATTCTAGATGCTTGCTTTGATGCATGAGCATAATGCAATCACTCTATGTCTAACAATGATTTTATTAAGATACCCCTTCTTTTTAGTTCTATTAGAAATTATCCTTTATCGAACAACTAATTCCTAAAACAGATGCATGCAAACCTTCCTTGTTTTTCTATTAAAGATTATCCTCTGTCGAGCACTTAACCCCCAAAGATGATGCAAGGATGAATAATCCATGAAATTAAAAGTAAGAAAGGATAATAAGAAAGAAAACACATGTTTGCATTGATAAATATGAAGTGTACAATACATCTTTTGGCTTTTTAGACCTGTCAGGCCCCAACTAAGGGTTTAACCTCTCATAGCCATAAGGGGACTTACACTAGAAAAGGGGTATAGGAACTGATGGAGGAGAAGGGATGGAAAAAGGGAATAGAAAATGATGAAAGAGAAGAAAGAATTCCCTAAGGAAGAGTTCTCAGGCTTTAGGTGTGTATTAGAGTGCTTTGAGACTCGGTGTGTCTTTTCTCCTTGGCTTTACTCCTTTTTTATAGCTACTGGAGTAGACTTGGGCTTGATGCCAAAATATCTTCCTTATTTATATTTTTGATATTTTCTGGATTTTTTTGCTTTTAATCCCTCCTTTTCATATCTGCAAACCATAAATAAGAAAAATATCAATTCCTAATATTAAAGGAAAAAATAAATGCTAAAAATAAATATTTTTAAAGATATTTTCAATATATTTTTATTATAAAAAATAACTCATATTTAACAGTTATCAATTGTTCAGTTGGGAATGTGAACCGTCTAGACTTAACAAACTAGAGGTGTCAAAATGGGTTAGCCCAACCCTCACAGTTAGCCCACCATGGGTTAAACATTAAACATGCCAAGTCAGTCCAACACACCTTTAAGTGAGTCATGAAAATACCAATTCAGCTCGGGCCACCAAAGATTGGTGGGTTAGGTGGATTGACTCACCAAATTAAAAAAAAAAAACATTTTTCTCTATTTTTTTTATAAAATTTTTTTTACATTTTCCCATCAAAGGAATTTATTAATTCAAATGATTCAAATGCAAATACACTCAAATAACCATTCAACATATAATATTATCATTCAAGTAATCATTCAAATGTCTCAAATACATAAATATCATTCAAAAGTCTTAAATGCCAAAGTCTTAAAATAATATCCAACTATCTAATTGTCAAAACATTAGTCATAGTCCAACAACATTAGAGTCTTAAAATTAAAAATACCAGATTGATTTTAGGTCATGAGACTACTAAAATAACACAATCATACAAGTTTTTTTTTTTATATGGGTTTAACGGGCCAACTTGGGTCGAACCTATTTGACCCGAATCTGTGGTGAGCCGAGTTGACCCATCGGATTTAGCTCACTTTGAAACCTCTAATCTGAACTCAAAAAGGCACGTGATAAGGAGGGAGTTAGCTAGGTGTGTCTCCCTCTTTCAGGCATCCTAAGATCAATACATGATTATTAAATACCACACACCTCTCGAAGGACTTTGTTGAAATCAATTGCTTGGAAGAATTGAAATAGGAACATACCTTGTTCAACCTCTTTTATTGCTATCTCTCTCCCTGCCCATCATATCCTCGCCATTCTATCCTTCATCACATTGGTTTTGATAGTTCGTTCCATGAGGAATCTCCCTACCAAACATAATGAAACATTGGCTTGATTCTCTAATTCCTCCTTTACATGGAAGATCAAACCATTTTCCTCCTCCTCTACCAGCGACAACTTCTCCAATGACTCCATCCCAAACCTTCCTTTTGCACTACTAGCACCCAAGAGACTCTCATAAGACAAAACCCTAACTTTCATGGCAGAGAGAAAACAAAACTCTCGCAAAGGAGATAAAACTAATTTTGTGAAAGAACTAATAAAGAATGCATAAAAATTAAACTTATATAAATACTAATGGTTATACATCATAAATTCCCCCAATCAAATTTTATAGCAATTATATAGTCCAATCAAAATGCACTTCCTTACAAATGGATACATATACAATAGTTATAAATTGCACCATTCATATAGTTATCCATGTGAATGCTATGTGGTAGCCAGTTCCTTAAAACTTTCATCCTAATCAATGACCAACTAACATGGACCAACTTCTCAAAAACTCATATTGGGTTGTCTTTTGCTCCCTTTTTTCCTGACAAAATCACATTGAACTTTTATCATGCTTTCTCCATCTATGAAGCACGAATACCTCTCTTGAAGTGTAGTCGTGTTGGACACGTTTTTGACATCTACACCCTTGGACACATGTTCGACACTTGTCTGACACTTCTTATCAGGTGTTTGATTCAAAGATTATTTTGTTGGCTTGAACACTTAAGTCGTCACCTTTGCACAATTGGTACACTTGAAAAAACATAAAAGGTTGGTTTAAAAAGATGAGTATACTATCAATTTAGATATTTTGTTTTATGTTTCTCATATTTCATTTAATTAGAAGCTATATGTTTGTGTGTGTATGAGATGTCCTATATTTTAAACATTAACCATATAGAAATATCTATATCTGGATGGTATCCGGTGTCCATGTCAGAATCCATGCTTCCCCACACGTACGTTGATTATTCAAAACCAACTTGAAAACTGCTCAAGCAAGAACAACAGGCTGCAATGGATGAGAGCATCTTTACCGTAGGGTCTTCTTCCCAGATCTTGGTGTGGAAGATTCATTCTTTGAAGATTCCTCACTATAAAGAAATGGAAGATCTCCATGTTGGAAGATCAGTTCCTCCACAAGAACAGTGAAAATCCCAAAAGTATCATTAAAAAAATCATTTTTCTCAGATTAATAGATTTTAGAGGTAAAATAAACACCCAATTTTGCACAATGAATGAGATGAAAAGAAGGATGAATGTCAAGCAAAAATTACAGATTAAAACCAAAAATAGTGATAAAAACTCCATTCGTTGATGAATGACCATTCTGCATGGCCACTCCAATCGTTGTTGTCGTCGTGTGCGAATGTCCTCCACCACTCTGTGTGAAGGAGAATGGGGGAGGGGAAGGGGAAGGGAATAAGAAAATTTAAAGGGAAAGGGAAGGGGCAGAGGGGAAGGGGGAAAGGGCGAAAGGAAGGGAAGGAGGGGAAGGGTAAGGCTGAAGGCACGCAGAGATTGAGGAAAAAAATTAATCTGAGGGTGAGGGTGAAGAGAAAAAAAATTAAAAAAATGAACGTTGCGTAACTTTGAAAATTGAGCGTTGCCTTTCAAAATGCCTGAAAAATTACTGTTGCCTTTCAATTAGTAGGCAACCAGTATTGTTGGTAATTTTTTCAATTTATTTACAGTAGAGTATGTTTTTTATTGTTTAAAAAAATTCAAATATTTTGCAACCTATAAATTGAGCACACATACTGCACATATTTTGCACACCAATTCTCTTTATCATTCTTTATTTCTCAATCTCTTATTTGTAATCTCAATCTCTTGCTTTAGTTTTATTCTTAATGGATCCAAATCAGTATAATTGGGCTAGAAAACATCACACTAGTGGAATGAAGAGAACATTCTACAAAAAAGAACTCGCAAGTTTTCTTTTCTATTGAAGAGGATACACATCTTGTTGGTTAGTGGCTTAATGTCTCAATGGATCCAATTGTTGATGATGATCAAGCAAGAGACTACGCAAAAGAGCAGTGAATCAACTGAAATCACGATGGCAAAAAATTAATCTGGGTATGCAAAAGTTCAAGGGTCATTACAAACAAGTGGTATCATTGAAGAAAAGTGGTTGCATGAATAATGATGTCATGCTTCATGCTTCATGCTTCATGCTTCATGCATATGCCATTTGGAAGGAAGACGAAGGAAGACATTTTGGTTTGGAGCATGGTTGGCGACTACTAAAAGATCAATCGAAATGGTTAGACCACTTTACTGACAATGGCTTTAAAAGGATGAAGATTTTCGCATATGGGGCGTATTCATTGTTATCTAATCCAGAAACACCGGTAGAAGATTTTGAAGCTGGCACACAATCTCGAATTGTTCGTCCAATGGGTCAAAAGGCAACCAAAAGGAAGAGCAAGGGGAAAGGAGTAGGAACATCTATCAATCCCATGGACTTGACTGGTGTGGAGGAAGTAATGAGGGAAATAAATGTTTTCAATGCCAGACTAGCAGACTTAAGGGAGAAAGAATTGGAAAAGGAGTACTACGACATTCTAATGAAGGACACATCTACAATGTCCGAAAGTCAACTCTAAAACAAACAAGTCTTTTGTAAAATAATTAGGCGCAAACTAGGTATGTAATATTAATTTTTTAGGTAGTTTTAATTTGTTCAATTTTTTTCTTTGTGAAACTTGACCGTTATAAAAGTAGCCATTATAAAACTAGTCGTTATGAAATTAGTCATTGCATACGTAGCCGTTATAAAAATAGTTGTTGTATAATTTGCTATTTAATTGTTCAATTATCATTTGTTCTTGTACATCTTCTCCAAACAATCTTCTTCTTTCACTCATTTATGCAATCAATCATTCATACAATGGATCCAAATAATGACTTTGACAGAGTTTGGAAACAAATTGTTTATGAAACATTTGATGACGATAGTGATAAACAAATCTTGAGCTACTTACGTGTGGTGAAACAACAGTCAATGCAAATGGCCTAGAAGAGTGATTAATCGCAATCGTGAAGATGGACATTTACGATTGATGAATGACTACTCAAAAAATTCAATATACACAGAGACTTAATTCTGACGTAGGTTTCGAATGCGACGACAATTGTTCATTCGAATTGTCAACGCTCTTGGTAATCATGATGAGTATTCCCAAATGAGACCTAATATTGTTGGTAGAATAGGTCTCTCACAATTGCAGAAGTGAACTGCAACTATTCATATACTGGCATACGGATCACCTACTGATTGTGTGGATGAGTACGTTAGAATTGGCGAATGCACTGCAACTCAATGCTTACAAAAATTTGTAAGGGGTGTCAATGAGATATTTGGACAAGAGTACTTGAGAAGAGCCAACAACAATGACAATAATCACCTACTACAAATTGGAGATGCACAAGAGTTTCCCGATATATTTGGTTCTATAGATTGCATGCATTGGGAGTGGAAAAAAATTGTCCCATTGCATGACAGAGCCAATATTGTAGAGGTGATTATTGCAAACCCACAATAATACTTGAAGCTGTCACTTCACAAGACTTGTGGATTTGGCATGCATATTTTGGAGTTACAGGTTCAAACGATGACATTAATGTGTTAAACCAATCGTCTATGTTTGATGACGTTTTACAAGGTCGAGCTCCTCTAGTACAATTTACAATTAATGGAACTCCATAGAATACAAGGTACTATCTTGCAGATGGTATTTATCTTGATTGGGCCACATTTGTGAAGACCATACCAATGCCACAAGGTCCCAGAAGAAAATTATTTGTAAAATGTCAAGAAGCAGCAAGAAAAGATGTGGAACGAGTATTTGGTGTACTCAAATCTCGATTCACAATTATATGTCGTTCATCGTGTGCTGGAAACACGGATACAATGAATGACATAATGCTGGCATGCATTATATTGCATAACATGATTGTCGAATATGAATGAGATACATTTAGTGGTAATGTTGATGTTGATTATGATCACGTAGACAATGACATTTTAAATGTTGAAGTATCTCGTGATGCTCCTTCTGACTACTACATACTTACAAACAAGACGCGTTATGCATGCAAGGAAAATTCATCAACAACATCAAGCAAATTTGGTGGAACATATTTGGGAACGTTACCGTCACAATAATAATGAAATTTAATTTTTCTTTGCCATTAATGTGTTGGATTTTTTTATTATCAAATTTATGTATTTTTTTCATTTATTTAACATTTAGTCATAAATAAAAATTAAATTTATGCTCATTTTTCTATTTCTTAATATTATAAATTTTTTCCTTACATCTTTTTATTAAATTTAATTGCTTAATTAATTATGTTTAATTTAATAAATATTCCAATAAAATATTTAAAAATAGAGTTTATGTGGGACTTATTAAAACTTATCTAAGATCCAAAAATGAAACCTATCACTAAAAGAAAAAAGAAAAAAATCTTAAAAAATCTTCAATCTTATATAATACTATATGATCTAAAAAAAATAATCTAAAATCTTAATTTAAAATCTGTCAATAAAGATGGTCTCATGACGTATTCGAGATGGTTCCTTTTGATTTAAAAGACTACTCAAATACGTTTTAGGACCCATAAACCTAGCATGGGCCGGTGGCGTATGCCTCAATAAAAAGGATCATATCATAGGATAAAACCATATCTAATTGGGGCAATCCGTTTGTCTTTGTTTACTTTATTGGTTATCACTTTCTATGTTTTTATAATAAGCTTTATTTCTTTGAACCTTTGGTTGAGATGGAGAAAGAGGAGCGTCTACATATGTGGACTCCACCACCATGGTGGGGCCCACTAGCAGCCCAAGTTTGCCGACCACAAGGCTTTGTCTTTTCCATAGTGCTTTAGTCTCCGCCTCCTAAACCTTACTTGCCACAGAGGAAAAAAAAAATGAAAAGAAGAAAAGAAAAATCTTTTTCCCTGTCTCACGGACATAGCTCATGAGTCATGGGTTCCTACAATAACTATTTTTTAATGAACATGTTTTTCTTTCACATAGGATTATTATTAGGAATGATAAAGCACATATTTAGCAGGTTCAAAATACAGTACTACCCCTGTGTTCATTTTGTGATTGTGAAAAAAATTGTATTGACGTCTGAATTTTGAAACAAATATGATTGGTTATTATTTTCTTTTCAAATTCAATATTAAATTTTGACATAAAGGGATTTTTTTTAACGAATTTGATGATTGATTTATTGTTATTCTTTTTTGGAGTACCATAGTGATGATTCAGTCTAGTGTTCTTAGGCTAGACTTTGTATTTTTTTTTTTAAATAACGATTTCTTTTGTGTGTTGTGTATGAGAGAGTGATTTTTTTTTTTTTAAATAACGATTCAAAATTTTAACTCAAATGCAAAAATTAAAACTATTTATACAGTATCCTTGACATCTTTTCTGGTACATAGTGCCTGATTCGCATTAGAATAAAAATAGATAGAATTAACTGTAAAAAATAAAAAAGTGAAAAAGAAAAAATATTAAATATTAAATATGTTTTCCGTTAAAAAGTACAAAAAAATTGGTATTATAACGACAATACAAATTGCTATACTTGTTTAGAAAAACAAATACAGCAAGTGTACTGAAAATATCATATTTTATTTTATTACTCGAAAGAAAATGACGTAAAAATAGCATGATATGAAATTATGAATTATGTATAAATATCGCTGTAGCTACTAAAAAGTGTTATACAGCAACAGATGTATATAGTTTGTCGGTAACCTAAGAAATTATGGATTGAGCCCATGGAGGGTATTTTGCAAATTGCAACGTTCTTATTTTCATTATAATCACAAAGGAAGTGGGATCAATTTACATTGATATTTTATTATTTATTTTCTTAAAATTTAATGAATAATATTAAGAACTTATTATAATCATTAAATTTTAAGAAAATAAATAATAAAAATAAAAAATATTGATAAAAGTTGCTCCTTTCTAATAATAATAAGCAAAAAAATATTTGGGGTCCTTATATAAAACTTAAAAAATATTGATTTTGTCTTTAAAATTTTTTGTATTAATTTATTCCTTCTAAAAATAAAACATATTTTATCTAGTCCTCATTTAATAGATGATAATTTGATGTGTGACTAACACATTTACACGTCTAATTTAATTACAAATGAATCAAACAACTTGTGATGACTAACTCTTCTCAAATCCTTTAAATGGATAAAACAATTTTGTACTGCTAAAATTTTTAATAAATTATAATTTTTCGTCTGTCATTTTCTCACATTTTTCGGTGAGATTAAAGAAAAAGATGAAACAACAATGAGTTATGATGATATTTTTTGAATGTGCTTGAAAAGATAAAAAGAAAAAATAATTAAGTTCATTAATCATGTCAGAGAATTGTCTAAGTTACCACCATTGAATACTAGAAAAAATATATTATATTTTTACAGTAACTAAATTAATATGAAAATTTTTATAAAAATAAAAAATATTTTTCAAATTTTATTGAGATCTCAAACATATTTTATGCTAATAATAATAAAAAAGAATTTGAAAGCTTTATGCTAACTAACTAAATGAAATTACAATCACCTAAAAATTCAAGCCTGTATTTAGTTTTTTTGACCCCTTTTTAAATATCGTGGCTTAAGTCATCTCTGGCCTTTTCTTTCGTTGTTAACATTAAATACTTAAAACAAGAGTCATTGCTGATATGGAAATTTAATTGTTTAGTGAAACAAAAGCTTAACTGTTAAGGAAAATATATGTTGAAACACACACGTGCAATTCATGAATAGTGAAGTTTTTCCCATCCCAAAGTTGATTTTATTGAGCTAACAGATATACTATCTGCCAACTACTTTTTCTCTCTACTTAAACATACTGTAAACTCTTCCCAACACTAACCGACGGAATGTCCTTTATTTAGAGCTTTCGATCAATTCTATTTGATAAATATGGAGTCTTCAAAATGGAATCAAATCAAATACAAAACAGAAAACTAAACCAAAAATCCTAAGTGGATGATCATTGATTTGGTTTTTTATTTTTCAAATCGTGTGGTTTGATTTGATTTACGGTTTGACATACGAAAATTAAACTAAATTAAATTGTACTGTGATATTCTTAAAAATTATTGTTTTAATTAGTGTTTTATTATTGAATAACTACTTTTTAAGTTTTCATGGTTGGAATTAAATATTATGAATGTTATTTTATTATTTTTTTTCTTGAGTTTGCTGATTGCAAATTGGAAGTAAGTATTATGTTTTGTTTTTACTTTTTAAGTTGAATGATTTATTATTTAAATTTAATAATTATTTTTAAGTTGAATAATGATTATTCAATTTAAAAAATAGTTATTGGTTTACTTTAAGTTCAATTGTTGTCCATTTATATAATTGATTGATGAATAAGTTATAATTCAAGTTTTGTCCAATTAATAATAAGTTTTTTAAGCATTTTTTAATAATTATTATTCGAATGTTCAAATCACAAAAATTGAAACAAACCAAACCAAAAAAAATTGATTTTGTTCGGTTTGAATCTTGTAAATACTTTTAACCGAATCAACCATACCATATTTAATTTTCTTGTTTGATTCAGATTAATTTTAAATCAAGATCACAAATACTCCTAAAATCAGGTACTATTTTCATAAGAGTTATTTTAATTCTGTTTATGAAGTACCACTATAATAAAGCAATTGATTGAAAAAAATAAACCATAATAGTTTTTCCTGGAATCAGATGAGTTTCCTTAATAGAGCCAAATTCACATTAATCAAAAGTGTACTAAACTAAAGCAAGTAGTCCATTTTGCATCTTGTCCTCATCTCTTCACCTGCACAAGGCCACAAGGTTTTCCTTATCCAAAAAGGAAGGGGTAATTTGGTCATTTGGAGAAAGATGAGTTAAGGGATCAAATTAGCAACAATTTTATGCTTAAAAATTGAAAGAAGAAATTGATTATGCACTAATATTATTAAATAATTTTATATAATTATTTAATCATAATTAATTATGATAAATTTATTAATTTTTATAATAATTATCTTAAAAGTCATATAAATAATAATTTGTTATTGAAAGATCATTAATTCATCAGCCAATTAAGAACTCCCATATTTCAAAAATACTAATAATTCACGTGAGAAAATGCTCAAGCATAAAAGGGCCCCAACAAAACCACCTGTTAGTGCTGGTCAGCATCAAACACTTATCTAAGGCAAATTCAAAAATCATCATCTGCGAAACAATAGTTGAGAATAAACAAAAAGAAAAACCCACACCAAACCAAACCAAGAGGGTGAGAATCTCTCTCTGGTTGTTTGGGTTTGAAGTCTCCCTTCCTTCCTTCCTCTCTCTCTCTCCTTTTCTTTCCTCTATGAACTTCCTCACCAGAAAAACAAAACCACCACAAGGTTTCTTTTCTTCCTGGGCTTGAACTCCACAAAGCCAAGGAAGGAAAACAAACCAAACCAAACATATTCCTTATTTCCCACTTGTTCAACCTGTGGTTTATTTATCCTTGGAATATGGTTCAAAGAAAAGTGCCTAGCAAGCTTGGTATCCAAGCTGAACATGTTAAATCAGACAAGAGGTTGTCAAACCTGAAGCTACTATCTTCATCTCATCACCAAGATGGAAAAAATAGAGGGGCTGATATGAAGAAGAAAATGAAAAAATCAAGGTCAATAAAGCTTTCCGATCTTGAGGCTCTTCAATCATCATCATCATCATCACCTTCAAGGAGAAGCTTGTCTCTTCACACTCCAACAACTACAACATCAGCATCACCACAGAAGCAACAACCTTTGTTCAGAACTGTTGATGGTTCACCAAATTACATGAAGCCAACAAGCAGTTCACATGCAAAAAAGGAGCTTTTCCTGGTAAGCCAAAGGAACACTCAACCTGGTTCTGATTTTAAGAATCTTCCTAGAAAAATTTCCAGTGATTCCAAAGCTGCATGTGTTAAGAAACCTGCAAAAGCCTTGACAAGAACATCTAATAGTTTGAGTTTGGTGAGAACATTGACCAAAACCACTAGTTTCAAGGCTTCTAGAGCTTGTTCTAGAAAATCCACCAGGGCTGTTATGTGTTCTGCACCACAGAGAGCTACATGTTCTTCAACTTTGAAGGACTCAAAGTTCCCTGCATACCTCATGCTTAGCTCTGGGGGAACTCAGTCAGAGGGAACTTCAGCCATGAAGGTTTGCCCTTACACATATTGTTCTCTTAATGGTCATCACCATGCTGATTTGCCACCGTTGAAGAGCTTCGTGTCCGCGAGAAGACACCTTTTGAAGACGCAGAAGCGTGTGAAGCTTGAAGCTCTCAGCCCTCGGAGACTGAAGGTTCCTCTTGAGACACAGAAGGAGGACTCTGATGTTGAGCCGAATGTCTTTGATGCAAAACCTGCTTGTGATGAAATTGGCATTGATATTTTCATTGAAATCTATGCCAATGAAAAGGATGCAAAACCAACAGCAGCAGAAGGAATGGGGAGAATAAATTTTCTCAAAGAGATTGAGGATCATGAAGATAATAGCAAGTCAACAATTGAGGATAATTGCATAGCAGCAAGTGAGGAGGGTGTCATGCAAATCACTACTCCAAGAAGTATTGGTAATTGTATTCCTTCTCCCTCTATATCTGAGATTGATCTTGAGGAGGATTTGAAAAAATCCTTAGATGATGCTGAAATTGGAATAGATGCCACCAAAGAAAGATTTCTCCAAGAACAAAAAGAAGGAGATTCAGATGAAGATCACCAATCTATTGTCTGGTCTCATGAAGAAATGAGCATTGGAAGTTACTGCAGTGATGGGGAACAAGACATAGCGGATGTTGACATGTATAATTCTGATTCCAAAACCTATGACATGGAGTGGGAGGAGGAGCGGTTGCACGAATTCGAACAAGATGAGGATGCTGATTCTTCTGTGTACACAGAGGAGGACAACTCAAAAGTTGAGTCCTCATCAGGGAGTTCTCATGATGTATCAGTGACATGGTTAGATGATATCCTTGGTGGCTATTATGAGGACTTTCTTGTTGATGAAACACACAAAGAAGCAAATTCAGAAGAAAGAACCTACTTTGAAGAACAACCTAGTGGCACTAGTTCTTCTGTCCTTGAAGACACAAATGGAAGCACTGAAACTCAAGAAAACCTGACAAATACACAAGATAATGGTGGAGAAGATGAAAAACATAAGGATGATGATGAGGCCAGTTGCAACACAAAGCCACTTGATGAAGAGACAATTGACAACACTCAATGTCAGAAGATGAGTGGAACTTGCAAAATTGAAGAGACAAATGAAAATGGATACTCAATCAGTCTAGAGAACAATGATGAGAGCAACAAAGGGGAGAGCCAAATTGAGTTGGAGGATGTGTCTGAAAAAGAAAGTAACATAGCTTCTCAAGATCAAGATTTGTTGGACAAAGACCAAGGCAAAGCTAAAAGGTTCCAGCAAAACACAAGTTGCATAGATGGTAAAGAGGAAAACACATGCAAAAATTGGAAAGATGGTATTAGGAGAAAGAAGGGTGTTGAAGATGATGATGATGAAATGAGAAAGTTCAACCCAAAAGAGCCAAATTTTCTGCCATTGGTTCCTGAGCCAGGACAAAAGAAGGTTGACCTGAGGCATCAAATGATGGATGAGAGAAAGAACTCAGAGGATTGGATGCTTGATTGTGCACTAAGACAAGTTGTGACAAAGCTTGCACCAGCTAGGAAGAAGAAAGTGGCACTTCTAGTTGAAGCCTTTGAAATGGTATTGCCAGCAGCAGCACCAAAATGTGAAACCAGTGTGAGAAACAACAATTCTTCAGCATTTGGTCATTCAGGAAGAATTCAAGCTTGTAGCTGATGGATGCTGCTGAGGTAAAAAAATTCAACAGATAACCTTTTTCTTAATTCTTTCTAAGCTTCTCATTATATTTTTCAACATTTTTATTAAGTTTCTTGACATGGTAACTTACAGAAGCTTAAGATATAATTTCTTGGGTGTTCATCTGGCAATGAATTCCTTATGTTATTTTTAGTAGTGATAAATTTTTAATTTTATATGAAAGTTTAATTTGAAGGGTTTTTATATTTACATGCATCACTAGGAATGCCTACGTTATTTTGATTCACTTTTTGAATTTATTTTGATGTTTTTTCTCTCAATTTTAAATATCTCATGCATTTAATTTATTCTCGTAATCAAATAACTAGGTTGTTTTCTTATCTTATCATTAAAACTTAAAAGGAATGCTTTCGAATATGATTAATAAAATTGTTTTTCTTTATTTGTGAAGCTGTTTGTTATCTTTAAGCATGAATACAAGATTAGTACATGAAGTCTCAGTGATAACAAACAATTTTACTCTTGAACAAAAACAATAATTTTTTTGTTTAAATATTTATTTATTTATTTTAATTATATAAATTTTAAAAATAACATAATTATCTCTAAAAAAACAAATAAAAATATGCTGTTAAAAAAACTATTATGATTAAAAATAACCCTTAAATATGTGTTTGCTTCCTGTATATTTACGTTTTTTTATAATTTTTGTCTCTGCAAGTGTTTTTATTTATTTTTAATGCTTGTAAGTTTGTATTTTTTTTTTAAATTTTAGTTATGATAATTTTTTATTCTCGTAAGTTTATGTTTTTTCAATTTTAGTCCTTTTAAGATTTTAATATTTTTATTTTTAATCCTTAGAAATTTGTTCTAATAGGTACCAAAATTGAAAAAAATTAAATTTATAGGAACTAAATTTTTTTTAATAAAAAGACTGATAGAGACTAAACTGAAGAAAAAAAGCCTTACATGTAACAAAAACTTTCTAATATCTATGCCTCGCAAATACTTTAAATTATTTCATATGCCACTAAACCCTAGAAACTTTCTAATAAGTATCTCACGTTATTTATCAAGCTATTAACCATAAAGTTATATGGAGACTCATTTAACAAAAATTTGTTGTCTCCTTTTTCTTTTTTTGGTTAAGTAATTAGATAGAAGGTGCAACCAGCAATTACGTGGAAGTGTTATCTTGCACGGGAAGCATAACCAAACATCCAAAGAGTAATGTGCATGCATGCCCATCACAGAAAGTAATTTGGTTGGGCATCTCCACCTATCTGAAACATGGATAAACTAATGAGCTTCAAGATTTAAGGGACTTGTAATCGTTATACGAAGAGTGTGAAACTCCAGAAAGGGAATTTGTGGTCGGTATTTAGCTGTATGGGTTTAAATTTGCTTTAGAAAAATGTTTAGAGAACTTTAATTGTGTGTTTACTTTGGTATGTTTGTATTTGACTCACTAATATATTTGTGTTATGAAGGTTATCCATGCCTCCGGATTCTGTTAACTTGCTAGTTTGTACATTGCAGAAGGAAGGATATATAATAATTATGGATTATGTAATTTTCTTTTTTCTTTCATCATAGGGAATTTTCATCTTTATATATATAAAAGTAGAAAAGTAGAAGTGAAGGTAAATTGGTAATTCAACTTTTCTGCCTAAACTAAGCCTATTAATGTCATTATATAATTCATTAATTATAGAATGTAAATCTTATGAATGAATTGTTTTTATATTTTTCTAAAAACCTTTCTTCTTCTCCTCTTATTTAAACAGTTGTATCTCTTCTTCTGAATATAGTTTTTTTTTCCTCTTTGTTCTCCTTATGAGAAGTTGAGAACACAAGTAGCTTCCATTTTTTTTTTTTTTACCTTTGATATCTGACTACCATCGCATAATGTAATATATTTATTTCTGTATTATGAGTACGAAAAATGAGTTATCTTTGTGAGATAAAAATTTGGATAAATAGTTATTTTTGTCCCTCAATGTAGAATTTGTTGACTAATGCGCCAAAAATGAAAATATAAAATTTAGTCCCTGAAAGTGTAAAAAGTGTAATAAACATATCCGACCGTTAACTTTCATTTGTCACCATTAATAAAATAACCTACATGACACGAAGGGACAAATTTGTCACTGAAATAATTGCCAATATGGATTGTCAGCATATGAACATATTTGTCATAATATTTTTTTGACTTTTCTTCTTCTCACTTTGCTGACAAATACGTCTATGAAAGATAAAAATACAAAATTAAAAAGTGCGACAAATATATCCAAACGTTAATAATAGATTGTGACTAATTATTATTATTATTATTATGTGTTTGTAATTTACTGCTCCTATTTGTTTAGTACTTATGCAATATATTTTTTAAATTGCCTTTTAATATATATTTTTATTATTTTGATTTCCTTGACAAACCTTAATTTTTTAAGAAAAAACTTTATCATATATCTTATAATTTTATCAAATTTCTACTAAATTTATTACTTTTAATCTTTAAAATTATTCCATATCTCAATTCCAACTTAAGTATCCTTATATTTAGATTGAAGATAATATGTCGAAAGTTTTGAGTAAAAAAAAAAACACAACCGGTCATTGGACCAAATTTATTTATTTTAAAAAAATAATTTAATCAACTATTTTTTTTTTAAAAAGTCTCACAAAATTTGAACTAGATAAAGCTAAAGTGGAATTATAAGTCTTTTCCTTAATCAATAAAATGTGTATATATACCTCAAATATGAAAGAATCCCTTGGGACGTAGAATTGTATCTCTCGTTGATTTAGGGGCCATAACGACCATGCATTCCATTTGACATACTATGATATGTAATAAAAATTAATAACTAATTGAAGAAACAAAAAATTTCAAGAAATAAAAGGCTTTAATTTTTTTAAATATAACTCAATTTTTTTATATCATAAAACTAAAGAAATTTATTTTATTTTTGAAAATAAGTAGTTATATTGATTAATTAAAAGACTAATTAATAATTTGATAGATGGATAAATAGATAGATAATAAAAATATAAGAGTTCAAATCTTAAGTTGTATTTTACTATTTTTTTAATCCTTTTTTCCCTAACTTCTCTTGTCGTATTTTTTATACTTTCGGGACTAAATTTTACATTTTCATCTTTCAGGGACGCATTTGTTAGTGCAATGGGAAGATGAAAAGTCAAAAAAATATTATGACAAATATGTCCCCCTGTTGAAAATTATTTTAATGACAAATTTGTCCCTCCGTACTATTTTATTAACGGATGGAAGTTAACGGCTGAATATATTTGTCGCACTTTTTACACTTTCAGGGACTAAATTTTGTATTTTCATCTTTCAGGGACATATTTATCAGCAAATTACACATTGGGGAACAAAAATTGCTATTTATCCTACAAATTTTCTTTGCTTCGATATTCTTCCTCTCACTATTATAAAAAATATATAGTCTACATCGTTCAATTAACATCGATATGAAAATCAATATTAAAAAATACAACCGATGTTAGGTATAGTTGGTAATATTTGGTTAACATCACTTTTATTAAAAAAAAAAGAGTAAATAGACATTTTGATCCCTGTCTTTGTAGTTATTTTGCATATTAGTCCCTATCCTATTGAAATGTAAAAAATAATCCCTATCTTTGCATAAGTGTTGCAAAATATCCTTGTCGTTAAATTCGAAGGTAACGCCATTAGTGAGGTGCATTGTTGGCAATTACAATGCCACGTAAACTATCCAAGGTGGCATACCCTCCTCTCTCTCCTTCTCTCTGCATCCCAGCTCCCTTGCCGATCTCCATCGTGCTTCCTCCCGTTGACGACCTCAGCTTCCACGACCTCAAAAAGCTCTTCTTCTCTGTCCCCACCACCACCCTCCTCTGCTCCACTGTCGTGCTCCACGCCACTGCCCTATTATAGTGTGTTTATTTCTTCGTTATCCTACTTTCTAATCCACGCCTCAACGTGGTTGAGCCAAAATCATAGATTGGTGTAAACGGAGAAATAAACACACCTTTGCCTTGCCTTGCCTTGTGGCTAAGTTGCAAACTTGCAATTATGATTATTGCCATCGATTGTAGCATTAGAGCAGACCTTTGGTTGGATCTAATTAATTATAGGGCTCGATCCCCGCTTGAATGAACATCAATTTTTAAGAGTAAATATTATTTTTTTACTGCTTTCCGTTTATATATATATATATATATATATATATATATATTTCCCTTCCGTTTATGCAAATAAATTTTTCAGGAAATTTTGAAAACAGGTTCGAAACTTAATAGCAAAGACAATCAATAAAGGAGGCTGATACTAGGTGTCTAAAGATAGAAAATAGGATACTAGCTAGACTATTGGACCTTCAAGCTATATGGAGTGAATACTTGATATTGAAGATCTTGCTACAAGCTCCACCCAGTTCCTTCCTCCGCCCTCATTGCCGCCTACGCTGCCAACCTCGCCATTTCCTCGATGCACTCAAGGTGTTTGACAAAATGCTCCAACCAAACATCACATCTCTAAATGTTGCACTTTCTGGCTTCTCTAAATGGTGTATCAGCAGAAGTGATGGAAGATTTTGCAGAAGCTTTGAAGTGGAAGGAAGATGGAAGAAAGAAGAGGTTCGAGGAGATTGGTAAAGAGGATATACATTTGAACTAAGGCTTGCCACATGGTTTGCTGACATGGACTCAGATTTGCCATGTTATGGACTAAGACTTGCCACATAGACATTTGACTAAGAGGAAATTAGATTTTAACCGTAGGGACTTATTTGCATAACAAATGTAAAGATGAGGATTATTTTTTTCATTTCAATAGGATAGAGACTAATATACAAAATGACTACAAAGATAGGGACCAAAATGCCTATTTACTAAAAATAAAAGAGAACAATGTCATGAACTTTCTAAAACTCTTGTTCTCTCCTTATCTTGTACCAAAGCTGCTCTCTACTGACTCCAAGCCACAAACACCAAGCTCACAACACCATACTCTTAAGCCTCAATGTCATCGCCCTAGGCACCACCTCCCAAAGCCTCTCCTCCAACCAGCACCACCATTCCACCTCATAAAAACATCATCTTCGACCTTCATTTCTCACTCTCCGTTCGCTAAGAAATTTAAAACAAGATCTGAGATCTCTCAAACTCTTGTGCCGGTGCTCTTGTGCTCTCTCTGCACCATCTCCTACTCCCTCCTCAACCCTTCAACTAAAAACCCTAACCCTCTTCACTGTCTCGGGCTACCCTAAACTTGCCCTTTAGATCTACAATCCTCCTTAGAGCGCGAGATCTATTAATTGGTATACTCTTAGTGCTTTTGAATCTGGGAGCAGAATCTCTCCTCTGGCCTCTGGGCCTGCCAGGTTAATTTCCATCATCAATTTGAGTTTATAGTATTTCATAATTGAAGAAACTTGTATTGATAATTGTTTATTTTGAATTTAATTATGTAAATGAAATGTAGGCAGTTTTGGATGAAATGCATACTTGAACTGTTCGATCTTGTGCTTGGTCACCGTCGGGTAAGCTATTGACCTTTGATGCCATTTGGGAAAATGTTGGTGGTGATTTTGAGTGCGTTTCTACTTTGGAGGTAGGTTACTGCTAAATACTTCAAATACACCATCTGATGTAAGCTCCATTAGAGCTTGTAGGCCTAGGATCTTCTTCATCAATGGATTTCTTTGCTTCTTGGAAGATAAATGACAGCGGAATGGAGAAGGAAGAGAGAGAGGATACACCACTTCAAGGAGAAGATGAGTCTAGAAGAAGCTCACCACCATAGGAGGCCATGAATAAAAGCTTGGAGGAAGAAGGAGATGAATGAAGGAAAAGGAAGAGAAGAACACGAAATTTTGTGCTCTAAAAGAGCTCTAAAATCTGAAGTTTAATTTTCAAATGATCAAAGTTGAAAAAAATACACACACATGACCTCTATTTATAGCCTAAGTGTCACACAAAATTGGAGGGAAATTTGAATTTCTATTCAAATTTCACTTGAATTTGAAATTAAATTTGTGGTGCCAAATTTTGGAGCCAAAATTTCACTAATTATGATTAGTGAATTTTAGTTATGGTTTAGCCCACTAATCCAAGATCAAGTCCAAGATTCTCCACTAAGTGTGCTTAGGTGTCATGAGGCATGTAAAGCATGAAGGACAAGCACAAAGTGTGACTATATGATGTGACAATGGGGTGTAGCAAGCAAATGCTCACCTCCCCCTCTAAAATTTAATTGGATTGGGCTTCTCCCAATTCAATTAAATTTATTTCTTAACACACACATCAAATATTCACTTAATGTATATGAAATTACAAAACTACCCCTAATACAAAAACTAGTCTAGGTGCCCTAAAATACAAGGGCTGAAAAATTCTACATTTCTAGGGTACCCTACCTACATTATGGAGCCCTAAATACAAGGTCCAAAAATAATGAAATCCTAATCTAATATGTACAAAGATAAGTGGACTCATACTTAGCCCATGGACCCAAAATCTACCCTAAGGCTCATGAGAATCTTAGGGCCTTCTCTTGAATCTCTGGTCCAATCTTCTTGGAGTCTTCTATCCAATGCCCTTGGGGGGTAGGATTGCATCACCATCAACCTATACTGTTCCTTTATTTTTATTTGGATATGTCTATTCTTTGATCACTGTTATTTACTTTTAAGATATGTGTGATTTTATTATAGGGAGTTGCTAGATGCACCCAACATTATTGCTGGTGCACCCAACAACTTTCAAAAATACCCAAAGTACCCTTGCTGCTCCTTCTTGCTTTCTGTCTTTTCCATGAACAGTGCCGCCATGAACAGTGATTTGCTCCACGGTTTTAAATAAAACAATGTGTTTCCTTGCGCATTGTTTCCTTCTTTTCTTCCTTCGGTCGGTGCTTTCCCGCTTGTTCGTTTTCTTGCGATTAGTTTGGTTCGGTGCCATAAAGGTGAAGTTGAAGGTGAAGGTACTGGTGATCGGTGTTGCGGTGGTTGTCGGCATAGCATACGAGGTATGCAGTGTTGGGTGCATTCTGGTGTACGGCAGATCGTGCGGATCAAGTTGATCCGCAAGTTAGGTTGCGGATCAACTTGATCCACAAGTATCAAGTTGATACGCAACCTACATAGTCTTACGGATCAACTTGCAGATCAACTTGATCAACACGTGACTCTATTTATTTAAATTTTAAAGTTTAATTTTGTTTTTAAATTATTACTTTGTTTGTATTGTCATTTTTTATTTGAATTGTTTATATGTGTAAAATGAAATAGGGTTTTTCCTTTTTACTAATGATGAGTTATTATGTATAGTTTTGTATGTTTTATGTAGTTTGGTTATGTGTTGTATGTCTGTGTTGAAATTTTTAATTTATTGTTAAGATGGAAGAAGATCAATGGATGTATGAAGGTAAAATGCATGAAGAAGTGGATATGGATTATGAAAATGAAGAAGAATGTGGTGTGAATGAACCACATGTTGATTGTTCGGATGCGTTCAATACTTCTTAGGTAATAATGTTCATGACTGTGAGTGATTTAATAAAATAATGAATATGTTGTAGGAAGCTGAAATTATGTGGATTGGTTTGTAGGTGTTTGACAGCCGAGAGGATGTTTTGCGGTGGGCTCGATCCGTTGCTTATGAAAATGGATTTGTGGCGGTAATTGTAAGGTCTGACACAAACACAGGTAGTAGAGGAAGGACTTCATTTGTGTTAATTAGGTGTGAAAGGAGTGGCGAGTATAGGTGTAGGAAGAAAGAATTCGTTAGAAGAGACACTACGACTAGGAAATGTGGGTGTCCCTTCAAGTTTCGTGGCAAGCCTGTGGTTGGAGGACAAGGGTGGATGGTGAAGTTGATTTGTGGAATTCATAATCATGATTTGGCCAAGCCATTAGTTGGACATCCATATGTCGGGCGATTGAGAAAAGCTAAAAAAAAACTTATTGTTGATATGAAGAAGTCAATGGTCAAACCAAGAAACATTCTGTTGACTCTGAAGGAGCAAAATGAAAATAGTTGTACGACCATCAAACAAATATACAATGCAAGAAGTGCATATCGTTCTTCCATAAGAGGAAGTGATACTGAAATGCAACATCTAATGAAGCTTCTTGAACGGGATCAGTATATTCATTGGCACAGATTAAAGGATGAAGACGTGGTTCATGATATCTTTTGGTGTCACCCTGATGCAATGAAGTTAGCCAACACATGTAATTTGGTGTTTTTGATAGACATTACCTACAAAACAAACAGGTACAGACTCCCACTGCTTGATTTTGTTGGGGTGACACCAACTGGGATGACATTCTCTGTCGGTTTTGCATATTTGGAGGGTGAATGTCTTAATAATGTGGTTTGGGCTTTAGAACGCTTTCGAGATATATTTTTAAGACGTGATGTCCTCCCTGGAGTTATTGTCACTGATAGAGACCTAACATTGATGAATGCAGTGAAGACTGTATTTTCTGAGTGTACAAATTTATTGTGTACCTTTCACATAAACAAGAACGTGAAGGGAAAATGTAAATCGTTAATTGGTCAAACAAATGCTTGGGAATATGTCATGAATGCCTGGGGAACTCTTGTTGATTGTCCTTCGGAGCAGCAGTTTGATGAGTACCTGAAGAGGTTTGAAATGGTTTGTTAACCTTGGCCAATGTTTGTTGATTATGTGAAGGATACATGGATAATCCCACACAAGGAAAAATTTGTTACCGCGTGGACGAATAAGGTGATACACTTAGGGAACATAACAACAAACAGGTATGAAATTGTTCACTTATTTCAATCAACGTTGATGAATTGATGGATTTTTATTGTTGTATATGTTTATTGTTATTTGTGTATTTGAAATGTAGGGTTGAATATGCTCACTGGGCTTTAAAAAGAGTGTTACAAATTTGCCTTAGAGACTTATGCAGTGTTTGGGATGCCATGAACAACATGATAACGCTATAGCACACGAAAATTAGAGCATCATTTGAAACAAGTACACATGTCATTGGACATGTCTTAAAAAACCTTATACACAAGTCTTCTTGGAATGGTTTCAAGGTATGCTTTAAATCAGATTGCTGCTGAATTTGAGCGTGTTCACTATGCTGGCAACAATCCTTCCAGTTGTGGTTGTGTGATAAGAACAACGCACGATTTTCCTTGTGCTTGTGAGCTATCCAAATATGTTGTTGGTTACATCCCGTTGGATTCAATCCATATGTTCTGGAGAAGACTCAGTTTTTTAGATCAAGGGATATCTGAGCCCGAGGTGAGCATCAAGGAAGAAATTGAAACAATATCCAAAAGATTTGATGAACTTGATGTTTGTGGTAAGTTTACTCTGAAGACAAAGCTTCGGGGAATTGCGTTCCCTAATCAAAATTCGATGTGTCCTCCTCCAGTAAAGGTTAACACAAAAGGTGCACCAATGAAAAGAAACCCAAGGTCAACAAAGCGTGATCCATCTTACTGGGAGTATGTAGATGTTTTTCATTCTCAACAAAATAGCAATTCGTTAGTGAGGCATAGTTCATTATCTTTTGACCAATCCAATCCAAGAAGGATGATGCCTATGTTGGATCAATTTCAGCCATCTATCCATGACTTCATTGATAGTGTTGTTGATGTTGAAGCTGATGGAAATTGTGGATATCGGGTGGTTGCTGGTTTATTAGGTATGGGTGAAGACTCTTGGTTGTTGGTCCGCACCCATCTGCTTATAGAACTTGCCAAATTTGCAGAAGACTATATCAAGCTCTTTGGTGGCACAGACAGATTTGAGGATTTAAGGATGTCACTACATGTTGATGGGTTAACCATGGTATTTAATTTGTGTTTTTGATTTTTAAGACTTAACTTTAAAATAAACTTTGACATCTATATTTGTTTTATTCAGGTCACTATGGATAAGTGGATGGATATAACCGATATGGGATATGTGATTGCATCAAGGTATAATGTAATCCTTGTATCCTTGTCTCACCAACACAGCATGACCTTCTTTCCTCTTAGAAGTCAACCACCGGGAGATCCTTCGATGCATCGCATAATTTGTATCGGTCACGTCTATGACAATCATTTTGTTTAGGTACATTGTAGATATAATTTTTTTTATATTTATGCAATCAGTTGTGTACGATTGAGTTAATACTTATTTATTTTTGCATGTATGACATATTTATTTGAAAGATCGTTGTCCTTTACCGTCGATAGCATTGTTATGGTCTAACAATTATCATACTTAGGCAAAGCAGTGACCAACTCCATATATTAGTAGAATGCAACATTATAGAAGCTTGACGTTGTACAAAAAAGACTATGTTGACTTAAATGATGATTGAAAATGTACCTTTGTTTATATGTTAACATAAAAATTTCCTATAGTCAGATCAGATTCTACTACAAATAATTCATATTGTAGCTCAGTTTCTGTTTTTATGTTATCTAAAATATTTTCTTGGTAAGAATCTTGGGGTGTTTCTATAATGCTCATTCTACCATAATTTTGTGATCCTTTTATTTTACAACTATTAGGTATGTCATAAGGACATTGGTTACTGATATTCGTGGGGACATCACCATGCTTTGTTTGTAACTTTGATGTGAGTTCGTCTATTATGGGTGACATTTGTGAGTTTGTAGAGATTAATAAATAATCTTTTGTAATAGTGATTGATCTATTATCATGTACAATAAAATCAAGTCCTAATATCATTTTTATCTTTGGCTGGTTGCAAATTTTCTATGTCTGCTTTATTTATAAAAATTTTGTTGCAAAAAATGTCACAATTTGTAGATAATTGGATAGTGAAATTTCTGATTTCTATATCATTGGTTATTATGTCCCCAGACATGGTTCTAGTTTTGGTTATTATGTTACTTCTAAAACAATTATGTTGGGTACAACACTTTTGCATATGGAAGTAAAAGAACAATCAATATCTACTAAAGCTTGTAAAACTATTTCAGTTTGGTCAAAACTATTTATTTTAGGAAAAATTATTTTAACCAAAATATGTAGGCTTTTATTATTTTTTTATTGCAAATTATGGGAATATAATCTTTGTTTTGTAGTGCCCTAAGCCCACTTGTTTGTTCTTCAGAAAAATTTGGAGCTATGCTTTTCTCAAAATTTTCGTTGAAAAAGTCTACCGTTTTTTTTAATTTGGTTTAATCTGGTTTCCAAAGTGGAAATCCTGTTATTAAAAACTTTTTTTCAAAATCATTTTCCTTTTAAAATCAGGGAAATTGATTTTCAAAATTGTTTGTACACAAGTTTTGCAAAAATTCTTGTAGCATAAACTACAATGAGCTCTTAACGTTTTGCAATTTGTTTCTCTCGTTGAGGGATTCTTGGAATGGGCTATTAGTATAGGAAAGAGTGTAAATGGTTTCCCATTGGTAATTTCTTTTTCTTTTTGGAATTCATTCATAATTTGCATTTGAATCTAAGTAGTTTCATTTAAGTGAGTGTTGTCACTTTTTTGTTTTTCTTCATTCCATATAGTGGGTGATGTGGGTGATAAAGATTTTTGACAAGGCAGGAGAAGAGACTAAACCTGCATTTAAGGTGAGTGTTTGCCACCCAATACCAGCGAAGCAACTAGTTTATGATATTGTTTTATTTCAATTTAACTGCTTTTGGCAGAGAAATATAACATAGACATTTGAAACTTTTACCTTGTGTTTGGATAAGGAATTTTAAAATTTTAGGGAATTTGAAATGCCTGGAATTTGAATTGTTTTGATTTTAATTTCCTTCATTTTTCAAATGCTTTGTTTGGATAAATCAATTCAAATTTCGTTGATTTTAAATTCTTTGTTTGGATAGGACAATTCAATTTCCTCCATATGCAAAATTTCAATTTTATATTATAAATAGATGAAATTTTAATATTAAATTTTATAGAAAACAAACACAATCTAATTTTGAAATATTAATTAAAAAATATTTTTCAATTTTTAATAATTTAAAAATACAAAAATATTGATAATTTTGACTAGGGTTGTTTTGCCTGATCACAACCAGTGATGTTTTTACACCGACATCAACCAAGGCTATTTTTCAGTTGACATCAAATACGGGTTTTTTGTCAAAGTATGTCGGAAATATTTATCAGTTGACGTTAGCCGGGGCTATTTTTCAGCTAATATTGGTTGAGTCTATTTTTCATACGATGTTGACTAGGCTTTTTTTACCAACTTCGACTAGGGTTTGTTTGGCCGACACCGGCTAGGGTCTTTTTGAACGACATTGATCAAGGCTATTCTTAGCTAACGTCGGCCTAAAAAACCCTACCAGGCATTGACAAAAAAACTCTACCCATTATTGGCTAAAAAATAGCTTGGTCGATGCCGACCAATAGAACCTACTCGATGTCGGTCGAAAAACATCATTGGCAACATTGGCCGAAAAATCCTTAGTCGAAGTTGGCTAAAACATAGCCCTGACCAATGTCGGACAAAAAACCGTACCCAATATTAGCTATAAAATAGCATTGGCTGATGTTGGCTAAAAAATAGCTCTGACCGATGTTGACCGAAAAAAATCTAGTGGATGTCGACTGTAAGAACCTAGTCGATGTCGACTAAAAATAGTCATGCCCGATGTCAGTCAAAAATACCTAGCTAGTGTTAGTAGAAAAAACTCTAGCCAACATCAACCAAAAAACCTAGCTAATGTGGTTAAGAAATAGCTCTGACTGATGTTAGTCAGAAAACCCTAGTCGATGTCAGCAAAAAAAATCCTAACTGACGTCGGCTAAGAAAATGTAGTTGACATCAGCCAAAACACCATAGTTAACATCGGCTGAAAAATAACCCTAGCCGATATTGGTTAAAAAATAGCTTTGGCTGATGTTAGCTGGAAAAACCCAGTTGACGTCGGCTGAAAAACCCTAGCAGGTGTCTACTCAAAAGTTAGTCATGACCGATGTCAGTAGAAAAAATCTAGCCAACATCGACCAAGAAATTCATTAGTCAACATCAACTGAAAAAACCTATACGACTACGACAAAAAAATCCTTGATGAACGTCAGGAAAAAATTCTCATGACTGACGCCAGTGACAAAATAACCCTAATCAACATCATCTAAAAAAAATCTTTGCCGATATCGGCAAAAAATAGCTTTGGTTGACATCATATAAAAAAATTCTGACCGAAAAATCCTCGGCCAACGTTAGTGAAAAACAACTTATGTCAATGTCGGCCGTAAAAACTTTGGTCACCCATACTTGCGAGTATTGAGTGAGAAAGAGTCGCGAGCAAGAACGTGAGTTAGAATGAGCATCACTGAAAAAAGAATTTCAAATTCTTTATTTTTTTAGAGAATTTGAAATTCCACTGTTTTAGTCAATCAAAATGATTCATAAAAATACCAAAAATTAAATATCCTTTCAAATATTCTATCCAAACAAGCTATGTTATCATGAATCCTTTTAAATTCCTTGAAAAATTAAATTCATGAATTTCTCTACTGAATTGCTCCATCCAAACATATTAGAATATCGTGACACATTGAATAGTAGGAGTGGACATAACTTTTCCACTTATTTTAACCCTTTTAATTCCCTTCTCTTTTTACACTTCAGCAAAGTTGATTACTTTCTTGAAAGTAGAAAAACATTTTGTCAAAATACCTCTTTTTCCAGGTTATGGATCAATGTCAATATTGCTGTAGTGACTATATGTTGCATTATGTATATGCTTGTAGCAGATTTGTATTAATGCATATTTTGTGATGAGTGTTTTCCTCACAATTAGCATTTTGGTATTTGGCAGGTTGTGAGGCTAAGGTATCACAATTTTAACACAAGTTTGTACATGACATTGGAATTCAAGTGGCATTAGTTCATGCTCATGTTTCACTGCCTTCAATGGTATATATAGGTTTATGCTTGACATTAATTTTTCTTTATTTTATATTATCTAGTTTTCTATTCTTATTGCAACTTAAATATCATGAAACTATTAGAGCCATGTGTTTAATCACGTTCTTCAATGACATATAACTTATATCCTCGATAAAAAAAATTGATCATATTTTTGTTTAAGCTAATGTTGATCTTTTATTTTTTAATACATTCATTGGTATTCAATATCTTGGCAATATTACTCAAATTCATATTTTAGACAAAATAAAAGGCATGTAACTATCATATTATATGCTTTTTATTTTGTTTTCACCTTGGCAGTAAAAGGGTTTAAAAACCCTCATAATTGTCACTTTTTGTTTTCACATGTGAAAACTTAATGGGATCTTGAATAAAGAATATTGAATTGGAAAATGCATCAAAAGAGTTTGAATAAACGAATGCCAAATACTACTGTATTATTTATGTTGGGGATAAAATAGGTCGTGGCATGATGAAAATCATCATTAAACATTTCAAAAAGTTCAGTGAACATTTTCCTATGCTAAACATTTATTGGAAGTTAAAGCTGAATAAATTTTTACTAAATGATATTGTTTGTATTAGAATTCTTTTGAGAAGGGATGTGAAGGGTGAAATCCCACTTGAGCTTAGAAATATGCAAGCATTAACATGGGTACTAAGTCAAATTGTAGTCATATAGTTTTTTTTTTTAAATGTCTTTCTATATCGGTTGTGAATTTAATTGATGTGGTAATTGAGAGATTTATAAATTTTGACATACTTTCTACATCGGTTCTAGGAACAACCAATATAAAAATGCATTTTCACATTGGTTTTAAAATTGATGTTGAAAGTGCTTGACTTTCAACATTCTTCGACACAATATTGATTTTAAAACCGATGTTAAATGTTTTTTTTGTAGTAGTGTCTTCTACATTTAGTCCATTTGATCGTGTTCATTTTTTTTTTTTGCACTATAAAGGTAGTATTTTTTTTTGTCATATTAGTTTTTCAATTTTATTCACTCTATTTTTTTCTCATACAATAAATCCCATGTTAGACTATTGATATGATAAAACAATTAGTTGCAAGTTGTTACAATTTAAATTCAAGTTATATATAATTTAGTAGATAATTTTGAGTTTGTTATTCATCTCTATTCTATATATATCTCTTGTACATTCACAATTAGATATGAATAAAATCCTAAACATTCCATTCTTTCAATATGGTACAAGAGCCCAAGCTTAACAGCCAAATTGATCCCTCTTTTTTATTATTCTTCATGGTCATTTACAATTGCTTCTAATTTACCCATTAAATGTCATTTTATCTTATGACTTACTAATTTATTGAATGTTTTATTTTATCTAACACATAAAATATTGGTATAACACATAAAATATTAGTAAAATTGATGTTTGAAGTTAATTTTGTTCACAAATCATTATTTATTTTTGTTTATTATATAATTATGTAAATTATTAAAATTTTTATAAATTTAAATTATCTTTTATAAATTCATATCTATATGTCAATTTATTAATATAGAAATTATGTATCAAATGAAATTCATGGAAATGAACATTTTTTTATGAAATCAGTAACAAAATTTATAATTTACTCACATAAATGAACAATTTGCTTGAAACCATATTAATATCTAAATAATTCTGATTATTTTTTTAATTTACTGTTATGATAATAATCTTAATATAACTTTTATTTAAATTTCTATTTGAATAAAATATACAATATTTTTAAATGAATTATTATTTATTATCTTCTCATTCGAGTAAACCATTGAAAATTTTTGTTTACCAAGGTAAATTGAACTTTTCTCTTATACATTGATATCTAGATGTAAATATTTTAAAATTGAAAATTATATTATATAAAAAATAAAAGTAATGGAGATGAATGTTTTATTTTATGAAATCAAGTAAGAAAAATTATAAAAATAGAGACTTAATGCTTAATTTATTGTAGAATTTGGTTATATTTTCACAAATTTAAACAATAAGCTTTTCAATATGTTGTTTTCACTTATTTTAAAAAGCATTTTTTATTACCATTATTACAATTTTATATTTTTTTACCTTATGAAAAATTACAATTTTATATTTTTTAACCTTTTGAAAAACTATTTTTTTTTCATAGTCACCTTTTGTAATTTCAACCATTAATCCTTCAATCCTTTATAACAATATTTATAAGTACTTCTTGTTGGCTAATATGATGAAGTTAAAGTTGAATCGTTCGGGTAGTGCTGAAATCAATTCTTGGTTAGACTTTAGTACCTTTCAAGTGAATTCTAAATGAGTTAGGATCTCTTTTTCTTGATGAATTGGAGGATTAAAAAAAACACCCATGTGATATACAGATAATATTAATGCACATGTTAAATATTACACTTAATAATTAATTTTATTGTGATTATACACATTTCAAACATATTCTTAATAAATATTGATCAATTATTAATTTCATGAGACATATTACCTGGGCTTAAATGTTATGTGCATGAGACATATATTACATGATTTATGTATTCATCTTTTTTGTGATTTTGCATTTTCAAACTTTTTTTAGTAAATGTTACTCAATTATCCATTTTTATTAAATAAAGATAATAACATTTAAGATAAAAAAGTATGAGAAAAAAAATTTAAGATTAAATTGAGGTGTCAATTGGATAATTATCATACTCTTTGACAATTATCTATGATTATTTTTACACTTAAGTTAATCACCACTAAAAAAGATGTGATGGCGGTTACTTGTGAGGGTCATTATAAACCGCCAAAAAATATTATTTTTAGGAATCAATCTTTATTTTTGTTTTTTCACTTGACGTTATAAACACCGTCACGTAACATTTGAGACTTTGCACACGCCAAAATTTCAAAGCTTTTGGAGTATTTCTCTCACTCTGTACTTAGCACATCATTGGAAAAGAAATTGTCTCAACTGTCAAAAGCAAATTAGAAACCCTCCACATATCACTAAAATCGATATTCTTCTCCTCTCTCTCGTATTCTTCTTCTCTTTGTGTCATCGCCGTCCCTGGTGACTTTGTGACTAATTTCCTATCACATTGCAGTCAATGAAAAGCAGTACATATTCTATATGACTTAATTTTTTGGGATATAACAAGAATAAAACTTGTTGCAGGATGTGTTCGAGGAAAAAAGGAACATATTAGAACCAGCAGGAGCACTTGCACTAACTGGAGCTGAGGCATACTGCAAGCATTATGGGCTCCAGGGGAAAAATATTGTAGTAATAACCAGTAGAGCAAACATGAATTTTGATAAACTTCGGGTTGTAACTAAACTTGCTAATATTGGTTGTAAACAAAAGGTTGTGCTGGCAACTGTTATGGCAGAGGAGCTTGGAAGTTTCAAAAAATTTTATTAATTGGTATGTCTGCTACTTTATCACTATGTCTATAAGTGTTCTTCATGTTTGTACTTATTTTCTATCTTGCCTGGCAGGTGGGGCAGATGAACGTCACAAAATTCAAATATAGATGTAACTCGAATGAGAAGGCAGTTGTCCTTTACAAGTGAAATCATAAAATTGCCTAATCATTTTTTCTTTATCCATTGTCAATCAATTTTTAAACAGCAATATGTTGCCTAAATATTGACATCTCTCTGTCCCAATTTATTAGTGTTCATTGACTATCATTTTCTCTAGTGCAAATATCTGTTAACAACTTGTATTATGTCAAGGTGGCCCATAGTATTTGTTGTCTCAATTGTATTTGCATGCAGTGTTGAGGTTCACATAGCCTCCGAACTGCGAGCAATTCAGGAAAGGATGGAATCTTCTCAGCTCAAAACTTACAATCTCACAGAAAGTAAAGTTATATAAAGTGTAGTGGGGACATCCATGAATTTTATTTTGGTTTGGTTTTCAGATGATCTGAGGAACAGGCACTTGAAAGAGTTTGAAGGAGCTTTCAAGTTAAGTCATATAGAATACATCTTGAAGCAATGTATAAATTAGTGATCAATATTTGTTTATTGAACACACTTCGCACAAAAACAAGAGAAAACCTCAATACAATGAAAACATATAATAACATAAAAAAGTTCAATCTTAAATGTCTCAATGTCTTGTTTTAACAGCAACTAAATTCTTAAATTGATAAGATTTTCTCACTCTAAAGAAGAACAAGACAAAAGCAACAGGAAGATCATAAACAACTAGTAAATAACATTTAGACATATCATTCATACGGAATACAGAATCTGCGCACGAACAAGGCACAATAAGAATTAGAAATTCCAGCACAAACTACATATCATATGAAAATAGACAAGAAATAAATGAACACCGTGATTTCTAGATCTAGGCCTTATTACGCTTAGATTGAACAATAAAGATAGAGATAGAAATAATAATCGTAGGAATAATGAAAAATGAACCATCTATTTGAAAAGTGCATTGGTGGAGGTGAGAACTGATCTTGCTTGTGATCAGAACCTTTTTCGAAATAATGCAGAGGGAGAAACTGTTGCAAGAGAGAGAGAAGAGTGAAAAACTTTGCAAGAATGAAGGAGCGAGAGAGAACCTATCAAAATCCTAACACAATCACCTTCTTTTTCTTCTTCCTTTCCGATGCAGTCACCAGAAACCACCGATGCAGTCATCAGAAACCATCGCCGGCAGCTGAACAAGTGCGGAGGTTTCCGGCAGAAGCTGTTGCGAGAGAGAGAGCGAAGGATTTCGAAAGAAGCTGTTGCAAGAGAATGAAGGAGCCAGAGAATGAAGGATTTCGGGAGAAGCTACATCAGAAAAAAAGAATTTCAAATTCTTTCATAAATGGAAAGAATTTAAAATGCTAATATTTAAGTTAACTAAAATCTCTTATCAAAATCTTCAAATTTCAATTTCTTTCTAAATTTTTATCCAAACATCTTATTTGATTGGAAAGTAATTAAAATCGTTTAGGATTTATCTAACTATGTACTTAGCACATCATTGGAAAAAAAAATTGTCTCAACTGTCAAAAGCAAATTAGAAAGCCTCCACGTATCATTAAAATCGATATTCTTCTCCTCTCTCTCGTATTCTTCTTCTCTCTGTGTCATCGCCGTCGCAGATTCCAGCCACCATTGGCCTCATTTTCTCAATCTAAATCTGTAGAATCCCTCATCTCGTTGACCTGTATCAAAGCCCCAAGAATATTTCTTGCAATCGAAGCTTTGATCGAACCCTAGCTACGACCATCAAAGCCATTTTCGGCTACCACTGTAAGCTTCTTAGAAATTTACTCCGATTAAAGCTTTCTTTTGGTCAACCGCAATAAGACTTCACCATGTAAACCCAATTTGAACCTCAGATCAAGCTTCTTCTCTTTTTTTTGTGCCTGAGAAGCTACTCCTTCACTTGCGGTTCTTCTTCTTCAATTTGATTCGATTCACACTACATTACCTTTATTTATTTTTTAATTTTTAAATAAGTGTAAGGACGCATTTTGTCGTTACGTCTTTGTTATTGTGTTAAATTAAGAGATATTCATTTTTTTGAGTTGTGGCTGAATTTTGTAGTTGAGTGAGGGAGAGAATGTCTTGTGGCACGCAGAAGAGTTTGAGAAAAGCACTTGGAGCACATCCAGTATTGTGTAAGCATTGATTTTTTTGATTCTGGAAGGAATATGGAGAGCGTTGAAAGGAAGGGATTGACTCATTCCATTCCAAGTCTTCAATTAGAGCTTAATTTCCCTTCATTTGTTGAATTCTCTTAGTCAATTTTTTTTTGAACTCATGGATTTCCCTATCTATGGTAATTTTTTGTAGTCTTCCCTCACTTCGTTTTGGTGTTTTTAAGCATTCAGACTTGACAGTAAAGGAGACCAAATTTTACAATAGAAGGAACAAATTTTCTTAAAGAATCCTTATTGGTTTACAGATAACATAATCCACTTACTGAGGAAGATTAATTAAACCTATAGCCTAAGATTCTAGTCAAACCATAATACACTGCTATTGCAGGCATTTGTTTTCCTACTTCCACTATTGAATCTAACATCTCGTTATATTTTGAAATTTTGAAAAGTTCATTTCGAAACACAGATATTTATCTTAGAATGAACATTTCAAAATGCAATGAGAAGGGAAGATACAAATTTGGGAATGCAAAATTCAAATGCCGCTATTGTCTCGGCCAAAACAAAGAAATATGAAATTACTAAATGATAGTATTTTGGGTAGATGGATTAGCCAATTCCCGGAGCCCTGGTGACTTTGTTAGATTCATCCACATACAATCGAACTCTTTTGGGCTTGAAATCTGCAGTGACAAAATAGCCTGGAGGCACCACTTGAATTTCAGCTCCACCCATCTCCTCCTTTATCTTCTTCTCTGCTTCTTCAGCAGTGACACCAACCAGCTCTGGCCAACTTGTTTTGGTAGGATTGTTTGTCCCCAAGAGCTGGTTGTAGTCCCCTACAACACCAAACATATATAATATATTGGTACCACTTACTGAATCAATTCCATTTTTTGTAGTTAGTAGTGCCAATTTGAATAAATTTCTTTAGAAGTATTCAAAAGAGAAAAAATAAGAATAAAAAATAAAAAAATTTAATAAATTAAAATTAAATTTATGTATAGGTTAAAATTAGTTTACTGAATAAATTAAAATTATGAGAAAACTATTATTTAATCATAAACTATCACCCATGTTAAATTTTGTTGATTCTTATAAAATTATTTTAAAATTTATATCAACCATAATTTATAATCAAATATCAGTGTAAAACTATTTTATATTGTCATTATATTACCATTAAATTCTAAAACTATTTAATTTCTTTAACGGTAACTAGTTTAAAAGGTTAATGTTCACTTTTTTTTTTATAGTACATAAATATTTTATTGGACGTTGTTCAAGTCATATATAAGATTATTTTCAACAATGAAGTTTTTCAAATATTTGATACAGGTACATATGCAAATCGAATTACAGACCACTGTTAAGTTTAAACAAACAAAACCTGAATATATTTGGAAAGAGCAATTAAGAATAATAACACTCACTTGGCAAGGGCTCATTGGGTTGTTCTTGAGGAGGATTAGTCCCTTGTCCTTGTTTTTCCTCAGCCATAATAAAATACCGAACGATCGAGTACTCTACGAAGGATCCTTTGAAGAAAGTTTTCTGGAGCATGAACCTTTAAGTAGGGGATATGGAAACTCTGACTCGGTGGAGTGTGGTTCTAGGTTGCCACCTGTTTTGGACATTTGCATAATAATGAGATGATTAAACCGATTTTTCCAATGCCATATGCCTCGATTTCATGGTGTCAGGCAAGCCAACTAGGACTATATTTGGCGCATATAATGGCGGTACATGCCAATATTTTATGGGAAGAATAGTACACAAATATTATTTACTAATACTTAGACTCACTTAATTGAATACAGTGTTTAAATATTATAAATCATATGATATCATATTTAATTTTTACGGATAAAAAATGTCCGTAATCCTTCAAACAATTAAATTTTAACACATCTCAATCAATTTCGCTGTAAAATAATTGAATTGAGCACGTCTTGGGCTTCAGGTTAATTTTTTTAATTTTATTTTTAACTTTAATAAAATCCCTTTGCTTATGTTCTTACTGGAACCTCCTTGTCTGAGATACCTTCAGAAGTTTTTTTTTTTTTTTTTCTTATCAGCCAAAAGCATTACCTTATGCCGTGTTGATCTCCTTCCTTTAGCGGAACTCCTTCCATTACTATATGAAATAATTTTGTCATTGTTACTACATTGATTATTTGATAACTGCTGTAATAAATAAAACAGTGATATTTTTGTAATTAAATTTAACGTTACAATATTGGTTATTCATAAATCTATGTAAATTTTTTTTTACGATGTCAGTTTTTGTTTGAATCGATATTGATCTAATATTTTTACATTGGTACTAAAAAGTTTTTCTTAAATGTATGAGTAAGTGCTTTTAATTAAATAGCAAGATGTAATTAGATTTAATTATGTGGAAAATTTTAATTAATTGAGTTGTGATGTTTTGTTTGGTTTAAAGTGGCTATTAGTAGAAGTGTTAGTTGAATAATTGGACTAGGCCCATGAACCAAGACCCAACACCCTTTGTCATAAAAGAGCAAAAAATCCTTATTCATTATCATTTCCTTCTCCTTGGAGTGTAGTCACCCTTATAGTTCTCTCTCTCTCAATTTTTCTTTTCATCTCTCACACTCTCAAGATTTATCTTCATGTTTTGGGGGAGCTCCTAAACTAGGTGAGTGGGTTTCTCTCCTTTTCCATTGAGTGGGCTGAATTATGTGTCAAAATGGGTTGAAGTAGTGGCAATCAAGAAAAATGATGCCAAAACAATGATAAAATTTCTCAAGAAGAACATTTTTTTCAAGATTTAGGGTGCTTAGGATACTCATAAGTGATGGATGTTCCCACTTTTGTAATTCCCAAATCAACAAGGTTTTGAAACACTATTTAGTGAGACACAGTGGCAGTATTATCTTCAAACTAATGGACAAGTTGAATTTTTCAATAGAGATATAAAGAGGATTCTTGAGAAAACAATAACATCTTTGAGAAAAGATTGGTCATCCAAATTAGACGGTGCTTTTTGGGCATATAATATTGCTAAGAAGACTCCAATTGGGTTGACCCCATTCTAAATGGTCTATGGAAAAACTTGTCATATACTTGTGGAGCTAGAGCACAGAGCTTATTGGGCCATGAAATTTTTAAATTTTAATCCTACACTTGTTAGTGAGAAGAAGCTTCAAATAGCAGAATTAGAAGAAATGTGCCTTAATGATTATACTTCTTCCAAGCATTATAAGGAGAAAACAAAGGCATATCATGACAAAAAGCTAGTGCAGAGAGATTTCAAGGAAGGACAACAAGTTTTGTTGTTGAATTCAAGGTTGAGGCTCTTTCCAGGTAAACTAAAGTCGAAATGGTCAGGCTCATTTGTAGTCAAGGGAGTGAAGCCTTATAGAAGAATAGAAATTGAAGGCTCCTCCACTCAAAGAAGTTGGGTTGTGAATGGTCATAGGCTAAAACCATATCTTGGTGGAGAAATTTAGAGGATGGCTACAATTCTTCATTTGGAGGAACCTTGATCCTTCTCATCCGTCAAGCTAGTGACGTTAAAGAAGTGCTTATGGGAGGCAACCCACTCTTCTCATTCCTCTTCTTTTTTAATTATTTCAAAATAGGTAATTAGTTATAAGCAAAAGAAAACACAATTCACTATGGCAAATCAGTTGCTATTTGATTCATTGTAGCAAGCTTGTGTTTTGTTGCAACAAACTAAATTTGATTATGTGAAGTAATTTTTGTATCTACAATAATTGAGACGAAGCTAGCCTTAACTGCAAAGAATTTCTCTGTACAAAATGTAGTTTTGATTCTATAGATGCAATAGTTTAGGCGAAGCTAGTTTTCGCTGCAACGAATTTCTCTACAAAATGCAGTTTTTAGTCGATAATTGCACTCGCTGAGATGAAGTTAGCTTTCGCTACAGTGAAACTCTCTCTACAAAATTCAATTTTGATTTTATAATTGTACTTGCTGAGGCGACGCTAGTTCACACCTCACATCTCACAAGGTATGAGCATATTCATGAGTCTCATCAAAGAATGTCACACAACCAATCTCATCCAAATGCACCAATCAATTGAATTCATCCAAGTTCACACATGCACAAGCCCTTATGGAATTAACACAATCATCAATTCATTATATTTTGTGATGTACTCAATTATTTCAAAAAGAGAAACTTGGTTGAGAAAAGAAAATGGGAAAGCATAGGTGAGTGCTTATGTTGAAACTTTCACATTTATTGTTGTCTTTGATCCTTGGATCATTTTGATTGTCTAGAAAAACAAAAACTTGTGATCCCAGCTAAGTTACAAGCCTTAAAGACCTTAAAGATTCATGCTTTTATGTGATGTTTTTGATGAAATATGAGATGAAAAACAAAGTTGAGTTGGGACATTTCAATGTGTGAATGAGTGAAAGTGATAACCTTAACAAATCATGCCCTAAGTTAAACACTTGAAATTTGAGGGGCCATGCAAAGTAATGAATTCTCAGTCATACGATGTTATTCTTCTCAATCTCAAAGAATTGCTTTCATGATTTTGATGAATCCTTATAGAAACTCTTGCACATGTAATTCCCTTTGTCGTGCATAATTTGAAATCTCATTATGATGATGCATGTGCTTGATGATTTTGACCATTTTTTTGTTTGTGTAAATAATTTTCTTCACCCTTTGTTGAATTTTATGTTGCATGGGGACAAGCAACTGTCTAAGGGGGATTTTGATAATTTCTTTTCACACCTTATTTTGTGAGCAATTATCCTAGCTTTTCTTTATATTTTTTTGTACATAATTGTTGTTTTTGTTTAAAAAAATGTATAGACTGGTTTTATAAACTTGAAAAGATAGTTTTTTTATGTTTTTGTGTAAATTTGGATGTTACAAGAGAACATTTTGATCATCAAAGAATGAAGAGATGCAAACATGATCTCATCACAATGAGATGTACTTTCGATACAACAAAACAAGACTCCTGATAAGCTGAAACAAATAAAGATTTGTCTCAACAAATTCATAAAGCTGAAGACCTCAGAGTTTAAGAAAAAATCGACACAACAAGTCATCCATTTGCCACAGCGAACAAGGCTAAAAAACATGAAGATCAAATGTAAAAGTCCTTAGTGTATAAATGTAATTTTGTTGTAGCGAATTATGCTTTCCTTGCAGTGAAAATCCTCTAAGGCACAAAAAAGTAATGTGATCTCAGTTCTATATAAAGAGCTTGTGACATCCTTTGTGCAAAGTTAGGTTCATTAGTGAATTTCAGAAATAAAATCTCTCTCTCTCTCTCTTACTCTTTTTTTCCTCCATTGTTACTCTCTATTGAAGTTCTATTTGGATCCTTCATGATCCAAATGAGCTAAATTTCATAGTTGTCGAGTGATTGAAGTAGAATTCAAGTATTTAGTCTCTGTTTAATGTGATCCTATTTTAATTTTATGCTTAGATGCATGTTAGGAGTGATCAACCTAGCTTTTAAGGATTTTGATAATGTGGAAACAAGTTTATATCCTAGATCTAAATTGAAATTGTGCAAAGCTTTGATGCCAAGAATGGATCAAATACTTGCATTTGTAGAGATTCACTGATCTAACTCTAAGTTTCTAGGTCTAAATCCCCTAAGGAACTAGGAATTTGGTATGGAACTCTATGATTAATTACTAAGGAATTAAGATTAGTCATTATAGTTTGGATCTTGGTTGCATTGAACTAGGAGATTGATTAAGAACAAGTTTCATATGAAGAATTCTATGAATTTCATCTCAACAATACTTTTCTCTCTTTGAACATATTTTCACTCCAAAATCTTGTTTCCAAAACAAAAAGTAGTTTAGTTTCACCATAGCGAATTGACACATCGCTACAACTCGTTGCAACAAATGCGTGTAAAAATTCTTTGCTGATTCTCTTTATGTTTCACATAGTTTTAGTGGATACAATAACTCTATACATATTGTTTCTTTCTGTAATTAGACTAGGTTTATTTGCCTATTATATATGAAACACAAAAAATATCTCCCAAGAGGATTAGTGATCCTTTTAGTGTATCTGGTATGGCTTTTTGTTGGTTCCTGGAGATAGACCACGAGTGAGATAATGGGCACGGAGATTTCATATCTCAAACCTCAAGGAATCTAAGTTTATTTGTTGTTATTTGTGAGTAGGCATATATGTTGAGGGTGCTTTGTGGGCTCTTAACCTAGTGTTGGGTGATTTCGTAGTGTCTAACATTGAATGAGCCTATAGAATGGATAAGTGGGCGAACTCTTATAAAGATTATGGTTACTGCATACCTTACCAAAGTAAGTCACTACCCACACTCATCTATCTTTGATAAAACCATACTTCATCTATAGGATTAATTTGGATCTCCCTGAATGATCAAAGAGGTGGTTATGTTAAGGGTTGTACTTAGGTTATTCACTCAAGTAGTGTAAATCTCTATGGAGTATAGTCTCTCTTTAGTGTTTATGATTGGTGTAGATGATGATGATGATGATTGATAAACTCATGATGTTTGATAGTTGATGTATGATTGTTGATTCTTGATTTTGATTCATGATGATTAAAAATGAAATGCCCTATTTATGTGAAATAAATGTTATTATTTTATTTACATGATTTAAAGATGATGGAACTTATATAATTATTATTTGTTGATGTAACACCCTAAAATTTCGCTAACTATAAATCGATGTTTAATGTATTTCTTGAGTTATTTGATTATGTGATTCATTTGGATGAGTTAAGGTGTTGTGTGAACTAGCCATGTGTGATTTGCTTGATGTGAATGTTGAGTTATATGGATTTTTATTGACTTAGGTTAAAATTATGAGATTTCAAGTTTTACCTAAAGATATTTCGGTAAAATCGCGATCCCGGACATGTTAACCGTTGGATTGCCTTCAAATTTGGCCATAGCTATTTAAAACATATCTTCATGTTTTGACAGTTGGGATTTACCAAATAACAATTTTTACATCTCGCCTTGCGCAAGAAGTACACTGAGCGCAATTCTAACTCAAGAGGAATTGCGCTCAACGCAAAATGTTGCACTTAGCGCAAGAGGAATTACGCTCAGTGTGAAATGTCACACTCAGGAAAATCCAAATCCGAGAGGCATTGCGCTCAGCGCAAAAAGTCACCCTTAGCGCCAAAAGTGGATTCCCGCTTAGCGAAATGAGCTCGTTGTTAGCTGAAAACTTGTTCCACTGGTCAGCGATGCTAATTGGCAAGTGCACCGAGTCGCACAAGTAATATAAAATGATAAGAACCGAGTATCAAATCACAGGAAACTTGTTTCATTCAGAGAGCATTCATTCAGTAGGTAAACATTTGTATAAAGCCAGTAAATATAAAGAGAAGTTATGTTTACAGTTCTAATTTAACTACAAAATTAACTATCTAAATATGAGAGATAAACAGATGATAAAAACGTTGGGTCTTTCTACTGAACAATATGATGTAATTAAGTGTTTTTCTCTATTTAAGGTTGTTTCTGTGTTCTATGCTGAAAACGACTACTCAAAACAAGACCCCTCTAGTGAATAAGTCTAATTCTATTTAAACTTCGTTCTAGATTCCTCGTCGAACTTAGCCTAAACGAATTACATTAAGATTACGACATTTTATAAACTAAATCCCTGCACTCTGTGTCCAGACATACAGTTCTCTAGCCTACTCTATCAAGTTCTAAGGATTTAAAGCACTTCCAAATGCTAAAATCCTAACTTTACACACAAATGGGTGATCAAGCCACAAGCATGCAAGAATTAAATACAGATAGAAGCAATGAACACAATAAAACAACTTTAAATAGATAGTGAAGAGTTTTACATCAAAGCTCAACAGAAATCCCCAACAAGAGATTTAGCCTTCCATTGCAAGTTAGCACCTTTCAGCACCAAGATGAGGTTTTTGTGGGAAAATTAAGATTACAAAGTGGTGGGGATGTATCCTCCATCTCTAAAACCTAATAATTCCTCATAAACCTAGAATCCTCTTGAAAGCTGAGGCATTTCATTCAAGCTTTTCTCTCTTGCTCTATTATGTCTCTCTTCCAAAAGAACTCTCTCCGAACTTTTTATTTTTCGCCAACTTCAGTCTTTTAAGGGTTTTTTGATCCTGAAGGCTCGCTTAGCGCCATTTTCCCACTAAGTGCGAGTTAGTGAATTTTCGCTTAGCGAGCTGGGTGCACTGAGCGCGAGAAGAGACAAATGACTCATTGAGTGAGGTGATGGCGCGCTGGGCACGTGCATGAATGGCAGATCCTCTTCTAGATTCTCCCAACTCGCTAAGCGAGCTGAGAGCTTCGCTTAGTGGATGTTACTCGCTAAGCGCATAAGCCTCACTTAGCGACACACCAGCTGCTACAACCTTCTTCTTCTTCATCCTTTAGCCTGAAACTAAAGTTGAACCACATTAATTCACAATATTGGGAATATCTACTGAGTAAAATTAAACTAAGCATAAAAATATGTACAAACCTACAAAAAGAACCATAAATTAGGGAAAAAGATATAAAATTCATGAAACTTTTCAATACAAAAGTTAGTCGTAAATGACGACTAACAAACTCTTCCAAATTTACAGTTTTGCTTGTCCTCAAGCAAAGAAAGAACAATTTACTTGTCCTCAAGTGAAAAACTCACAGTGGTTATTCAAAATTGTGTTTGTTTCAAAGCATTCAATCACATGAACATAAGTGGCAAGCAATTCTTTCAACCAACAACTTTTCATAAAAATATGCAGAATTTCAAAGATATGAACATGGTTATTAAGCAACACAAATGAAATAAGCTAGCAAAAAAAAATAGGTATCAAGGAAGGTTCATCAACCCAAATCCTCACGGTCACTGTTTCACTCATAAGCCCAAGTGTTTAAGGCAATTCTTCAGTCAACAACCAACACAAGTCTCAACTTTTGCATTTCATCTCATGACATACAATCAGAAACACATAAATTGAATCCGAAGGACTTTCTTGGCTTGTAATGAGGCTGGGCTGCAAACAATTCATGGTTTTTCTAGGATGCAAAAGCTTAGGTTCTTGGAGAGCATTCATCCTTAGATCAACTCTTTTTCTTTTTATTCCCAGCTTCTATTGACTTGCCACATACATGTAAAGCACTTAGCTTGAGCAACAACACACACATACTTTTATTCTTGAAATTTCTTTTTTATATTTTTTTTATTTTAGCAGTTTACTTATTGCTTTTTGATATTTTTGTGTGGCTGTTATTTGTCTTACCACAATTACTGTCACCCAACATCCTCCTCCAAATTTGGGACAAATTTGCTTTGAACCATGATGCTCTCCTACAACCTAAGAAAAGGTAGATGGAGATTACAATTCAACAGGCTCAAGGTTCAACTCAATCAAACATATTCAAGCTCAAAATGGGTGCAACGGATAACTCATTCATGAACAAGGTAAGCTATTTGGCTAAGTGTCTATTTCAATCAATCATGGCCTTCATCATTTCCAAAATCATGCATTCATTCAGTATTCAGAGATTCATGCAAAAATCGGTACCCAATGCTATTCGTTCTCTCACAATTAAGGTTCACAATTTACCTTCACAATTTACCTATCAAACCAACTAACATTTTCCCTCATGTCCCTAATTCATGTTCTTTCTCTTCTAATTATTGCATACTCATTCAAAGCACGTGATCTAATCATCGTAATTCACTCAATTCATGCCATTGATCAATCCAAATTCATTCACAAACACAAAATTTTTCAAACCAAAACAAACCACTGCATATATAAATGTAAACTGTTCAAAAAGCTGTAAAATTTTCTGAAAAAGTAAATACTAAACTAAATTGAAACATAGAAAACTGTATCTAAAAAGCAGAAAATTAAATCATAGTCCTGTCATCACTCATCCTGCGCTGGTGTGGGCTCATCCTGAGGTGAAGAAGGGGCATCCTGGGCTGGCTGAGGTGTCTCCTATGCTGTAATGGGTCAGGGATCCCAGGTGCTCTGTGCCGCTACTAAATCAGTTGCATAATAAGTGTCCTTGGCGCCATCCTCATCCTCTGAGACCTCCACTAATGGTGTAGCAACAGGTGAAGTCTATGGAGTGGCCTCTGGTGTGACCTCTGGTGTAGGTTGTGCCTCTGGTTGTGGCTCTTGGGCTATAGGAGCCTCACCTCCCCCCAGAGGAGAAGGCTGGACTCCTGGCCAGACCACCTGGGCCATAAATGCCTCCATGCTCATGATGGGTCAATGTTGAGCCAAATCATGGATACTCTGCATCACCAGGCATAAGCCATGGTGGAGGCTCTACAGCATCGACACTAGAATGTCTGAGCTCTGTATGGAGGTGTCGGAGGGTCCTGAAGCTGATACAGGAAGTGGAGGAGCTGGAATGAAAGGAGCTGGTACTGGTGGAGCAGAAGAAGACGGGGCTAGAGCTGGAGGAACAGAAGCGTCCGATGGTCCCCGAGCCCTAGCTTTGCGGGTCCCCGAAAAAGTGATCGTGGGATTATCCGAGTTCCAGCAATTCTTCCTGATGTATGCCAAATTAATGGCAGAGCTCATGGACTCGAAGGTCAATGAGTCTGGAACTACTCCTCGGGCCACGCACAAGGCTGTGATAAGTGCAAGGAATCCGAGCCTGGAGGAGTTGGACTGAGCCATCTGTGAGATCTGGCCTGATATGAGTGAGCCCACATCCATGTCCATCCTCATAACAAGTCCATAAACTAACCTTGCCCTGTCCATATTCAAATTGGACATGTGAGAGGTGGGGGCGAGGTTAGAATATGACAGGATGCTCCAGGTCTACGCCAGTGTAGTCAAATCCTTCCCCAGGAGCTTCCAGGGTACGCCCTCTACATTAAGTACAAATCTCTTCCCTGGGATGTAGAGTTTGGCGGTCATCTCCTGAGGGTCTATGTGAGTGCTGCAAAACCTGGTATATGCAGTATACTGCTCCCTTGGCTCCAGAACTGGTGGTGTCTCTAGAAAAGCATTAAGAGAGGCGACATCAAATTTAATCAGCTTCCCCCACACTTGGACCTACCTGGGAGATTTGTCTTCAGGATCATACAGGTTTGCATAAAATTCCTTGACCAGGGCCACATCTATGTGCCCATCCATCTGCCTGGTCAAGGATTTATGCCAGTTCCGCCTCTCAAATTCCCTACGGAACTCATCGTACTCCGTGATGTAAAGAATAACATTCCTCTGTAGAAGAATGTTCTGGGAGTGAATGTTCTAATCATATCTTTCCCAGGCACCCTTAGATATGAATCTGGTAGTGTCATAGGGCTCCCTAGGTCTGGAGGCGGTAGTTTTTCTCTTCCTGGAGGCCATCTGCATCAAAAAGAATCATAGGAATTGAATTAGGCAGGTTTCATCTAAAAATAGAAAAACAGACTGGGCGTTTAACGAGACTGACTCGCTTAGCGCGTCTTATGAAAATAACAACACACGTTTAGTGCGCAGGGCACGCTTAGCGCAACAACACAAAAACAAAGACTCTGGCTAATTGATCGAGGTCGTACCCGAATCAAATAAACATTAAAATGTAGTAACTAGGAAGTGATCCTAGGTCGTTTCCCAACGAGCAATGATAAACCAAATGTTCATAACAGATAGTAGGAAATAGTAACAAATTAGGGGGGTGTTTGCTTTTGTAAATTAAACAGCGAGTAAAATTGAATTAGAAAATATCAGAATTAAAATACGTTGCTTCCCTTTGATTCACAAGCAAGTCTCTTATCCTAGGTTACGAGAATTTATCCTTTATCAGTTTAACCACTTAATCCAACCCTAAATTAAATTACTAAGCAAAATTTAACATAAGGCATTCATTATGTGATTAAGCAACACATACACCAATTACTCATAAACGATCATTAAGCATGAATGTAAATTAAGCGCAGAGACAATTAATCAAGCACTAAGCATGCATGAATTAATAGCAACAAATTCAGAATAATTAGTGAAGAGGAAAAACTGAACAGAATTTAACAGTAATAATAGAACCTCAAAGAGAACTGTGCTTGATCCTCAAGAGAAAACAACGCTGGGGACTTAGCCTTCCATTAATCAATAGAGAACGAAATTATAGATTGAAGAACGAAATTTGTTGATGAAACTAAAAGTCAGAACTGGAATTGCCAAAAACGAAAAAAGGAGAAAGAGAAGAGAGAGGGCTAAACTAGAACCTTGGTGCTGTTATATAGTTTTCCAGCCCCAAAGCTTACAAATCTGTTTTAAATCCAAGCCCATAAGTAAAATCAAATCAAATCTAGATAAGATAAGATAAGATAAGATCTAATTTTGTAGAATAAAATAGTCTGCCCTCTTTAAGTCCAAGCCAAATTCTGGATTCAAGCCCAACCCAATTCTGGATTTAAGCCCAATGCTTCATTAATTCCTGAAATTAGATTAAAAACATCAAATTGGCTGAATGGGCCCAAATAATAAAACTGCCTAATTAATTTGACAATTAAGATTAATCAGTACTTAAAATGGTGCAAAAAGGGTTAAAAAATAGGAGAAAATAGTGGCACATCACTAAGCGAGACACACTCGCTTAGTTGAAATAGCACAATGGCTAAGCGAGCATGGCTCGCTAAGCCTTATTCTCTGACATGTAAAAGCAAAGCTTCAAGAATTATTTTGATGATGCCAAGGAATTTCAAAGATCATTCAAGATGGATTTCAAGGATTAAGAAAACAAGATGTCAAGCAAAAGCAAAGATCTCAAGATAAGAATTAAGATAGACTCTTAGAAAAGTTTTTGAAAAACACAACTGATTGGCCAAGTGAGTTTCTATCTTAACAATTTTACAAAGCATTTTACTCTCTGGTAATCGATTACCAGAAGGTAGTAATCGATTACCAGTAACCCAAATATTTCTAAAAATGGTTTTTCAAAGGTGTAATCGATTACCATGACGTTGTAATCAATTACTAGTGCTTTAACGTTAAAAAATATTTTGAAAAACCTTGTAATCAATTACACAAAACATGTAATCGATTACTAGTGGCTCTGAACGTTAGAATTCAAATATTTTCAAATGAAGAGTCATATCTTTTGAAGAAAAATAATTGTGCAATCGATTACACAAACGTTGTAATCGATTACCAGTAGAGAGTTTTCAGAAAATCTGCCAACAGTCTCATCTTTTCATTTGATTTTTGAATGGCCATCAAAGGCCTATAAATAGGTGACTTGGGCACGAATTTTCTAGAGAGTTTTCCCTGTTCACAAAAGGCATAATCCTCTGAAACAAAATTCTCTTATCATCCAACATTCCTTGGCCAAACACTTGTGTTATTCAATAAGGAATTAAGTGCTTCATTGTAAACATCTATCTCTTTCAAGAGAGATTATCTTCTTCCTCTTCTCTTTCTAATCAAAGGGCTAAGAGACTGAGAGTCTCTTGTTGTAAAGCATCTGAACACAAAGGAAGGGTTGTCCTTATGTGTTTCAGAAGTTGTAAAGGATTTGCGAGATAGTGGAACTCCCAAGTGGGTTTCTTGGGGACTAGACGTAGACAACGGACTTTGCCGAACCAGTATAAAAACTGTGTTTGTACTTTCTCTTCCCTTAAACTCTTTTATTTATTGTTGCTTAACATTTACATTCAGATTGTTTAATTTGAATCATCATTTAGAAATTCATCTTTAAGGGAACTTGGAACTTGCATTAAAATCAAAGTAGAATTTTTAATTGGGGAAATAGTTTGTAATATCTTAATTCAACCCCCCCCCCTTCTTAAGATATCTGAGGCCACTTGTCCAACATGACATAGAGCTAATTACTCTTAGCGAGACTGACTCGCTTAGCGCGACACACTATACAGGCTTAGCGCCAGCAGGTGCTTAGCCAAACTTGACCATTGAAACATAATTGGCTTAGCGAGCAGGTCTCGCTAATCCCAATTCCAAAACAAATAAGAAATTGTGCTTAGCGAGAATGACTCGCTTAGCGCATGAACAAAAACTCAGAAAACTAAATTGCCTTAGGCTTAACGATACTGACTCGCGTAGCCCAGGCTTATTCAAGCTACAGAGGCATAGTGGCTTAGCGAGACTGACTCACTTAGCCACCAATAGAAGACCAACAACCTCGTTGACTCTAACCTAAGCAACACAACTTGCTAAGCGCGGAACGCCGATTTAGCGAGTTCATACGAACACAAACAAAAATCTGGAAATTTAAACACTCGCTATGCCAAAGTGCAGTGGATTAGTGAGTTCATATAGACATTCAAACATTCAAACAAGAATGATGAACACGCTTAGCGGGACAGGGCCGGCTTAGCAAGTTCATCCAAAAATCCATAAATTCATCCAAAATTGATGAACTCGCTTAGCGAGTACATCGAAAATTCCAGAAAAATTTAGGGCTTTGCAGCCCCTAACTACAGGCCACTATTAGGCCTCAAAACCTAATCAAATCAAAGCAATATAACCTACATTATGTGTGAAATGAAACCCCTAACAGTATACAATCTAACAACTAAGCAAACAACAACAACATCAATCACAAAATCAAAACTTTAAGAGCAACTAACATGGCTTCTATCCTAAGGTTCAAAAACGAAAATTAAAAAGCAAGGTGCATGATACTTACTTGGATTGATGAGAGTGTTGAGCAAAGAAGGAAGCAAAGAAGCAAAGTTACAAGGGAAGTGCAGTGCAGGAATGCCAATGATGAGTATGAGAGATATTTTTAAATTGTGCACAAAAGAAACTGCATAAGGTAGTAATGTTTATTTTTTATAGTTTCGACTGTCTCGCTTAGCGCGAGTGACTCGCTAAGCGAGCACTCTATGACATTTGAATTTTCAGATTTTAAATTCACGTGCCTAGCGTGACATCTCGCTTAGCCCAATTCGAAAATTAGAAAACCCGAGAAGGATTTGGGCTTAGCGCAAAGGGTACACACTTAGCGAGATCTATAGCTCTGATTGGTCTACAACTTTTGCTTAGCGGAACCGGTGCCCGCTTAGCGAATTAAATGCTTCCTGATGCAGTGGTGGGGGCATGCTTAGCGAGACTGTCTCGCTTAGTACAATTCCAAACCCGAGAGGGATTTGGGCTTAGCGAGCTGACCCGTTGGGCCCAATTCACATGAAGGTCCAGACAGAGGAGGAATTGCTCTTAGCGAGACAATGTTGTGCGCTTAGAAAGAAGACTTGCTTAGCCCAATTCCATTAAATGCAATTTCAGAGAGGTTTTTGGGCTTAGCGCACAGGTCTCGCTTAGCGAGACCCCATCAATTAATAGGTAGGGGTTGATCCGCTTAGCGCGAGTTGAGACTCGTTCAGCACATGAATGATGGTTCGCTTAGCGCACAGGGCGCGCTGAGCGAGTGGATGACTGAAAAATTTTCTAAGTTATTTTTCATCCACAGCTTCAAAGAGCTTTAACAACCCCATTTTCAAAACTAAACATGCTGATGACTTACTCAACAATTCACAAATAAGTTAATCCTAACTATATGCAATGATTGATGAAAATAAAAAGAGCTGGGTTGCCTCACAGTAAGCGCTCGTTTGACGTCATTAGCTTGATGCATATTACCTTATGGATCTGGAGCAAGCTTGGCTCTGGCCATCAGAACCATCTCATTCTTAAGTTCCTCAACCTTTAAACAGACATTCGGGTCAATTAAGTGGTTTTTTGAATCAAACAGGTCAAACTTGATATTCTGATCATCTATGCCCATTTCCAGTTTACCTTTTCCCATATCCACCACACAATCGGCGGTTAACATGAAGGGACGACCCAAAATCAAGGAGATTTCAGAATCCTCTTCAATGTCCATAACAACGAATTCTGCAGGGAAGGTAAATTACTGCACCTTGACTAGAACATCTTCAATCACACCATAAGACCTTGTAATAGACTGATCTGCAAGTTGTAGTGTCATTCTAGTTGGCATAATCTTTATCTCTCCAATTCTCCTGCACATGGAGAGTGCAATCAAATTTATACTGGCCCCCAAATCAGTGAGAGCTTTACCAACTGACATCGGACCAATAGAGAAGGGAATAGTAACACTCCCAAGATCCTTATGCTTAGGTGGAAGGATTCTTTGAATCATCGCACTGCAGTTCCCTTCCACTACAATGTTATCACTGTGGATGTATTTGCTCTTTCTGGTCAGCAAATCTTTCAAAAACTTAGAATAGAGTGGCATTTGCTGTAGAGTTTCTCCAAAGGGAATGGTTATCTGCAATTTCTTGAAGATATCAAGGAAACGAGCCAAATGTCGCTCCTTGTCTTTCTTTGATGGCACCAGAGGGTATGGTGCTTCCTTCCCAGTACACGAGACAACCTCTTTCTTCTTTTCTCTTGCAAGCTCACTCTTTGTCTTCCTTTCTCCCTCTTTCTCTTTATTTTTTTTCTCATTTTTTTCTTCTTTTTCTTTTTCTTTTTCTTTTTCTTTTTCTTAATTTCTTTCTTTCTCACCATCATTTATTTTTTTCTCTCTCAATTGATCTTCTTCTTCTTCCTCTTTTTCTTTTTCTCTAGCCACCAATTCTTGGTCATCACTAATTCTTCCCTCATCCTCAACCAGGTTTGTCTTTCTGCTCCGGGTCATGATAGCTTTGCATTCTTCCTTTGGATTCTTCTTAGTGTTTGCTCCAAAATTGCTAGAAGAATTCTCTGCTATTTGCTTGGCCAGCTACCCCACTTGAATCTCCAAGTTTTTAATGGCATACTCGGTGCTCTTATGATTTGACATTGTAACCTACATAAATTGAGCTAAAGTTTCCTCCAGCTGGGTGGTTCTGTCATACAGGCTAGGCCCTTGGTTCTGAGGCCTATTGGATGATCCACCTTGGTCCTTGTTGAATTGATTTTCAGGGTGGGACCTCCATTGCCCTTGATTCTGGTTAAAATTTAAACCTTGCTAGTAACTTGCATATCCACTTGCATTAAATCCTAGTCTGTTTTGGTTTCCCATGTAATTTACCTCTTGGGCTGTGTCATCCAGGGGAATATAGCGTATGGATTCATGAGCTCCTTCGCATATGCTGCAACCTCTAACCTGCAAAATAGCTGAATGTGAAGGTTGATTAACCTGCAATTGATTAGGCAACTTACTCAATGTTTCTGTCAATGTCTCAAGCTGCTTAGATAGCAACTTTTTTTGTGCTAGTAATGCATCTTGAGAGGAAAGCTCAAGCAGGCTTCTCTTTGAGGGAATGTGAGTCCGATCATGCAAGATGGCATGATCACTTGCAGCCATGTTTTCAATGAGTTCCATAGCCTCTTCCGGGGTCTTCAATTTGATCTTCCCCCCAGCAGAAGCATCCATCAACTGCTTGCGGCCTTAACCCATCTATAAAAATATTGAGCTGAATTGGTTCTGAGAATCCGTGAGTCATTGTTTTCTGCAGCAAGCTACGAAATCGTTCAAGTGCTTCGCTTAGAGACTCATCCAGAAACTGGTGAAATGAAGAAATGGATGTTTTTCCTTCTACTGTCTTAAAATCGGGGAAATATTTCTTTAGAAATTTCTCCACCACTTCATCCCAAGTCTTAAGACTGTTTCCCTTAAATGAATGTAACCATCTCTTTGCTTCTCCAGACAATGAAAAAAAGAACAAACTCAGCCTCACTGCATCCTCAGGCACACCAACAATCTTGACTGTATTGGAAATCTCAATGTATGTGACCAAGTATGCATATGGGTCTTCGTTCGACAAGCCATGAAATAGATTTCCCTGAATTAACTGTATTAAGGAATAAGGATAAGTAATGTTGTGTGCTTGAACTTCCAGTCGCGCTATACTTGTGAAGAATTGCGGCACGGTTGAACTAGAGTAATCCTCAAGAGTAATCCTCCTAGGTTGATCTTCAGCCATGATATCAGCCTCATATGCACCTACTTATGGTTCTCTTAGCTCTGGAAAGATAGAAGATGACTCAGAAGATTGAGCTTCCTTCGAACCTGGTTGTGTTGTCCTATCTTGCAAAATTTTTCTTCTTTTCTCTGCACTATTCCTCCTACAAGTGGCTTCTATCTCCAAATCCAATGGAGCTAAATCACCTGCTAAAGGGTTACCTCGCATACAAAACACTAACAAGAGCAGCAATTAACCAAATCAAGAGAAGAAAAATTTCAAATAACTATTCACACAAAAATCAATCAAAGAATAAAGAGTCAATGCCTACAAATTGAACTATACTTCCCAAATGGAAAGAAGTTCCCTGACAACGGCGCCAAAAACTTGTTTGCTGAAAACTTGTTCCACTGGTCAGCGATGCTAATCGACAAGTGTACCGAGTCACACAAGTAATATAAAACGATAAGAACCGAGTATCAAATCACAGTGTTTCATTTAGAGAGCATTCATTCAGTAGGTAAACATTTGTATAAAGCTTGTAAATATAAAGAGAAGTTGTGTCTACAGTTCTAATTTAACTACAAAATTAACTATCTAAATATGAGAGATAAACAGATGATAAAAACATTGGGTCTTTCTACTGAACAATATGATGTAATTAAGTGTTTTTCTCTATTTAAGGTTGTTTCTGTGTTCTATGCCGAAAATCACTACTCAAACCAAGATCCCTATAGTGAATGAGTCTAATTCTATTTAAACTTCGTTCTAGATTCCTCGTCGAACGTAGCCTAAACGAGTTGCATTAAGATTACGACATTTTATAGCATGCAAGAATTAAATACAGATAAAAGCAATGAACACAATAAAACAACTTTAAATAGATAGTGAAGAGTTTTACATCAAAGCTCAGCAGAAATCCCCAACAAGAGATTTAGCCTTCCATTGAAAGTTAGCACCTTTCAGCACCAAGATGTCTCCTCCACCTCTAAAAACCTAATAATCACTCCTAAACCTAGAATCCTCTTGAAAGTTGAGGCATTTCGTTCAAGCTTTTCTCTCTTGCTCTGTTATGTATCTTTTCCAAAAGAACTATCTCTGAACTTTTTATTTTTTGCCAACTTCAGTCTTTTAAGGGATTTTTGATCCTGAAGGCTCGCATAGCGCCATTTTCCCGCTAAGCGCGAGTTAGTGAATTTTCGCTTAGCAAGCTGGGCGGGCTAAGCACGAGAAGAGACAAATGACTCGTTGAGCGAGCTGATGGTGCGCTGGGTCTGTGCATGAATGGCAAATTCTCTTCCAGATTCTCCCAACTCGCTAAGAAAGTTGAGTGTCTCGCTTAGCGGATGTTACTCGCTAAGCGCATATGCCTCACTTAGCGACACACTAGTTGCTACAACCTTCTTCTTCTTCATCCTTTAGCCTGAAAATGAAGTTGAACCACATTAATTCACAATATTGGGAATATCTACTGAGTAAAATTAAACTAAACATAAAAATATGTACAAACCTACAAAAAGAATCATAAATTGGGGAAAAGATATAAATTTCATGAAACTTTTTAATACAAAAGTTAGTCGTAAATGACGACTAACACTCGTTAAGCGAGATCTGCATATTATAAATATGTTCTTCAACGTAAAAAACACGATTTCACGCCTTTCTCTCTCTAAAAAATTCACCCGAACCACCCTAGAAACTCTTCATCCACCACCCACAACCACCAATGGTCACTACGAGCCGCCGTTGCTTGCTGTTGAACCACTGCACAGAGAGGAACGTTTTAATCGAAGCAGAATCCTCAGAGTCCACCTCAAGGATTTGGTAGGGAAACAAGCTCTCAATCAATTCTTTCGTAGTTTCTATGAGGTAATCTTGACTTCTATGTCTTTCTCCTAGTTAGTTTGAGTTTCTCTTAGTGTCTCTTGTGTTTTGAGTACCGTAATATGATGTTTTTACACTTCCTTTGAAAAACCCTTGAAATGAGACGTTGTAAAAGTCTTTTTTTATATAAAATTGATGTTGTTTTCATGACCTTTGCTGAACCCCTGTCACATTGGCGTGGTTAAAATTTCAAAGTGATGTCTCTTTGAAGTAGAACCCAAAATACCCCTTAGCCTTTTTTGTTTTGATGGGGTAATTGACCCCAAATGCTATTATTAACCTTGTTTTTGAAATCTATACTAAATTGCCTTCAATTTGGTATATTTATGTTTGGACCAACGAACATGAATGAGAGAGGCCTCTGTGTGATGTAGAGAGGAGCTGACAGAGAGCTCACGATAGGTGAGTGGAGTTTATTATAATTTACAGCTTTTGATACCATAGTTGGGGTCGTATGCCTTTCCCTGTTGAATGCTGGTTTTCAAGAAAAATTGTATTTTTGACTAATGGGATGTGATATATTTGTTATTGATGAATGAAATTGTGAATAATGTTGTTGTTGTAATGATTGGAATTTTTGGGAAATGTCTTAATTACAGAGGAGACTTTTCCCAAAATTTGATATTTGTTCTTCTATTTACTTCTTTATTAAATTTTAAATGGGCTTAAGAGTTTGTTTTGTAAATCATAGCTCTCCTCTTTAATTTAGAATTTTTCCCTAAAATACTAGTCTTATGATATTATGGATTGTGTTGTATGAGACTTGTGTTGTTTGAAGACCTGAGGAGTGTGAATCCCAAACATGAAATTTATATGTATATATATGGAATATGATTACTGATTATGTTGTTATCAATGATAATTTTGGTATGAAGTGATGTTGTTATTGATGACAATATTGATAAAGGATGATGTTGTTATTAAGGATAATGTTGATAATGTGTTAACTCATTGGCAAGTGCACCAATTCGTCCAATTAGTAATTTAAAACGGTAAGACCGATAATCAATGCATATTCTCCATCCTGTAACAGTTCGGGTGGGAATGAGGTCATTTTTTTCGTATCTTACCACAATTATCCCACCTTTCTTGGGGACTACCTGAATTGGGCTTACCCAAGCACTGTCTGAGATAGGATAGATAAGTCCTGCCTCCAAAAGTTTAAGGACTTTTTTGCACACCTCTTCTTTCATTGAAGGATTAAGCCTTCTTTGTGGTTGTCTCACTGGCTTGTAATTTGCTTCCATCATAATTTTATGCATGCAATTTGAAGGGTTGATTCCCTTAAGGTTTGAGATATGTCATCCAATGTCTGCCTTGTGTTTCTTGAGAACTTTGACCAATCGAAACTCTTCATCAGAGGATAAGTCATTGCTAATCACCACTGGCTTTGCTTCATCCTCTTCCAAGAACAAATATTTCAAATGGGCTAGTAGGATCTTCAAGTCTACTTTGGGTTTCTCTGCTGTAGGATCCTTCTTTAGCTCTTCAAAAGCATGTTCCCATGAGGAAATTACCTTCAGTCTATCTAAGTCCTCCAAGCAAGCTCTCAGATCTTTCTCCTCCTCCTTTGTCAAACAACCAATAGCATTTATTAATTTCTTCTCCAATGGAGAGTGGGAAGTCATGCCTTGTACAACCATATTGGCCTTTTGCTCAGATGTCTCCACTTTGAAGCAAGCCTTGTTGTCACTTGGATGCTTGATTACTTCAAATAGGTTGATGGTCACCTTTTGATCATCTACAGTCATTTCTAGATTACCATTGCCCATGTCAACTACACATTTAGCTATCAACATAAATGGGCGACCTAGAATCAGCGGAATATCATAATCCTTTTCAATATCCATAATGACAAAATCCACTGGGAATGTGAATTGATAGACTTTGACTAGAACATCTTCAACTACACCATATGGCCTTGTGATAGAATGGTCTGCGAGTTGAAGTGTCATCCTTGTGGTGCAATCCTTAAGTTTCTTATCCGCTTGCACATCGAGAGTGGCATTAGATTAATGCTCGCTCCCAAGTTAATTAGAGCCTTTCCTACTAATATAGGCCATATGGAACAAGGAATGGTCACATTTTCAGGATCCTTGAATTTTTGTAGCAAAATTCTTTGAATAACCGCACTGTAGTTCCCTTCCACCACTATGCTCCCATTATTGATGTATTTCCCTTTTTTGGTGAGGAGGTCCTTCAGGAATTTGGTGTACAACAACATCTGTTGCAGGGCCTCCTCGAAGGGAATTATGATTTCTAATTTATTGAAGATATCAAGAAACCGAGCAAAGTACCACTCCTTTTCTTTCCTTGAAGGCACAAAAAGATATGGGGCTTCCTTCACTAGAATGATGGATGGTTTTCTCTTACTCCCCTTTGCCAACTGGCTTTTTGGTTTTAGGCTCACCAGCCATTTCCTCACTCTCTTGCCTTTCATTTGTTTCTATTTCTCTCTTTTTATTTTTTTCTTCACTCATCACATTTTTCATTTTATTCAATGTTTTTTCACTCTGCTTATTTTCTTCTTCCCTTTCTACCTCACTTTTTACCTCTCCCTCAGTATTCTCTTCCCTCTTCTCCACTCTATCTCTATCCTGACTCCTAGTGACTACTGCTTTACACTCCTCCTTTGGGTTTTTCTCAGTATTTGCCACGAAATTCCCAGTGGATTTTTCAGCTAGCTGCTTGGCCAATTGCCCCACTTGAATCTCTAGATTTTTAATTATGGACTCCATGCTTTTATGGTTGGACATAGATACCTGCATAAATTGAGTCAATGTGTCCTCCAACTTGGTGGTCTGCTCATACAAGTTAGGCCCTTGGTTAGGAGGCCGATTGGATGGACCCCCTTGGTCCTTGTTGAACTGATTCCTAGGGTGTGTCCTCCAGCCTTGGCCCTGATTGTGAGAGAAGTTGCCCCCTTACCGGTATCCTGAATAGCCACCTGGATGGAAATCTTTTCTGTTAGGGTTAGCCATATAATTAACTTCCTTGGAGGTGTCATCATGATTCATGCAAGCACCCAACTCATGAGTTCCTCCACGTATACTACACCCCTCGACTTGCATGAGCGCTGAAGGAGCAGGTTGAACTGCATGCAATTGTTGCAAAATTTTATTCAAGGTTTTTGTGAGGGTCTCAAGTTGCTTGGCCAAAAAATTATTCTGTGCCAACAAGGCATCCTGCAATGTAAGCTCCAAGAGAATCCTCTTTGCAGGTGTGTGAGCCCTATCACAAAGTATGGCATGGTCACTGACTGCCATATTTTCAATTGTGGAAGTAAAGCTTTCCAAGTTTACTTTGATGATGCCAAAGATTCAAGTCAAGAATCAAGAGTCAAACAAGTTTCAAGAATCAAGATTCAAGAGAAGACTCAAGATATGCAAGAACTTCAAGAAAAGCATCAGGATAAGTATAAAAAGATTTCTTCAAAAGAAAAGATTGAATAGCACAATTTGTCCAAAAGAATTTTTCAAAGAAAAATCTTTTACCAAAGTTTTTACTCTCTGGTAATCGATTAGCAGAAGCCCAAACAGTTTTATAACTGTTTTACAAAGTAGTAATCGATTACCATAGACATGTAATTAATTACCAATGTTTTTAGACGTTGGATTTCAAATTTCAAGAGTCACAACTTGTGATAAAACTTTTTCAAACTTGTGTAATCGATTACACAATATTTGTAATCGATTACTAGTGTTTTTAAACGTTGGTTTTCAAATCTAAACATGAAGAGTCACATCTGTTGATGTGTAATCAATTACACTATATTGGTAATCGATTACCAGTGACTGATTTTGAAAAAAATTTTGTCAAAAGTCACAATTCTTAAAGTGACTAGTTTTCAAGAGAGTCACAACTTTTAAAGTGATTAGTTTTGAAGAAATTGCCAAGAGTCACAACTTTTAACTTTTTTTTAAGAGCCATCAAATGGCTATAAATATGTGACCATGGCACAGATTTTAACTTGTTAGGTTCAAATTTGAACCAATGTTGAAATTTCTTTCTAATGCCGGTTCATATTAAAATCGATGTTGAATGTTCTTCTTCCTTATACTTATTCAAACTATTGTTGTCACCTCATTTATCTTTGTGCACTTTACAAACCGTAGTTTCTCTTTCGATCCCCTCCCACCACCACTACCTTGCCTCTACCATGATCAAACCCTCTGTCGATGCAAGTACCCCCAAACGGACCTACACTTACTTGACGATGGGCAAATGCATCCCCTCATTTTATAGAGTTGCATATATTTTATCTTAAATTTTATATTTTGCACCCCCTAATCTAATATGTATGAACACTCTGACCTATTTTTATGTGAGAATAAATAAATGCACACCTTATTTTAATAAAATTATAAGTATTTATCTTAAAATTTTATATTTGTACATGCTTTTTTATGTATTTGAACTCAATATCACATTTTCTCACTCTACTTATATGTTTAATATTTTTTATTTATTCATGCATATCATAATTATTATTAATATTTTTTTAAAATTAATTTCCCAAATTAACCTCAAGTCTTAGATCCGTCACCATGACAACCTTACCTCCACTGCGAACCCATTCCAGATACCAACACCACCAAACTTGCTGTCTCCACAAATCCAACACTCCTCACCACCTCACCTCCACCACAAAACCCACTACGTCCACGAACCCAAACACCCCATCTCACCTCCACCATGAAACCCATTGCCTCCACAAACCCATACCACCACACCCTTGCACCACCTTGCCTTTATTCTCTGCTTTGTTGTTGATAATTACATTTCATACCTTATTTTATGAGCATTTATCTTAACTTTTTTTTAGAATTATTGTACAAAATTATTATTTTTTGTTGTGACCTTGATCGTGGGTATAGGGGTTGTGCCGTTTGGAATTGATGTGAACTATATGTTGTGTATGTGGGAAATGTAATTTTCTTGGCCTTTTGATATATTCTTTGTCAAATGTCAAATTTCATACTGAATGATAAATTTGGATTGACTTTAAAACTTAAGAATTATAAAAATAATAATGAATAAGAGGTATGAAGAATAAATAAATAAATGTAAACTTGATTAATCTTGTTCTAATGTTTTGTAACATGCACATCTCTTGTAATTAATTGCATAATTTTTTATCAGTAATTAATTACATAATTTCAATACTTTCAATATATCATATTTCATTAAATAGTTTAATTAATTCATTATTTTTATTACATAGTAATTGATTATAGTAATTATAAAATCATTCCATAAAATTTAATAAACCGATTACCTTATTATATAAAATCAATATTGAGTAAACTCTCATTTTTATCTCTAACTTTGTGAGACACTGTCATAATAGTCTTTGAAATTAAAAAAAAAATCAAATAAATCCATAAATATAATCCTTAAAATCTAATCAATTATAACCAACGAAAAAAAGATGTGAACTTAAATATAACCAAATTTTAATTATTTTCACTCTTTTTAGTGTATCATTTCAAAAATATTATTCATTTAATTAAGATTTATTTTCAATGATTATTTTATTCTTAATATCAAGTTTCAATAAATTAAATTTTAGAAAAAATATTATTTTTTAAATATGATTTTTAAAATTAAATAATATTAACTAACTTTCTTAATTAATAAGATAAAATCATTAATTTTATTTATACTTAAGTCTGGATGAAGTTTAACTTAGGTACTACCTTTATAGTTCTTAACGTAACTAACAATAAAGACTAATATGACTAACAAATTTCAATTTTAGGGATTTATTTAGCATTTTTCTAATTTTAGGAATTACTACGATAGCATCTCACAAAGTCAAGGACTAAAATAAGAGTTTGCTTGATTAAAATTCTTATAAGATTGAATAATTTAATGGATTGATTTAATTAGAATATATATATATATATATTCGTTATAATTACCTTTAATAATATAATTTATTAATTAAAAGATAAAATAAAAAAATCAGTGACATTTAAGAGATAAAAGAATAAATTTGATGTAGTTTTCACATCTCCCTAAGTAACAAAATCTTTTTTTATATTAATATTATTGATTTTTTAATAGACATGTCTAGTTTTATAAAATAATTAAATTCAGTTTGAAAATAATACAATTTCAATAAATATATATTATAAAAAACAATGAATAAGAGGTATCATCAATATAGAAAAAACAAATATAACCGTGATTAATTTTATTCTGATGTTCTGTAAAAAAAAATTATTCTGATGTTATATGTAACATGCACATATTTTTAACATTTTAACTTTGTAATAAATAGCGAAATTTCAATATCTTAAATATATCATAATTAATTAAATAAAGTATTTATTTCAATATTTGGATAGTAATTGACTACTATACTTATAAAAATCCTTTTATTAAATATAAAATCAAAGTTGATATTTATTTTTATCAGTAGATTAAAATCCATATAAGATTTAATGATTTATTAAACATAATATATAATCCTTATAATTATCCTTTTTATACACCATAGCTATTCTCTATTGGAGGTTTTAAGCTAGATAAAATCATTATGAGGGACAAAATTTTCACTTTTAATATTTAACATAATTTACTTTTTTTATATTATCATATTATAATAGTAAAACATCTTATACTAATATTTGCTGAAATTCTTTCTATTAATATTTTAAGAAAAACTAACTATTAATAGTTATCGATAAAAAAATAATCTTTACAGAAAAACTTAACTATGTCATTTTGATGGAGTCTTCAATCCTAATCATATTTTTTCCCTATAAATAAAACTCCAACATGAGACTTCAATAAATTAAAGGATTCTAGCCAAGATTCATAAGTGACTTTTGATACAAAACTTTCTTTTTTATATTAATTAATACACGATTTGATAATAAATAATGACAATTAGTGATTAATATTATTGATTATTTACTTTACATTATATGAAATTAATTTGTTTGATTCTGATAATTAATATAATTGTTTGTTTGTTTGATTATTGATATAAAAAATAATTTGTTTAAATTCATGTCCTTTCCATAATTTGCTTCCAAATTTGATCGATTCTATTAATATAATGCCACGTTCTAAATACTAAATTCCTGAATAGTTTTCTGGATATCAAGCAGATTAATATGCCAGCTGTGATGGCTTGCTCAATCCTTTTCTATATATATAAAAGAAGAATTAACAAACAACATACATGAGACATTGAGAAAAATAACATAATTATTTTTTTTATATCATGATATTAATATGAAGTATTCATCAGTTTGATTGATGATTAATCTTCATTTAACCTGACTAACCATCTTTAATAGAATCTCTTTTCTCAATTATGTTTTATTTATTTATTAGACTCAAATCCGAGACTTTATTAAAAAAGATGATCAAGTTAAGGATCAGTTACACGAACTACTTGTTGATACATACTTATTCTTTGTGAGGTGTTGATCATGTGTTGCATGTGAAATTAAAGTAAGACCTGTAAAAGCACTCCAGATAGATGTTCATCACTAGTGAGATAAAAAGTCCAATAATCCAGATAGCACTTAGCGTTACCAACAATTCCTCTTCAAGTCTATAAATAACTTTACTTTTTCTTCCATGATACTATGTATCAAAATTTTTAGACTACAAATTAATAAAAAATAGTATTGCAATATTAATTGACAATCCTTTTCATATATACGATATATAGTAAGAGATTAGACGAAGTGATGTTAACTATGAAGATTGTTTTAATTATCTTTAATTTTAACTATTTGTTTAAATTAGTTGAGATTCACTTTTCCATACTTTAATCTCATTTAAATATGTTTCTTATATATTGAAGAAAAATTACAAGAATAAGTTTTCACCATACAATCATTTACAAACGGCCAAAATTGTTCTAATTAATTTTACATATAAAATGATAAAAAAAATTAAAAGAAATACACAACGACATCTTAAGTAATTTTGATCACTAGATTTAAAGTTTTTACATACTTAACAATAAAAAAAAAATTTCACTTGATATTCATCATTATGACCCATTTAAAAAAAAATTGGAAAAATATTTTCATTTGATACCTCATAATATCTTTGTTCCTATATATAAGACTCAATTACCTAATTCATAAAAAATAAAGAAAATGATTAATTTAGTTTATAACAATAAATTTATTTTAAATTTAGAAGTTTTTAAAAATTATCCTTATCATTAATATTTTCTCTCTTATAGGAGTAATTATTTGTTAATGCATTCTCCCTATTCTCCCTCTTCTTTTAATAAGTGAATTTTTAATCTAAAAATAATTAATGCAAGAAACATTATAAATTGAATCTTATAAAAAAAACATTTTAAACTTAGGTCCTATAAATAAGAACAAAGATAGTATTATATAACGAGAGATAGAGAGACAACTCATACTCCATTGAAATAGTAATATTCATTTAAGGGATTCATCTCTCCTGATAGAGGCCAACTACATAAAGTTATTAAGGGAAGAGAAAAACAAACACATGATAACCAAAATAAAAAATGACTCATTTTTTTATTAATAATGATCAATAATTAGTTTAATAAAATATAAAATATTATATATCTTATAAAAATATCAAAATTATTGATTCTTTCTTTTTAAATGGTCATTTATCAAGTTTATAAGTTTGTATTGTAAAATTGTTTATACAAGAGTAAGCTAAAATAGATCAACATTATTAATTTTTTTTCTTAAAGAATAAAAAAAGAGTTCTTTAAGATATCATATTTCAACAACATTACAAAAACTAATTTATCTACCAAATTCCAAATATTGAAAAACTTTAGTTAACAATAAATGGAAATATCGGTAAAATAAACTAAAAGCAATTTGAAACAAAATTATTGTCTAAACTCTTTTTAAAAAAAATTAGTGTTACTTTTTTTATTTATAGAAATTAAATACAATAACAAGAGGTTTACAATACTCGCATCCTATTCAACTATTCAACTAATTGAGTGGGACCCATGATCATTATCTAAACTCTAAAGTATATTATAAAGAAAAAGCAATTTAAAAGCAAATAAGCAATCAAAAGAAAAAAACGTACGTAATAACCAAAAGTAATGATAATTAAAAACGTATATCTACAAAAAGTAAATAAGCAATTCAAATTGTAATGTATGCTAAACATAAATACAATTTATTATTTTATGTATTGAGTTTTAATAGATAAAACTTATAGAAACTTAATTGTAGGGAAGTTTGAAATGGGGCTGGGAGTCGATATAAGAATTAAGAAGGTAGGATGACATATTATATTAGTACATGTTCAGTATATACTTTTGAACAGGAGACATATATTTTTTACATACACAGATAAAAAATTAAATTTATAATCACATCTTTAATTAACAAAATATTATCAATTATGTCACATCTTAATTTTTTACCACTTTATAAACCAAAACAAACATAAATAAATGCACACATTTGACAACCGAATAACACATTCTCTGCAGAGAGGCAAACTAAAATTTTGTCCAGTTCCAACCAATTATCTTGAATTTTATATATATATATATATACCTTCACACAATTACACAAAGGAATGTTGCAATGAGGATGCATCCTTGGGTTTTTGGGGTCATTTGTCTCTGCCAATTGCTCTGTGTGGTGAATACTGGTGGAGGAGGGCATGTTAAGTCCAATTTCAAATGGCAAAGATCACAAGAAGAACAAGAACATGAATTGAGTTGCAACATGTACGAAGGAAGGTGGGAGTTGGATGATTCTTACCCTCTCTATGACTCTTCAACCTGCCCTCACATTCGTAAGGAATTTGATTGCTTGAAATATGGTCGTCCTGATCAACAATACCTCAAATACAGATGGCAACCCAACGAATGCGACTTACCAATGTACGAATTCACTTCTTAATCTTATTTTCTTCAATTTTCCTTGTAAGATCTAGAGTAGTGTTGTCGTATGTTATACGACATCGACATTCGTGAAACACAGTTCATACGAGGATAAGGACATAGATACGGACAGACATGGAGAGATAATATATTTATTACTATCTTTATATTTTTGTTCAACAATTTATTACTATATCATAAGTATTGTTTCACTCTTTTAATGTACAGGTATTGGTTTTTATGGTAGAGACTTGTTTTTTTTTTTGTTTAAGGGTCTAGTGATTTTACAGTACATTATTTGAATATTAAAAAAATATTGTATATAACTTTTATTTTTATTTTTATTTCTGTTATTTTTTCCGTATTCAAGAACCTTCAAAATGTATTCAAATCAAGTTAAAAGAGAATAAGTTTCTCTCTTATTTTCTCATGAAAAAATATTTTCTATATTTTAACTGTCTATTGGTATGGTGAAGAGAAAGTAAAGAAGTAGAGAAAATCTTAACATTTGAAATGAAGGAAAAGTGAAAAGAAAAAGAAAGAATAACTCTGTTTCTACAAACCAACATTTTTTTTTCTTGTAAGTTAGCACGTTTTTTATTTTTATTTTTTGTACCTGCTAGTTTATTTTTATTTTTCTTCCTGAATCCTTTTTCACCATCTATTTTTGCAAGCATTTATTGATACAGAATTCATGTGTATGCTAGTAGTTGGCACAAACTGCATGTGATAGAAAACTTGTTTTGTTTTTTTGGGAATAGGGGCTTGTAAATTAATATGGCATGTGATAAGTTGCAAATTTTTTGTCGATGAAAAAGACTAGAGAGCTTTTACAGTATAGGCTGTTAACCCGTGAGCTTAAATGTATTTGATTTGGCTTCATCGTCCTGATCCTTCATGGAGATTTCAAATAAAGTTCTGTATTAGTCAAATTAGGCATGAACACGAGCCTTTGTCTTTATTCACCAACCCCACCACCCCCTTTTTTTAATATTTTCATTGAATAAAATGTGTATTTACTAAAATTATACACAATGTCATACATGAAATTAAATGATTACCGAGTAAAGAGAGGGAGTAGAAGAGAAATGTCCTTTGAACACAAAATTGGGAGAGCAAAAAGTTTTACCTTTGTTTTTTGTAGTGTATTTTTAAAATAGGTGTATGTGAAAAAACATAGCTGGGACATTAAGATAAATGTATATAATATAAGCTAAAACATGTTTTACTTGTAAAATTGACAAAGTTTTGATTTTATCCTTATAAAAAAAATTGTTCATTCTTTGTTCAAGTACAACAAATCTTATAGGAACGAAAATAAAATTTTATCAATTTTAAGGATAAAAAATATATTTAAATTTATAATATATTTCTTATAATGTCAATTTTACATGAACGAAAATCAAAACTTTCATCAATTTTTAAAATGAAATTAAAACTTTGTCAATTTTACAAGGAAAAAAAATAAAATAAAAAGTGATATAATTGCATATACTATTATATATGGTATCAAAATATTGTTACTTGCAGTGAATTTTTCAGCATTAATGGCATCATCCTCATTTAATTATCCCCATCCCACCAAACTTTGAAACAATTTAATAACATTGATCTAATCAAAATACCCTTTTGCAGATTTGATGGGAAAGATTTCTTGACAAAACTTAAGGGGAAGCAGATCATGTTTATAGGAGATTCAGTCAGTCTCAACCAATGGCAATCACTTATATGCTTGCTTCGTTCTTCTGTGCCTCAAACTGAAATATTAGAGCAGGGCGATGTGAACGTATCTAACTACACATTCCAGGTTAGTGAACTATAATCTCTTTCACAATTGTGGTAACAATTTTATTTTATTTTATATTTTTACCAAAAGTTTCAAGCAATAACAACTACAATGCTTCTGTAGGACTATGGAGTTTCGGTTATTATTTTTCATTCTACATATTTGGTTGACATTGAAGAGGAAAAAATTGGTCGAGTCTTGAAGCTTGATTCCCTTCAGAGTGGAAGCATATGGAAAGAAATGGACATTTTGGTTTTCAACACTTGGCTTTGGTGGTACCGCAGAGGACCCAAGCAACCGTATGTTTTCCTCAAAATCATTTGGGCCATGTTTAAATAAATGAAACAATGAAATAAACTTTTTTCTATGAATTCAAAGTAATTTATGCATAGGTTGAAATAATTTTTTTTTCTATAAGTGTTTATGAATATTTATTCAAACAGAACGTTAGTTATTGCACCAAAAGTTTTGATTCTGACAATAGCTAATAAGTAATTAACTTGACCATTTTGTGATGCAGATGGGATTATGTTCAAATAGGTGACAAGATACTCAAAGACATGGATCGCATGGAAGCTTTTAAACTTGGTTTGACAACATGGGCTAATTGGGTCAATGCAGAGGTAGATACAAACAAAACCAAAGTTCTTTTCCAAGGAATTTCTCCTTCCCATTACAAGTAAGTTTGACACATTTTATTCTCATTAGTAAATTCAAAGCTTCAAAAATAGTTATCTCTCTAATGTCTTAATTGTAAATTTTACCCTTCAACATTTATTATTTGGTAAATTTTACCACCAAAGTTTCATTTTCTCAAATTTTATTATTTAAATTTTTCATTTTTCATGTATTTTACTATCACTAGTAAAATACAAATGATTTTAACTTTTGACATTCGTTTTAATTATAACCGAAGTAAAAAAATAACTTTTTACATTTATTATAACTACGACTGATGTAACAAAATTTTTAAAAAAATGACTTTTTACATCATTTTACTATCAATGTGATAGTAAAATGTACAAAAATTAAAAATTTGAATAATAAAATTTGTGGGATAAAAGATTGGTAAAATTCGTAAAATTATGAAAATTGAATAATAAAAAAAAATAAAACTTTAATAATAAAATTCATAAAATAATAAAAATTTAATGGTAAAATTTACTATTAGGCCTAATAGAAATATTCTTAATAAGCAAAGACCTTTTAAAAAGTGTCATTAACATGCTTCTGATTTTAATATTCAATTTTACCCCAACTTTTGTATATAAATTAGTGGCATGGAGTGGAATGAGCCAGGAGTACGAAACTGTTCAAAGGAGACACAGCCAATAAGTGGATCAACTTACCCTAGTGGATTGCCAGCAGCATTATTTGTATTGGAAGATGTGCTGAAGAACATAACCAAACCTGTTCATCTGCTTAACATTACAACTCTGTCACAGTTGAGAAAAGATGCACATCCTAGTTCTTACAATGGCTTTAGAGGCATGGACTGCACTCATTGGTGCGTAGCAGGGCTGCCAGATACATGGAATCAGCTGTTGTATGCAGCAGTCACTTGTTAGAAGAAATAAAGGTTTATGTGTGTAGCCTGCTGAATTTTGTTGGGGAAATTTATGTAAAAATCTTATCAATAATTTTAAATCATCTTAAAGAAATTGCAATTTAACTCTTTCAATGTTTATAATAATTGTAATTTTTTTCTATCATGATATTAATATGAAGTAGTCCCGAATTAAAAGTAATAACTAATCTTTGTTCAAAAATTAGAACACACACAAGATAGATATTTCCTTCTCAGTTAGAGTTAGAATTCGAATCCTACATTTGTTGGTTAAGATATACAAATCACTATCACTTATGTGAACCCGTGTAGGTTATAATAATTACAATTTAACCTATCAGGCTTTGTTTAGTTAAACCTTGGCAAAATTTAAAAAATTACTAACTGATCCAAAGATCCTTTTCATGTTACATAAAGCTCCCTAACAAAAATAAGAACATTGGACGTAACAAAATATAGAAAACCAAAATTTTAAAGAAATAAATAAGATTCCTTTTAATTTATTACATAAATTAAACAAGCTAAAACTCACTACTAATTATAAATGGAATTTTTCATGATTTAACTATTTTAAATTAAAATAATTATAGTGAGATATTGTTTAATAAAATAGAAGATTAAAATTATGTTGTGAAAAGTGTGACATCTTAAGTTATACTATTTTTATTAAATAACTTGTTTGCATCATTAATTAAGTGAAAACACTAAGAAATTATAAGACTTAATCAAATGAATTGATTATTAATTTATGGTTGAAGTTGTTAATTCAACCAAAAACTAGATTATATTGCTAACAAACAGTGTAGATTTATACCAACTCCCGTCGATAGACAACCCAGTCTATTAGATTATTTAAGTATGATTAATGATAATTCATCAAGATTATTTAGAAATTCAGAAGTAATTTTGACACTTTGTATAAAATATTACTAAAATGTTCATTTTATGAGGTTTGATATCGAAGCAGAGCTAGAAACATAATAGTGCTAGAACATCATAGAATTTATCGAAAAAAATACCCTTTAAAATTAAAAGTCAACACAAAATACAGTTTCCCTTTGATCTTTACCGGAATGATAAATTAACCCAAAATAAAAACAGACAAATCTTACAAACTTTCAAAATTCCTTTTTACTATGTTTAGAAGATTTTTGTTAGGAAATAATAAGTCATTTTTGCAATGCCCCTACTTTTAGCTTACTATATTGTCTTCCTAATTCTATATTTTATTCACATCAGCAAGTTTTATCTAGTTTAGATTTTTAATATTTCATCCGGACTGGCACAAAAAAGATGGTAAAATGACCAATACATCCCTAAAAAGTCACATACTAGGAGAAAATAGTAAAAAAATCAAAGTTTAAAATGAGTCATACATAGTTAAATAAAAAAAAATGATATCTTGCTTGCAACTAATGATTTTGGTCTTCTTCATGAGACTAAGAAGTTTTCTTCTATAGTTAGTTTAAATGAAGAATAAGAGTGAGACAATTTATGTGATAGGAATAAAAATATTCTAAAATGGATCACATGGACTATTACACTTGTCTCACAAAGCATATATCAATAAAGCATTAGAGAGATTCAACATGGAACAATGCTTAGCGTCATCTGTTCCAATTTAAAAAGGAGACAAGTTTAATCTCGTATAATGTCCTAAGAATAATTTGAAACAAAAACAATTAGAAACAATTTTGTATGCATTAGTTGTTGAAAGTATTATGTATGTTCAGTTACATACTCAACCAAACATAAGTTTTACAGCTGGAATATTAAGAAGATATCAAAGTAATTTAGGAATAGAACATTGGAAAGCTAAAAAGAAAATTATGAGATATTTACAGGGATAAAGTGTCACATGTTTACATATGGAACTTTTGACCATTATGAAAATTGAATTTGTAGCATGATTTGAGGCTACAATTCAAACAAATTGGTTGCATAACTTGATATCAGAGCTTGGAAATGTTGAAAATTGTATTGTAATAAATTTGTAACAGTATTTTTTTTTTAAGAATGACAAGTACTCTAAAGATGATAAACATATGAAATTGAAGTACTTTACCATCAAAGAAGAAGTTCAAAAACAAAGTGCCACTAGAACATATTAGCACAAATATCATGATAGTTGAGCCTTTGACAAAATGATTACTGCCCTAGGAATTTATTGAGCATGTTAAAAATATGGACATTATTATTATTAAGAACTGTTGAATTTAATGCTTACTTTTGTTTTGGATTGTTAACACTTTGAGCTCATTTTTTATATGTTTCTAACTACATGTTCTCTACGTTTGCATGCGTGTTTGTATTAGAGAAATGTAAATATGTAATGTCTTAAATAAAAACATTTTTTTGGACCATTATGTGATCTTAATTATGTTCAATTAAGGATAAATCTAACTTGTGGTACATGAAAGAAATTATATCGATTAAGTTATCTATAACCACAATAAGTCGGATTAGTACTTATTCTTTATTATGAAATTATGAAGTGTTGAATGTATAAAACTAGTGTTAGTACTTGTGCAATGCACAAAACTTTTATAAAATATACTAAATAATACTTATTAATTAATTATTAATAAGTGTCTTTACAAAAAAAAAAAGTTAATGTGATTTAAGGTAAATTATTCATCCTGAAAAAGTTAATTTGTTCATCCTATGAATTAAGTGTGTTTTGTCATTCTTTTAAGAAAAATTTTCATCCCCGTTTATTATATATTCATACTTTATATTATATATTCATACTTTATATGATAACTACCATGATGTGTCATAGTTGATAAATAATCGTATTTTTTAAACATATAATCATGTATTTGATCATTGATTCATATATATATATATATATATATATATATATATATTTATTTATTTATTGAAAAATATCAATCCCTTATATAAATCTTAATGCCTCCAGGGATTAGTCATGACTTTTGGCTGGGATATTAGGTTCAAACCAAAAAATACTTTATATGATAGAAAAGATAAAACATTTAATAAATAAATTAAAGCCATATGAAGTGAATATAAAAAATATATTATAAAATTTATAATGATAATAAATTAAAAATTATATTTCTACCTTAATAATTTAAATATTAATATGATTTCAAGTATAATAATTCATACGCTAATGTAGTTTCCTGCAAATTGTTTATCCTCTTGTAATAAATTTATGCATGTATTTTTTATACTAATCAATTTACATATATATTTTAGTTAAGTTGAATAAGAGAAAGCAAGAAAAAGAAACATTTATATTAAAATTATTTTAACAATGAATTAAAAAATATAACTTCATAACAATTTAGATATTAATATGATTTAGGTAAATTATTCGTCCCGTGAACATACTGTAAATTGTATATATAATATTGTTTTCAGTAAATTTACATATTCCTTTTATAAAAGTAAATAAAAAATTTCAAAGTAAAATAAATAATTGAATAATTCACTTAAATGAAAATATAATAAATAAAATTCAATAATATTTTTTTAAAAAAATAATTTTAAGCAATAATTTTGCATAGAAAAGATAAAGATAATAAAGATTTAGTTATATAATGTTCACTTTACCTGTTGCTAATCACAGATTCGATTTACTGAATCATGTGCAACTTACAAAACAATTGCACATTCTTATCTAATGGCCTGAATTTTTTATACCGAGTGCACTTTTAATATTTTCTATTAAAAAATTTCGATATTGAAATCTGGAATTTAATCATGACAACGCATACTACAAATTCTAATCCAACGGCTTATAATTTTTCTTGCCGGCTACTCTTAATATTTTATATAATTAAAAAAAATTCAATATCTAAGATGTTAAAAAATAAAAACTGAAAAAGATCTTTATTTCATTACACATTGACGTTAATTGATACATCTAAGCACCGTCAGTGTAAATTATACGTATTCATCGCAACTCAGACATGTTAACACATTTTTTTAGGTTTTTCACCTTTTTTACTGCTCATGTAATGCTGCAAAATAGGCCCACACAAATGATATATTGTTGAATCACAACAATAATAGATACCCAAACCCAATCGAGATCTCAAACTCAATGATATTCAACCAAAATAGGCCAGTCACGATTAAACGACCATGAAACTCCCAAGTATATGATCAAATTGACTAAGACATAAATTACAATCAGGAGAACAATAAATTATTTATTACAGCAACAATCCAGAACATAACAACAAATTAATAGGAATGCAAAAGAAATAAAAAAAAAATCCAATTACAGTACCCTGATTCATATCAGGAAGCGTAAACTCTCGTTCCTTTCTTCTTTCAAAACTCGTCACTCCTTTGCATTTCTACTTCTGTTTCAAAAGCATAATGACTAGGGCAAAATGAGCTTTTAACAACAATCTTATAATGGCAATGTTGTAATTGCCAGTAATTACCTTTGAAAAGTTATTATTTACCTTCAATTGTGAGTGATTCTCCTTCTATTGCAAATACCGAGCCCTACTTATGGTGTGCTTCTCATTCTCTAATTAAAACCGTGATTTCTCGTCAATTATGAGTGTGATTCCTGTTCTGTTGTTTTCGTTTTCTCACATTTAGTCTTTTACTCTGTTTTGTTGTTTGTGTTTTTGTTGTTATTTTTTTAAAACTCTGGAATGATTTATTTATGTTATCCATATAAGCAATTTATGTTTGGTTTGTGACAACATACATAACTGTGCATGTATAGTAAGGTTTGTTTGAATATATGGTTTATGTTTTTTTTTTTTTTAAACAATCTACCCTGAATTTTGAAGTGCTAATTTATTAGTTGCACTGTAGTTTTTACTCTGTTTTGTTGAACCCTTCGTCACAATATTAGTTGTTCTATTTAATTGTGGTGACAGAATTATATGAAGCTTAGTTATGTGTGTGATAGAAGTGGCTTGATCAAAAAGCCTTATTAATTTGTGGAAAACAAATGTGTAGATAAACATAAAAATTGTTATTTATCTTACCATAGATATAAATATCTGATACTTGACATAATTTGAGGTGTTCTGTCACTCTAATGCAGATAAAATTGTTGGGCTTCCTGACCAACCCATACATAGGCTTTTGGTAGTTATCAAAATATGTCACAGTGGATGGCAAGAAACATGAGTTTCTTTTTTACAATTTTGTTGAGTCAGAAACAAATCCAACTTCAAATCCTCTAGTTTTGTGGCTCAATGGAGGTCTGCAATCTTTGGATCCAAAAGTTGAATTTTTTTTAAGACTTGGGATTAAATAAGAATAGCAACAATAGTATTCACATCATGTTTTATTTTGACTAATTCCTGCTTTATTCAGGACCTAGTTGTTCTTTTCTAGGAGTGGGTGCATTCTAAGAAAATGGACCTTTCAGACCAAATAGGAAGTGTTTGATTAAAAAAGATTATAGTTGGAACAAAGGTATTCTTTAGCTACATTCCATTAAATCTGCCAGAATGGCCTGCATTCCACTCTTCTACTGATAGTTACTTTTTTTCTGCAAAGGCATACATACATGTTGTATTTGAAGACACCAATTGGAGTGTGATTCTAACATGATAGTGAATTAGTGATTGATGAAGCAACAAGTAACCTCCATTAATATTAGATGCCTTTTAGTTAGTTTTGGTAAGTATTCTTTTCTCTCCAAGAGAAGAAATAAGTATAAACAGATTAAAAGGTATCATCACATTTCATTTATTTTCAATGAATAATTCATGTGAATTTTGTCCAAGGCACTCAAGATAGTTGGGTCAGAGACATACGACAGGGTTAGTGAAGCCTGAATCTGTAGCTTCGCGAACATGGCTATGATCTGCAAATTGTTCTTTTCACTCTCGAGATTTTAAGGAGGTTCAAACCTATTCCCTTTCAAGCAGCTTCAATTTACCATATCGCCAAATCGATTTCTCTTCCATCAAGAACAGGTTAGTGTTTTTAGTCTCTCTCTCAAACTTTTCCCCTGATTTGCTTTTTCTCTCTTGCTCTTCGAATGTGAGTAAGCTTTACGAATTGATTTCTTGTTAATCTGAATCTTCTTTTATTTTTTACTGCCTGGTGAATCATTAAAAGTTCCTCTTTCCTGAATTGTTAAAATTCTTCTTCTCTTTCGTATTCCCTTACACATCGAATCACATTGAGAAAAATCACGTTATCTTCTGTTGTGTGCGATTCAGCAATTTGTATTGTATGAGTTTTGAGAAAAAATCACATTTATCTTTGATTGGTGGTGATACCGAATCCTTGTTGCAAATTAGGGATTTTGTGGTTGTATTATCATTTATTAAATGATAATACAACCACTAAATCTCTAATTTTTGCTCCAGATTCAAAGGATAAATGATAGTCACATCTATGATTTTCACATTGTTCTGTTCTTGTGTCTTTGTTTAACATTTGATATTATAATTTTTGTTGGAAATGTTTGGTTTGGAATTGTTTGTGAAAATGCCTCTCAAACTAGAGTCATACGTCTATTTTTATGAATGCAAATAAAATAGTTTTTATGTGTATATTGATGTCACCCTATACATGAATGTGAAACTGTGCATTCTGTTTAATGGAAAATGGTATGATATACTTGAACCATCACTTTTATTACTGATCTAGTATAAACATGCATACAACTCATGCTCTTGAAATTGCCTGGACCAAATTAGTTTGGTAATTAAGATCAGAGTCTTGGCTACATAAATTGTGTGAATATATTAATCTTGCATTTATCAATATCTTTATTGGATTTTTTTGTTCACCTCTTGTTATTGTGTTACATTTAGAGAGAGATAGAGAACTGATAGAAATCATAATTGTGTTTTCATTATTGATTTGATGATTCTGCTCCTCCTCCTTCTCACCTTGAGCACATATTCCTTGGCAATGGTCAAGGTTTGCGTGTCACTGGAATTTCCTCTTATGATTTTCCTTCACCTTCTCATCCTCATTATACATTGCATTTAAATAATGTTTTGCATGTTCCTAGCATCAACAAAAATCTGACCAGTGTTTCAAAATTTGCATCTGATAATAATGCATACATTCAATTTCATCCATCTCACTTTGTCATGAAATCTCAGGACAATGATCAAATCTTGCTTCAAGGAAAATTGGACAAGGCTGGACTTTATCCTATTCACTCTCAGTCATCAATTACTTCTAGTCTTTCTTCTAGACACCATTCTGTTCATTCTATTGTAACTAGTCACAATCACTTGTATTTTCAATGGCATCATAGGCTAGGCCATACAAATCTAGACACTATGAATAATGTCTTGAAATCATGTAATATGCCTACATTCAATAAAAACAAAACTGATTTTTGTATCTCTTGTTGTCTGGGCAAGTCACACAGATTGCCTTCCCAACTGTCTCAAAGCACTTATAATTCTCCTCTTGAGTTAATTTATTGTGATTTATGGGGTCCAGCCCCCATGCAGTCCTCTATGGGCTACAAATACTACATCTCATTCATTGATGCTTTTAGCAAATATATTTGGGTCTATTTTCTTCATGACAAATCAGAAACACTTACTATTTTCAAACAATTCAAAGCATTAGCTGAATTACAACTTAACACTAAGATAAAAGCCATTCAATCTGACTGGGGGGGGGGAGTGAATTCAGAAGTTTTACATCATATCTCAGTCAGTTAGGAATCATTCATCGCATTATCTGCCCTCACACCCACCATCATAATGGTGTGGTCGAAAGAAAGCATAGGCACATTGTGGAGATGGGCCTCTCCTTACTCTCCCACTCCTCTCTCCCTTATCATTACTGGGACCATGCTTTTCATACTGCTGTGTACATCATAAACAGACTCCCTGCATCTCATAATCATTGCATTCCCCTCAAAGTTCTATTCAATAATGTTCCTAATTATAACTTCCTCAGAGCCTTTGGTTGTGCTTGTTATCCTCTTCTAACCCCTTACAACAATCCTAAGTTCCAATACAGGTCAAAAGAATGCATCTTTCTGGGCTATTCTACTTCTCACAGGGGTTACAAGTGTCTTGACAATAAGTCTGGCCGCATCTATATCTCCAAGGATGTGTTGTTTAATGAGAAGCACTTCCCTTATCAAATCACTCCACCTACCACCTGCTCTCCTAACCAAACAGTCACATCAGCAGCTCCCCTTGGAGTTGTCAACCATATTCCCCAACAAACTCCTCACACACCAAATAATCTCACACCAAACAACCAACCTACTCCTCACACACCAACTACCTTTCCCAGCCACACATCTTCACCATACATCAGTGCCTCTGCCTCTCCAACTCTAACCTTACCCTCCACAGCTTCCTCCACCATTGATCCTAACTCCACTCCCACTTCCTCTCCTTCACCTACAACCAACACCCATCATATGCTTACAAGATCCAAAACTGGCCATCTCAAACCTCCTCTCTTTCCCACAATCAATCTAACAACCACTGAACCAACCACTGTGCAGCAAGCTCTTTCATCTATCCACTGGACTGAAGCTATGCAACAAGAGTATCAAGCTCTTCAAGCTAACAAAACATGGAGCTTGGTACCTCTTCCTCCTCATAAAAGAGCCATCGGGTGCAAATGGATTTTCAGGATCAAAGAGAACCCGGATGGTACCATAAACAAATATAAAGCACGCTTGGTCGCCAAAGGATTCAACCAGAAATATGTCAAGATTACAGTGACACCTACTCTCCAGTGGTGAAACCAATCACAGTGAGAACTGTCCTCACCATTGCTCTTACTTCCAAATGGCCCCTTATTCAACTTGATGTCAACAATGCCTTTCTTAATGGGCAACTCCATGAAGATGTCTACATGCAACAGCCTCAAGGCTTTATTCAGGGTGAATCCACTCTTGTATGCAAACTTCACAAGGCAATATATGGTTTAAAACAAGCCCCAAGGGCTTGGTATGAGAGTTTGACAAATACTCTCATCTCCTTTGGTTTTCAACAATCCAAGTGTGATCCCTCTCTTCTCATATTCAACAAAGCGAGGGCTGGCGGCACCCACCGGAAAGAAGCAGAAGATGGCTCTGATACCATGTTACATTTAGAGAGAGATAGAGAACTGATAGAAATCATAATTGTGTTTTCATTATTGATTTGATGATTACAACAAAGGTCTATATATATGTAGAGCAGAGTTCACAATGAGGCCTAACTCTGACTCTAACAATTACTAACTGATTCTGTTAGTAACTAACAGAATCACAGCATACTAACTAACTAAGAAGAGACAGTTAATAGTAACCACAAACAGTTTTTACAACTAACTGAAAACTAACTGAATTTAAGACTTCTCTCTAACATATTGTATTCCAGGGAAAATGCTCTAAGTGTGTTGGGGCATTATATGTAATAACTTGTCAGTTATAGAAGAAGCATTAAAACTGCACACATTTGATTTTGAGGAATTTCCCAAAAGTGACAAGGTTAGTATAAGAGTTATTTGTATACACATATTTTCTAGATTATTTATCTTTATGATGTGTTTTGGGTCACTTGCATAAACTGATCATTTTGAAGTTTTCCTGCTGTTAGTGATCTTTATTTATTTTAATACAATTTATGACCATTCCTTGTGCTGTCGATTTCTCACCTGCCCCCGAGGACACCAATGGGGCTCCAAGGCAGTAAGAGGTGTACATTATTCTTATGCATATAATGGTTACTTCATCCATTAATTAATATTTCATTTTTATTATGTAATAGCCAATGAAAACTAGAAAACAAGTTACTTTTTGTTTTCTTTTTCAAGTTCGTCACCACCTTGCATTGAAGCTATAAAAACTATACTCCAAGTTAAACAAAGTTCCCTTTTTATTATTATTTTTAAGTGGATGGAATTACCAATGAAAAAACATGCAATAAAGCGAGATAATAATTTTAACCCATAAAGCAAAAGCGCTGGTTATTATTTTATAGTAGACTTATATTTAGATATATTCTAATATATTTATATCATTCAATATATATTAAACTATGATTAATATGGCTTTTATATCCATTGGTCATATCTGCTATAGCTTGGGCAACAGATACTTGTTAAAAGGTGGTTAACTCATCAAACTAATCTTTATTATTAGCTTCTCTATTGATAGTTAATGGAATCAGCTTTGTTTTCTTGTAAAATCAGAGCAAAGGCCTTGCTATGGATGTTAACTTACAGTGGTGCTCCTTCCCAACTCTGGGTACTATTCTTAGGCATGCTTGACATTAGTACGAGGAAATTGTCAAAGATATAGGGGATATTTTTTCAGAGTTTCTTCCTATAATTAATTAATGTTCCTACCTTTGCTTGTCTGGTGTACTTTTGAAATCTACCTAGCTGTGCTGGTAATCAGGCAGGCTGTAGAATAAGGCAGTCAATTACTACACCAAGGCTATTAACATGAATAGCACAAATGCAACTTACTATTGTAACCGGACACCAAGGCTATTAGCAGTCTAGTTGGAATAAAGTACCTTTTCTGCTTTGCATGTTCTAGTTCATTCAAAATGTAATTGTTTCCTCAATATATAACTTAACAGGACATGGAAAAGACAATTCACCTGTATATTTTTACTATTCCATTATTTTGTTGTTATGGTTGTTTTAAAAAAAATTGTCAGAAATGGGAGTAATGAAACAGTTGCAAACAGGACAAGTTTCACTTGGAGATGTCATCTTATTAATTTTTCTATGTCCAGTTTCCACAAAGGTTTGAAGGTATTGCTAGGAATGATTGATATGTCAATCTTAATACAATTCTCTTCAATAAGTGACTTATGTCATGTTCATTGGATTTTTGTTGATATCTGATTTGTTACTGTTTTTTATTCTTGTGGCCTATATGAGATTTAACCTTGTAATACTTTATTCATTTGTTACACTTGTGGAATAGATGAACTTGAGAGGCTTTGATGGCATTAATCAAGGTTCTGTTCATATTCTACTAAGTAGAGCTTTTAACTTTTGTAGATTCCCATCCTCTGTCAAGGCATCAAAGCCAGGGAAATCTTATGTAACTTCAGCTAAGGGCTCTCTGACATCTGGGAAGTTGAATGTTATGCTAATTGGCATTCCTGTTCAACCTCAAACTGAAGTGGATTTGAAATAAAAAGGGATATTTTTCAGTTTGCTTGTTGAAATTTCTAATTGTATTGAATTATATGTAAGACAAATCTACTTCAGAATGTATTTAACTCTTGTTTTCATCTAATTATATTTTATGTGCTATTTTACTCCATCGTAGTATCATACAATTGTTATCTTAGTACCTTTTAACAGCAATAGATAAAGGTCAGCAAATGGATAAAAGAGAATTGAAAAATTACTTTTGTCACTAGTAGTTTTGTTTTTGCGGCCGTTCACTTCTTCTTTACCAGTATTCGATACAAATGTCGATAAACCATTTGGTAGCAAGGGAATTCAGCATTTTGGCTTTAGCATCTTCCTTTAAATCAAGGCATAATTATGTAAGGTTGGTAAATTCCTTGTAGACGTTTTTGCATAGAGTGGAATACTTTTGTACTCTTAATAATATTATTATATTATATTTTGCTGTTAAGAAAAGTTACAATTTGTGAAAAAATATGAATCCAAAGATAATGACACTATTGTTTTAAGTAAAGGAAATTTCTATTAAGGTCAAGTTCACTAACATGCAAACGCAATGGCCCTATTATTTATTTTCACTAAACATAGTAGTCGAATATCCTGATAAAAATACACATCAAGAGTAGACAATTACATATTATTTATAAAATTCCATCACTCCCAAAGCAGTAAAGGCACGACAAACAACTTGGAAACTAGAAAAATCAGAACATTTGCATAAATTCAAAAATTCTTTCTCGGTTCTTTCGCTTCCTCCGTCAAGAAACATAAGATTGTCAAAGCTAGTAACCATCTTATCTGCTTCAGTAGACTGAACTGCTTCGGGCATTATGAAGTCTACAACAACCAACTTACCGTTTTCTGGCAAAGCTTTGTAGCAATTATTTAGAATTTTCAAACAATTTTCATCGGACCAATTGTGCAATATGCCCTAAAATAATTAACAAACCACATAAAAATAGCTATTGAGTTCACTGCATATAGATTAACTTAAGCCTTAAATAATTTTTAGCTCTCCGGATATATATTTAATTTTTATTTTGAGTTAGTGATAGCTTTTTTTTATTGTTTTGAATTAAAATTTCAAATTCCTTCATGAGGTTAGTTTAATGATAGCATAATATCATTCCAATGATATATATATATATATATATATATATATATATATGAATCATTGAAATATTATTACATTATGACTTAACTCATGATAAGAAATTTAAAATGAAATTTTTAATGTATTAGAGATTTAGAATAATAAATCGGAAAATCAAAATAAAAATCGAGTATATATTAAAAAATTTAAACATTTAAGCTTTAACTTAATCACAATTAAATATACGAAGTCACGGGGGCTAATGATAATGTCTAGACTAACCTTCAATAGTATGGCATCACCCTTTGGAACACTTTCGAACATATCTCCTTCAAAATGCTCAATCCCTTCATGGACATGAGAATTCACTCATTAGTGTTATATATGACTATATGAGTATTTAATTAAGGTAAGCCACCAAGGTTAAAGTTCGCCTTCTCATACAAGGTAATTGAGTAGTTGCTTATGATAAATTGTAATAGAACAATGCCAACTAGAATAGAAAAAAGGTATGCATAGGAGTGTTTGCAGGTTATCTTGGATTGATAATTTGATAGTATTAAGCAGAGAAAAGTCAAAATCTGATTTGATATTCATCTCCTTTTTAATTACCACTTACTTAGTTTGATTTTAAATTATAATTCGAGCTAATTAAAGCAATTTAATTTGACTGGATTTTTTAAGAAGTAAAATAAAATTTAAACACATAATAAATAATAAAAGCCAACACAAAAATTATATATACCATAGGTCTATTACTATATGATAAAATGTAATGTAATTCGTTATTTTAGATTAAGGTTACTAAAAGAAAAGCTACAAAATATCACAAAAAAAAAAATTGAGTCATCAAATAATTTATTTGCCTTTGCTGTAATTTTATTTAATTTTGTGACTTTGGTGCTGATATATTATCTCAATGAATCTCTTCCATATAGTTCTTACCAAAATTTATTCTTTAAAGCAAAACATAAAGTCATATAAAACAAATACGAAAGGCATGGAAGAAAATTTTTCAAACTAATTCATATACAACTACTAAACTCAAGCAGCATTAAAAAAATTCCCTAGATACGACTTTTAATTACAAAATTCAATAATCTTTTTACATTCGTAGTTATATAAATAACTATTCAGTTAATTATATAAGTAAAATTATATACGTGTTCATAAATTAGATTAAATTTTGATTCGATTAATTTTTAAATTAGAATCTGAAAATATATTCCGATCCATAAAATTTCAGTTTTTAATATATTTTTCTAGTATGTTTGGTTGTTCAATTTGATTTTTGATCGTTTGTACTAATTTGGTTAAAGTAGAAAAAGAGATATATACCTGGATAAGTTGGAGCTTGTTGTATTACTTGTGGAAGATCAAAATTAACACCCTTTATTGAAGGATACTTGTAGATTATCATATTCAAGCACTGCCCAACTCCACCTCCCACATCAATTAACAATGATATTCCTTCGAATCCAGTATATATTTCAAGTATCTTTGTCATCTCTCTTGTGCATATATTGGCCATTGCTTTATTAAAAGTATGATCCCACGCTGGATCAGATTGTATGCCTTGATAAATGGGCATTCCATGAACTTTAATGTATAGGCCATTATCACAGTCAAGAAGTATCTCCTTGAAATTAAGGCTAATTGATGAAACACAGCAGCTTGATCAAGTTAAACTCTCATTAACTCCAGAAATTGACAAGAGTAAGATGAAAATCATGACCAAATCGGTAGAAGTAGTTACACTGATTTCTTTTAAAACTAATATTAATTAATAAATTTATACTCTGTCTAGAAAATTATATATCTTTCTTGATTAACTTTGCTATTTTTAAAGATAATATGTATACAACCTGTACATAAAAGACAGGTATTGCTTGTATGCTTTATTTATGTGATGGATTTTATTAGATTTAGGTCGTAGTCTTACTTATACTTAAAAATGCATAAGGGTAATAATACCCTTAAATATACTCCCTAAAAAGGACACCCTTATAAATTAGAGCTCTTAATTGTTCAAAATTATGTTAATAAGCTAGCTCACATATTTTGATCTGGATATCGGGTACAATACCATTTGCATTCCTCTGAATAAATGTTAAGGTACATGTAAATTAACTTTTAAAAATTAGATTTAAAAGTGTAAGAATAATATAAAAATTATTCTTCAAAAGAATTATGAACATATTTTTTTTATAATAGCAATAACTAATTAGAACCTAAGATCTTGTGAAAAACTACCCTAACCCCACCACTGTACAAAATAATGAAGGTTAGTGTAATTTTCAACCAAATAAAATATAAGAACAATTAATGCTAATGTTAATGTAAGTGTATTCTATGTATGTACGGACCGATATGAGAGAATTAGTTAGATGTCAATGGAAATTTTAAATAACTCCTGGTTATTAAAAAAAAAAAAGCATATAATCGACGATGTAGTAACATCACTTACAATGCGTCAACGAGCGTTCCATGATTCATAAACGTTGAAAACAAGGCCAAAGAGCCAGTGGTTTCATCATTGACAAAGTACTTGCCAACAGGTGAAAGTTCATAGAGTCTTTCAACCCCACCATCTTCCTTTGTGCTTGTAGAACAGGTAAGAAGAGAATGACTGGCAAGTAGACACAGCATGCGATCAAGCCTTTTAGGTAAATTTTTGTGCTGAGTTGGAAGTTTAGAAGCAACCTCAGAGGCTGACATGCCTGGTGGGTTTGCCTTTGCTATGATCTCAAACAAGTTGAGCTCAATAGCAGCATTCAACACAGCAGTATAAACCATTGGGCTAAAGCTAAGTTGCATAGCAGATAGGCATGCATTGTCTTCATCATGAGGTGAACATTTTGGAAGAGGAAGAATCTCTTCATAGTTAGAACCCATGGTTTTTGGTTTGTTTCTTTTAGCTTGTCTCTACTTAATTTGCTCATTAGCAACTTGCTCGTTGATCATATATAGGCATGCCTTGTCTCTCCTTTGTCTCTTCTCATTTTTACTCTACCTCCCTTGAATATTCTACCTCCATTCCTATCTATAAGACCAAACTTTTTAAAATTATTTGTTCTTTTATATAAAACTCAACTGATATTTTTTTAGACGTTAATTATTTTTAGTCTAAAATATCTTTAATTAAATAAGATAGATGTTATATATATTGACATGCATTTAAAAGACAGAAAGAATTATTAATGATAATGGTATTTTTTAAAAAATATATAAATTTAGGATAAATTTATTAGTATCAACTAAATTAATTATTTTTTTTAATTTTAATAAATTAGATAATTGAGTCTTATAAATAAAAATGAATTTATATATATATATATATATATATATATTGTGTTAATCATATAAATGAAATTTAAGGATTATTACACAGTATAACCACATGTTTATGATCTCTTTCAATATTTATATGACATATATTTAAGTTTTTTAACATACAAGAAAAATTTAATAACACTTAATTAAATCTAATATAGAGATTAATGGTTTCCATATGATTAGGATCACTTAATAATTTTTCACGAAATTCTGTGCAACATGTTTGACTGTATTCATTAGTGACGCTGGGCGGATTCATTTTGATTAACAATTTTGTAAATGCCAATGTTCTAATTTTGCAAGTCTAAATTGGAAATGAAAATATCTATATATATTCTTGCTATATTAGAAACGCTACACATATTGTATCCCACCAAAGAAAGAAACACTATATTGTGCAGCTGTTTGTTCTTTTGCATAAAATTATTCATATAAAGTTTATACGTTCTTTTGCATTTGGCACTATATGTTTCACTTCTGCCTTTATATGTGAGGATCACATCAACATTCTATAAACAAGTTACATAAAATGTTCTGGCCGGCCTTTTATGCTAATTACGTCACTTTTCATCTTTAACCGTAAGTTAGTTAATTATTAACGAATGCATAGATTTGCAGATATATATATATATATATATATATATATATATATATATATATTTCTCCCTAACGTCAAACAGAATAATAAGACGTACACTTTTTGGGGTTTATGGGCTACATATATGTAATTTAAAACCATTACAACCTCTAGAACTTTACGAGTACTATTTGGCACCGTTCATTTAGTGAGCTATTATTCTTCCGACGTTATGTGCTATCCCATTGCCCATGTGTATCCGTTTAAAGCATTATTAAATGCTCTTTCCGGCTTAAATTCTCTCCAATATAATGCACTATTTTTTCAAATTTATTTCTCTCGACAATCTTTTCAAACAAAAAAAAAAAAAAACATAAATTTAAACTTCAGTGCAACAGTTATATATATCAAAGCACAATGGCTCGCTAATCTTGTACCTGCCTCCCAAATTCCTATATACCATTTCATTCCCCTTCACATGAATCACTTCTCTCATTCTTTTCTATCACTTCACCTTCCAGCCAAGTTGTCAGTTCAACAACACTATCTCACACACACTACAGAAAGTTTAGAGAAGAACAAAGAAGGAAAACATAAATTGATATTTCACTCTATGTCATCACAAGTATACACATGACACATCAGTGTTTGGAGCATTTGGCTAATGGCAATAGTCATTTTTAATGGGGCAGAGTCACTATCACAAAAATGGTCTTCTATGGCGTAGGCTTTACAATAGTTCTACAAAAATCAATGTCGTAAGTAAAGTGGTGATATTTTTGTAAATGACTGCAAATTTTTAAAGACGATTTTATCAAAACCATCTTTGAAAATGCATTACGTCATCAGTTCTTGAAGAATCGACGTAGAATGCGATTGAAGGGAATGCGAACTAGCTCTCTCTCACTCCTTATTTTCATCTTCTTTTTAATCTCTCTCCCTCAGTTTTAGAAAACCCTAAATTCCTCCCCTAGTCCTACCCCTGCTGCATCCGCACTCACAATGCAGTCCACACTCCTCTCAGATCCAATTCTCCTCCTCGCACTCTCTCTCTCTCTGTTCGTGCCTCCATCGTCGTGGAGATCCCCATGGAGGTGCCAGTGAAGATGTAGAGGCACAGGTGTTCATTTCTCACGAGATTAACTTGGATTATGAGTTCAACGCAGTTTGATTCTTCGATTTCGGTGCACAAGAAACTCTCGCTTAGGCTCGCCATTGTGTTTTTTTTTTGTTTAAGCTTTTGTGGCAAAGTTAGTGGTGAGAGAGGATGACATTAGCGAATGCACAACCACTGTTCATGCTTCCAAGTCTAATGTTCCATTCGGGATTGGATTTTCTCGCACAACTTTTCACCCTGACGGTATGCAATCCTCTTCCACTGTTCTCTTGATTTTACTCTCTGAACTCAAATGTTGTGAGCATTGGTCACCTTAATCCTTAACATTAGGCTCATCTTAATCATGATTTTACAAATCGACATTTACTTTCATCTAATTTTTTTATGCAAAAGATTAGGAGACTAATGAGTGAATTTTGTAAAGGACTAAAATGACCTACACTTGCAATCTCGAGACTAGAATGAGATTTTACCCCAATTTTCTATTACGTGTTATGTTAGAAGGGGCATGGATCTTGACTTACTGATGCTTTCTACTTGTCAGGTTCAAAAGGAGGGGGTGGGAGTGGGAACATTTCTGCCTTGCTGAGTGGAGTTTCATGCGATCTTAATTTGCAACTTTTACAAGTAACCTCAAGTAACTAGTCTTATAGATAGTGTGATGATAGATGATGCTAAGTAAGGAGGGATAGTCTTTAATGAAAATTTTTGCTTATACATCTTGTGATCCTTGCCCACAAATGAACTGATTAATTGCACAGTTTCAACTTTGGCTTCACCAAAGTTTCTCTTTAAACCCAATCATACTATTGTTTAAAATGGTGACATTCTAATATGGTTCTTTGAAAAACTGTCTTAGATCTAAGACGGTTTTTCAAAGAACCATCTTAGAATCCTCAATTTATTTTTTTAAAAAAAATGCATTCTAAGACAATTCTTTCAAAAAATATCTTAGAATATCACCATTTTAAGACAGTTTTTGAGAAAATTGTCTTAGAATTTTTAATTTATTTAAATTTTTTATAAAAATACATTTTAAGACAGTTATTTTTCTAAAAATCATCTTAGAACGGTAGCTTTGCTAAGACGATTTTTTGTAACCGTCGTGGAAAGTCTTGACATTCCATGATGTTGGCTTCAAAGATGATTCAAAATTGTCTATGAATGTGTCATAAAATCGATGTTGAAAACATTTTTTCCAGTAGTGAGGCTGATTTTGAAGCATTGACAAACCAAATCAAATCTCTATCGTTAGAGTGGAACAAGTAGAAGGATAAATTGTAATTATGATTATCCTTAATTCCTAATTAGAGAGATTTTAGTTCCCTACTTTTTTTTTAATTTTCAATTTGAGTACCTAAATTTTAGAACTTATTCGGGGTGATTACAAGCTTTTAGTTTTCAAATGCAATTTCAAAACAAAATATGCTTGAAAAGAATCAAGTTGAAATGACTTTTAACTCAATTTTGAAATAAATTTACATTCATTTTCAAAACAAAAAAAAAAACATGTTTTCCAAATTTGATTTAATTTTAAAAAACACTCTCACTACCACCACTACAACCACTACCATCATTGTCGTCGTCATTACCATTACCTTTGTCACATCCACCATCACCAAAATTCTATCATTGTTGACACCATCACCATCATTCCACCTCCATTGTCGTTGTTATCACCACCAACATCGGCATCGTCCCTGTCACCAACACTATCACCGTCATCACCACCTCCTTCACCGCCATTGCAATCATCGCCTACCACTACCGCTACAAGTTTAATTATTTTTATGTGTCAATATTTTTAATTTGCATTTTTTTCATTATAGAATGGTTGACTCATTTTATCCCTCTTCAATTTGTAATAGCTTTTTAAAAACTAAAAGTAAAACCGGTTTTGATTTTTTAAAATTTCAAAACTAAAAACAGAAAACCACCCCAAAAAGAACCTTAGAAAATCTATAGTTTTGGTATATTCCTCAATTTTAAAACATTTATTTCATATATTTTTACGTTTTAAATAATTAAATTACTTTTTCATTGTTAAATATTAATTTTCAACCCATCACAATATTAACACTGTCGTTAGTCCACCATTAATTTTAATGGTCAAAGTATCTCAAACGGACATCGACTTAGGCTCAAGTCTTAAATATCGATTCCAAGTATTAGACAAACGTATGTAAGTCAACATTTCATGGCACCATGAACTTTCGACTTAGAGGTTACTATTTTGAATTTGGCCTAACCCAGACTCAATAAAGGTGAAAGTAAGACAATTATCAACAGGTCACTATATTATTCATTATAAGCCATCAAATTTGGGGTTAGGAAACTATTCTATACCTAGCCTAGCCCAAGTCCAACTAGGCCCCGTTACCCCATCTAAACCTAGGCAAACAAGCCAATATAGTATGCCCAAGGTGGAATAGCTAGCATAAAGCTAACAACCCTATTAATCGAGGATGATTCAAATACTACTTACTATCCAACTAGAAGATTGCTAGTAACTAAATCACAAAGATATAAACCTATCTTATTAAATGGAGGTCTATATCATCATTAATGAAGTTAAGTCTCTAGGGCTTTTATTGTAGTTCTAGATCATTTCTCCCACCTACAATAGTGATTAAATAGTCATTAACACTAGTGCATTTAATAGGATAACTTTTGAGTTTTTTTTTTATATTTAAAATTTTCAGATTTAAATTAAATATATCGCAATCATTATTTGTAATGACTCATTACCACTACATGATGACTAGAGAACTAACAAGCCGATGATTTTATTTTACTTTATTTCAAGCTCTTCATAAATTTATTTATAAAATTACTTGTGATTTTTTTGTGTTTCGAAAGCCAAAAGCCAAAAATCACAATAAAGAGATAATGCACCATATGTAATAAAATCAACCAAATAAAACTATGTGTCTCACAACACTCCAAGATGATGTCACAAGATACAACATCAGAACAACTCAACATACAACCATATACAATTCCAAGAAAGGTATATATCCTAAACATCTAAGCTAGTCCACACTATACCTAAGAAAAACATTAAAAAAAGGAAATAGGATAATCACATTTTCACATCCTTGCATGCCCATTTGTGATGCTTCCAAAGGAAAATCCATATCCTAGTCATCTACTCTCAAGAACTTGAAATTTGATATCATCACAATCACATATGCCACAACGCATGGATAAGCTTATAAAAAAAACAAACATATTTAAAACAATTTAAAACTTAACAATTAACCATTACATAAACTTTATCATCTTTGAATCATGGTACTTGAAAGTAAATAAAACAAACAACATTCAAATCAAATAAGCAGGGCATCTCATGCATACTCAACCATCATGAATCAATTCAATAATCGGCATTGTGCATCAACTATCAAGTATCATTATCATGAGTTCATCAATCATCATCATCATCATCATCAAGTACACCAATGATAAACACCAAAGTCAAACTCTACTCCATGAAGATTTACACTACATGAGCAATCAATATAGGAACATCCCTTAACATAGTACTCATCAATCTCCGACCATTCGAGGAGTCCTATAGTTGATCCTACAAATTAAGGGTGATTTATTGAATATAGGTAAGTGTGGATATTGGCGTACCTTAGTAAGGTTTGCATGGACCCTAATCTCAATAAGAGTTCTTTTGCCTTAACATATATATAGGAATTAGCCACTAGGTTGAGGGCACACCAAACACCCTCAGTTTATGTGCCTACTCTCTAACAACAAGTAAACTTGGATTCCTTGAGATTGAGATATGACACCTCTATACCTACCATCTCACTCATGGTTTGTCTCAAGGAACCAAGTTTCATCACCACCAACAATTCATTCTATATACACTAAAAGAATCAACTAAGCCTTTTAGGAATGTAATTTTCATCACTTTGACATGCCATTCAAAGTAAAAAAACATAGGGGTGGGTAATCTGAAAGATATCCAACCAAGCAAGACTCCCAGGTCGCTTTAATTTTCATCAATCCTGTGGAACTCACCTTTTCAAAGCAACCATTTTTCTATAAAATCTATCGAAAAATATGAAACTAACTCCTTCTAGTATATAGGGACAATTCTACCACCAAAAATCACATCACATACATCATCATCTCATCAATAATACATTCATCTCAACAAGAACTAATTCACTTCAACAACAATTCAATCAATTTAACATATAATATAACATTTTCAATATCAACCAAATATTGATCATCAATTTCAACATCTTATAAGTTCATTATATCATAATTCATTCATATATATATATATATATATATATATATATATATATATATATATATATATATATATATATATATATATATATATATATATATATATCACCACTCATGAACCCTCCATTAATTCAAAAAAACATAGACATTCAACATCATGGACTCTTACCATCAAATTCCAAAGTCCTCACATGAAATGTGAATTACAAGATCTTAAATTATAATAAATTTTAATATGTTTATAAAAACTCACAAAACCAATATAATTTCATTTGGATCCCATTAGGAAAGCTATCTTAGAATAGCTAGCTTAAGCCACCTTAAGCTTGCCCATAACTGACTGGCTCAAGCCAAAATAGAAACCACATAAAACAAGTTGCTAGCAACTGGCTTAAGCCTGTCACTACTAGAAAAAAAAACATTTAACATCGGCACTTTAAAATTGGTTTTCAATAAAACCGATGGTAACAAAAGGGTGGTCGCATAATTGTAAATAAAATGAGTTCATTAACATTGGTTTTCCAAAACCGCACTCACTCATTTGAAGCTCACACCTCATTCACACTCGTTGTCAGTCGTGTTCTCGCTCTCGGTGGCCACTCTCCATGGCGGTGACGAGTTTATGAAAGGAGAGTTATCGGTCTCGGTGTCGGTATTGGCAATGAAATATGTCTTTCTCTTACCTTTGGCAACTTAAATGAACAAATTCGATTTCAATTCTATGTTAGGGTTCCACTTCTTCCCTGCTTATTAACTTGTAATTAAGATTAAACAAATGTTAATTTAGCATAAAGATTACCAGATAAAAGGAACAAAAACAGAAATAGAATGTAGGCCATGGTGAGGAAGGTGGTGGTGCCGATGTGGAGCTCGATGGTGAAGGTGGAGTTGCATTGGAGAGCTTGAACCATATCCCAACTCTAGTTGTGGCTACATATTGGTTGTGGCAACATATTGGTTCTGAGCTTTAAGTTGTTACTGGTTTAATAATTTTGCTTGTTTGTTGGTATATGTTTTATTTTGTTCTCCCAAATTAGTTGCTCAATAAAATGTCTAAACTGATGTATTTACCAAATTTTAGCCTTCATGATTGTTTCTTGTTTTTTCAAGCTCAATGACCTCGTGCTAAGTTTGTATATATTATTTGCGTCTTAAGTTATCTCATTGGTTCCATAAAAATGCATACATTGTTGAGTAACTCCTTGTTCTTTAGTATTGGTGATCTATTCATGGTTGTTAATTCTTGGTAGGAGTTTAGCTCTTGGTACTTTTAGTTTAAACCATAATATGTATATGCAGAAATTGATATAAAAATGCTATCAGTTCATTTTTTTTGTTCCTTTGTTGTTATTAAGCCAAAGGGTAATATTAGATTAGAGACTATACAATACTGGATTAATAGTTGCTAACTGATTAAAGATTGAAAATAGGTTTGTCATGGACATGGTTATGTGCAGGCTGTGTATGAAGGGTGTTTCCTCATGTTAGAAGAATAATATACTTCATCCATCTCTATTACTCTGCTTATATGTGTAGAACATATTTTTGATACAATTGTATACTAAGCTTATTGAGATGTTATTCTTTTTATATGTTTATTTATGCTTCACCATTTAATAATAGTAACTTTTAAATTATAAATGGAGTTTAGAAACAATGAAGATAAAAAAAAATGGAATGAAATGACTGAGACAATGATGAAGATTAACAAAAAATAAGGAAATGTTCAACACAGTTCATGTTAAGGATCATGTTAGGAATTTCAAGACTATTCTCAAATAAACATGACATGATATAACGCATCAGTATTTCTTATATTAGTTTACTTTAAATGTAGCCTTATGGTGAAGTGAGTAGAACATTTTTCTGTAAGATGGAAAGATCAACTAGAGCATACTTGGAATCTGTTACATAGTAATGGCGACATGCACTCTGTTACATACAACCAAGATCTGGTAAACCCAATTATATTGGCTGGACAGACAGAACTTAGAGATTTCTATGGACTCAAAGGAAATTATCAAGTGACCATGACCTATTTTGGATAGAGTGTTTTCTTCCTGACCATCTTCAAAGTAGCTCTCAACCAAAAGTTTGTCCTAAATGACATTCTTTGTACCACCAAATTCCTAACTCAGTCACTTTTAAAGTCCTGCTGAATGAGTACAAAGTGACTTGCAGTAGTTTGGTGAGTAACTCAACACTGTATATAATTAGTACAAAAACACCTTTGTCTGTCAAATTTTAAAATTATATACATATCTAAGATAAACTTGATGCTAATTTCAGGATGTGCTGAGTACCATGTACTCATTTATGAAAGATGCGGGATTCACCTATCTGAATTTGGAAGGGATTATGGAATGAAGGATTGTTTATAATCATTGGAGGAAGTCTACAAAAATTAGCTATGGATGGAGGACTTTTGCACAATCACAAAATTTGGAAGTACATTATTTTAGATTTGTTTATAATTTAAGTACATTATACTATACTAATATCTGTAAATTTTTGTTTATAACTCTTGGTGGTACATTTGGAGGGAAATGATGTTTGGAATGTTTCTGCTAGGAATCTTTTTGTCAACTTATCGTTTTGTGGAAACATAGCTTAATATAAAAAAGTATATTGAATATTCTAATTTTATTATATTTAGTTTTCATTTACTTCTTTTCAAGGATGACTTATGTTTATTTTTAGAGTTTTTACAACTTTGAATGATAAATTGTGTTATGTACAATTATAGCTGGTAATTAAAAAATCAGAAAAAATATTAAAAAAATAATTCAAAACAGAACATCGCTTTTTAGAAAAATCAATGTTGTTTTTTTGGTAAACGACATCGATTTATCGATTTTTCTAAAAACTGATGTTGTGGTTGACTGACAATATCGATTTTTTTAAAAATCAACGTTGGTAAGCAGAAAACAACATTGATTTTTTAAAAAATCGATGTTGTGTAGTTTAGTTTAATATCGATTTTCAAAAATCAATGTTAGCGTTGATACTTTTAATATTGATAATTTCAACATCGATTAATAACCAATGTTGAAATAATAACCAATGTTAAAAGTTTATTTTCTAGTAATATCCAAAATTGGTTGGCTTAGGCCAAAACAAAAAACACAATAAACAAGTTGTCAATAGTCTTAAATTAGTTTTTTTAAAAAATTACAAAATTCATTCAAAATTGTTAAATTATTTAAATGATAATGTGTTGTCAATTTCTTTTTATCTTATTTGTAGTAGAAATAAATTAAAATACAAAAACACATATTTGATATTTTATTTTAAAAAACTCATAAAAAAACAATATATATATATATATATATATATATATATATATATATTAATGCTTATATTTGTCGCCTATTTCTCTTTCTTTTATATTTATTCTATATTTCATTAGCTGTCTAAAGGTGCACTGTTTTATGTTAAATTCAAGCAATAAAAGCAAAAATATAATTGAAGAGAGACTAATTTAAAAGGATGCCATTACTAATAGATTAAAAAATATTTAAACTCTAAAATAATTATAAATTTATGTTTCGTATTCATATACATATAACGCATTAAAATTATACACAAAATGAAAAGAAGGAATTATTATTATTTTTCAAATGTTTTGGAGGGTGGATAGACTAAATAGTAAATAATCGTACCATTTCTATTGAAGCACGATCAGGATGCGCGTGCTAAGATAATGATTCTGTCTAGTGACACAAACGCATGCTTCGTACTCGAAAAATAAAAATATAGTAGTAGACGGTGTAACAGGAAAAAAGAGAGAGAGAGAAACACACTTCTGAGCTTTGGGATATTGCATCGTTATTTCGTGAAACAGAACCGTACGCCATATATGGCATTCAACTTAAATGCGTATACATAAAGTGAAACAATAGTCATCTTGATGTGTTAATTGAACCTGCAAAAGGAGTGTCACGCTATCATCTCATGGCATGGGTATCCTTCTGCGACGAGTAATGTTAAATTTGTTAGAATTTTTTCATATATTCTTTCAAGTTATAATTAATTTTTTCATATAATTAATTTATTTATCATACAATATCCTCTTATTATATTTTGCTACAAATCCTCATATTACCTTTTTTTTTTTTATCAAAATATTAAATGAAAAGTAAAAATATATATTGTCTTGGAACTTGGAAGTATAAAATATATTTAAAATTTACCATAAAAAAATAGTAAAGGGATTTGTAGAAAGTTATGGTAGTAGGACCGGAGACAGTCCAATTTTCTGCATCTTCAATTATATAATTTCTGGGATCAACGACCATTTTAAAAACTCTAAACAAGTTGCTCTTATTTAGTTTTAAAAAAAAGTTGCTATTAAAATATGCATTTAAATTTTAGAGCAAATTATAATAATTTCTCTCCTCTTGACCAACATTTCGTGGACAAATGTGATTGGAAATAATTGGAAAACCTCCACAACCATAATATTGTAATGCTAATTATTCTCTGAGGGCATATGCAGTAGCGCAGTTTGTTGATATCTTTTTAAGGGGTTAAATTCATTAAGATTATAATAATATATAATTAACTGTAATGATCTTTATAATATTATTTTTTGAGTGATTTTAATTATTAATTACCTTCTTGTGAATGAAAAGCAGTAATTAGGAAGAGAGACTCTTTAATTGTGATCAATCAAATTCTCTTATACATATTAATCATATAAAAATGATGATAAATAATAAATACTTCACACGGATATTATAATGACCTAAAAAATATCTATTTTCACTTCGTTAAAACATTCCTTAAATTTAATATACTACTTTTTTTCCATTGATTGTCTCTAATAAAAAAGATTAGAGAACTTATCTATAAATTAATTTTATGAAAAATCTGCAAGACACATTAAGTAAATTTATACAAACGAATTTTGTAAAAGAGTCCGTAGAAAATATTGAAAAATTCAACGTATTTTTCAACGCATTTAAATAGATAATAATATTTTATCCAAGTCATAGCAAATTTTGAAGAAAAAAACGCAATCATAAAAAAATTTTGCAAGATTACTCTCTAGGAAAATCTGCAAACAAGAAAAATGTTCAGGTTTAAGTATAAAATTTCATATATAGGATAGGGATGTAAGTCCTAGAGAAAATGAGTCTAAAGAATGAAAAATAGAAATTAATTTTATATTATAAAAACACAACTTATTAAGAGAATAATTCATGTATAAAAAGTACGATTTATGTTTAAAATTATCCATAAGTGCTCATGTCATCAAAAGAAAAAACTGTAAATGAAATATTAATTTAAATTAGTCCCTAATAATAATAATAATAATAATAATAATAATAATAATAATAGTAATGAAAAATAAATATCTAAATATTGATTTCAATTACTCATAATTTTAATGATTGATAAATAAATTTTAAGAAATAGTTTAACAATATTATAAAAATCTTATTGAATGGAATAGATTGTACATTTGCATATATAGTTGGAATGAAATAGATTAATTAAATCTTCTGGCAGCCTGTATATAACTGCTACCACCATTGGCTACAATACCTGAAAATTGTACCAAGATGGCTTCACTTCCATGTCTCCTCTTTTCCATCCATTTCATTGTTATCATGTCAAGTTCCTTACCCACAAATAGTGATGAAGTGTTTGCAAAACAGTCTCCAATGTCTCCATCCACAAAACCCGTGGAAAAAATCACCCAACTACACTTCTATTTCCATAACAACGTAACGGAGAAAAACCCAACTGCTATGAGAATTGTTGGGCCTCCCAAGGGCTTCATTACTCAGTTTGGGACTGTTGTGATGATGGATGACCCTCTAACTGAAGGACCAAGTCCAAGTTCAAAGCTTGTTGGAAGATCTCAGTGAATCTATGCTTTGGCTTCTCAACATGAGTTTGGGTCGTTGCTCATGGTGACGAATTTTTTCTTCACTGAGGGTATTTACAATGGCAGCACCCTAAGCATTCTTGGAAGGAACCCTACCCTCCTAAAAGCTAGAGAAGTGGCAATTGTTGGAGGTACTGGGATCTTCAAATATGCAAGGGGTTCTGCTGTGCTTACCACATATATGTTTGATTATAAGGCTGGTGTTGCAATTGTTGAATACAACGTGACCGTCCTTCATGTTTGAGAAATAGGTTGAATTTGAAGCTGCGTTCTCTATATAGGGTTTTTTCGAGGTTGAGTGAGTTTGAAGTCTTTCTGTTTGATTTCTTTAATTTGTTTTTAAGTGTGTCCTTAAATGTCCTAAAGACGAGATCCCTCTTAAAAGTGAGTAGTTTTTAAGTTTAAATATCAGTCCTGTTGTTTTATCAATGGAAAGTAATTAATCATACTACTTTCATCATAGATGCTGCAGTTAACTAAGATTGATTCAGAACAATGAATGTAACCATGGTTTTTAATTTTGGTCCCAAAAAGCCCCAATGAGTTTGTGATGTAGCCTCAATGGAACCTTGACACCATTCTATTTCACTTTTTTGGTCCCAAAAAGCCACAATGGGATTGTGATGTAGCCACAATGGAACCTTGACACCATTCTATTTCACTTTTTTTTTTTTTTTAAAAAAAAAAAAAGACATGCAAACTCCAATCTCTTATATTCTAACATGTAAGTCTCAATGATCAAATATAGGTGTGGCTGTATGGGGGTGTCGGGAGAGACCAAATTAATCTTAAAGTGAATGAAAATTTATACTATTTAATAAATAGAAGATATTTCTTAAAAAAATAAAAGATATATCGATTGCTAGAATAATTGTATAATTCCTATATACATTCAGTGCAAACATATAACAATTTTACGTCATAATGGTCGCAATGGGGATCACAACAGCTAGCCACAATGTCTGCAATCGCAAATGCTATAACCACGCATGCAATTGTAATCACAAATAAATTTTTAAATTTAATTAATTAATTAAATATGTTAAATTATCATATATATATATATATATATATATATATATATATAAGCAGTAAGATCAATTAATTTATTAGAAGTAATGATAAAAATTAATAGAATCATTGGAGATGATAATTATAAATAAATTAATGAATTAATATCATGTAACAAACACATGTAATAATTTTAAGCATTTCCAATTAATATATCAAATCAAATATTCACTTGGATTATATTATTTACAAATGATTCTTAAATCAAATTAAAACATATGATTAATTAAATAATATCATTTAATATTCTTTATAACCATATTATTAATACAAAGTATTTAGTGGCTTTATTAATAATTAATTTTGGTTAAAAAGTTGAATTTATCACGTGGCCAAACTTTCTTTTATAAAAAAATTTTAAATTAATTAATTAAATATATTAAAATTGTCATACAAAAATATTATATGCAGTAACGTTAATTTATTAGAAACAATGATAAAAATTAATAGAATTATTTGGTGAAAGATAATTATAAACAAAATAATGAATTAATATCATGTGACAAACACATGTATTAATTTTAAGTATTTCAATTAATATATCAAACCAAATATCCACTTGAATTATTTTATATATGATTAATTATGTTATTAATACTTAAATCAAATTAAAGGGTAAACTCAATTTTGTTTTTGAAGGTATAATTCACATATATATGAGTATCTGAAAGATCAAAAACATTTTTTATTCCTAAATGTGTAAAAATAATGGCATATTGGTTCTACTTTGGGCCGCTTAATCTAACGTCTAATGTGACAAGTAAGGACTCTTGACTCATGTTATGAGAAAAGATTGTCAAATGTAACGCGGACTCGACATGATCAATTTGTCATAAAAATTATAAATGGACTAATTTGTTATTTTTTAAAATTATAATTTTTTATAGCACCTTTCTTGGCAAATTTACCAAGGGGGTCTTATTTTAAAAACTATTTACGTATAAGGGTTTGTTTTAAAACTAATGACGGAGGGGGTCGGTTTTTAGGCGGAAAACGCCATTGCCACTGGCGGCAAGGCTCAACCCGCCATTGCCAGTGGCGGCAAAGCAGGAGAGAGGGGTGTATCACCCCTGCTAGTGGCGACATAGGCCACGTAGGAGTGAGAAGTGGGACTCGCCCATCGTAATGGCGAGATAGGGCTAGAGGCTTGCCGCCAGAAGGTCTGGCGGGATTGGCAGTGCAGTGGGACTCGCCCAGGGTGCTGGCGAGACAGCCATGTCACGTGAACCAACTTTTCAGGCTTGCAGGGCTTGTTTCTGCTCTCCATTGTTTAGGGATGCAGCATAGCGTTTAGGGATGCAGAGAGCTTTTGACCATTGTATACGCTTTTTTCCTATAAAATAAGTTGAACGTAAACTTTGGATTCACATTTCTTTTCTCCATTCTTGAATTTCTTGAGTGTTCTGCGTGCTTGCTGTTGGTGCTTGCTCTTGCTGAGTTTTTTTCTTCCATAGTTCATAATTCCTAATTGGCTGGTAAGTGATTTTCTTAAATAACAGGTTAGCTAGATAAGTGATTTATATATTCTGTTTGTTAATATTTTTAAAATAATAGGTTAGCTAGATAAGTATTGTAAGTTTAGGTTAATTAAGATTAATAGGTATTGTAAGGTTAGGTTAGTTAGTATTATTAATAAATTAATAAGTATGCTGTTATTTGTTATTAATTTTTATGTAGTAACAGATATTTGAAGAGTAGGTTAGGTTAGTTAGTATAAAAATATTATTTAGTTTGTAGTATATATTTTTAGATTTGTAATATATATTTGAAGGTTAGTTTGTATAAAAATAAGTATGCTGTTATTAGTTTGTAGTATATATTTGAAGGTTAGTTTGTAGTATATATATGATATTTTAGTAAGCCACAGCCAAACGTTCCGACACACTTAATATTAGCCTTAGAAATATTAGGCACACACTTAATATTAGATAAGGTAGAAATATTATGTATAAATTAATATTAGCATACATATTTATAAATTTTAGGTAGACATAAATTTTTAGTTTTTATAATATTAAGCATGTTACACGTAAATAAATAATTCTAATATTAGAGATGCGTAAATTTGTTTTATTAGTGTTATATTTTTGTGTCTTATATATTTTTGTATGTTATATATAGATAGTATAGTTTTAAATAAATGAATTAATAAGTTAATATTGTTTGAGTTAATAATTTTTAGTTTTTAGTTTTTAGTTATATATATATATATGATCACTATTAGTTTTAGTTTGTAGGTTAATATTAATTGTTTTAGAAAATTTATGTTATTAAATATATGATAGATTGTACATTATTATAATTTTTGTATATATATTTTTAAATAATTTTTTGCATTTCAATATTTGTTTGTATTATAAATAATTTGTTAGTCCATATTTTATTCAATTATTTTTTTTAATTGTAGAAAAAAAATTATTTATTTAAAGTTTTGTTCACATGTATTTTAATTTATGTATAGAATATATTAAAAATTGGCGAGTTTGATTTTTTTCAAATTTATTGTTAGATATTTAATAATGTTTTTATAAATGTGTGTAGTTTAATTTAATTTATATTATCTACAAATAATGTATTATATTTTTTTTTTGTAGTAGCAATGGCATCTTCATCATCATCTTCATCACATGTTAACATTAAGTCTGGTCCCATCGATGCTGATGTATTATGGATGCAACCTAAACATGTTTCAGAACATGTTTGGAATGGGGAAGAAGATAGGAAATTACATATCAGACGAGCTGTCCCCACGTATCAAGGGGAAGAACAAATTCCTGAGCAAATTTTTCCTTTTCTTCTACAATCTGGTTTCGCCTGGATTATCAAGATGGGGTACTTAAAAATAAATGCCTCATTAATTAGTGCTCTGATTGAAAGATGGAGGCCAGAAACACATACCTTTCACATGAGATGCGGAGAATGTACTATTACTCTCCAAGACGTCTCTGTATTGTTAGGTATAAGTGTGGATGGTTTACCATTAATCGGTCCAACAAATCTTGATTGGGCTGATTTATGTGAGGAATTATTGGGAGTCAGACCACAAGAAGATGAAATTAGAGGTAGTGTGGTTAAATTAAGTTGGCTGGCTCACCATTTTGCCCAAATAAATAATGACGACGACGAAGAACAAGTACGAAGGTTTGCCCGTGCATGGATATTGAGATTCATTGGAGGTGTCTTGTTCGTTGATAAAAGCAGTAACAAAGTTTCGCTAAGATACCTTCAATTTTTACGTGACTTTGAAGAATGTGGCAGATATGCATGGGGAGCTGCCGTACTTGGTTTTCTATACAGAGAGATGTGCAATGCCACCGATTATAAAACTAAATCAATCGGAGGTATGTGCATCTTACTACAAATGTGGGCATGGGAACGATGTCCAACCTTGGCTCCAAAGAGGACTCCTTCCCAAGTAGAAAATACACCACTGGGGCATAGGTTAGTAATTTTTAGCAGCGTCTTTCATTTCAATAGAATAAATGGTTTTAGCATATATTAAATTTTAATCTTTGTAGGTGGCTGCGACGTGGAAACCAATATATCGGCAATGATGATGTGAGAGTTTTTCGTCGCAAGTTAGATATTATGAAACGTCATGAGGTAAGAAGATGTTATTCTATTTGTAAAATAAAAAATTATATGTGTTATTTTACTAAAATGTTCATAACTATGTTGTTATATGCAGTTTGTGTGGGAGCCGTACCCATCAACCGTAATATCATTGTTGCCTCCCGTTTGTTTAGTCGGAAGTCTCGCGTGGTACGCGGTGGTGCCACTAATTTGTTTCCAAGTTATTGAGTGGCACCAACCGGACAGAGTATTGAGACAATTTGGGATGCAACAGCCAATTCCAGAGTCTCCTTCACAACCCTTAAACATTCATGGCTAACATTGAAAGGGAAACATGACGAAAATTGGGGGCAATTGTTCGCCCCAATGATTGATCAGTGGAATAATCGCCATGCATTTAGGGTCGACGCTTATCCCCGACAAGAAGGCCTATTGAGTTTTAACTCGGACTACATGGTCTGGTATAGGCGAAAGACAAAGATGTTTGTTGACCCAGCAAATGCAAAGACGGCTACATTGGTATTTTTAAATTTTTTTCAAATTTTAACTTGAACTTTTATTTAATGATGGCCATTAATTTTCTTACCCTTATAAATGCAGGGTGAAGTTGCGGAGGCATTACAATACATGGTGTCTCCTCAAGGGAGGAATACATGCACATTTGATGATCTCGTGCCTTATGTGGAAAAAATTACAATTTTATCCGAAGAGCAAGAGAGAGTCACTGAGCCAGTGTCACATGGTCCCGCATCAGAGCGTCAATTTCCTGCACAACAGTTTCACATGCTTCAGTCAAGTATTGAAACTCAGGGGATAGACAGAAGAAGGGACATTGTTGAAGCGGAAGAATATTCCCAACAAATGGCGGAGCGTGGCCATGGAATGTATTACACGCCACAAACATTTGCTGAGTATCCGACCCAGATGTATCAATATCCTTTTCAGGGTCATCACACTGATACTTCTGCAAGCCAGCAATCGTTCGGTGGTGTTGCGGAAACACAAGCTCATTTTTCATGGCCCACAATGACCCCTTCACAGCAATATCATGGCCCAATTCCAACACCTAATGCCCCGTTAGGAACACAATGGAATGTACCGGGACAAATACCTAATACGGGTGACTTATTCGGTGTTGATTTGCGGCACGCATTTTCTGCGGAGGCTGACGAAGAAGAAGCGGGGAGGCATCGGGGCAGAAGAAATCCTGATCGCCAAGCACGAAGATGGGATCGACCATGTGGCACATCCTCACGACATCACGGACACCAAAATGAATGATTTGCATGTCTTCGTTTATTAAGCCTTTGTTGTATATTTGTAATTTGACATTCATGGCGTAATGTATGATATTCAGTTTATTAAGGCTTACTTATGGATAATATTTATGTCGCGTATCAAACTATAATAATCAATGAACCGTAAACCAAATAAAACTCAAAAACTAACCCCTAAAATAAAAAACCTAACCCTAACCCTAAAAAATAAGAACTAACCCTAACCCCTAAAATAAAAAACTAACCCTAACCCCTAACATGTTCAGAACTAAACCCTAACCCTAAAATAAAAAACCTAGCCCTAACCCTAACAAATAAGAACTAACCCTAACCCCTAAAATAAAAAACTAACCCTAACCCCTAACAGGTTCAACGATGTCAGTGACTTCATCGTCTGTATGAGATATTCCATCATCACTATCATCTTCATCGAAAGACTCTTCAACGTATGAGTTAGATGCAAGATAATCATCATCATCATCATCATCTTCATCAACATGTAAATTGCTTATATTTTTTGGCAATTCCGACTCATAATGAGATACATTACGTCCACATGACGTAACAGAATTTGCAGCATGAAACATAGAACCACCAGCAACATCCTTTTCTACGTACAACTCTAGAACTGACATTTGTTGTTGTTGTTGAAAACTTTCGATCATAGTTTCAACATCTTCGTCATCACAAATTTGCAACGCAACATATTTTCCTGAAACTAAAAATCTACAACTTATAGTAGAAATAATTTCATTATTTTCTAACTTTACCTTATCTCCAATTTTTTTTTCAAAGCATTGAAACTAATTCCGCGTTTAATCTGAATGACCTTTTTACTGCCTTCAAATATTACACCATCATTGTCTTCATATACTCTTCCGTTGAAATACAACACTGTAATAATTGAATTCATGATATACCTACATCAACAAAATTAAAAATAATTAATCATAACAACAGTCTTTTTAAAATAAATAAGTGTATCTGCTTGCTGCATCTACTAAATTAAATTTAAACTTAAACTTGGGATACAAATTAAAATAAGTAAACATTATTAAAAAATTACTTCAACGTAAAAAACCTAATTACAAATTGGCTTAAACTTCACGTGTTAAAATTTGTTTCTAAATAAAACAATTATTACTTCAATTAACTATTTTGTGAATCATAAAAATAAAAAAATTTATTTGCATCTTCTAGTAAACTTAAATAAACATTGAGACGTCATTCTAACAAAAAAAAAAAACAAAATTACTCATACGTCAAATTAAATAATTCAAAAAAAATTCCTTCAAAAACTTAAAGACTCACATATAATATTTATAACCGGAAGGGTCACAAGTCAAATTTCTTCTAAGCCACAAAAACCATGAACAAAGAGGATTACAAATAATTAGTCATACTAATTTTAAAAAAAAAATTCTAATTAAAAAAAATTCACTTAAACTTTACCTTCAAATTTTAGTCTAACAAATCAAATTATTATTTCAATTAAATATTTGTCAATGATACAAATATAAACTATTTATTTGCTTGCTCTATTAAACTTAAACTACACATTCATACTTTATTCTAAAAAAAATTAATCTAATTAAATAATTTATGAAAAATTCTTCAACTTTACCAAAAATTTCAGACACAAAATAAAAGGATTATAAATGAAAGGATTACACTTCAAAAAATTTTAGACGGAACATAATTAAAATTACAATTTTTTACACGGAACATAATTAAAATTACAAATTTTTTATTAACTTATACTATATTTTATAATTAAAATTACAATTTTTTTGTTGTTAACTTATACTATATTTTATCACAAGTAAAATGAAACTTCGTTTTTAACTCTAAACAAACCAGAAAATAGTTAAGAAATAGCATCTAATTAGTTTTTGTCTTAAATTAAATTATATTTCAAATAATACCAAAACAATTCTATATGTCAAATACGGAAATTAAATTCATTCACAAAAACAGTTAAAAAAAGGCTTACAAATAATTACTGCTAATAATTTCTAAATTAAAAATCTAATTTACAAAATTAATGCAATTTGACCTCCAAATTTTATTACTTCAAAATAAAAAATTTATACATGACAAATAAACAAAACTAAATAAGACTTATTTAAATAAATATAAAATACTTACTATACAATCAGCAAATTTGAAACTTCAAACGAACCTCTTTCTTCCTCTCTTCAGTTTCTTACTCTCTTTCAGTATGAAATTTTGCAAGTATTCAATATCATTGCAAGTGTTCTATTTAAACAAAATTTACAAGAAGAAAGCTGAAGCTATCTCTTAATTTACACGCCATTAAACTGTATGCATGTGAATATGGTGTAGCATCTCTGAACCCCTAACCTGTGAACATTTACAGCTAGTTATAAGCCCTATTTCAGACCTTATGTTTAGTCTCATCATGAACAAGGAGAGCATGCGCAACCTGTGAACATCTACAGCTAGCTTTGAACCCTATTTCAGACCTTATGTTTAGTCTCATCATGAACAAGGAGAGCATTTGCAACTTCATACGTTGAGTATCATGCAACTGCTTTATTTAAACAAAATTTACAACAACAAAGCAATGCATGTGCCTCTGAACACCTGAAATGAACAGCGCCAATCCCGCCAGAAGGGCTAGCGGCACCAGTCATGAACAGGGAGCATCTCGCCAATGCTAACGGCGAGATTGCCCTTGCCCTATCTCGCCATCACGGTCGGCGAGTCCCAGCTTGGGTGTCGCCATTCCCATTGGCGACACTGTTCTCTCTCCACCTATATCGCCACTACCAGTAACGATACCACCTACTCTCTCCACCTTTGCCGCCAGTGGCAATGGCGGGTTACACCCACAAACAGACCCCCTCCGTCATTACTTTTAAAACAAATCCCAATCCGTAAATAGTTTTTAAAATAAGCCCCCTTACGTAAATTTGCCACCTTTCTTCTTTGATGACCCTCGTCATTCTCATCATCAGGTGATGCACAGGACAAGCTACAAACGTACCAGACCATTCATTGTTGCTGGAGGTGATTGATGACAACGAAGCTTCATGTTTTATTTCCTCCTTTCTTCCCCTATTCTCTTTCTTCCCTTCCCCTTCTCTTGAACCCTCGCATGCCACGGTGAAAAGATATTTCCAATGACCCTTTCTCTTTCTTTCTACAAATTTCACAATCCTACCACTCACCCACCGCCCAAACCCAAATCCAAACTACCCACCACTCATGCTTGAAGTCTGATGCATTGTTGTCATCTTCCATATTGGGTTCCATGTCCCCTCAATCGAATGTTCCACCCTTAAAAACCTCCTCTGCAACTGTTAGGAACAGAAAACTAAGCTAGCTATACTATACTACACTAACAATTACTTTCATAATTCTCCCTCCCTTCTTATTTCATTACTGCCATATTTATAATGATTTCAACAAAAGATAAGATATGGCATTCCAAATGGCCATAACAGAAAAGGAAAATATCCTAATAACAGAATTGCAACAATATCCTAATTGGTTATAACTACTGTGTTGAGCTGTCCAAAGAAAGGAATATCCTATGGGAAGGAATATCAAGCATAGTCACAAAGGTAGGTTGGTGTCGTATGCTATCATTACCTACCGGTGGAAAACCAACCTTGTCCTCAAGGTTGGGCAATAAAACCAAGTAGATACGAGGGGTAGGCGTAGAAAAAAATAGGTACGTGAGTGAAATTGTTGGTTTGGGTCCTGCCAATGATAACCCTCTAGGATTTGCAACACGTGAAGGTCGAGAGGGTGGGGTTGTGGCCTACATCGTAGAGCAAAGAGACAAACCCAACAGCCAAAACAACAACTAAGGTAGCATATATGTATACCTCTTCAACTAGTTCACCCTCATGGCATCGATGGCTCATCCATTTGAAAATTGGAGGCACAATAAGGATTGCGCAAATGTCAAAATCACCCCCAACGAAGAAGACCCACAATGACATGAGTGGAGATCGATCATGACCTGATAAGGCAATAGCCAGAGCAAGTAGAACCCAGGCAGCTATATCGTTAATTGCTATAGCTGACAGAGTTGTTTTGCCAACATTTGTGCATATCTGCAAAATAGCCAGGGGAAGCGCGAAATCAAGTGGGTTGTCACCCTGAAACACACCATTTGATGTGGCTTTCATTGGCAGCAGGCAAGCATTTCCAAATGTAGCATTGGAATCCATTTCAACAGTCCAAAATCCACAACTAACAGTAGATCCACCTAAATTTCTGTGACGTAGAGCAAAAAGAGTGGTGAACGTCGGGATGAACGGTCAGGAGATGGACGGCCGTAACACCACTGTCCACGAAGCGCAGACCTGTTCCGGTAGTGGTAGTGGTGGAGATGGTGGCGGGTGTTGCAGTGGACGTCGACATCGATGATGGACAGAGCAAGAGGTTGAGGGGCGACGACGCGAACGACGGAGAGAACGGCGAGTGCAAGAAGGAGCCCGATAGAGACAAAGCGATAGACCATGACTGTGAACGTTCCTATGGCCGTCACAGGAGTGAGAGGGAAAGAAACTGAGAGAGGAGAGACGGGATTGTCGGCGACGAAAAGAGGTGGAGGTGGCATGCTCAAGCATGCGTGACTTCACTTCGGAGCTTCCATGGGAAGCTGACATGGGGAGTGGTGCTGACTTGGGTGCGGGACTAGGTGGCATGATCATGCGTGACTTCATTACGGAGCTTCCATGGGAAGCTGCCATGGGGAGTGATGCTGACTTGGGTGCTAGACTAGGTGGCATGGGTGCAGGGCATGGAATTGGAGTTGTCATAGGAAGGGGAGTCGGCATTGGGGCATCTGTTGGTGGTGGCTGCACCGAAGAAGAAAATGGGGAGCGTTGGCTAGATACCATGGTATCCAGTTTCAAGATAATGGCATCGAGTTTGAAGATCATGGAGGCTTGGGTCGCTGCGAAACGAAGTTGAGCTGCATCAAGATCGATAATGGCAGCCTCGAGGCGGTCCAAACTGAACGAGGAAAGGTTGACTTCTGCCATTGGAGGACGACAGGGAAGGGGCAGGTCAGACCAAATTGTTAGGAACAGAAAACTAAGCTAGCTATACTATACTACACTAACAATTACTTTCATAATTCTCCATTCCCTCTTATTTCATTGCTGCCATATTTATAATGGTTTCAACAAAAGATAATATATGGCATTCCAAATGGCCATAACAGAAAAGGAAAATATCCTAATAATAGAATTACAACAATATCCTAATTGGTTATAACTATTGTGCTAAGTTGTCCAAAGAAAGGAATATCCTAAGGGAAGGAATATCAAGCATAGGAGGTAGGTTGGTGTCATTGCTATCAACAACCACCTTCAGAGAACAAAACAATATTTGTGGAAAAGATAGAATCTTTTCACACCCCTCCCCAGCCCCCTTCAACCTTCGAGAGAGAGCAAAAATGGAGGACCAATTTGGGAAAGTCACATTTTTTGGCAAGCTCAAAGAGATAGCCCAAATCTAGGAGCCATGTGCAGTCATCATTTGGGGAAGAAGATGAAAAAAATGGTCCCAAGTAACATGACTAATATGTCGCCCATTTTTACATGGAGAAAAAAAAAACTTCAAGATTCATGTGTCCTTGAATTACGAACGCTTTTAAGAATGAAATTGAATATTTATCTCAAATAAAAACATATTATTGATTAAATAATATCATTTAATATTTTTTTAAGAAAAAAATATGAAATTATCACATGACATCACTCAATAGAATAATATATTACATTGGATTAAAACAAATTTATTATAACTAAACTAGCTAGATCTTAATATAATTAAGAAAATTAATATAGTACAATATTTAGAAGAAAATTCACTACAAACTCCAACTAGATAAAAAAAAAACAAGTTGTTTAACTTGCTTTGTTTTTGTCCTCCCAATATCTTTGAAGATAGAAAAATAAACGATTTTAATGGCTCAAAAGTTAAAACTAAAATAAAGGAAAAGAAAAGCAATACAATATTTAATAACACTACACAATTAGCAAAATTACACGAACGAGAATAATATTGACGGCCATTACTTTGGACTTAAAAGGAATTCAATAGTCTTATCCACTCTCTTGATATCAACTTTTAGATTGCAACTTTTCTTTTACCGATACGTTGTTTCATGTATGATAAAGAAAAGGGTAAATAGTCATTTTGGTCCCTGAAAGTGTAGCTCGCTGTCAATTTGATCCCTGAATCGAGATAAATTGCAAAATAGTCCCTGAAAGTGCAATCTGTTAGTCACGTTAGTCCCTGCCGTAAATGGAGTAGTTAATGCCGTCAATTATCACTGATGTGGCTCGTTAAGTTCCACACAGACATGATTATGTGGATTTTTTATTTCTAATTTCGTTTATTTTAATGAAATGAGGGACCAAAACGAAAGTAAAAAACCCTCATATATCCTCCTCCTCTTCTTCTTCTTCTTTAACATAACCCTTAAACAGAACCTATGCCCTCTTCTCCTCCTCCTCCATATTTGCACTTCTAATAATCTCAATAGACCTCAAAAATCGCACCATTTCGTTCTCTCTTACTATCAACAATGTCGCAGAGGAGCAATGCATCATCATCTCGAACAAGAGTTTCATCACAAGTTGTTCTTTTTTGTGGTTGTGGTAGAAGGGCTGTTAGGCGTGTTGCTGGAACAAATATTAGCAGAGGAAGGGCGTTTTTCACTTGTTCAATTAATAAGGTATGTCTATTTCACATTTATTGATTTAGGGTTTTGATTTCACATTGGGGGTTTCGATTTAGGGTTTCTATTTGGGGCTTTTCAGGATGAAGTTGGATATTGTGGGTACTTTATTTGGGTTGATCAATTGATTGAAGCACTTGGAGTTGATGATTCACTTGGGACATTTTCCATGGAACAAAGAAGACAATTTGGAAGAGAGGAAGATAAGACAATGTGGAAGGCTCAAGTTAACTCAAAGCTTGATTGTATGGGGATTGAAATGAATATGTTTAGAACAATTGTCTATGGAATGTTCTTAATCCAATTGTTGTCAATGGTGGTGTTTGTATGTATTCACAAGTACTAGGAATATATATATTAAGTGTAATGATGTAATTTGAGTCTTAGTTTGTTCATGTTGTTATCTACTTGAATGCTTTTAATCAATTTGATGTAATGCTAATCTAAGGAATGTTATTTTGTTGTCTTAGTATGTTCATTTTGTTGCAAAATTGCATAAGATTCAGTTCTGCATAAGGGCATAATCTGTCAAAAAACAATGCTGCATAACTGTATAATTGGTTCCAGAAAATCAATGCGTAACTGTCATTTTAGTCCCTGAAAGATATACGTTTATATTGTTTTAGTCCCTGTAAGTTGTCACTTACTGTCAACTTAGTCCCTGAAAGTTACACGTGAAATCAAAATAGTCCCTGCAATTTAACCAGAATTTTACCAACCTCACTAGAAACTTAACCAGGAAATATAGTCCCTGCAGTTTAACCAAAATTTTACCAGAAATTTAACCAGAATATTTCAATACATAAATTGTTCAAAACATATGCATAATTGCATAAGTGGTTCAAAACATATCCTAATTACTCTATTATAACTTCATAATTTGTTCAAAAGATATGCATAATTGCATAAGTGGTTCAAAACATATCATAATTACTTTATTACAACTTCATAACTAGTCTTCAAAAGATATGCATAATTGCATAAGTGGTTCAAAACATATCCTAATTACTCTATTACAACTTCATAACTAGTCTTCAAATTTCTTCAACCTTGATTCTGACCATGTTCGCTTGGGGGAAGTCTAGGAGTTGGCATGAATGTCATCATCACAAGCTGACTACTTGGCATGGGACACGAAACCATAAGTGGTGTAACATCCTCATCGGGTGGTGGTGGAATCCAATTGGGTGGTCTGCGTGAAACACCTGGATAGCAACATCCATTTGTGTTGTGACCTTGATGACCACATCTCTGGCAAGTTATGATTGGGTATGATCTCTTTAACTTTGTAGTTTGTGAAGGGTTCTCAGTAGTGTCCTTCCTTCTCTGTTTCTTAGGTCTCCCTGGGCGCCTCTTAATTGGTGCAGGTGTTGGTCTATCATATGAAGTTGGTTCCCAATATTCCTCACCTTGTGTTGGTTTGATGAAATGCTCATATGTGGCATTGTATGATCCCATTGTCAGCCACCCTTGACAAAAATCCTCAGGTTTTCTTACCTGATGTGCAATGCATGCAATGGCATGTTCACATGGCATACCTAATGTCAAAAACAAGGGAAGGGCAGAATCTTTTATGTGTCAAAAACAGAATATTAAACAAGTTCTATTCTCTGAACAGGTAAAAATAAGCAATGCATTAAGGGTAAGAAAGTTCATGTATACAAAATGAAAGGCTACCATTAAGGGTAGTTGTGCAGACTTAACACTCAAAGCATTGTTTTCATTGTTCTCCAGTAGGCAAAATAATTATTTGGAGCAAAATAATTGAGATTATGAAAACTAAGTATTTGGAGCTTCAAAATAATTATTGTTCATGTATATAAAATTATTGTGATATAATTATTGTATATAGTGATATAATATTCCTAAGACAGTAGGCAAAAAATAATTATTGTATATAGAATAATTCCAAGATAGTAGACACAAGTGATATAATATTCCTAATTCATCCAAAGTAAGAATATTAGCATAATATTAACCTGTAAGCTCCCAGAATCTACAGGTGCATGTTTGTGCCTCCACGTCAACCTTTACGTGCGACCTCCAGTTGCAATGTACTTCATATTTCCCATCTCCCGTCTAGTGTGGTGTCCATTTGTTACTTTCAATCTTCAACTTGTCCAACCTAGAGTGTTGGATTGGGCATAGTGGACCTTGTCTATTCAATAACTTCAATTTGTTACTAGACATTGTCCTCATGATGTAACATCTAATCTCCTCCGCCAATGACAAAATGGGCTTCGCCCTATACTTCAAGATGCTTGCATTAAATCCTTCACACACATTGTTGGTAATGTTATCGGTCTTGCACTCAGTGCTGAAATATGCTTTGGTCCAAGCCTCCTTAGGCCACTTACCTAAATAACGCCAAGCCTTCTCATTTTTCACCTTTAACCTCTCCATCACAGCATTGAATTGAGCAGGTGTGGTTGCCCTTGCACATTTCCACACTACACCCCTCAATTCCAAGTCTTTGTATTGCTTAATGAAATTCCTCCACAAATGCATAGCACAGTACCTATGAGGTGCATTTGGGAATACTTCATGAACAGCAGCAATTAGTCCCTGAAAGATTTCACTTACTGTCAGTTTGGTCCTTCAAAGAACATATAAAAAATCATAATAGTACAATAAACTAAAACACGTACCTTCTGCATGTCACTCATAAAATTCCACCCATGCTGCCTACAATCTCCCAAATCTTGCCTCAGTAGTGTGAGAAACCATCTCCAGTTGTCTTTATTCTCAGCATCCACAATTGCATAAGCAATACAATAGTTATGGTTGTTTGCATCTTGTCCAACAGCAGCTAGTAGTTTTCCCCCATAATAACCCTTTTAAAAAACAACCATCTAGACCAATGAATGGTCTACACCCAGCCTTGAAACCTAACTTACAAGCTTCTAGACATACATAGAAACGTTGAAACTGAGGTGGAGCATTGGGAATAGGAATACAATCAATCTTAGTTGTTGACCCCGGGTTACTCCTAAGTAACTCATGAGCATAGTCCCAAATCTTTGCGTATTGTTGGTTAACATCACCTTCCACCAACTGTCTTGCTTCTTTTAATGACCTAAATAGCTTGGTGTCGTTAATTTGCACTCCAAATTCCTCCTTTAAGTAGTCAAAGGCTTGTATATATGTGATTGTTGGCTGCTGCCTAATCTTTGCCTCAAGCTTCTTAGAGATCCACTTTTTCTTTGCTGTTTTGTTTTTGAAAACTCTAGCGCATGAGTGTTCACTATTGAAAGTTTTGACTTGGAAACATTTTTCACCTTTGTTCCAAGAACAAAAAATCTCTCACTTACACTCTTGTTCCTTACACTTCGCTCTAACCCTTTCACGATCATTCTTCTTCCAAACAAATTCCCTTCCTAGGTGAATTGTGTAGTCTCTAAGTGCATCCTTAAACAAGTCAAGGTTTTCAAATTCCATCCCCATCTCTAGGTGAACTTGACCAAAGGTTGAATTTGGATTAAAAATTGGGAAAACAGCCTTCTCATCATCCTCGTCATATGTACTAATTGGGCTCTTCAACTCCTCTGAGTGCCACGAATCTTTGTCTGACTGCTCATTATCTTCATCACTAGGAGGTTGCACACTTGCCTTTGCTTTTTTTTAGACATAAACGATGCTAGAGTCTCATCATCCAAGTATATATCGTCATCCCCACTTAAATATGAAGGTGAATAAGTAGGATCAGCCTCACCCTCACTATCAGCTTGTATCACTTGTGATTGAGTTTGAACTTCAATATCAACCATTCTACAATAACATAAACACATATATGCAGTAACTATAAGTCAAAATCACAAGCATTAACAATTCCATAACTTTTAAATCTAATATTCAGCTTCATATAACCCACTGTCTCAGTAGAAGAAGAAAATTAAACCAAGTAATACAAGCTTAACTGAAACAGAGAACAACACTTTTCTTCAAGGCAATGCATGCAACTATTCATATTTCTAATGAACATATCAGTGAAACATAAATAACAACAATGAAAGGCTCCAAATGATAAAAGCCCCAAATTTTCCCTAATTTGTAACCCTAAAAACCTATCTGAAACATAAATAGAATCAAACCAACTAATAAAGTTCCAATATCAATGCAATACGAAACTTACAACAATGAAGTGCTAAAAGATTAACTTGCATCTATATTTGAAATGGGTATTTCTGTAAACCCTAGAACTATGAAACTGTAGAAGAAAAATCAGAATGGAAGAAAAAACAATCAACAATGAAGCTCAACGATGAAAATGGAGAAGAAAAAACGATGAAGATTATGGAAATTTTCAGAAACAGAGAAGGCGCAACATACCTTAAACCTAGTTTTCGAACGATCAACGATGGAAGCCGAGGACGAACGATGAAGAACGAACGATGACGAGAAGTGATCAACGACGATGGATGATGATAGTCGAGGAAGAAGAAGGTTGATGGTTGAGGGTTGATGGTGGTTTTGTCTTCTCCAGAGAGTTGAAATGGGTTGTGGTCCCTGACAGTTGAAAAGGTGAGAGAGTGAGAGTGTTTTTGTTGTTTACTGAGAGAGTTGAAAAGTTTTTGATAAAAAAATCTAAAACGTGACTTTTGATTGTTTTTTAATTAAAAAAACATTATTTAAATAAATAAATGTTTAATGTCACTTTGATCCCTCATTACGTGGCATGTCTGTGTGGCACTAAACGTGCCACATCAGCGAAAACTGACGACGTTAACTACTCCATTCACGACAGGGACTAACGTGACTAACAGATTGCACTTTCAGGGACTATTTTGAAATTTATCTCGATTCAGGGACCAAATTGACAGCGAGTTACACTTTCAGGGACCAAAATGACTATTTACCCTAAAAAAGGATATTTTATAGGAAGAATAAAAATAAAGGAAATAATTAACAGTATTATAAAAAATGATCTAGTGTGGTTAGGTTCATTGTACAAGTCTTATATTGATCAATAACTTTGTTAGTTTAGTATATATTATTCCGTCCAACCTTAAATATAGATAATAATAATAATAATAAATTATTTTTGTTTTAAATATAAATAAATCTCAATTAGTAATGTCTTATTTAATGAAGTTATTTTTAAAACATCTTTCATTTAATAAGATAAACAATTTTTTTATACTTTATATTAAGTTTTAATGAATAATATTTTGAAATGAATAATATTTTGAAAAATGAATGATATTTTGAAAATATTTAATTTTTAATTAAGACTCATAAACTGTTAATAAAAAGAATTAATTATTCCATAAATATGAAAAATATCTTCTTTTTTTGTTTATGATCAAAATAGGTAGGAGAGTACACATTCTATAGGATCTGCACTATTTATGGTATTTTATACTTCTCAGCTTCTCTCACTAAATGTTATTTTAATGAAAGTGTCCACTAATAAGTTTTGTTCAAGAAAAGCAAGAGTCGGATGAGTGTCCTCAGATAATGATTCTGTCAAGTGTGACACAAACACAACTACTTCTGACCTCATCATATATACAGTAGATCATTTCAGTTTCAGGCTATTGCTTTTATTTCGTCTAACAGAGCTGCTAGATTATGGTCTATGGCATTGAACTTGGAAATGCTTGATGTATGTACTAAAAGTGAGAAACAAGAAGCATCATCGATGAAACCTGCAAAAAGGGTGGCACGGGGAGGCACACGCTATCATCTCGTGAGCATTATCCGTGGGGATGCTAATGGATATGATCTTGTAGTGTAGAATCTATTCTCATATTCATATTTAAAAATAATTTTTGTATTTGGTCTTATATTCATGTAATAATTTTAATTCTCATTTACTGTATCTATTGTGTATTTATATACCCATATTTCATTCATAATTTATGTTTTATTATGTATAAAATTAAAAAAATAATCAAAAAAATTACAACAAGTAAATTACAAATACATTCTTAAATTTAAAAAATACTTTGTCATAAATATTAAAAACAAATAAACATACTACTTACTTGTACAGACCCAAGCTATAAATAAATAATATCAAACATAATGATTCATAAAATTAATGTTTTAATCACTTAATATTATTATAAGAGTATTGATTATAAAATTAAAAAAAATACATCATTTTATATATATATATATATATATATATATATATATATATATATATATATATATATATATATATATATATATTAGTGTGTGGAATGGGATGAGTATTATATTACCTGTATCCACGTCCCTATATGAATGTTTTTGTAAATGCATGTAGAGTTTGGATAAACTTTACCATCCCTAATTCTGCGACACTGTGACAGAACATTGTTGAATTTTCTGCTGCTTCAATCATATAATTTGTGATCAACGACAATTTCGGAAACTTCAGATAAGTAGCCATCAAATCTACAGTTAAGTAGCAGCCAAAAAAGGTAAAATCCCCTGCATCTTAATTTCCCCAACTAAACACCAACAGAAAAAGTATCATTCTTATAAGAAATTACAGAAACTAAAAACAAAAATTAATACATTTGTAGGAACCAACAAATTATACAAGACTTCAAGCATATTACTCTTAAAATAACTCTTAATAAAACTTTACACCGGACGTTGTGACGGATTCAAAAGATTTCTTTAGTGAGTAAAAAATATCCTATAATATTTTCATAGATGAAAAATATTATTAATTTTGATAAAAATACATAATTTCATGATAAAAAAATCAAAATATCTAACATTCTACAAATTTAAAAAGATAAAGCGAATAAAATTGTTATTAATTTATTTTCTCTTTTCTCTTTTATAATTTTTATGTTCTTTCTTTAAGAATAAATTTTAAAAAAAATCGTTATTACTAACAGAATATTTTCCACGAAATATATTCTATCGGAAATGTCTGAATTAGCGACAGAATTTACCAGTGGAGTGTATTTTGTAGAAAAATGTTTGAATTACCGATAGAATTCACCCACGAACAAGTTTTCTGTCAGAAAGTATAAATTACCGACCAATTTTTATCCATTGATTTAATTTTGTTGGAAATTTAAATATTACTGATAGATTTTTCTAAAATTAAAATTATACCCAAAATTAAGAACCCAACCCTAAAGCTCCTCAATCACTTTCCTTTGGTGATTTTTGAAAGCTTTTGTACCCACCGTCACGCCATCGCCGCACAAGGTTCCCAGGCCTCCGTCACCGCCATCCTTTCACGTCACGCACAAGGTCGTCATAAATGAGGTATAAATGTGAAGGAACTATTACTTCATAAATGTTGATTGAATCCATAATATCTATCACATTCCCTTTCCAAGTTAGCCTTCCTGATGTTCCATGCACTAATTTTCTCCTTTGCGGTTGTAATACTATGTTTTACTAACAAGGAAAAAATTATGTAAATCATTTATAGATGTAGTTTAATGGTATTGTTGCATCATTTTTAGAGCATTTGTAGATATTTGTCAATACATGTGTTTTGTTTTTTTGGCATGCTTCTGTTGTATTAATACATCACATTGAAGTGTAGAAACTGTTTGACAGATTTAAAGAAGTTTATTTCTTCTGTACTGGGAATATGCCATGTACGTCTCCATTTACTATGTAGTTGGTTCCTCCAAAATGATAAATGTGTCTCAAATCAGACATAAGTTCAATAGTAGTTACTGGAAAATGTGCTTATTAGTTAAGCAAATATGTGATGAAATTATTCCTCTTGGGTTTTTATATACCTGGATCAAAGAGAGCATAATAATAAAAGTTTCAATCATTGTTTACAGAATTGATTCGAATCTAAAACTGTGCACGTGATCTAATTCTTAAACAAATTCATACTTTCTCATACTACGAACTGGACAGTAGTACATATTGTGCCTGTAACCAACTTACCATAAATGCATATGGGTGAGGCCATATCAGGTGTTAATGAGTTGGGCACTCCTTTAATAATGAGTTGGAAAACTCAATCCTAAATGCAAGGAAGTTTTAGCATTCTGTTAGTATATTATTATGTGTTTTAGACAAGGAAAATTCTTGGTCAGTTACTTCCTTCTTTGATCTTCTTTCATAATTGAGGACACCACCTGAAATTTAAGCACATTCTCAAACATCTATTCCACCGATCATTTTAATTTTATATAAATCTTTTTTTGTCAACTAATAATAATTATAATGATAATAATAATAATAAAAAAAAACAGCATCGGGGGTGCCAAAATGTTATATAAATCTAAATTTGATTCATCTACGCATTTCATTGTTTGCTAGTCATTTTCATACGTACAGGTAAAATCACTATTGGAAAAAAGGCCTTATACGACGGTTGTAATGCATATTCAAATATGGTTTTGAACTGTCTTTGAAGTCAACATTGTTGAAAGTTGAAGACTTTTGACGACAGTTCCAAAAAAACCATCTTAAAAAGAGATACTTTTCTAAGACGATTGTTAGTTAAAAATCGTATTAAAAAGTATACTTTCTAAGACGGATCTTAGAAGAATCGCCTTAGAATCATTTTTTTAAAAAAAATTGAAAATTAGTGAAGATTCTAAGACGGTGTTCTAAAAAACCATCTTAAAAAGTTTACTTTCTAAGACAGTTCTAAAAAGAACCGTTTTAGAAAGTGTACTTTCTAAGACGGCTCTTAAAAGAATCGCCTTAGAATAATTTTTTTTAAAAAAAATTGAAAATTAGTGAAGATTCTAAGACGGGGTTCTGAAAAACCGTCTTAGAAAGTAAACTTTCTAAGACGATTTTTCATATAATCGTCTTGGAATGTATTTTTTAAAAAAGAAAAAAATGTTAAAAATTTGAGGATTCTGAGATGGTTTTCCCAAAAATCGTCTTAAAAGGGTATTCTTCTAGGACGGGTTTTTTTAGAACCGTCTTAGAATGTATTTTTTTAAAAAATAAAAATAATTAAAAACTATCATCCAGGTTCCTTATTACATTTAAAGAAAGGAAAGCTCACCGGTTGAACTATGGGGGGTGTCTAAAGCATACTTCATCATGGCAGAAAATACAACTCCAGCACAATCAGCAGCTAGCTTATTGTATGACAACCTACCAAATAAATAAAACCAATGTTACTATAAATTAATACCTTCTGAATGCATCAAAATTCAAGAAATTCTATGCTACAATCAGTCTGTAAGCTTCATGATAAGTTTATGATATAAGCTCTCATGTCATGAGCTTATTTAGGCTTAAGTAATCTACCCAAACACAACCTTAATGTCATCCACGAAGAGAGAAATAAATACAAATTTTTAACATGACAAAAACTTGTGAACTTTTAACAAGAGAATCCATTCCTCCGTGTGTGTGTGTGTGTGTGTGAAAATCAGATGAGATGGTATGGGTCAACATTCAACTTTAAAGAATACATATAAGTATATTACTTACTTCAAAGAATTGATTTCTAAGATCAAATGGCTTTCTTGTATGTTTTCATGCACAACCCTGAGAAAGGTTGCTTCAACCTGCAAATGATGGAGTATTTAAAAACCTGATATCCACACAATGCATCTGACATGAGTTTAAAGGTGAAAATCCTAACCTCTTTCTCAAAGTAGTAAGAGTCATCTCTAGAATCTTCATGATCGTCATCATCTGAATAAGTAGAATTAGGTTTCAATTCTCCAGAAGGTGGAAGAAAACTATCATCATTCTCCAGATCATCTTCCATAGTTTTAATTGCCTCCATAACTTTATCTTTAGGAATAGGCGCACTGAATGCCTCCGCACTTCTTCATGGCTTCCTTCACATGTTGACCACACATGACCAGCCCCACCCATACCTAACTGATCAACAAAAGAAAGTGTATTGAGAAATAATAAATTACCATTAGAATTTCTAGTGCTTTCTTAAACAAAATTACCATCAGTTGTTTCCTTCATTCAACGTACCCGAACTAACAATTAGACAGATTGAATGATATATACTTGATGCCATAGTAGTTTAAAAACTTTCAAAGAATAAGAAGAATCACATATTATTGCAGTAGCAAATGTACACAAAAGGTCCTTTGTGTCCCAGTTTAAGTAGTCTATCTAATTTTGTTTCTACTTGACTTTATGTATCAAATTCTAATTAATCCTCCTCTAGTTACATAGACTAAATAACCCTTTCACTCTATCTCAGGTTACTACTAAGCTTCTTCTTTTTTTTTGGTATCAATATACTTACTATAGTTTGGGTTAAGTATAAAATTTCAAGTTCCGTTAACTTTGCTTAACTTTTATTGTTTTAGGCTTATTAACTAAAATTTTAGCTATATGTATAGTATTTCTAACTTGAACCTTAACTTTTTAAGAGTTCAGTGACACCAAGGAAACATGTTTAGAAGAATTAATTGAAAAAAAAGTTTATATCACAAAAAATAGAGCATCATTGAACATGAATCTCAGTCCAGGTTTTGGATTCTTTTCTACTTTACTTAATAACCACAGCTTAAGAGAAGAGGTTCTCTAACCTTGTTCTCAAATTTGTGCCTAAATGAATATGAACAAGAAATAGCCGCAGGGACATTCTCAAAACTATATTACAACAATACAAGAAATAGCCGCAAGCACATACATAATGATAATTATCCTCAAATTCATATGTATGAATACCACTAGGAGAAAGTTACACATGCCAATAGTTAGCATGACTGGTCATTCATCAACCAAGAACCAACAGAACATAATCTCTCTTCACCCTCCCCATTCTAAACACTTCAACCTTTTCAACTGTATAATGCAAAGCAAATACGTGGGTCTGTGGGTATTCTAAGGTGGTTTATGTCCCACGAAATTAACTACATTATAGGATGCAGAGAAAATTGACCTAGGGGAAACAAGGAGATGCAATTATTACTTAATAATTATTAATAACGTTCCAATGTTCCATACTCTTTCAAGCTTAAAGCACATTATAATATGCTCTGCCTAGATATTAGTTTTTATACAAATATTATAATCTTAACCACAGGAAGTTGTATGCATTGTACAGGGATAAAGATTACCCCAAAAAAGAATATGAGATAAAACTACTGCATCCCAATTAGGATTTTTTGTATCCAAGAGAACAAGGACAATATCAAACTTGCTTAATAAAGGAACAAAGATAGAGGAAGTATATATCAATTATTAATCCCTCACTTCATTATTCACTTTTTATTAACCCGTTAGAACAAGAATCCCCCCTTTTCATAAAGAGAACAAGAAATAACCCCCTCGGGCCAAAATTTAAGCCAACCATTGTGGCTTTTGAAAATAGAGCTCAACAAGTTATTCAACAAAAGAAAGAGAAACGTTAGTTGTAAGTTATTTATTATAACATTTTATTTTATAAAAAGCTATGTAGTAGATGAGAAGAATAAAGAGATTAACGATTGTGGTACCAGGTGAGAGTGTTGGAGAATTTGTCGGCGACAAAAGCATAGAGAACCTTGACATTAGAGAAAGAGCAAGCCATTGGTGATTCAAATTGGTGGAAGCTAACTAGCTAGGGTGTTCAGCTGCGGAAAGCTTGTTCCTTAATTAGAAGTGACATGAACGAACAAGATCTCCACAGAAGAACGAAGATCACTAATTGTAATGTACAAGATTGAAACTCCAAGTCTATCAAATCTCGAATTAGTTATATGAAGAGCATCATACATTATTACGTTATGGCACTCCTAAATACTCAGCTATTATTCTGTTTCACAAAAGTTCAAAAAAATACAGTTTTGCTTTTATATATATATATATATATATATATATATATATATATATATATATATATATATATATATATATAACTTCTAGTAGCCATTTACAAAACTTTGAAAGTAACACTTTCAAAAAATAAGGTTCAAAAACCGCACGGCCTCAACACTCAACTAAATTCAAACCCCTCTTCAAATTCAAACAAACAAAAACAAAATTTCCAGTCTCCACTTCAGAAATCAGTTCAATTCAATGTTCCGGATAGGGGGAAAAAACAAAATATAAACATAGACCAAAAACAAATTATAAAAATACAATCTTTTCTTTTCTACAAAACAAAACGTTACTGGAATCACACTGCTGGTAGAACTCTTAAACATCTGGGGGAACTACACAAAAACCAATTCAATTAGAGATGCAAAAAATAGAGGGAAAAATAAAGAGCCAAACAAACAAACATTAGGGTGCCAAGACAAAAGATTTATTTTTATTTTTTTAAATTGAATAAAATAAAAGAAAATAAAATTTGAAATGGAAAAAAGGATAAGAAGAAATAAAGAAGTAGTAGTAAGAACTGGTGGTGAGGGCTTTAATCAAAGTAGCTCTACGACCCTTGAAATCCCTTAAGACCTCTTCCACGGGGAGGGAAAGAAGCAAAGCTTTAATCAAAGTAACTTGTACACACATGCACTGCACATGCCTTTTTATTAACCGAACTTGAATTGGGCAGAATTGAGTTGTGTAACATCCCATTTTTTTCATAAATAAATTTAAGAATTTTTTTAGTAAAAATAATAAAAATAAATAAATAGAGTAAATAATAGGTCGTAAATGCCCCTAGCTATAAATAGCAACATGCTAGGTTTTTTAGATTGACTCCTCAGCCTCCTCTGCATCTCATTTTCGTTTTTCCCCTTCTCCTCTCAAAATCATTTCTTTTTCCCGTAGCCCACAAAACCTGTCTCAGAAAAAATGATGATCTCGGACTCATTCACCGTTGGATCGTCGTGAAATTTGAGCACCACGTTTGCAACCCAATTTCGAGAATTCTCACCGTTGGGAATTTTAAAATCATGTCTGATCTTAAAGGAAAACCCTTCGCATTGTAGCTTTTTATTTTCCCGCAGAAACCAAAAACTGTCTCGGTAAAACTATGATCCCGGTTTCTTTAACCGTTGGATTTTCATGAAATTTGGATATGTTGCTCGAAATTCAATTTCGCACACTCTCACCGCTGGGATTTGTGAGATAATATTCGTGGTGAGAGAAAAAGGAATCGCATGAAGATAGTACAAGCGGAGGCTTCAATCTCTTCTCCGTTTCTCTGACGTTCGAGAATTCTATCGGAGCAGTCGGAGGAAAAACTTGAGGAATCTCAGGGAACCACTATAGATGCCGCTATCATTGTCGGAAGACACGTGAGTCCGCTTAGAGGTAAGGGATGAGTTATTCACAATTGGGAACTAGTGAGAACATGTGTAGGGATCCTTAGAGATATCAATTGGAATGAGTTTTTGAGTGTTTTTGCAATTTCATTTTATCCTTATAATTATTACAGTGAATTATATATGTTTGACAAACCAATTGTTGTGAAATTGATATGCTATTGTGTTGAGCGTGAACCCTATAAATTGAGTACTTTTTCTAATTAATATGAATTGATAAAATAAAGTAAGGAGAAATTTAGAGAGATATTGATTTTGTATTTTCTCTTTTTCTTGCTATTTAGGTTTTTATATATAATTTAAAAAATTAATATCATAATTGAAACTGGCCAAAGTGTTCATATAATTATTTAGAATTTGTGCATTGAAAGCTTACTTTGAAATTTGTGATTTAATATGATGTATGCTAGTTTATATATATAGAGGTAGTTATTTATATTAATAATTTATGTAAATAATATTGTAGAGTGTTATAGTATGATTCCAAAAATTATTAAGTGTTGGAATTTGAGAATATTATGGTTAAATTTTATGAACATGTGTATGTTGTACCTTATGAATATTGTTGGGAATGTTATGAGATGGTTGATGTGATGTTATGAGATGTTAAAGTGTGGACATGATATTCGATTGTGAATAAGTGGATGTGTTAACATTTGATGTTACATTAATTATATCGTGAGCTATGAATTATACAATAACCCGACCAGTGTTTATGCGCAGTGTTAAAGAGAAAGTGTAGGTTCCTAGTTAGGAACCAGTGTTAAATTGTAGCGCAATTGCGTTAAACATGTTTGAAACATGAGTGTGAGGTCGTGGTATTGTATAATTCATGAGCAGTGCTTATAAATGAAATATGTGATGAATTGTGGAATGATATGTTGCCTTGAGATTATAATATTGTTATTGAGATTGAGTAAAAGTGTAAAGTAGAACAGGTGTTGAATTGTGAGACATGTGAAAACATGTGATGGTGGATTGTGACATTATGAGATGTGAAATTGTGAATGGGTTTTGGTTGTGAATAAGTGTGTGATTAACTCTTGATGTGACATTATTTGTGTTGTAAGCTGTGAATTGTACAATAACCCGACCAGTGTTATCTTGAGAAAAGTGTAAATGTGCAGTGTTAAAGAGAAAATGTAGGTTTCCTATTTAGGAACCAGTGTTAAATTGTAGCGCAATATGTTGTACGTGCTTAAGACACGAGTGTGAGGTCGTGGGTATTGTATAATTCACTAGCAGTGTCTGTGTGCTAAAATGATTTTAGGGGTTGAACCTGAATCAGGAGGGAGAGGCCCTAACGGACTCTTCGGAGTGTAGGCCTTGAGGGTCACCGGGTTTGAGTGCTCCTTTAAGCCTATGCTGATCCCATATGGTTGGAGCATTCTCGCAAAACATCGTGACCCTGACTGGTCTCCCTATGATCTTACTTAGTGAGAGTGACCTGGCAAACCCATTGTGTGGTGTGTCTTGTTATGTACTCCTAAGCGCCCAGGGTGGTTTTTCACTGACATGGTACCACATTGCATATAGGCTTGAGTCTTAGCATAACTGTCTCATGCGCTTGCTAATTGTTTATTATGAAATTGATGTGTTATTATGTCTTGATCAGAGAATGTGATTTTTGTGTAATGTGATTGATGATTGAAAAGTGTGATTGATGGATGAAAAGTGAACTTTGAATGACAAAGTGGTGGAATTACGTGAATTACGTGTAAGTAAATTTTATTTAGTTTATATGATATGTATATCTAGTTGTCTTGTTTCTCCATTAATTAGGAATGTGATAACTCACTCCCCGTGTATTGTTTGTGTTTGGATCCTGTGATGATCTTGAACTTTGTGTTCGGGGGAGCAGATGACTAGGTGAATTGATTTAAGGAACCTTGTTCTGAAGGACGTCGAGACACAACACTCTGATAGGATGTGGCATAGGGGTATAGGGTTTTATATTAATTGTATGAAGTCTTAGACGGTCTTGCTTAAACCGAGATACCTTTATTATTTATTTGGACAAGTTTGAATATGTTGTAGAAGAAAGTGAATGTGAGCCTTTTATCCCTTTGAAAAACTTGTATTTACAAATGTAAAAAAAAATACTATTAATTAATATTGGATTTTTATTCCTTTATAAGTATATATGTGAGGGGTAGAGGGTGTCACAAGTTGTATTATCTGGATTTGATAAAAGTCCATCGAGTCTGTTAACTCAACACTTAAACAAGAATAATTGCAGAAAACACAATCTAAAATCGCGTTTTCAACAGTTTATTTTTATTTTATTTTTTAGGAAAATAAAATCACTGCAAGAATGAATTACAAATTAAAAAAAAAACAAAATCATTGAACTATGAAACAAACCTTAAGAGCTTCACTAACAGGAACCAAACCTCCATTTGCAAGCTCGATGTAGCAACTTGGAAAAACACAATCCAAAAATAAAATTCAAAAACCACAAAATTAGAACTCTAATCTCATTTAAAAAATAGAGAAAGCAATACAACAAAAACTACAACAGAAAAAAATCAAAATCGAAGAGGAAAAAAAAATCAAAAACAAGGTTCTAACATTTCTCAGCTTCTTGGCGTTCCTCGCCACCATTTTTAGCTTCAACAGAGGATAAAGGTCATATGGATGTTTCGGAAGAAGATAGGCTCTTTCTGGATGCTTCTAGAAGTCAGTGGAGGCACTCCACACCCGTGATCCTCTCCTTCGTGTCCTTCGCACATGACAGTTTCAACGCTTCGTCCATTTCTTTCTTCGATTAGATCTGAAAAAGAGTGAACCACCTTCTTCAGAGTCCGCTACTCGAGTCAAGTTTGACGTCCCCGAGGTCAAGGTCTTCATCGTCGTCAATGCATGTTCATCGCGGCGATGGAATTTTAGGGTTTTTTCTCTACTGCGAGTGTGAGCGTGACCGTGAGTGAGTGTGTGAATGAATGAGACACAAGTAGTTTTGTTGGAAGAGAAATTAAACTACGACGGTCTTACGAAAAACCGTCGTGGAATGTAGGTTTCTAATACGGTTTTTATATGCCTGTCTTTGTTAAAGTAATCTATATTACAAAATTGCCACCGCAATCAAATTTAATACGGTTCAACGGGAACCGTCGTCATTTTCGCATCGTAGAATGCAGCATTTTTAGCAGTGAATGTTCAATAGTAATAATGTTGCATTTTTGTTGGGTGGTATACACTAATACTTTGATGGTTTATAATTATCATTCTCATCATTCTTAACTACTTCATATGAGTAAAGTTGGAACAAATATTTTGATGATGTTGAAAAATGTAAATAGCAGCCTCTCATTAATTTTCATGTATTATTTTAAATTGTGAATGAAATAATTTGTAAACGGTGAAAGATGCACGAATGGCAATATTCCGGTAGTGCGAACACTTGAATACAAATGGGTAGCACAGGAAATTTCATATAATGTGTTGAGGTCTCTTAAGCTTCAGGAGGATACGTAATTTAGAGAAACATCAAATTTCTAATACATACATCAAATTTCTAATAGATACACATTTTGTCTTCATATATAACCGAGTAAAACTATAAGTTTTTTTTTCAAGAAAAAACTGTAAGTTAATTATTTAGGTATGGTATTGCATGATTCCTAGAACAATAATTTCTCTTGGACGGTTTTATGCATTCAAGGGGTCAAAGTTTAAGATCCAAGTTGGTTTGCCACTTGTTATCTTGTCCTTGGACCTCTTCCTACCTCTTGTCTTATGCAATGTACCTTACCTGATTTTTCTCCTTGGTGAATGAATACATAATAATAATAATAATAATAATAATAAATTATTTATTGCTAATCATTCACTCCTTTTATTATTATTATTATTCTCATGATTAATATATATAACTTGTTCCCCCCGCATCTTTTGGTTCGTGCTATGTGATTCCTAAACTATGAAAAGAATAAGTTTGGAAGAGAAATAGCATTGTGCTCATAAATTCTCATTATTCAACTCTAACAAAAATACAAAGGAACTAGATATATAAAGCTAACTGGCTAAGCTAACAAACTACTAAGCTAGCTATACAAGTAATAGAAAAAAAAAAACAGAAAACTAACAAACTACTAAGCAAGCTGTACAAAAACAGAAAACATCTATGCTAGCTAATAGCTTGCTGTAAAAAACAGAACTCAACACCCCCCCTCAAGCTGGAATGTGAATGTCAAGCATTCCTAACTTGGAATGAATAAGGTTGAAGGGACCAACATGTAAAGATTTGGTGAGTATATCTGCCAATTGCTCTTGAGTTGAGATGGGAAGAAGGTGGATCATACCGGATTGAACTTTATCTCTCACCACATGACAATCCATTTCTATATGTTTTGTGCGTTCATGGAATACATGGTTTGCTGCTATGTGCAGGGCAGCTTGATTATCATAATATAGAACAACTGGTTTAGGATGCTCAATATGAAGATCCTTTAATAAGAACAGTAACCATTGTGCTTCACAAGATGCTTGAGCTAGAGCCCTATATTCAGCTTCCGAGGATGATCTAGACACAATGGATTGTTTCTTACTCATCCATGATATTAGGGAGGTACCTAAGAAGAAGCATAAACCTGTTATGGATCTTTGGGTGTCAAGACAAGCTCCCCAATCCGAGTCACTAAAGCTAGTTAAAGAAGTGGAAGATCAAGAGGAGAAAAACATGCCTTTTTCCAGCATTTCCTTTGAGATATTTGAGAGTATGTTGTGCAGCTTGCATATGGATATTTGTTGGAGATTGTAAATATTGGCTCAATCTTCCAACAACATAACAAATATCAGGCCTTGTGTGAGTAAGATACAATAATCGCCCCACAAGTCTTCTATAAATAGTTGGATCGAAGAGAGGGACACCAGAGGATTTGTGAAGTTTCAGTATGGGATCCATAGGTGTGGAACAGGGTTTGGCAACAAGCAGACCAGTGTCTTGTAAGAGATTAAGGCAATATTTTCTTTGATACAAGGCAATATCTGAGTTGGATCGGGCTACTTCAAAACCAAGGAAGTACTTAAGCATTCCAAGGTCTTTAATGCTAAATTTTGCATCCAAGGAGTGGTTCAATTGTTGGATTTTAGCAAGATCAGTGCCAGTAAGCACCAAATCATCAACATAAACAAGGATAATAGTGAGACCAGTGGGAGACCTTTTAGTGAAAAGAGAATAATCTACATTGGATTGTTGAAATCCTGAATCAAGTAAGGTAGAAGTAAGCTTGGCATTCCATTGTATGCTGGCTTGCTTTAAGCCATACAAAGATCTCTGCAACTTGCAAACTAGAGTTGGATTGTCAACTGTCAAGCCTGGTGGAACCTTCATATATACCTCCTCATTCAAATCACCATGCAAAAAGGCAGTGTTGACATCAAGTTGATGGAGATGCCAACCCTGAGAAGCAGCTAGTGATAACACAAGTCTGACTGTGGTCATTTTCACAGCAGGACTGAAGGTTTCAATGTAGTCCAAACCAACAGTTTGTGTAAAACCCTTGGCTACTAATGTAGCCTTGTGCTTGTCAATGGATCCATCAGCTTTGAACTTGACTTTGAAAACCCATTTGCAGCCAATTAGCTTTTTATTGGGAGGTAAAGGAGTAAGCTACCAAGTGTTAGTCTTAATAATAGAATATAATTCAGATTGGATAGCCTATTTCCAACTTTCATGACATATAGCTTCCTTAAAACTAGTAGGTTCAGATTGTGAAGATACATTAAGTGTGAAATGTTTGTGATGGTGTGAAAGTCTGTGGTAAGAAATGTAGTTGGAAATAGGATACCTGATGGTAGAGGAAACTGGAGAGACAGAATTGTGAGTTGTTGCAAAAGTTAGAGAACAATGATAGTCTTTAAGGTATGAAGGAGGTTGTTTCTGTCTTTGTGATTTGCGGAGAGAGGGTTGAGGTAAAGCTAATTGATGGTGTGAATCAAGTGGAGGGTTTGATATTGTTATCTCAAGTGGGGAAGGGTCTGGTGGATGAGGCATATCAAGCAAAAAATCATATGGAGATGATGGAGGAACATGCTTAATATGTTATGTGGAGTCAGCAGATGGTGGTGAGTGACTATTCAAGTAAGGAAATATATTTTCATAAAAAATAACATCCCTAGAGACAAGAAGTTCTCTTGTTTTGAGATCAAAAAGTAAATGACCTTTGACCCCTGATCTTACACCTAGATAGACACATTTTCTTGCTTTGGCATCAAACTTCTTTCTGTTAGCCTGTAGTGTTGAGGCATAACATAAACATCCAAATACTTTTAAAGTGTTGATGGATGGTGTGCAATTGAACAGAACCTCATGTGGAGATTTTTTATTTAGAAATTTAGTTGGCAATTTGTTTATTATATGAAGAGCCTGTGAGATAGCTTGTGTCCAAAAAAATTTAGGCAAAATTGGAATGAAAAAGTAATGCTCTAGCCAGAGCAAGAAGGTGTTGGTGTTTTCTCTCTATAACCCCATTTTGTTGGGGTGTCTCCACATAAGAAGTTTGATGGAGAATACCTTGGGAACCATAGAAATTTTGCAAGAAAAATTTAGGGCCATTGTCTAATCTAATGCCCTTTGACAGAAAACTAATTTTCAACCATAGATATAAACTATTTAATATGGTTTGAAACTTTTGATTTTAATTTCAGAAAAATAATCCATGTGTATTTGTTTTTGTCATCAACAATGGTAAGAAAATATTTATGACCAAGCAATGAAGGGTGAGCATAAAGACCCCATATATCCATGTGCAACAAATCAAAACATTGTAAGGAAATGGTGATGCTGTCAGGAAAAGGCAGCCTTTTTTGTTTTGAAAAATGACAAGTGTCACAAGGGTTACAAGAGTTTGTACAATCAATGGAAGAGTAAAATTTATTCATTTTGACAAGTTTATCATGAGAGAGATGTCCTAACCTATTATGCCAAACATTGCATTTATTAGAAGGAATGGTATTGATGTTACAATTATAGGAGAACTGAGTTGTTGGTGAAGATAGGATGTATAAGCCAGCTCTCAATTCAGCTGTTCCAATCGTCCTCAAGGAGGAGTTGTCCTGTATGGAACAACCAGTAGGGTGAATGTTTATACAACAATGAAGGTTGACAATCAGTTTTGAAACTAAAATCAAATTAAATATGAAAAAGGGAATATACAAAACATCAATAAGGTAAAATTGATCACTAAAATGTATGGTTCCTGCCAAGTTGGTTTGAATTTGAGATCCATCAAGTAGTTTAACAAGTGTAGGTCTGATTTTTTGAGACATTGAAAATTAGTTTTGGAAAAACACATATGATCAGTAGCTCCACTATCAAGAACCCAAGAGTTTATATTGGAACTATAAGCATCAAGAGTAGCACAGATTATACCTGAATTACCATTCTTACGAGAACTAACTAACTTATTAGTGGTGTGAGAGGAAGAGGCTTAAGAGGTTTGCTGCAACAAGGAAAGAAGAGCCTTATATTGCTCTAGTGTGAAAGCTACAGATGATGCATCTGCATATACCTCTTTCTATCCTAGAGATTGTAGATCATCTTCAATTTCTTGATCATCCATAGAACATTGGTTGATAGCACCTCCTCTATGCAAGTGAGGAGGGTAACCATGTTTCTTGTAGCAAGTGTCTACCATATGACCTGATCTGTTATAATAAGTGCACATTTGTGTGCTTCTGCCTCTACCTCTTCCACTAGATGTATGGCTTCCACGACCTCTGCCTCAACCATAAGTACCATTGTTGGTATCCAATTGAGCAAAAACTCTAGAATCATCAAATTGAAGAACCAATTGCCTTTCTTGTTGAATGAGGATAGAAAAAACTTTGTCTAAATCAGGGAGGGGGTCCATCATCATTATGTTGGACCTAACTGTAGAGTATTGCTCATTGAGGCCCCTTAAGAATCTAATCATATAATCACCTTCTCTGTAACTCTTAATAATAAGAATGAGCTCACAGGAACAAACAACAGCACAAGTGCATGAAGGAATAGGGCGAAAGTTGTCCAATTCTTGGATTAAATCTTTCAATTTTGTAAAGTAAGTAGTGATATTAGCATCACCTTGTTTAAGCAGATAAATTTCTTCTTGTAAGTCACTGATTCGAAATACATCTCCTTGATAATAACGTTCCCTGAGAGTATTCTAGATATCCGATGCATTCTCCATCCACATGATGGTTTGCAAGATTTATGGATCAAGAGAATGATGAAGCCATGAAACCACCAAGGTATTACAATGATCCCATAGAGTGAAATTGGGATCATTAAGAGCAGGACGAGGCAAAGAACCATCCACAAATTTGACCTTTTTCTTGGTCTTCAAAGCAAGGAGCATAGCACGCGACCATGAGTGGTAATTTCCACCACTGAGAACCTGAGCAACAATCGCCACATCGGGATTCTCATTTGGATGAGTATAATAGGGATTCAACAAGTTTGTAAGAGCTGCATTATTGACAATAGCATTGTTCACAATTGGGTCAGCATTTTCAGCCATGGTTAACCGAGGAAGAAGCTTGAAGAATTGCGATTCAAGATCAAGAAAGTGCAACAACAACAATGGTTGCAAGAAGGATCAATCAAAGATCACATCGAGAGGGAAGATTTCAACTGATACCATGTAAAAAGAATAAGTTTGAAAGAGAAAGAGCATTGTGCTCATAAATTCTCATTATTCAACTCTAACAAAAATACAAAGGGACTAGATATATAAAGCTAACTGGCTAAGTTAACAAACTACTAAGCCAATTGTACAAGTAACAAAAAAAAAAACAGAAAACTAACAAACTACTAAGCCAGTTATACAAAAACAGAAAACTAACAGAAAACAGAAAACAACTATGCTAGCTAATAAGTTGTTGTAAAAAATAGAACTCAACACAGACCTTAATTTTTCTATCATTTGCTTCAAATTTCAGGTTTGACATTCAAGTTCCTTTTTTTTCCTAACTTTTAATTTTTGGGATTCACTTTGAGTTAGTGTTGTTGGTGGTTTACATGAACTTAAGATGCTTGCCCTGAAAATCTAATTGAAATTATTATCATAATTATGTTGGATTAATTATTCTGTTTGTTGGGGGGTTTTTGGGAAATCAAGGAGGCACTGTGATTGCTCTTTTTCTGGGTTTTATCTTATGAGTGTTGTTGATCAGTGTTTTTGTTCCTAGTTTCTTGCTGATTGATACCCTTAATTGTTGTGGATTAGTTTGTTGAACCATGATATTCTTGGTGACACTGATTTACTTGCAGTGGATAATCTGTTATGATTGTTAATTGCTTTGATTTTGTAAGATCTTGTAGAACTTGGCTGCCTTTCTGTATTTTTAGGTGAACAAATAATTCCTTAAATAATTAATGGGTATAAATGTGAATTCATAAGGACAAACTTTTAGGTTTCATAAATCAGGGTGCTTTTATTAATTTTTAACTGTGATAAAATGTTTAGGAATCCCCTTTCAAAACAAATAGATAAGTAAAAAAATACCAAGAAAGTCTCCCATAATTTGTTATATAGGATGCATGAGATATTGTGAATTCACCATGAAAGCAACATGCCATACATAATTCTTTGAAAAATGTTACTAATCCACACGTTAATGTAATGTTTTGGCACAAAATCGTGGACCCCTAATTACACCGGCGTGATTGTTTTAATTCATCTCATTCTATTTGATTCGTTATTTTTGGTGTGAAATGAAATTATGTTAGTTATTTAATTTTAATTCATCCCATTCTATTCGATTCATTATTTGTAATATTATTTTTCTATATATAGATATGTCATCAGGTGGTGTTGATCATTCCCGACCCTCGTCTCATGATAATAGTGGGAAAGGGACAAGTGGGAAGAAAAAATTATATGTGGTTAAACTACTACCACCTATAAATAGTCTGTCATCATCTACCTAATCCTCGTCTAGTGTATCTATGCCAATCAGATTTGCGGATGTTGCACCTATATCATCTACACCTCCAACTGAAGGTAGACCATTTCCATCTTCGATTGATGCACGTGGACTGTCCCCGATACCTACATCCACACCATCCCCATCCACATCCCCGACTATAGCGACCATGTCTACTGATGATGGTGTTCCAAATTTGGCCATGGAAGATCCCCCCCCCCCCATGATCGTCCTGCGCTTACACTTATCAATGGAGTGTAAGTATTGAAAAATTTAAATAATTATCATTATATATCATATCATTTTATCTTTTAATTTTTCATGAATTATTCTATTTAGGTTTCATCCATCTAAGGTTGCGGTAAAGGCTATCACATTGTCTATTAGCCAACAATTTGCTAACCCATGGCCTACACGGGGAGCAATTCTAAAAGATCATCAAGAACTCTTTTTTCAGCGTTTTAAGATAACTTATTCACCACTTAATGAATTAGTTCAATTGTTGATTTTGTTTTATTTGATATGAAATTGTAAAATTGGTATTTTGCTAACTGTGTGCCATTTCATAACTTTGTGATACTTTAGAGAAAATTGGTCTAGAGACCCGAGGAAGAAAATGAAATTAAGAAATATTTTAACTCGAAAGCCTCTCATAGACTTTTTGAGATGTTCAAGGATGCCCGAAACGAAAATAAAAGGCTATATTGGATTGGAGATCATGTCAAGAATGATTTGTTATCACATTGGAATGCACTTGGTTATTGTTCCAAGTGTGCACAGGCAAAAAAAAAATTGGGCATAAAAAGGGTGGGTGTATGCACACAAGGGTTCTATTAGCTTACAGGATCACATCATTCATTTGGTATGTACATTAAAATTATATTACATACTTATTTGTACTATTTTAATTTACCACTTAATGTTTATTTTATAATGTTTCTAAATAGTCAGAAGAGCTTGGTCGATCTGCATACATTGATGAGGTCCTTCAGCAAACTCATTTACGAGAGGATATTGGTCAATTTTTCGATGATAGATTTAGGCAGACACATGTGAGACCATTATCTTGCATGCTCTTTTATTTTTTTAAATGTTTATTATATTTATGAAATAATGATTGTTTATGAATGACAGGAAGATTTTGAGGCTAGATTATCTCAAGTTAGGTCTGATGTTGCATCAAATGTTAGTGAATCACAAATCACTCCTTTAGACCCTGCTGAAGAACACAGACTTAGGACTCATTGTTGGGTTCATGACCAAAGCGTAAGGGACAACTTTATGATATTGGAGATCTTTCTCATAGTTATAAATGTGGAGATGACAGCTTCATGCAGCATATGCAAAGATCTTGCCGTCGCACTCAAGATTCAACGAAGATTAATCGACTAAGGGAGGAGTTTCGTCAATCAAAGGAGGAGATGTGTGTATTTCAATAAGTTGTACTTCAGTTCATACCTCCTGAAGCGTGGAACATTATTCATCGACATCAACAACCTGACCAGCAACAACAACAAGACAACGACCAACCAGATTACTAGCAGCAACAACACAATGACCAACCAAATGAATAGCAGCAACAAGATGATGACCAACAGAGGCACTCTACCAATAGATATTTTGACTATTGACTTAGCAACACTTGTCACTATTGACATATTTGACATTGTGCTTTTATTTTACATGTATGTGTTAATTTAAATATTGACATTAAATAATATAAATAAAAAAAATATATTCCTAAATTATTGATGTTAAATAATAAAAATGAAAAAAATAAATAATAAATTCTTTAAAAATTGGCTACAATACCTAAAAATTGTACTAAAATGGCTTCACTTCTATCTCTCCTCTTTGCCTGCCATCTCATTGTTAGCATGTCAAATTCCTTACCCACAACCAATGAAGTTCTGTTTGCAAAACAGTCTCCGATGTTCCCATCATCAAAACCCATGGAAAAAATCACCTAACTCCACTTCTATTTCCATGACAACATAACGGGGAAAACCCCACTTCTATGCAAATTGTTGGGGCCCCTAAGGGCTCCATTGCTGGGTTTGGGACTATTGTCATGATGGATGACCCTCTATCTAAAGGACCAAGTCCAAGTTCAAAGGTTGTTGGAAGATCTCACAAAATATATGCTTTGGCTTCTAAAAATGAGTTTAGGTTGCTCATGGTGACAAATTTTTCTTCACTAATGGTATTTACAATGGCAGCACCCTAAGCATTCTTGGGAGAAACCCTGCATTGGAAAATGTTAGAGAAATCCCTATTGTTGGGGGTAGTGGGATCTTCAGATGTGCAAGGAGTTCTATTGTGTTTACCACATATATGTATAATGCTGATTTTGGTGCTGCAATTGTTGAGTACAATGTATCTATACTCCATGTTTGAGCAATAGGTTGATGTTTTGGCTTAAATATATTTTTTGTTTCTATAATTTAATATTTTTTATTTTCGTTGTAAATCTATTTTTTTTATTTTAGTCATTGTAAAATGTGTTTATTTTTATTTTTGTCCTTAAAATGTTTTAGATAATATTTTTTTTACTGTTTAAGGAATTATCTAAAATATTTTAAGAATGAAAAATAAAATAAACATATTTTATAAATACTAAAATAAAAAATAAATTTACATAAATGAAAAATATAAAAAAGGCTACATCGTAAGGACCAAAAATATATTTAGGTGTTTGTTTAAGGTGGTTTTGATTGAGTTTGAAGTCTTTCTTTTCTTCGGTTTTAATATCCTTAAGAGAAGATACATCTTTAAAGTTTAAATAACAATGCTGTTGTTTTATTGATGAAAATTAATGATAATACTTTCACTCATAGATGTGGCGGTTAATATTGATTAAGAGCAATATAATGTATGTAAATGTTTCCTTGATATGCATGTGATGTGATCGTATGAATTTGATTGAAGAGTTACTATATATTATATATTATAATACATACAGAGTGAATTTTGATTTGGTTCATGAAATTAATAAAATAATATAATAGTTCAAAAAATTATAAATTGTTAATAATTTAAATTTTTAAAATTCTAATAATCAATCAAATTCGTCTCTTAAATTAAAAAAAAAAGTCCCTTAAATTATAAATTATTAACTAACTTAGTCCCTCCGTTATTAGCCATTGTACCATCTTCTCTTTTTAAGTTTTTCTAATATTAAAAATATAACATTATTTTAATAATTATTAGTGTATTACTGGTAATTGTTTCTAATTTTGAAATTTTTATTTTAATTATGTTAGAATTTGAAAGAACTTTTATTTATTTAAATTTAGGGATAAATTTATAAACCTGAATAAATTGAAATTGGTGCATAAGATTTAAAAATTTTAGTGAAACTGAATATTAGTGGGCATCTTTTGTTTTGTTTTTTTTTTTTGCAAAATGAATAAAGAAATTGTGATTTCATTTCGTTTGCAACTATTTTATTTGTGGTTAATGTATATTTGTGTTTGTAACCAGTGTCGTTATATTACACATTTAACTAATCTAAAATAATTAAAAGTAATTAGTTTTAAAAGATGCACGGATGTACATAGGTTCGAAATGTGCGTGAATTAAAAAAAAAATAGTAAGCTTAAAGATTTATAAGGTGGTCTAATAAAGATATAGGAATTTTTGCTTGTTTATATGAAAACAACTAGTAAAAGTTTAAAATAAATAATTAGGGGAGTGTTAGATTTAATTAACTAAGTAATTTAGTTGGTATTATATTAGTATATTTAAATATAAATTTTTCCTAGCCAAAAATATAAAGCCCAAACTATGGCACAATTGCTTTAAAGTTAAGATTTTTATTTATTTATTTCGGGAAATGATATTTACACATTCCTTTTTATCTTCTTATTTCTTCCTTTTTTTTTAGTTTTTTGTTTTTATGAAAATACCATTGACGAAAATATGTTTTTGCAGTGTAACGAAAACAACTTTATGTTATGTATCTTAACAAGAATGATCAAGATATACCATAGAAACAAATTTTTGTTGTGTATTTTGACAAAAGTAAAAATTAATGGGTAAAATACGTTTGAAGTCCATGTAAAATTTGAAAAATATTAATTTTGTTTTTATAAAAAAATTTGTATTAATTTAGTCTTTATAAAAATCAAAAACATATTTTTGTTAGTTATCACATGTAACTGTATTAGATCTTTCTAGACACGCTTACAAGATACCAAAATGCATTGTTATTTCATCTTTTCCCTTAATCTCATAAAAAAGTACAAGAAAGTACCCATAAACTGATAAAAAAATTGCTTTATTTTTGGATTTTTAGTCACCATAAATTGTTTAATTCATTTTAGGAAAGTTTTAACCGCCACAAATTATTTAATTCATTTGTAATCAAATTATAAGTGTAAATTTATTAGGCACATAAGATTATAGTCCCAAAGTTATACCTGAGGATCAACAAAAATATGTTTTAGTTTTAGAGTGACCAAATTAATATGAAAATATTTATGAGGACAAAATTAATATTTTTAAAATTGTTGGAGAACCGAGGGGATAAACACCAAAGAGATTTACACCCGAGTCATAGATAACCACATAAATAAACTTCTATTTCCATAACAACAAAATGGGGGAACACCCAACTGCTATGAAAATTGTTGAGCCTCCTAATGAGTCCATTGCTGGTTTTGGGACTGGTTTTGGGACTATTTACATGATGGATGACCCTCTAACTGAAGGACCAAGTCCAAGTTCAAAGCTTGTTGGAAGATCTCGGGGAATATATGCTAAAGCTTCTCAACATGATCTTGGGTTGCTCATGGCACTACTACAAAAAGATGATTTAACATCGTCAAATCTACATCAGTTATTAACCGATGTAGTAAATATCACGGTGACATTTTTGAAATTTACATGAACTTTTTCACATGTCAACAACGGTTACTGTAAAATCGCCTTTGTTTCTAAGCAAACTACATCGGTTTTCTATATACCACCGTGTTTGAATTGTTAATATTTTAAATGATTTTTTGATTTTCTTAAAATTACTACTACTCGCGCCTGTCTGAATAAACCATAAATATCTAATGTGAACAGTGTCGTCTCGTTCACAGAGAGAGGTAGCTCAATCCCTCTCCCTTTCCCTCCCCGCCTGTAATGGATAACCCCTCCTTAACCACCTTCCCCTCTCTCTCTTTCTCAATCCAAGCTTTTCATTTTTAATTTTTTTTCTTGTGTAGAAGAAATGGGGAAGAAGCAGAACGACATCCAGAAAACGGGGCTAGGTCGAGCCCTGCTGTCTCGCTTCTACAGGAAGACGTTCCTTGAATCCTTCACCGAAGTCTCCGACATCGACGCCGTCGTCAAGCAATCCCTAGAACCCCTCCCCAAACTCGTTGCTGCCACTTCAACCACTCTTATCAGCCTGTGAGTATTCTTTCTCTTCGTTCCGCATTCATGCGCCCACCAGGTTCCGTGCCTGATGAAACGACGACACCAGAAGAAGCGAGGAAGCAGCAGAAGCAAGAAGAGGCGCTCCACGCCAGCAACCTCCGCGTTCCTCGCCACCCACTGTGGACTCCCAACATGTCCGCTGATGAGCTGAACGCCAGCGAAATGCAAGCTTTCTTGGCCTGGCGCCGCAGCTTGGCGAGGTGAGTTCTCTAGTTAGTATTTGCATTTGTTTGAATTGTAGACTTAGAATCTAATTCAGAGAACAAATTAGGGTTTGTTTGGATTGTAGGCTTGGAACCTAATTGAGAGAACTATATAATGGAAATTAGTGTTAAGGTCCACGAATGAATATGCATTGTCTTCTGTCGAAATAAACTTCTAATTTTAAGGTTAAATTGCATATGTAGGGATTAGTTTTATGGTTATACCTGTTGCCCATTCAAGAGCAAGGAAACAAGTGAGTGTTATCTTTCTTTTGAATGCCATGTTATAGTTTTTTAGTTTCAAGCAGTTCCCCTTAGTAAATATCCTTAACCTAAATGATAACTATAAACAAGCTTACACAATTGAATTGGAGCACAAAGTCTCGCGTTTGGAAGAGGAAAATGAAAAGTTGAGGAGACAGCAGGTTTGTTTTTGCTTTGAAGTTCCAAAATGTTTTCTGTTAATTCAAAGTGCCTAATAAAGCTTGCAATATATTGAGTAATATCCCTTTTTCACTATGTACAATAACCAAATAAATTAGAACAATCTTGATTGGAACAGGAAATTATTTTTAACATTTTTTTACACTCGCCTCCCCTCCTCTCAAAAGATTAAACTAGTTATCAATGTCTTAACTTAAATATTGGATAAAACACTTAGGTGAAGCTGGATGTGATTAGTTTCATTAATATATGTTGATGTTTTGATGGGGTTTTTTCTCCACTTCTCCCTCATTTTCATTCAAGGGAGATAAGGCTTCCCTTATTTCCTTCTCGGCTTCACATTGTATTATGTGTTTTAAAGAGCTTTTGATTTGAGAATCTTGTTTTCAAGGATAATGGGTCATGGTGATTGTTGTTTCCATAGTGATTATTTATCCATATAATTTGGGTTGACATTCAGGTTGATAACAATATTAGTAATTTATGGTAATTATGTTATGCTTGATTGAGTTTGATTAGTTTTAAAATTTCTCTACTAGTAATTCAAAATAATCAGACTCAAGACAAATTTGTTCAATTTTTGTTATTTTTTAGTCTTGCTAATGTTTATGAACAAAATTATTTGGTGATCTTAAGGCTTGGTTTAGTTTTCCTCTGCTGCTCATAACATAAATTAAGTCATTACAAATCATTGTGCTAACTGATTGAGATTTCTGTGAAAAGGCCAGGAATTTTAAACTTGCTGCCAATTGAATTTCAGCACAAGGTAGGAGTGTTTTTGCTTTGTACACACCCAGGATTAACGGGATCTTGCCTAAGGAGTGTGTTAGATTTGGTACTTGGCAGTTTGGATTATCAGATGCAATTATACAAAGATACTAATATTAATCTTACTTAGGGGGTTTACAAGTTTCAAAATTTTCCTAGTTGTACCTTATGGCAATTAATCTCACATGGCTATTAATTATTAATTGCCATCTTACATGGTTATATTTTCATGATTGGTGTTATGTATCTTGAACTATATGCTTATTATTTTCTGTTGATCCATGTATTTTGGTTTTGAGGAAGTAATCTAGTCATTATTGCTCGGAATCAAACAAAGTGGTAAGTATGAGACCTGTCATCCTAATGTCTTTTTTTTTCCTCTGAAGTATGTTCATTTAAGGGAGTTTGCTTTAATTATTTTGAGGAAACTGTAATAATAAATAAATGAGGCATATTATATCTTCATTAAGTAAATGATTTTTTGAAAAAGCAAAATGTCTCTTTGACTCAGGATGAGCTGGTTAGGCTATGTAAGTGCCAAGGAAATTTGGTAAACATTTTGGCTGCTCTCAATGTATTAAAATCAAATTCTTAGTTTTTTTTCCCATTTTTCTGTTGGGAACCACCACTGAAACTGAAAATGTATCATTTAACAATATCATGTTAATGCCTAGGAAAGGCTATGGGATTAGCTATCTTCTGGTTATATATGATGAATTGGGCAATGTATCACTGCTTCACCCTAGGCTCTTTTAACATGGTTTTGTTATGGTATCTGTATTCGGTATGCTGTAACTCTGCACATATCAGACTGCTAGTTCTCTTGTGATAGTTTCCCAAGATTTGTAGTTTTATTACTAATTTTATATTCTTTTGTATGCATACTCACTTATATATGTAGTTGATTTTTTTTTCGAACTTACATATTAATTCATGAGTTTTTTGTCAGGTGGTTTGCAAAAAGGTTTCTACATCCAGATATTGTCTCTATTTATGATTATATCTTTCTCTGGGATGAGGATCTAGGTGTGGAGCATTTTTCACCTTCAAGGTATTAAGGATGCCTCTTTGCTTTCCTACTGCTGCTGCTATTTTGATATATGTGTGCAGTCTGCCTTGATATAGGCTAGCAGGAATATGCAATACTGGTGTTAATTTTATGAAAAAAAGAATCCAATTTTATTTGATTACATGATGATAAGTCAGTTTATTTTTATTTTTTTCCATTTTAAAATTTGATAGCTGAATGAAAATTGACTTTGAATTTTCTGCCATACATTATAAGATTATATTATCCTTATTAGGTTTGTTAAGCTTACATTAGGTTGCTAAGAAATCTTTGCTTGTCAAGGGTGGTAACAGACAAAAGAGGTTTTTTGTTGGGTTTATATTCTTAAACCTATTCTAATTGTAAGACTAGTCAGTAACATCTCTTACAACTTTTGTCTCATCAAATCAAAGAAAGAATTAACACGGGCTTCTTTTTTTTTTTTTTTTGCAGATATGTTGAAATTATAAAGAGAGAAGGTTTGGAGATATCTCAACCAGCTCTTGACCCAAATTCAACAAAGATACACCATAGAATTACAATTAGAGCTAGAACCAAGAAATTTCATAGGTGATTTTTTGTTAGCCTATCCATAAGCACTTGCTAAGATAAAATCAAAGCAAATCACTGTGAGGCCAACTGAGTTATATCAAAGGAAAGTATGTCTATCATGTAGATGATGTTGTTTTAACAATTATTTTCTTAGGTAAAAGGGACATGTGCTACTGTCTTATGTTCTGTTTCATGTCAGCCACAGATGACTCATTTCTTTTATTTTGTTAGTCACTATAATATTTTTTTGTTTTTTTATTGTTAGGTGCTTCTAGGATGATAGTGCAAAATATGATTGAATAGAGTGATTCATAGAAATATATGGAATGACCTGCAACCTATAACTAGGTCTTTCTGCAAGATTGCTTTCTGAGAATGTTATCTTCGAATTGCTTTGGGTGCCCTCATGTTGAAGTTGAAATGATGCTATACTGGAATTTTCTCTTTAATTATGTCAGAGGATGAAAAATGCTGTTGGTTTTGTTATGTTTTTGTTGATTACCTTATAATATACTATGTTTTTTTCTCTGGACTTCTGAAAGTATCACAAGAAATATGATAAGACAAATTCCTTTGTGGCGATTTATGATAAATCTTGGCATGCTTGTTGTGTTGTGAATGACACAGAACTTCAAAACAACCTGTGTAGGTTTGTGGAAGGTATGACTCCTATTTTCTCTCAATCTGCCTGGTACTGCACTTGGCATCTTATACAGGTAATATTACTTCCATGGTTCATAGGAATATTAAATCTAAGTTCCAACTACACATTGAAGAAGCCTTTCAAACTTTTCCAAAACTTTTGTTTCTTCCAACTGTACTATTGTGTGGTACTTACTGTGGACAACTTCAATATTTTGTCCAAAGTTTTATTATTGTTTTTTTCAGTTGGGTCAGTTTTTCAATTTACCAAAATGCTGGCAAAATGCAAATAGGTTTTCTGAAATGAGGTTTGGCTTTGGCTGCTGTAAAGAATTTTTTTCTGATTCTCTTGATTTGCTTGCATTTTGTTTTGGTGGGCTTCCTGAGTTCCTAGTGAAGTTTGACCTTGTCTTGATGAAATTTTTAGAAATCTATTTTTCTTATAGATTACTAATAGATCAAATAGTCCATTATGTTGGTGTTCAGTATTGTCTCATCAGTATCACTTGTATTTTCTCCAGAATGACCTTGTCCATGGATGGGGAGTTGATATGAAGCTAGGATATTGTGCACAGGTGAGAAATATGCATTCTCTGGACATTTTTTGTGGTCACAATTTTTCCCTCTTTATGCATTCTCTGGACAGTTCACCCTGATAAGCAACAACAAAGCCAAAAAAGGGTTAAACTCAAAAAATGGAATACATAGAAAACTAGTAACACAAACCAAAGTTTCTGCTTCACTTTAATTAAGAGGGCATCTTTCTGGCATGCATGCTCGAGATTCTTGGGGGATGCACTTATTTATTTATAATGAATTACTCTATACATGTGGAGCAGAATCTCTTTATATTTTCCAATAGGTGTATGTTTAATATAAGACTATTCTTGATTTAATTTGCAGCATGAAGGTGCTTCTGAAGCCTTTGAAGATGCTCAAAAGCATATGAAAAGCATATCAGAAACAATTAAATCAAAAACTGCCAGCATTTCTCAAATCAATAGTGATATAGAAAAGAGGAAGCATGAAGCTTCAGAAGCTCACCAAATTGAAGAAGTAAGCAATTTTCATTCTTATTTTTAATTCTATTCCTTTAACATTTTTTTCTTTCTGAGTCTTGTGGTGATATAATTTCTCTTTTTAAAGGAATGTATCAAAGAGCAAGATGAATTGATTCCTCTTGAACAAAGTGCTAGACAGAAAGTTGCAGAACTGAAGTCTGTTCTAGATTCTGAGAAGAGTCAGGGATCAGTTCTTAAAGCAATCCTGAAAGCCAAGGAAACAAAACAAATAGAAGGAATATATGGTCACATGGTGATTTAGGTGCTATTGATGGGGAGGTTTTCCAATTACAATTTTTCTGGCTTCATGAAGTTCTCCAGCCTATTCATTATTTGGTTCTTCTTTGGATTTTGGAGAGCAAGTAAACTCGTGGTGGGGAACAGTCTCACTCAAAAATGTAAATACCTACCTCAGAAATCATATTTAATAAGCTCATTCTAATATCCAGATATATTAATAGAATAATTGCTACTTTCATGATATTGGTATTTTTTATTTTTATATTAATCAACTTGTTTTTGTCTCTAAATGGTTGTTTAATATTTTGAATGGCATGAATTAAATATGTTCACTTTTACTTCTGGACCCTTGGATTTGTATAACTGTGACTGAGTTCATGCTCTACGATATATTTGCTAATTTAAGGACATGTTGGTATAAGAGTGTTTTCTGTTTCAATTAATGTTTATTTTCACCTATAGTGACAAAAATGTGATAACAATTTCACCATTTTTTTAAAAAGATTTTATATGAAAATGGTGAAATCACTCATTAACTTCCAACTAACAGCTTGAGTTTTTGGCATGGTTGGCCACTTGGTCGTTAATGGTTTTAAACTACTCCCTCTAGTCCTTTTTATAAGAAACAAGTTTTAGAGTAGTTTACACTTAAACTTGTTTCTTATAAAAAGGTCTGGAGGTAGTACTTGAATAGTTGAATTTAAAAACACAGTGATAATAGCAATTTTATATTGGTTTTGGAGGGAGTATAGTCCTAGGAACCTTTTAAATTCTAGTTGGGGAGTAAAAGCAAACTGTAATAATACCCTTGATTGAATAATATTTGCCAATGATTGATGATCTATTTGGTTCGGTAATGTTTTTGGTGTGCTGATAATACTTAAAATGGATGTTTGTTTGATAAATATAATTAGGATATCATTTCTTTTTTCAGGAGAAGCAAGTTGATCTTCTTCTGAAGTTGAAAAAGAATGTAAGCACTCTAGAGGGGGTTCCACGCCTTTTTGATTTAGTGAATGTTCAAGATGAAAGAATGAAGCTTGCTTTCTTTGCGGCACTTAGAAACACTGTGGTTGCTAAAGATCTTGACCAAGTCAGTTGCACTTTCGTAGCAGGATGCTTCATTCTGATGATAAATATTAAGGATCCATCATAATGGTATTTTTCAGATATGAAAATCATTATGCCCGTGATTTAGAATTGTTTGATAAGCAAATTTTGTTGGTATAGTTTTGTTTGATAATGCCTCAATTGGGCTTTTCTTTTAACGTGAACATGGGTAGGGAATCCTCATTATTTACGCTTGCATGATGGGATTTAAAGAACATATTACGAAAAACAAAACACGTGATTATGTCCTGTCAATTTTTTCTTATGGTTAGTCAATGAATTATAATTGTTACGTCATTAGTTAATGGTATTATTTGAGTTAGCTAGACCCCTTGCTAGTTTCGTGTTAACTAGTGTTTGAAGACTATTGGTGATTTGGTAGTTTAATTTATTATGTGAAGATGCTGGATTTTTAGGTTAATAAATTTATTCATAGAATAGTTTGGTTTGAAAGTTAGATAACGTACGTGGCTATTATTTCCTAGTATAGAATTTTAATTTTTAAATTAGCATTGAGTTGAAAAGTTGAAATATTAGGAAGAATGCACAATATATAATTATATATATATATAGTAGTTATATACTAATACAATTTAAGATAGTAATTAGCTCTAGTAAGTTAAATTAGCACGTAGTTTGTGATTTTTCTATTACTGGCTCAAATATCTGTATTTTACATTTAGTAAACCACAATCATGCACTTTAACATCATATCAATATTTGAAGGGGAAATTATAAATTTCACAAAAATAATAAAAAAAATTCATTATTCTACATCAGTTGAGTGATAAACGATGTAAAAACCCTTCAAATTCTACATCAGTTGACTTATAATCGATGTAGAAACCTTGTCATTCCTATCAATTCTGCATCGTTTCAGTAATAAACGATGTAGAAATCCTTCAAATTCTACATCGGTTGACTTATAACCAATGTAGAAACCTTGTCATTATTACCCATTCTACATCGGTTGACTGATAACCGATGTAGAAACCCTACCATTCAACACCGGTTCCAACCTTAGAACTGATGTAGAAAGCTCACATTCTACATCGATTGAACTACACAACCGATGTAGAAAGGTCGCCCTTCAAAGACGATTCTCCAATCTATGTTGGTATTCAACGACACTGTGTTACCATCACGCGTCATAATCGATGTAGAAAGACCATTAGAACCGATGTAGAATGCCTTTTTTTAGTAGTGTGGTGATGAATTTGTTCTTCAATGAGGACATATATAATGGTAGCACCGTGAGTGTTCTTGGCAGGAACCCTATGTCGCAAAGTGTTAAAGAAATGCCAATTGTTGGGGATAGTGGGATCTTCAAACATTAAAAATGTTCTTGAACTTAAATTTATCCTTAAGATTTAACATTAAAAATATTCTAATAAATATTTTTTTTAACTTGAGTCTTTAATATATTAAAATTTTTATTTTAAAAATTTAACGTCGTCAATCAAGTAATAGCGTGATATTATTATAATCATTCATAATATAAAAAAAATCAATTTATAAGATAATATATTAACAGTTAATTAATTATAAGAACTCGAGAAAATTTTGAATATATCAAACATTCAAAACAACAACAAATCTACTTAAAACTCAATAAAATTTATTCATTTATCATACCATCTTGAAGATATTTAAGCCTAAAATTTATTACTCTTAACAAAAGACATATAAGATCTAAGGATGAGAAACAGTGACATGATACTCCACCACAAAATGCTCATTGTCAGAAATTTCCCAAAGACTCTTGGCAATGGCATAGCCCTTGGCAAACCTGAACACGCCCGTGCCTCCAACAATGGGCATTTCCCTAACAGTGTCCTGAACAGGGTTCCTCCCAAGCATGCTGAGAGTGCTGCCAGCATACTCACCCTCACTGAAAGCCAAGTTAATGAGCATCACCATTCCACGGTCCTCCAAAGAGGCCAAGCCAAACAGCCCCTGAGCCCTCCCAACGTGCTTCGAGCTCAGCTCTGGACCCTCGGTCAAAACATTGTCCATCATGAAAGTGGTTCCAAACCCAGTTGCTTCACGAACCTCGCTCGCTGATGGCTCGATGATTTTCACCACCGTGATGTTCTTGCCCTCTAAGATGTCGTGGTAGAAAAAATGCAAGTGGGTCAGTTTCTCTACCCTTGGTTGGTCTGTGGGTAACTTGATTATTGATTGCTCAGAGAACGCTCCATGGGTGTGGAAGATGATGGATATGAGGGTGAGAGAGAAAACAAGAAAGTGCCTAAGAGGGACAACCATTGTGGCATGCCATCTAATGCCAATAAAGCACTTATTTGTAGAGATGCTTTTCGTTTTAGTTTGCTTCGAATCAATGATGTTTCTATATTTTATATTATCTGTTGCAACACGAGGCGCTCGAGCGGAATGGGACTCTCGAGAATTCAAGACTAGCAGGACAGCAAACGCGTGCTCCTCGTCTCCATCCATCTATGTCTACCTTTATTTATAATTCACTTAAATTACAATTTTTTTTAAATTTGAGTCACTTTATTGAGAAAATTCACACTTCTACATTGGTAAGAAATAACATCAATATATTATAAGTGAGGATAACTCATGATTTAATTTTTAGGATTGAATTATATTTAAATTTACATTTTAAGATAATATCAAAATTTATTATAAATTCATTAAATACATCATGCACCAAACTTAAATACTTAAGTTTAGATTCATCTAAATTTAACTCCAGATAAAAAATAATATATTTTAATTTTATGAGAACAAAAAATATACCAAAAATTTTACAATAATAAATTTTAAACATTTCTATATTTATAAAAACTAAAACCATGTTTTAACCTTTTTAAAATTATATTAGCCGACAAACTTCTAATAACATTAATTTGCATAAAGCATATGTTGCTCTTATAGTACAATTTTTATATGTTAAATTGATTGAGTAAAACATGTTACTAATCCTTATAACACTAATGTGAAAAATTATTATTTTTATCATTATTATACATAAATACTATTTTAATTGTTATAATGATTATAAATAAATTTTATATGTATACGTATGTTTTTACTCCGGACACGTGTTTCAACTATTGCCACTTAATAAATCTCCCAACCAAAAGCAATACATCTTGTATTTTAGGTCCCTCGTGATCGACGTGGGTAATAAAAAAATTCAACAGCAACGTACAATAATAATAATTAAATGCAACAGCATTAAAATGGAACCCTTAGTCCTATACTCACCAAAATTACCAGTCCTCATTGAGCATCTAACCATGGCTGCTCCTCTTCAATTCTTCTTTCTCTTCACCCTCACTCTCTTCTCATCATCATTCTCCGAGCAATCCCACATCGAACTACCCTCAAACAACAACAACCCTAACCCTAACCCTTTACAAAAACTGTCCAATCTCCACTTCTACTACCACGACATAAGAGACAACGAAAACCCCACCATTGTGCAAATCGTGGACACCCCAAAGAACGTTCCGAACGGGTTCGGGTCTACTTTCGTGATGGACGATGCGATGACCGAAGGACCAGAGCTGAGCTCGAAGCACGTTGGGAGAGCCCAGGGGCTGTTTGGCTTGGCCTCTCTTCAGGACCTTGGGATGTTCATGCTCACCAATTTCGCTTTCACCGAAGGAGCTTATGCTGGAAGCACGTTGAGCATGCTTGGGAGGAATCCCATATCGGAGCAGAATAGGGAGTTGCCCATTGTTGGTGGCACTGGCGTGTTTAGATTTGCCACTGGCTATGCCATTGCTAATAGCGTTAATTCCGTTTCTACCCCTCAACATTTTGTTGTCGAGTACAATGTTACAGTGTGGCATGGCTAGTGTGTTTTTTTTTTATCTATAAAAATAAAATATGATACCAGAGAATTTATAATTCTGTTCAAATATCCGAACTATATCCCTTTGTAGCCGTTTGTAGTGAGACCATGGGAGTATGTATGCCTTGTGGCACCTAGAGTTAGAAGTAGCAAGTGATATGGTCTAACTTGTGTCAACCTAAAAGTAATTTTGTTAGCGTATCGGTATTGGGATTTTTATTTCTTGTATTTGTTTTTAAGTGCAAATCAAACATGTATTGAGTAGTTCAACAATTTCAGCTGATTACATTGCGACATGCACTTTTAATCATCATTCAATATTCTATGATTTCATTTTTTTTTTCTTCATCATTTTTGGAAGGAATAATATCTAGGATTTTGGTCATAATTTGTGAATTGAAGAACCAAGTTATTCCACCCATTCTTGTCATTCATTTTTTTTTAAAAAAAAAAAACTTAATGGTTAAGATTATAGTTATTCATTAAAACTATTACATTTGAAGATAAATAATGAGAATGTAAAATAACTCTTTTGGAGTGACTTTGGAGCAACTTTGATCCTTCCTCTTGTGAATTTTGTCTCTCTTTATAAAATTTAATATATTAAGGTGATAGATGAAATTCAGCAATTATAAAATAGGAAGAGTAATTTTTTTTTTTAAAGTATAGGGAGTAGGAGTGTAGGACAGATTTTGACGAAACTTGAATGTACCCTTACAAATCAATCTTGTTCTTCTGTGAATCCAAAGGTAAAAGAAACAGTTTAATTTGTAAACATTCTCTTTAAAGAGCCATCTAAATTCTACTGAATGGTTTTTACGGTCATAGACTCATAGTGTATTATAAATCAAACTGATCAATAAATTCTGTCTTTCTTCAGCCGATTCAATATACCCCCAACTGCAGATTCCTCTGTTTCAAATTTCAATTTCCCGGTTGAACAAAAGATAACACTTTGGTACTTCTAAATCCAAGAAGCATAAGAAAACTAGTTGTTCACAACAATCTAAGAAGCATAGATATCTATCGGTTTAGGTAAACCATTCAACGTGGTGTTTGCTCTCACAGAACTGCTAAGATCAAAAGGGCCAACATTAACATCTGAATCATTGTAATTGTAGGAGATCTCATTTCGACTAGTGATATGGACAAATTAAATGAAAATAATCCTTATCTTAATTGCTACTTTTAAAGGATTGAATTAGGTTAAAATTCACATTCTAAGATGATAACAGAGTTCATCCTAACTATTAGTGTTGGATAGATTGGGTCATCTGCTATCAAGCAGTTCAGACCACACAAATATTTAGTTCTATAAATTTTATGTTCAAGATATTCAGTTTTTGGTGTGAAGAAATGTATTGAAAATCCTATATCAACCAATGATATATTCATATTAAAATATACATAAGTAAGGGTAATTCTCACATTACAAGTAAAACTTGATTTTGGTGTTGGCTTTTTATGAAGTTTTGTTTAAAAACTAATTAATAGAATTCTTATCATCTTTGTTAATAAAATTCAGAGTATTTTCATTTGTTATTTGAGTATGAGGTGTTAGGAATTTTATAATTCCTAATTAATTAATATGAACTACATATTATATTATAGCATTTATATTAGTTATTTACATTTAAATAGGTTCAATATAAAGTGATTTATTTAAGTGAACCCATTAGACTGTCAACAGAAAATTGATATGTACTTAATGAGCAGAAACCAGTTTGACTCATTAGGGGATAATGAGAACTCTAATAGGTTTAAAACATAAGGCATAGTTATGGTCCCCAATACACTAAATCAATAAACAGTTTCTCTTCTCCCCATCTAAAGAGAAAATGAAGGTCCCATAAGGAAGAAGGTGATTTGGTTGAGGAAGGTCATTAAACCAATTGTTCGTGACCACTGTAAGATTCTGTTGCGTGTTGATCAAGCTCTCTATGGATCCAGGTATTCCTTAAAACCTCTTGATAATCTGTCGTAATGTGTTTTGATGCTAATTTGGTATTTTATAAGGTTTATTGAAAAATAACCAACAAGTGATATCAAAGCCACCATTACTGTTAGATTATTGGGATTTAAAGCTCTATTTGATATGTATTATATCTGGATTATTTTAGTTATATGAACCCTAATTTTATTTTGGGGAGAAACTATTTTGATCAATAAAATTGTAAAACCCCTAAATTTATCTGTTATGGCCATAAAGTTTTTCTCCTCTTTAGAATTAATAAAAGGCTTCTACATTTGATTTACGCGGTTGTACACTTTTTTTTTATTTATGTCACATTTGTTGTCATATTATTCTATTGGGGATAAAGGTTCTACGTATCTGGTGTTGGCATTTAGTATGTGGCACAATTTTAAAAATATATTTTTTTTTGTTTATATGAATCAGTAATAAGACAATGGTCTTTTGTCTTATATGAATAATTTATTATTATTATTTTTGGCCAACTGTTTTTTTTTTCATGAAATGGTGATAAGCTGATAATTTATGTTATTCATGTGATTAGTATAAATTTGTGATAATACTGTGATATGTTTGTTTCAGGTGCGTAATTAGTTTACCATGATGTAGTTTTTCAAACATTTACTGCTATCACAATTTGGTGCAAATTTAACCATTACAAGTCCTTTCCATTTATTTGTGTGTCCTGCAATTTTAATTAAATTTATTGAACCATTATGTAGCCAAAGTAACCTTTATTGCATAAATTAATTTAATTAAATTGCATGGATGTTAATATGAAATTATTTATGCGAATTGTGATGGGCCTAGAGGAAGACACAATTTGGCCAAATAATAACATACTTTCAATGACAAATATGTGACAATTATAAAGTTTTTTTTTGTTAATAATAGTCGATACCAAGAAATGCTATTATTTGACAGAACTAATTTTCAATATTTGATCATTGTGTTGAGAGTATCAATTACAAATTAATTTCTCTGTCCAAAGACTAGAATTAATGTTGTGCTGGGTATTTTGTGATGGATCTGTTATGGGAAATATTTGTATGTCTTGTTATATATATACTTTATATGACTTGTTTGATTATTTGTGAACATGTTATTATTTTTGTTCTCTCTTTAGTTAATATTACCAGTGCCGCAAATGTTGCCCAAGTGAATTCTATCCCAATGTTGAATGGGACAAATTTTAAGGTCTGAAAGGAAGCCGTAGAAATTGTTCTTGGTTGTATGGATTTGGACTTGGCATTGAGGACGGAACGACCCATTTCCACTCCGGAAACCTCTATTGAGGTAAAAATTGAGAAGTGGGATTGGTCCAACCGAATGTGCCTCATGATCATGAAGCGCTCTATTCCAAAGGCGTTTCAGGGCTCTATTTCTAAGGGTCAAAGTGCAAAGAAATTCCTTGAGGAAATTGAGCAATACTTTACCAAAAATGAAAAGGCGGAGATGAGTAACCTTTTGGCTAAGCTCATTTCCATGAAGTATAAAGGAAAAGGAAACATAAGGGAGCACATTATGGAGATGTCCAATATCGCATCAAAACTCAAGTCACTTAAGTTAGAGCTTGGTGAAGACCTGCTCGTGCACTTGGTTTTGATCTTGCTTCCTACACACTTTGGGCAATTCAAAGTGAGCTATAACACTCAGAAGGACAAATGGTCCCTCAATGAGCTTATATCTCACTGTGTGCAAGAGGAGGAGAGGCTACAGAGAGATAGGACTGAAAGTGCTCACTTGACTTTGACCTCTCAGAATAAGAAAAGGAAGAAGACTAAGGGTGCTGCGGAAGGGACTTCTCAACAAAAGAAACAAAATAAGAATGAGGAATTTACATGTTACTTCTTACTATAGTTTTTTCAAAAGTTAATTTGGCTTTTGTACCTAAAGATACTTGGTGGGTAGATTCTGGTGCTACTACTCACATAAGTATGACTATGCAGGGTTGCCTGTGGAGTCGACTACCAAGTGATGATGAAAGATTTATCTTTGTGGGTGATGGCAAGAAGGTTGCAGTGGAAGCTATTGAAACTTTTAGATTACAGTTAAAAAAATGGATTTTATTTAGATTTGTTTGAGACTTTTGTTGTACCGTCTTTTAGACGAAATTTGATTTCTATTTCTAGTTTGGACAAATTTGACTTTTCTTTTTCATTTGGAAATAATAAAGTTAGTCTCTACCAAAATTCAAATATGGTTGGCTCTGGTTCTTTAATTGATAATCTTTACATGCTTCATGTTGTTAGTTCCTATAATGAAATACTGCAAATAAGTTCACATGGTACAAAACGAAAATTGAATGAGAATTCAGCCACCTTATGGCATAAGCGTTTGGGCCATATCTCTAAACAAAGAATTCAAAGACTTGTGTTGGATGAAATTCTTGACCCTTTGGATTTATCAAACTTTGAGGTTTGTATTGAATGCATAAAGGGAAAACGAACAAACATAAGGAAATTAGGTGTCGAAAGAGCTAAAGACGTCTTGGAACTAGTGTATACAGACATTTGTGGTCCTTTTCCTACAACTTCTTGGAATGAACAACAATATTTCATTATGTTCATAGATGACTACTCTAGATACGGTTACCTATATTTGATACATGAGAAATCCCAATCCCTAGACGTTTTTTAGACTTTTAAGGCTGAGGTTGAACTTCAATTTGGAAAGAAAATTAAGGCTGTCAAATCTGACCGTGATGGTGAGTACTATGGCAGATATGATGGATCAGGAGAACAACGTCCAAGACCTTTTGCGCTTTTCCTCAAAGAGTGTGGAATTGTTCCGTAATACACTAACCTAGCATGAATGGTGTAGCATAACAAAGAAACCAAACTCTTAAGGATATGGTGAGAAGTATGATTAGTCATTCCTCTTTGCCAGAGTCACTTTAGGGAGAAGCCTTAAAGACCGTAGTTTACATCCTTAATAGGGTGCCAAGTAAAAGGCCAAGCATTAAACATTTGGATTGGTAAAAGGCCAAGCATTAAACATTTGCACATTTGGGGTTGTCCAGCTGAGGCATGGCCTTATAGGCCATATGAAAGAAAGGTGAACTCAAGAACAATTGGTTGCTATTTTGTTGGCTATGTTGAACGCTCTCAGGGCTATAAATTTTACAATCTCACCTTAAGATCCTTTTTCGAGATAGGAAATGCGAGATTTCTTAAGGAAGTTGAGTTTGGGAAGGAAGAGAACATAAGGAATGTTGTCTTTGAGGAAGAACCTGTTATTTACCTCGTACCTATTACTGTTCAAGACACAACTCCAGTAATAAAAGACAATATTCAAACTATTGACATTGTTCCAGAAAAAGACAACAATGAGGTTCTCCCTCAAATACCTCTAGAGCAACCTCAACAACCTCAAGAAATTTCATTAAGGAGGTCCATTAGAGAGAGGAGAAGTGAAATCTCAAATGATTATATTATATTTCTCCAAGAACATGAGGATGGTGTTGGTTTAACAGAGGATGATCCAATCAACTTCTCTCAAAATTGGATTGACACCATGAAGGATGAGATGAAGTCTATGAATGACAATGAAGTTTGGGATCTAGTTGAGTTGCCTGAAGGTGTGAAACCTATTGGTTGTAAATGGATATTTAAAACCAAGAAGGATTCAAAGGGTAATATCGAGAGATATAAGGCTTGTCTAGTTGCTAAAGACTTTACTCAGAAGGAAGGCATTGACTATAAAGAAACCTTTTCTCCAGTATCTTTAAAGGATTTTTTTGGTTAAAATGTGTAATTTTAAGAAAATTTGTGTAATTTTAAGACCTCCCATTTGTTATATTAATTTGTCTTGTATTTTTGGGTTAAATTGATTGAAACAACATACTGCCAAAGTAACCTCTGTTGCATAAGTTAATTTGATTGAATTTACATGGATGTTTCATGGAATTATTCATGTGAAGTATGCTCGGCCCAAAGGATGACACAATTTGACAAAATAATTACATGCTTTTAATGGTAAACATATGGTGATTATAAATAGTGTGATTTTCCATGTGAATAATGAAATGTTCAAAGACAATCATTATTTGACCGGAATAATCATCATATAAGATTTCCATGTGAGCAATGGAGTGTCCAAAGACAACTTTTGTTTGACGGGACTTATCACCAATGTTTCATCAATGCATTCCATTTGAAGTTAGTCTTTTTCAATCCAAAGATTAAGGATTAATGGTGTGTTAGGTATCTTGTTTGGGTCTTGAAATTTACCATAAAGATTATTTGTGCATTACATGTTTATTGTTCTCTTCTTTAATTGTTGTTGTTATTACTACTATGGTTTAAATTACTCATATGTGAATCCCAAATCTGCATGTATAAAATTTAGAGTTTGAAATTATTTTTGTGGGAGTCCTAAGGTGATATGTGAGTAATCTTGGTATGCAACACTAGAAAGTAGTAAAGTGAATTATGCATTAATTGAAGAGAACAAGGAACTACATGTTTTCATATCGAAAGTCTAGAAGTTTAGAGATCATTGGGTATTATGACTTCGATTATTTCAGAATGTCTTAATAGCAATCACTTCACATAAGGATTCACATTTGACCATGTTGGTGGAGTTAATATTTTGCTATGGGACATTATACTAGAATTTATGATTGCTAAATTATTGTAACTGGCTTTCCTGTTGTCGCCAACATTAAGTAGCCATCAGGTGTTTATTGAGACAATATCTTAGCAGCCTTGTTAAGGATTCAACTAAGTAAAAGTATTTTTTTTGTTGACATAAAGTATTTGGTTATTGAATAAAGAATTTAGAAAATACATATTTGTATAGAACATATAGGAACTCATTCCATGCTAGTTGATCCACTTACTAAATGTATGACACTAAAGTTTTTTTCACGAGCACGCTGCTCATATGGGTATAATTCCTGACAGTACCTTAGTTTAGTGAGAGTCTTACTCATGTTTTATATCTTACAGTTTACAAACATTTTGTTATTTGGATTTTCTGCAGAAATAAAGTTGATGTTTATCATTTTATTTTGAGTTTGTTTTGTGTGCAATGTTTATATTGCATTTTGGATTGATCTCTATAAAGAATAAAGTTTGGACTAGTTGGAAATAGACATGATTAAGATCACATTGTATGTAATTTCCATGCCGTTTATCCATATTTGATCTATGTAATCGAGTATGAGTAACAGTGGTGATCATTGTGGCTTAGTCAAGCTAAATTGTGATGAAAACTGCAGTGGTTTCCTGTTGCTATATGAGATGGACCAGATTGTATAAAAGGAGTCTAAAAGTAAATAACATACGGTTGTGCGCCTAAAGAATTTTGTGATATAAATGTCTAAGGTTAATATGAAGCCCAAGTAGGAGATTGTTAGGAATTTTATAATTCCTAATTAATTAATATGGGCTACATATTATATTATAACATTTATATTAGTTATTTACATTTAAATGGGTTCAATATAAAGTGATCTATTTAAGTGAGCCCATTAGACTGCCAACAGAAAATTGATATGGGCTTAATGAGCGGAAACCAGTTTGGCACATAGGTTTAAAACATAAGACATGGTCATGGTCCCTAATACACCAAATCAATAAGCAGTTTCCCCTCTCCCCATCTAAAGAGAAAACGAAGGTCCCATAAGGAAGAAGGTGATTTGGTTGAGGAAGTTCATTAAACCAATTGTCCGTGACCACTGTAAGATTCCGTTGCGTGTTGATCAAGCTCTCTATGGATTCAGGTATTCCTTAAAATCTCTTGATAATCTGACGTAATGTGTTTTGGTGCTCATTTGGTATTTTATAAGGTTTATTGAAAAATAATCAACATGAGGTAGACAAGTTGGTTTGTTTTTACCTTATGTCTTTGCACTCTTCATTCTCATTGAATCTTGCTTTTCTTCACACGTGTTGCTTGACATAAGTAGATTCTCACTCCTCATAGGTGTGTTTTTTATTTATTGGTTCAGTTTATGCATATATACTAAGAGATACATAGCATAGCATTAGCATCTTGCAAATTTCTATTACTATAAATCGGCCTAATTATAAAACTAGCTTGTTGCTAAAATTGAGTCACCTAAATAATAGAAGAAAATTGCCTGACAGACACGGGTAGGTTGATTTTCCTGACTGAACACATGAAGTGAAATTAAGAAAACATGAAACCCTTTACACAAATTCCTAAACACATGGCAAAGGGTCAGTTAAACTTCTTTATTTTCAATATATAAAAGACTTAATTACAAATTTTATCGTCAAACTTTCACTATTTTACGAATTTAACCGCCCAACTTTCCTAATTTCGCGGATTTTATAACTGAAGTTTTTTCCAGGAATTTTATCATACAACTTTCAACATTCCATAAATTTTATCATCTAAATTTTTTTACTTTTGTGCATTTTTCTATCACACTAACAAAATGATGTAAAAAGTCACTTTTTACATTGGTGATAATTACAACCGATGTCAAAAGTCAAAATCATCTATCTTTCGTCAATGGTGGTAAAATTTCAAAAATTGAAAACCTGAGTGAAAAAATTTGCAGAAATAAAACTTCGATAATAAAATTTGCAAAATAATAAAAATTGAGTTGTAAAATTTGCAATTAAGTCTATATAAAATCATAGATATAGATATGATAATAAAACAAGTTTTGAAGATTCACACACTTTAGCGAATAACTGAACCCCAATGTAGCTTATCAAATGTGCATGCCATAGTAATTCACTTTCACACTACATAACCATGTTATTGATCTTCTAAAGTGTCCAGGTTGATACAGAAAAAAGTGGCTTATCATTCCAACAGACAAACAAACAATTATTCTCCAGACAAACAAGCTTATATCCATTTCCATAACCAACCATTTCTAAACCATGTTTTGTTGCTTGCCTTATCCCATGATGGCTAATATGTCCCTTCTCAAACCCATCCATTTCTAGCCTTGGAACCCAAGTGTAAAATTTCTCATGCCTCTCCTTTCTCTCAGCTCCTTCAAATGAAACAATGTTCTTTATTTCTTCCCTTAGTAGAGTCCTCTCCATTAAGATTCTCTCTAATTGTTGTGTATTTGAAACAGTTGATTCCAAGAAACTAAACAATGCACCATAAAAGTCCAATACTTTGTCAACTCTTTCTGTCAAAGAACCATTAACATTTGATTTTTGCTCATTAATCACCATCACTCTAGGTTGGAGTTTGCACATGCCATTTAGAAAATGCATAATTTTGGTTGAAGTAGCACATAGAATAAGTTGTAACAATGATGAATCAGAACTAAGGTTGGTCTTTTGTTTCCTAAGCATCTCAACAAATTGATGTGATCCTTACTAGGAGTGAATCGCTTGATACAGGCTACAGAGTTTTGGATGACGCCACTTCCGGAGAGGGAAGATAAGTCAGAGTAGACGCCACTTCCGGAGAGGGAAGATAAGTCTTGATAAGTCTGAAATTGGTTCAACAAGGAACCCAGAGAGAAGTTCTCACCAAATTTTATCAAATGCCAAAAGTTCCTTTATTGAAAATGAAATCCATACATATACTGTATTTGAACGAAAGATAGAAATAGACATTGGCCATTAAATCAATTTGGGCCAAAATTGCAATGAAAAAATTATAAATAAAAAATAGAACATATTTGGTATGGGTCTTCAAATTAGTATGGGTCTTTAGCAACGATTAATATGCTTTGTAGTACCTCTGCTTCTGGGCCTTCATCCTTCTCCACTTGGACCTTGTTAAGTATGTCTGCTACCATTTATTGGAGGGTATCCACTGACTGTTTGATCCTACTCCTAGTCATAGGTCCCTCTATTTGAGTAGTTTCAGGATTCTTATCATTCCTTCCTTCTTGGAAAGCATTTGCCCTTAAATGTTCAGAATCATCACCTGCAACAAATAGAATCAAGTCAGCAACATTAAATGAAGAACTTATTCCATACTCACCTAGAATATCAATCTTGTAAGCATTGTCATTGATCCTCTCTAGTACTTGGAAAGGTCCATCTCCTCTAGGTTGAAGTTTGGACTTCCTTTGTTTAGGGAACCTCTCATTCCTCATGTGTACCCAAACCCAATCACCTAATTCAAGTACCACTTCCTTCTTGTTCTTGTTGGCTTGCTTGACATAGCTTTCATTCTTCTTTGCAATTTGAGCCTTCACCTGCTCATGCAATCTTTTCACATACTCAACTTTAGCTTGTGCATCCTTATGCTTAAAATTAGAAATGTTAGGCAATGGTAACAAATTAAGAGGAGTCAAGGGATTAAAACCATACACTACTTCGAATGGAGAGTGTTGTGTAGTGCTATGTACAACCCTATTGTATGCAAATTCAACATGAGGCAGACATTCTTCCTAACTCTTTATATTCTTTTTAATCACAACTCTAAGAAGAGAAGACAAAGTTCTGTTTACTACCTCAGTTTGGCCATCAGTTTAAGGATGGCATGTAGTGGAAAAGAGCAACTTTGTTCCAACCTTACCCCCACAATGTTCTCCAAAAGTGACTAAGGAACTTGGTGTCTCGATCTGAAACAATGCTTCTTGGTAGTCCGTGAAGACACACCACTTCCTTGAAAAATAAATTAGCAATATGGCTTGCATCATCATTCTTCTTGCAATGTATGAAATGTGCCATTTTTTAGAACCTGTCAACCACAACAAAAATAGAGTCCTTACCATTCCTTGTCCGAGGCAAACCTAAAATAAAATCCATAGATAAATCAGTCCAAGGAGATTCAGGAACAGGCAAAGGAGAATAAAGTCCGTGAGGCATGACCCTAGATTTTGAGTGCTTACAAACAATGCACTGTTCACAAAATTTATGAACATCATGTTTAATATGCGGCCAATAGAAATGGTCCTGCAACATGTCTAAAGTCTTTTGAACCCCAAAATGCCTCATTAATCCCCCTCGCATGGCTTCTTTCACAAGCAATCTCCTCATGGACCCTTTAGGCACACATATTCATTTTTCTTTGAACAAATAGTCATTATGCCGAAAGAACCCATTTTGAGCAATATGTACACATGCAGAATATTGAGAAGCAAAATTTGGATCATGGTCATACAATTCTTTAATGTGCTCAAACCCAATGAATTTAGTTTCAAGAGTAGAGAATAAGGCATACCTTCTTGAAAGTGCACCAGCAACAACATTGGACTTACCTTTCTTGTACTTGATGACATATTGGAATTGTTCAAGAAACTCCACCCGCCTGGCATGTCTCTTGCTCAATTTGCCTTGATCCTTAAGATGCTTCGAGGATTCATAGTCACTATGTATGACAAATTGTTTAGGTAGAAGGTAATGCTACCAATTTTGTAATGCCCTTACCAATGCATACAACTCCTTGTCATATGTGGAATAGTTAAGGACATCCCCATTCAGTTTTTCACTAAAGTAAGCAATGGGATGTCCTTCTTGCATTAAAACAGCCCCTATCCTAACCCTAGACGCATCACACTCAATTTCAAAGGATTTGTCAAAATTAGGTAATGCAAGAATTGGTGCATGCATCAATTTTTCCCTTAAGTGCAGTGAATGCATGTTCTTGTCCCCCCCCCCCCCCCCCCAATTTAAATGCTACATTTTTCTTGGAAATCTCAGTAAGAGGTGCTGCTGTAACAACCGCCCCTTTACTTCCTTTAAATAAATAAATAAAATAAGATTATGTCATCAATTCCCCCACTATATAAACTAACTTTTAACCCATAGTGGCTTTTACAAAAATACATTATGTTCTCTTTTCTTCTTCTAGTGCACAAGAATCCTAACAAAGCAACCGGAGGATGAGCTCTAGAGAGCACCAGAAACGTCATCATTGCTAACGAAGAACACTTGAGCGACTCCCTGGAGGTAAAGGATGAGTTACTCACGCTTAGATATTAGAATGAACATGTAGGAATCCCTAGAGAATCAATTTTTGAGTATTTTGGGTTGTTTTATGAAATTTAATTTTGTTCTTATGTTTTAAATCGCGGATTGATGGTGTTTGACAGATTGATTGTTTTATGAAATTTACGTGTTTCTGTGTTAAGTAGAATTTTGGTATTTTCCTAGTTGATGATTAAGTAAGGAAGAATTTATCGTAAGAAAAGTGTTCTTTTCGTTCTTCTATTGTATGATTTTCTTTAGATGCTCATCACCTGTTATCCTTTTGCCAATGATAAATTTTATTAGATTGTATTTTACTCTTGAGATAATTCTAAAATGAAAATTGTGATTAATTTTCCATGATGATGATGCAGTACTCAGAACCAAGGTGTTGTTTCTCATTGTCGAATTTTCATGACTTGTTGAAATGCATTAGGATATACATATAAATTTATATAAGCTTTTAGTTGTTATATATATATATATATATTATACATATATTTTTTTATCTGAAGATATATTTATATAAGTTTACATTATAATTCTAATATATTTACGTTAACGTATGTTTACGTTATATTGAATATAATATATTTATATATATGTTTTAATATGATTATGTTTAATATAATTAATGTTTCTAATATTTATGTATATATATATTACTTATAAATATTCAATAACGTATTTTTAATGCTTACGTATCATTACGTTAATATATTCAATAAGTTTTTAATATATTAATTACTTATTTATATATATATATACATTAATTTTTATAATACATTTAATTACATATGTATATTTAATGTGTTTACTTATATATAATATTATATTTATTTAATGATAGGTTTATGATTATTGTTATTATTAATTTTATATATAAATATATCTATATATATATATATATATATATATATATATTAAGTATTACATGTAATTGTATAGTGATATGTTAGATCTATTTGTTTGTAAGTCTTGAAGTTAGATGTGTTATGTTATCATTATTATACAATTTTTTCTAATTGTGAAGTATATTTTGTAATTAGTTAAATTGTGAAATGTTAAATTATAAACATGAGATATGGTTGTGAATGAGTGTGTGACTAATACTTGTAGTGATATTACTTATCTTGTGAGCTATGAGTTATACAATAACCCGATCAGTGTTTACCTCGAGAAAAGTTTTATGCGCAGTGTTAAAGGAAAAGTGTAGGATTCCTAGTTAGGATTCTTAAGGGTTAAACTATAGCGCAACATGTTAAATGTGTTTAAAATATAAATGTGAGATCGTGGGTATTGTATAATTCATTAACAGTGTCTGCATGCAAAAATTATTTTAAGGGTTGAACCTGCATCAGGAAAGTGAGGCCCAAATGGATTCTTTGGAGTCTAGGCCTTGGGGGTAAATACACTCAGTTTGAGTACTCCTTTAAGCCTATGTTGATCTCATGTGGTTGGAGCATTATCTCAAAACAGAGTAACCCTGACTGGTCACCTTATGATTTTACTTAGTGAGACTGACCTGACATACTCATTGTATGGTGTGTCTTGTTATGTACTCCTAAGCGCCCTAGTGTGATTTTTGTGACACCCTCTACCCCACACATATATGTACTAATAATAAAAGAAATAATTAAAAAAAATTAAACTTAATTCAAGTTTTAAAAACATATTTAAATACAAGCCATTCAAGAGGGTAGCAGGCTCACATTCACCTTTCTAACATCATCATAAAACTTTTCTAAATAAATAATAAATTTACTTCGGCTCAAACAAGGTCGTCTATAAAACTCTATACCCCAATGCCACATCCTATCAAAGCGTTGTGTCTCGACGTCCTTCAGCACATGGTTCCTTAAAGCAGTTCACCTAGTCATCTGCTCCCCCGAACACAAAGTTCAAGATCATCATAGGATCCAAACACAAACAACACACGAGGAGTGAGTTATTACATTCCTGACTAATAGAGAAACAAGACAACTAGATATACATATCATATAAACCAAATAAAACTTAGTTACACGTAATTCACGTAATTCTACCACTTTGTCATTCAAAGTTCACTTTTCAATCATTAATCACATTACACAAGAATCACACGCTCTGATCAAGACATAATAACACATCAATTTCATAATAAACAATTAACAAGCGCATGAGACAGTTATGCTAAGACTCAAGCCTATATGCAATGTGGTACCATGTCAATGAAAAACCACCCTGGGGCGCTTAGGAGTACATAACAAGACACACCAAACAATGAGTTTGTCAGGTCACTCTCACTAAGTAAGATCATAGGGAGACTAGTCAGGGTCACGATGTTTTGCGAGAATGCTCCAACCATATGGGATCAGCAAAGGCTTAAAGGAGCACTCAAACCCGGTGACCCCCAAGGCCTACACTCCGAAGAGTCTGTCAGGGCGTCTCCCTCCTGATTCAGGTCCAACCCCTAAAATCATTTTAGCACACAGACACTGCTCGTGAATTATACAATACCCATGACCTCACACTCGTGTGTTAAACACGTACAACATATTGCGCTACAATTTAACACTGATTCCTAAATAGGAAACCTACACTTTCTCTTTAACACTGTGCATTTACACTCTTCTCAAGATAACACTGGTCGGGTTATTGTACAATTCACAGCTTACAACACAAATAATGTCACATCAAGAGTTAATCACACTTATTCACAACCAAAACTCATTCACAATTTCACATCTCATAATGTCATAATCCGCCATCACATGTTTTCACGTATCTCACAATTCAACACATGTTCTACTTTACACTTTTACTCAATCTCAATAACAATATTATAATCTCAAGGCAACATATTATTCCATAATTCATCACATATTTCATTTATAAACACTGCTCATGAGTTATACAATACCACGACCTCACATTCATGTTTCAAACATGTTTAACACAATTGCGCTACAATTTAACAATGGTTCCTAACTAGGAACCTACACTTTCTCTTTAACACTGGTCGGGTTATTGTATAATTCATAGCTCACAAAATAATTAATGTAACATCAAGTGTTAAACTCATCCGCTTATTCACAATCGAATATCATGTCCACACTTTAACATCTCATAACATCACATCAACCATCTCATAACATTTCTAATGATATTCATAAGGTACAACACACACATGTTCATCAAATTTAACCATAATATTCTCAAACTTCAACACTTAATTATTTTTGGAATCATACTATAACACTCTACAATATTATTTACATAAATTATTAATATAAATAACTACCTCTATATATATAAGCTAACATACATCATATTGAATCACAAATATCAAAGTAAGATTTCAATGCACAAATTATAAATAATTATACGAACACTTTGGTCAATTTCAATTATGATATTAATTTTTTAAATTATATATAAAAACCTAAAAAAGCAAGAAAATACAAAATCAATATCTCTCTCTAAATTTTTCCTTACTTTATTTCATCAATTCATATTAATTAGAAAAATGTTCGATTTATAGGGTTCACGCTCAACACAATAACATATCAATTTCACAACAATTGGTCTGTCAAACATATATAATTCACTGTAATAATTATAAGGATACAATGAAAATTGCAAAAACACCCCAAAACCCATTCCAATTGATATCTCTAAGGATCCATACACATGTTCTCACTAATCCCCAATGGTAAATAACGCATCCCTTACCTCTAAGCGGACTCACGTGTCTTCCGACAGCAATAGCAGCATCTCTAGCGGTTCTCTGAGATTCCTTCAGTTATTCCTCCGACTGCTCCGATAGAATTCCCAAACGTCAGAGAGACGGAGAAGAGATCGAAACCTCCACTTGTACTGTCTTCATGCGATTCCTTTTTCTCCCTCCAAGATTATTATCTCGCAAATCCCAACGGTGAAACTGTGCGAAATTTAATTTCAAACAATATATACAAATTTCATGAACATCCAACGGTTAACAAAATCGGGATCGTAATTTTACTGAGACCATCTTGGGTTTCTGCGGGAAATGAAAAAGCTACAATGCGAAAGTTATTTCTCTCAGCTCAAACATGATATCAAAATTCCCAACGGTGAGAATTCTCGGAATTGTGCTGTAAACATAGTGTTCAAATTTCACGACGATCCAACGGTGAACGAGTCCAAGATCATCATTTTTCTGAGACAGGTTAGGTGGTCTGCGGAAAAAGAGAGGGTTTTGGGAGAAGAGGGAAGAAACAAAATTGTGAGGCAGAGGAGGCTGAGGAGTCAGTCTGAAAACTGACCTAGCATGTTGCTATTTATAGCTAGGGGTATTTACGACCTATTATTTACTCTATTTATTTATTTATTATTTTATAAAAATAAACTTTATTTTATTCTCTATCAAACAAATAAATAAAATACCCTTTTTATTTCCTCTCAAACCATTATTTTAATTAATAATTATATCTCCTTATTTATTTATTTATAAAATCTCATCATTTTTTTAAAAATTCTATTTATTTATAAATAACAATCCTTTTTAATCTAGTTTACAAAAATTGGGATGTTACAGTTTTTCACTGGCATGATACCACATTGCATATAGGCTTGAGTCTTAGTATAATTGTTGCATAACGCTTGTGAATTGTTTATTATGAAATCGATGAGTGTTGTTATGCCTTGATTGAGTGTGTGATTCATGGGTCATGAGATGGGTGATTGAAATATGATATTTAAATGATAAAGTGTTGAGACAACGTGAATTGAATTAAGTTGAGTTATGTTATAAATAGTTGAATAATGTATTTTTGCTTATGCTTTTATTTTATCCGTATTTTATTTAAAAATGTGATAACTCACTCCCGGTGTGTATTTGTGTTTGAGCTGATTGTCATTTTGTTTCAAGTGAGCTAGCATATGATGAGTTTCATGCTAGAGATGGAGAGACTTAGTCTGTGATAGGGATATGCTTTGATAAGTGTGACATCGGGGCATAGGATTTTACTTCATATTTTATAATTTCGTGAATGATATAATTGAGTTATGTTTTCTGTTTTAGTTTTTTTTATTTATTCAGAATGGGCGACCTTGTTTTGAGTCGGGATAACTTTATCTTTTATTCGAACAATTTCTACTATGATTTCACTAAGTGAATGTAAACCTTTTATCCTTATAAATTGATTTAAATTAAATGTGTTTTAAAAAAATTAATTAATTTTGCATGGTTTTCTTTCCTTTTATTATTATGTGTTTCAAAACTTTTAAATAAATTTTGTATGATTTTATTTCCTTTTATTATTTATTTATATTTGTGAGGGTAGAGGATGTCACATCAAAACCAAGGAAAACTACATGGTCCATACAGAACACACATTTATCCATGTTAGCATACAAGCTCTCACACCTAAGGGCCTCTAAAACTTGTCTCAGATGCACAAGATGTTCATCATGGAATTTGTTGTAAATCAAGATATCATCAAAATAAATCACAACAAATTTTCCTAGAAATTCCTTTAACACACGGTTCATTAATCTCATGAAAGTGTTAGGGGCATTGGTCAGCCCAAAGGGCATAACCAGCCATTCATACAACCCATACTTAGTTTTGAAAGTTGTTTTCCATTCATCCCCCTCTCTAATCCTAATTTGATGGTACCCACTTTTCAAGTCAATTTTAGAGAAAACACAAGCTCCATGCAATTCATCCAACATATCATCTAGTGTAGGAATGTGATGTCTATACTTTACCGTGATGTTGTTGATGACCTTGCAGTTTGTGCACATCCTCCAAGTTTCGTCTTTCTTTGACACTAGAATAATTGGGACGGCACACGGACTCCAACTTTCTTGCACCCACCCCTTCTGCATGAGGTCTTGCACTTGCTTCTTAATCTCCTCGCTCTCTTGAGGATTGCTTTTGTAAGTTGGCCTATTAGGCAATGAAGCTCCTCAAAGAAGGTCAATTTGATGTTCTATGCCTCTTAAGGGTGACAGTCCATGAGGAATCTCCTTGGGAAAGACATCCTTAAATTCCAGCAATAAGAGTTCAATACTAGGAGAAACAAAAATAGTTAACTCATTAGAATAATTAGTAGAAATTTTACTGTCTTTGCAATACAGTAAATAGAGTGGCTCACAAGCAAGTAACATTTTCCTTACTTCACTTGTCTTTGCTAAACAATTAAATTTTCTCTCATGTGTATCACTTTTTCTCTCATGTGGATCACTCTTTCTCTCATGTGTATCACTCTTCTTTTTCCTATTCCTCTTTGGTGCCTCACTCTTTTCTTTCTCTTGTTGTCTCTTTTCTCTCATTCTGATTTGGTCATCACACACTTCTCTAGGGGATAGAAGTTTAAGAATAATTTTCTGGTCATGGTACTAGAAAGAAATCTTGTTGGTGAAACCATCATGCACTGCTTTGGTGTCATACTGCCATGGTCTTCCCAACAGTATATGAGTCACCTCCATTGGAACCACATCACAAGTGTCCTATCATTGTATCTTCCAATGGTGAAACACACCTCAACCTGCTGGGTCACTTTTACCTCTTCATCTTCACTAAGCCACTGAATTCTATATGGCCTAGGATGGGGCTTAGTATCCAAATTGAGTTTGGACACTAACCTGGAACTTACAACGTTGGTACAGCTTCCTCCATCAACAATCTTACCATTAATTGTGCACCTAGTGTGGAAAATATTTTCTCTTTGGGTATCGTCTAGTGGTTGCATCTGACTTCCTAATAGCCTTCTCACCATTAGCATATCACCCTGCATAGCTTCCTCCTCAAGCTCTTCTTCCACCTCTTCATCTCCACTGATTTAAGATTCACTGGTGATTTCTCCATCTGCCTTCATGATCATGGTCCTCCTGGTTGGACAGTCATAAGCAATATGTCCTCTGCCTAAGCATTTGAAGCATTTTATGTTTCTGGTGTCAATGTTGGATGATGAGGCAGAATTATGCTTGGTTTCAGCACTGGACACTATTGACTTTCCATGTGGACTGGACGAGTTGCCTCCCTCCTTCTTGGATCTGTTGGTCCAGTTCTGGTTGAAATTGTTATATGAGTTCCTTTTCACTGCAATTTTCCTCTTCAGCTGTTGTTCAACCCGGACTGCCTTTTGCAGCAAGTCATCCAATTCCACATACTCATGTAATTCAACAACATCTCTAATGTCAGGATTTAGGCTACTCAGAAAACAAGCCATTGTGTCCTCAGTTTCCTCTTCAATGTTGGCCCTCACTAGTGTCGTCTCCATCTCCTTGAAGTACTCCTCCACAGTCAAACTTCCCTAGGACAACCTCTGGAGTTTCTATCGCATGGTTCTGTTGTAGCTAGTTGGAACATACCTATTTAACATAACCCTTCTTATCTTAGTCCATGTATTTATCTCCCGCCCCTCCTCTCTCATCATCTCTCTTTTATTTTTATCCCACCAAACAAGGGCATAGCTTGAGAATTCAATTGCTACTAACTTCACCTTTTGTTGTTCAGTATAATCATTGTAGGAGAAGACATGTTGAATCTTTATCTCCCAATCAAAGTAGGCGTCTGGGTCACTCCTGTCTTTGAAAGAAGGTACATTGAGTTTTACTCCCTCTATTTTGTGTTGTCTGGGTCCAACATTGCCCACTCTGTTAGCATCATAATGTCTTCCAGTATTCTAATTCAGTTGGTTCTCAAGACCTTCTATTCGTCTATAGAGCTTTTCATTGTTACAATTCAGCAATCGTTGCATTTGTGTAGTCATTACGTCCAATAACAAACGCTGAGATTCGTCCAGTTGATGATAATCACCACCACCATCACTAGCTCCTGCCATAATAAATAAAAAAGAAAATCTTCTACAATATTTTTTATAAAAAAAAGGTTTCAGGACCTCTCCACACTCTACTCATGTGTTTCTCTCTTTGATGGTAGTTCACTAGTGTTTGATGCTCTCAATATAGGCTTTTGTGTGATATTTTCACTCTTGCCTTTTACCATTGACTCCCTCTTAAGTTCCTGGATGTATCAAATTAGACTCACAAGATAATATAACAGGAAAGACAGTTTAATTATCACAAACTCAGTAACAGAATTAATTTGGATAACAAATTAGACTTGATTTGGATAACAGATTTGAATAACAGATTAGACTTGATTTGAATAACAGATTAGATTTGATTTGGATAACAGATTAGATTTGATTTGATTTGGATAACAAATAGAATAAACAAAGAAGAAGCTACTTAATCACAAAGAAGAGAACAAAACGAAGATGACATATAAACTTCAATTGGTCATAACTTTTGCTACGGTTGTCCATTTGAGGCCCACTATGCATCAAAACACTCAGAATTCAGAGGAGAATCTAGATAAGGGGTTTGGTCCACGATTTTATTGCCAAAAAATGCCTATAACTGCCTCAATTTTGTGTTCAAAGATCAAACACCCACTTTCTTTCTTCTTTTCTTCTTTTTTTTTCAAAATTTATGCAACCTTTTTTTATAATGCTTTCTTTTCTAATTTGTCTCTGATAATTTAGGCAATTCGTTCAATAGGCAAATAGGCACATAGATTCAAGAGCCCACTCAACCCCAAAATTCTTCCAGTAAGCCAAATTATCCCTAAACAAAATTTGTAACACAACTTGAAATAGAGTTCAAATAGATTTATTTTTTGACACAAATTTTAAAAGGAACAAGAAACAAGAACAAGAACGCAGCAAGAACGCAACAAGACACAAATAATAATGCAAATAATAGAACAAGAACAAAACACGAACTTGGACAGATTACAAAGAAAAAGAATTGGATAGGATAGAACTTGTATCAAGAGTCGAAGCTCTGATACCAAATGATGTGATCCTTACTAGGAGCGGATCACTTGATACAGACTACAGATTTTTGGATGACGCCACTTCCGGAGAGGGAAGATAAGTCAGAGTAGATGCCACAAAGATTACCTTGATAAGTCTAAAATTGGTTCAACAAGGAACCTAGAGAAAAATTCTCACCAAATTTTATCAAATTCCAAAAGTTCCTCTATTGAAAACGAAATCCATACATATAGTGTATCTGAACGAAAGATAGAAATAGACATTGGCCTTTAAATCAGTTTGGGCCAAAATTGCAATGAAAAAATTATAAATAAAAAATAGAACATATTTGATATAGGCCTTTAAATTAGTTTGGGCCTTCAGCAACGATTAATATGTTGTGTAGTGCCTCTACTTCTAGGCCTTCATCCTTCTCCACTCAGGCCTTGTTAAGTATGCCTACTACCATTTATTAGAGGGTATCTACTGACTGTTTGGTCCTACTTCTGGTCATAGGTCCTTATATTTGAGCAGTTTCAGGATTCTTACCACAAACGTCCTTTTCTACAATGATTCCACCTGGCGAGCTCTTGATGTAGACCATTGCATCATCAGTGGCCAAAAGAGTGAGCAGCTGAAGTACTGAGCTGATTGCAAGAGGCTCTCCTTTCACCACAGACATTTCTTCAAGATCAAGCCTCTCCATAGTTCTTACAATAGAATTAAACTGGAGATGGAAATTCAAATTTTTAGCTTCTACTCTCAATTGAGTTGCCACTTCCTCTAAAATCTCCTTCTTCTCATGTATCCCTGTGATTTTCAAAACTGGGAGGTTCTTTCATATTTCTTTTAATCTCTGCATAAGACAAATCCACTAAGCAGCATCCGATGCATCGAGATCAATGATGTGGATCACTTCTTCTGCTTCCATAGCTTCAGCAATGGCATGACTTGTGATCACATATGCAGTCTTTAAAAATGGATACAGGTCATAGAATTACCTCTTAACAAGTTGTTCTTCTGAGGTTGACATTGTTGTTGGCAAATTGATTGATTTAGGTACTCCATGCAAATTTTTTAGGACTTGGAAAGCTAGACCAATACTAATATAGGTGGCTACCCTTTGCATCGCATCACCATAAAGGGATGCAATGTGAGCAATATAGTCCAATCCAATATCTGTACTCATGAAGCTGCCTGATTCAATAAACTTGGCACATGTGTTCAGAGTATGGGTCAGGTATTTACCCCTATCCTCCCCATTCATATCTTTGAGCCATGGATACGATGAATATGATATATAAGATATAGTTTATTAGGAAAACTTGAACACATCACTATAAAGACATTATTAGGAGTGTTGCAAAGTCAAATTTAGTGCAGAAATAGGTAGTTGGTCCATGACATAATCTTAGAGCTTAAGCTTTTATGAGGAGTTGATGGCAAAAACAAGATAAAAGGTTTTTTGATTGAATATATTGTTTGGGGCTTTTTTAATTTCTTTTGGACTAATGTTCTACTAAGTAGAGAGTATTTACCTGTGTCCATAATTTGGTCCTTGGACCCCTAAATGATCATGTACATCAGCAACCTCTCAAGTTCTCTACTACATTCCCTATCCTAATGAAAAATGCAGATGAACATTTCCATGAGCATCCAATGTTCCTAAAAGAGAATGCAAAGTTTTATAGGGGCTGTGGCCTTGGATTTCATGGGGTAAGTCAACCAATACAAGTTAAAATTCTTGTCATGAACGACTAGCAGTATTAAGTTAGCAACAAACAAAAGAGTTGGTCATGTCACCATTGATTTGTTGACCTTTGAGACCACAATTGGTTTCTTCACCCGATAAGATGAGATTGTTTTGCTGGCTAAACCGGGTAACTAAGTCCAATTCAACTACAATCCAACAATGTTTAAACAAGTTATTGCATCTTAGAGTCTTGTGTGTGAAAGTGGTCATTGCCAAGTTAGTCATGAAAGCCTCCAAAACTTTTGTTTGGCTTCATATAAAAGGTTATCTAGTCATAGATGAAGGAGATTGGTACAATAAATTTGTTTGCAAAGAAAGAGAACAAATATGATGTCCTTATTAGTTATTACTCCTTAATTTATGGAGCAAAAATGAGACAAGTAACTCCTAATTAAGAAAACCAAATGTTGATAGAACATAATATGATGATTGCTACTAGATAAAGAATTACTGAGAAATATTTTTAGTACCGTATGCCAACAAATGTATGTCTTTAGGATAAACAAGCATAGGCTTCGTATGTCACGAGAACAAGATTCAAACAAAGTTGCCTTGTGCTTTGACACAGAGCCTTCTTATCTAATTTGAAGTCATCAATTATAGGTCTAAACAATGATATACTCAAGGAGAAAGCAAGGGTTAACTTTTTGTAACTTTTCTATTTGGACATGGAAATCTACTAGAATATTTGCAACCTTACCACCTAAAATCAAGAGTCCTTTTAAAAGCAATGCCAAACAAGAGTATTTCACAAGAGATAAGAGATATTGGATATGTGAATTGGTTAAATCTAGGATACCAAGTAGGGTCAAAATAGGGAATGGCAACAAAAAATGTTTGTAGATAATAACTACAATAATGATCTATTGCATCAATTAATATTTTTGAAACATTTAACAGTCAGGAGATGCTGATAGATAAGATGCCTTTCCATGTAAAATATCCTATTTGATGTCATAAATGTGTAGAAATGTATATGCGTGATTGCATTTAACAACTTAGGTGCCTTTTTCAAATTTTAGAAACTCAAACGAAAGACCAATATTGATCACTGCTTGGTTGGAAGATAAAGTGTTGGCAAACCATAGGTGCTGGTGAGATTGCAAAGACATACTTGTCATCCACCAAAAGGTTCAGAATGACAAAGAATGTCGTGTGAGCTAAAGGTGCTGGAAAGGTTGCAAGATCAAAGACATGTAGTTAACCAAACTTTCAAAGATTTCAAAAACCAAAAAAAAATAAAAATTGAAGGTTGAAAACAGTAATTTTTAATATAACAACACAAGTTAAACACATGAAGTTGAATATGAAATATAAAAGAAAATACCACTTTACAGCATAATACACCTGCAAAGAACATAAAACTAGAAATGCATTACAGACATCGCCTTTTAATGATCAAAGCTTATCTTTAAAGTAAGATTCAAACTATTCTACAGCAAAATTTCATATTTCTATACAGAAGCATCCCCATTTTTGTGGTATATCATATTCATATATAGTTGGAATATTTGAATATTAGCAATTTCATATCTCTAAACAAAAGCATCAGATTTTTGTTGAGTAACAGATTCATATATAGTTGGAATATTTGAGTATTGGCACAATATTGACACTGGACCAGAAGTTTTATACGGTTCATTGAATTTTAACAACACCATATACAACTCATATGCCAATTTACCAACCCGTATCGTCTCAGTGGCACTAAAATCTCATGGGAAATGGTTAGAATATAGAAACTTCTCTGAAATGAATAAAATATATATATCATAAGAATGTGATAGCACAGCAGCATCAAGGCCCAAACGAGCAACAAAGAAGCCATTAGACTAGGAGGATTACATTCATTAAACAGACCAAGGGCAGTTGAGGAATTACCTATTAATAGAATTTGCCTTCCTATCATTTTCTGATTTCCTTAGTGCTTGTCTCGTGCGTGTCTCCTCTAGGTGTCCCCTCTAGAATATTCAGTTTGTTAGTACTGCCCCCTCTGTGAGAGCAGGGCCGTTAGAGGAATATTTCTTTTTTTTTTTGCTATATATACATGTATTAACAAAGAGGAAAGGCAATGAATATACTCAGAATTCTACTCTTACCTTATTTTCTGGAGGTTGCTCTGTCCTCGAATTCAGAGACCCATATCATTTGGTGCTTTCATTGATTCCTCCTTGCCATGGCCGATAATACGCGTTCCCAAACACTATCCCGACTCGAGGAAGCCATTACCCTTCTTATCCAGAACCAAAACATACTCACCGCTACCCAAAATTCAATCCATTCTCGCCTCGATGATGTTGCTTCACGCCTTCACGCCCTCAAAACTGCTTCTCCTTCCCCCTCTCCTCGTTCTTCTGCACCACGCATGAACCTCGAGGTGCCCCGATTTGATGGCTCCAACGCTCCTGCATGGATATTTAAAATCAGTCAGTTCTTTGATTATCATCGAACCCCTGATGATGAGCGAATTCAGGTGGCTTCCTTTTACCTTGATGGCGCGGCACTGAGTTGGTTTCAGTGGATGCACCGAAACGACCAACTCCCCTCCTGGTCTTCTTTTCTTCAGGCTCAGGAACTCCGATTTGCCCCCTCTTTGTATGACGACCCACGGGGTGCGCTCTTCAAACTCTCGCAGCACGGCAGCGTCAACTCCTACCTCGCCGAGTTTGAAGCATTAGCTAACAGGATCGTGGGTCTCCCTACCCCTTTCCTCCTCAGCTGCTTCATCTCCGGTCTTGCTCCGGATATCCGCCGAGAGGTCCTGGCCCTTCAACCATTGTCCCTGTCCCAAGCAGCAGCACTAGCCCGGCTTCAGAAAGACAAGTTCACTGACGCCCGACGCCATCATCGTCCTCGACCCCCTCCTCTGTCCACTCTACCCCCTTCATCACCTCCCTTGGCCTCCCTCCCTCCTATATCTTCCACCCCAACCAACAATCTTCCCCCTCTATTACCCACACCACCCAAAACCACCTATAAACGGCTCACCCAAGCCGAGATGGCGTCCCGCCGCGAGCGAGGGCTATGTTACAATTGCGACGAACGCTACGGCCCCAACCACCGTTGTCGCGGAAAATTTTTCCTCCTCATTGCATCTGACGATGACGACCAACCTCCTGACCCCCCTGACCCACCTACCCCAACCTCACCTTTACCTAGCCCCACAGACCAACCTCTCACACCACTCTCGGCCCAACTCAACCTACACGCGTTATCCGGCCAACCCGCATCCGTCACCCTTCGCGTCCTGGGTTCGATTGCAGGTCACGATGCCGTCGTCCTCGTTGACGGCGGCAGTACCCATAATTTTATCCATGATCGACTTGCCCATTTCCTCCACCTCACTTCCCAACTCGTACCCCCACTCAGTTATGGTGGGCAATGGTTCCGAAGTCACCTCCAATAGGGTTTGCCGCAACACCACCATTGCAATTCAGGGGCACAACTTTACCCTAGACTTGCATGTAATGCCCCTTGGTGGTACTGATGTTGTTTTGGGCGTAGCCTAGCTACAGCTGTTGGGCCCAATAACGACTGACTATGCACACCTTCAAATGTCCTTTGTTCACCACGGACGGCCCATTACCATTCAAGGCGGGATTGACACCGGCCCATCTGAGATACACCATGGCCAAGTCCGACGGCTGATGGCAACCCAACGAGTGGCAGCCCTCTTCCATATCCACCTTCAGGAACCTGGGCCCGTTACTTTCCCCACCTCCATTCCCCCACCCATACATCGTCTTCTTCAGAAATACTCACCTCTGTTCCAACCACTTGAATCTCTTCCCCCTCCACGGCCAACCGACCATGCCATACACCTAGAGCCTAACACTAAACCCGTCAACGTCCGTCCATACAGGTACCCGTATTTTCAAAAGCACGAAATCGAACGCCAAGTCGAGGACATGCTCCGCCGGCAGCTCATTCGTCCGAGTCGGAGTCCTTATTCTTCTCCGGTACTCCTAGTTAAGAAAAAGGACGGCACGTGGCGCTTTTGCGTTGATTATCGCGCCTTAAACGAGGTCACGATCAAGGACCGTTTTCCCCTTCCCACTATAGATGAGCTCCTCGACGACCTCGGCCACTCTTCTTGGTTTTCGAAGCTGGACCTTGCCCAAGGCTTCCACCAAATTCGAATGGTTGACTCAGATATACCCAAAACGGCGTTCCGTACTCATCAGGGCCACTATGAGTACGTCGTCATGCCTTTCGGCCTCTGCAACGGGCCTTCAACATTTCAGGCCACCATGAATGATCTCTTCCGGCCGTTCATAAGAAAATTCGTATTAGTCTTTTTCGATGATATCCTCATCTATAGCCGTGATTTCCAGACTCACTTGGACCACCTTGAACGTGTTCTCCAAACTTTACAACAGAGTCACTTTCATCTGAAGGCATCCAAATGCATCTTCGGGCAACGCCGCATCGAATACCTCGGCCACTTTGTATCTATCAGAGGTGTCGAACCTGACCCTTCAAAGCTTCAGGCCATGCAACAATGGCCAACCCCGACATCTCCGCGCCAGATCAGGGGATTCCTTGGTCTAACCGGATTTTATCGGCGTTTTGTCAAAAACTATGCCCGCGTTGCAAAGCCACTCACGCGACTTCTACGCAAGGACCAATTTGCGTGGTCCACTGAAGCACAATCAGCCTTCGATGATCTGAAAGCCGCCATGACTTCCACCCCTGTCCTCTCCCTTCCAGATTTCACGATTCCCTTCGTGGTGGAAACCGATGCCTCAGGAGCAGGCATGGGAGCCGTTTTGATGCAGCGCGGACACCCAATTGCTTACTTTAGTAAGCAATTGTGACCCAAATTACTCCGTTCTTCTACTTACATCAGGGAATTACATGCCATCACCTCAGCCGTGAAACGTTGGCAGCAATATCTACTGGGACACCCTTTCGTGATCCTGACTGATCACAAGAGTCTACGCGAACTCATGACCCAACCAATTCAAACCCCTTAGCAGCATGTTTATCTTGCCAAGCTATTGGGATATAATTATTCCATTCAATAAAAGGCTGGTCATAGTAACGTCGTAGCTGACGCCCTTTCGCGGCGGACGGAGGACGACAACACTGCCGCAATGTATTCCATCCTGTCCATACCTCACCCCAAATTCTTGGAAGACCTGAAGCGTGAACTGGCTTCATCAGTAGAATTTAATGCCCTCAAGAAGCGTGTCACCGACGACCCTCAACAACATCCTGCGTTTACTCTCAGGGATGACCTCTTACTATACAAGGGGCGAATTTGGATCAACAGTAGCAGCAGTTTCATTGCTCTCCTTCTTGAGGAATTTCACAAGTCCCTATTGGGTGGCCACATGGGATTGGCCAAGACCCTTAGTCGAATACAACAGAGCTTCTACTGGGAAGGAATGCACCAGGACACACAAAAATTCATCAAGCAATGCGTGGATTGTCTGCAGACTAAATATGTTCCTCAGAAACCGGCGGGGCTCCTCCAACCCATCCCACCACCATCACGTCCATGGGAGGATTTGGCTCTGGATTTCATTACCGGCCTCCCCAACTCCCAGGGCGCCACCGTCATCATGATTGTCGTGGACCGTTTCTCCAAAGGAGCCCATTTTGGGTCTCTTCCTTCCCATTTCACAGCCCACACGGTGGCCCAACTTTTCATTGATTCGGTTTGCAAACTTCACGGGTTTCCCCGGAGTTTGATTTCTGACTGGGACCCAATCTTCATTAGCCGATTTTGGAAGGAACTTTTCCGGCTCTGTGGCACAAAGCTACGAATGAGCACCGCCTATCATCCTCAGACCGATGGTCAGACGGAGGTGCTCAATCGCGTGCTCGAGCAATATCTTCGTAGCTTCGTGCATCACAAGCCAACTCAGTGGGGTAAGTTCCTCAGTCTCGCGGAATGGTGCTACAACAACACTTGCCACTCCTCCACTAACCTCTCTCCCTTTGAGGTTACTTACGGCAAACCACCGCCGGCAATTATAAACTATCTACCAGGCTCGTCTTCTGTGGAAGCAGTAGATTTTCTACTTTCCTCACGGCAACACTTGTTCGAGACCCTTCGCCAGAAACTCGAACGCACTCAGGCAAAGATGAAAACGCTTGCCGATACTCATCGCCGAGACACCAATTTCAATATCGGTGATTGGGTCTATGTGAAGTTGCGACCCTACCGACAAACCTCCATAGCTGATAAATACCAGAAATTGGGCAAACGTTTCTTTGGACCCTATCAGATCACTGATTCCATAGGCAAAGTGGCCTATCGACTAGCGCTACCTCCTTCAGCCAAAATCCACCCCGTCTTCCACTGCTCCAAACTTAAGCTTCATCAGGGCCCCATCACTACAGATCACTTACTTCCTCCAACTTCTTGGGACAACAATCCTGTGATAGAACCGTTGACCATATTGGATCATAAGTGGGACATTAACGACCCGCCCCAGCTGTTAGTTCTGGTTCAATGGGCCAGTCTGCAACCTAAAGACTCCACGTGGGAAAATTGGGCTGAACTCAAGACTCAGTACCACCTTGAGGACAAGGTGTTTTTCGATGACATGAGGAATGATAGCACAGCAGCATCAAGGCCCAAACGAGCAACAAAGAAGCCATTAGACTAGGAGGATTACATTCATTAAACAGACCAAGGGCAGTTGAGGAATTACCTATTAATAGAATTTGCCTTCCTATTATTTTCTGATTTCCTTAGTGCTTGTCTCGTGCGTGTCTCCTCTAGGTGTCCCCTCTAGAATATTCAGTTTGTTAGTGCTGCCCCCTCTGTGAGAGCAGGGCCGTTAGAAGAATATTTCTTTTTTTTTTTTGCTATATATACATGTATTAACAAAGAGGAAAGGCAATGAATATACTCAGAATTCTACTCTTATCTTATTTTCTGGAGGTTGCTCTGTCCTCGAATTTAGAGACCCATATCAGAATGTGCGTTTGGATTTAATTCAACCCTATAAAATTAATTTGTAAAATTTGTATAATGTACTTATATTTCAGTATCTCTAGCCGACGAGAGATTTTTTATTTTTCCCACTTATATTTCAGCTAAGGTACAATATTTCTTCTTACCAAACTGCCATCGCCGATCCAATGTTTCATAGACAGCCAAACACATTGAGGTAACATACTCTAACATTCCTTGGGCATATATAACTATGTCCTAGTATCTCATATGTAAATATTTGGTAGTTTTCATTGATAATGCCACCACTCTCAGCTGTTGTAAATGAAAATGAGTTTTAGCTAATGCTATTACTAATATTAATAATATGTTGTACTCAAATGAATTATTAAAATCAACAACAATACAAGATGGATTTGTTGTTTGGCTTTCCAAATCACCCAGCTGCTCTAGAGAACAAAAACGTAAAACCCTTTATGCATAGAAATTAGAAACAATTAAACCCTAGAAAGAAAGAAAGATGAAAATAAAAATCAATCGATCTTATTGTCTTGTTGATTATTTCATTTTCAACCTCTTCATATTCCAGCACATATATGAACATTCATCTACTAAAACTCCAAGCTGATACAGAAAACATTGGTGTATCACTCCAGCAGACAAGTAAACAATCATTCTCTTCTCGAAATTTGTATTTATTACTATATCTCTGCAGCAGATTCTTGGCTTCTATCCTCCCATTGTAGCTCAAAGGTACCTTCACAAAACCAGCCATTTCAAGCCTTCGAATCCATTTCTCGAGTTTCTCGTGTCTCTCCTTTCTATCAACACCCTCACAAGCAATGATGTTCTTAATCTGCTCACCCAGAAGCATGCTCTCAAGTTTTTGTCTCTCTACTGATGTTCTCAAAACAGTAGATTCCAAGCAGTCAAACAATGCACTGTAAAAGTACAGTGCTCTATCAACTCTCTCCATCAAATTGGATCCATTCAGGTTTGATTCTTGTTCAGTAATCACCACCAGTTTTGGTTGGAGTTTTTGCATAGCGTTGAGAAAGATCCCCATCTTAGGTGAGGCACCTAAGGAAAGAGGTGACAATGCAGAATCAGGACTCAAGATATATGCATTGATCATATCTCTCTCAAGCCACTCTGCAAAAGTCCTTTGGCCCATATGCACTGCTCTCTGCAGATTCATAGTCGCGGCCGCAGCCGGTGAGATCCTCCCCGCCATGTCATCATCAGTGGCAAGAAGAGAATGAAGCTGAAGAACAGAACTGATTGCAAGAGCATCTCCTATCTTCACAGGCAACTTCTCAAAGTCAACATCTTCCAGTTTGCTAATAACTGGATAGAACTGCAAAGGAAAATCCAATTTCCCTGCTTCAGTTGTCAAATGAAAGTTCATTTGGTCTAAAACCTCTTTCTTCTCATGAATGCCTGTAATTTTGAGATGAGGTGGACCTCCCTGACGGTTTTTGAAAGTTAGTAGAAGATCTATCCATTGAGCTGGCTCACAACAGTGGAGATCAATAATGTGAACCACCTTTTCGAATTCCATCGCCTCCACAATGGCTTGGTTTGTGATCAGGTATGAGAACTTTAAAAAAGGACACAGATCATAGAAGTATTTCTGAACAAGGATGTCTTCTGAAGACAGTGATGTTTTTGGTGGATTGAGAGACTTATATACACCTGGCAAACGTTTTATTATCCTGTAACTAAGTGCTTCGCTGAAATAAGTGACCATCCTTTGCACTGCACTACCATCAGGTGATGAAATCTGAGATATGTACTCAAGGCCAATATCTGCATTCTTGATGCTTCCAGATGCAACACATTTAGCACAGTCAAGAAGAAGGATCATTGGATTTAAGCCCTGTGACTCCCATCTCAGCTCCCTCAGCCACTGATATGGCGAACCTAATCAATCCATAATAGCTTGATTAAATAGCTAGCATAAGTAAGAGCCATAAGGGTGAAAAGAAAAAATGAAAGATGTTCATTCCACTCAGACAATATAAATGTTATAAACAAGCATCAGTTTCCAGATACAATTTGCCAATCAGACAATGAGTCTTGGTATAAAAAAATATATATTCTATGATACTTCTTAGGAATTTTATTTTTTTTCATTTCCTTTTCTAAAGATATTACTTTTTGGTAGTGAAAAAGCAGTGAAATAACTCTATTTTGATTCTTCCTTGTTTTACAAAAAGCTTTGCTTTTAACGAAACTAGCTAAATGACATGTATGATCTTTGTAACCGATCTTACCTAGTGGAATAAGGTTTTATTGATGATGTTGTTGTATGTTTTTTTAATTAAAAAAAGTTATTCATTGGAAAAAGCACAAACGAACAGGCAAAGTTCTTACTGTAAACAGGTCATAAAGTTCATGGGGTAATTATTCTGCTGTTTCACCAAACTCAAAGACTGCGTAAAAAAAGTTTAACTGAAGAGAAAAAGTAAACTTTCATACAGAAAGGTAAACAATAATAATGCCAAGATATCTCATATTTGATCAACTTATCATGCACCTAATTAAAGTTCACAGCCAGTTACTTATTTATAAATTTTCAGAATTTCAGTTACAATCTATGATTATGTTGTGGAAGAAACTGTCCCTTTTCAAAGGGAAATTTGAACTAATTAGTATAATGTGTTAGTTTTTTTTTTTTTCTTAAGCCTTTGGTTCATCAGGGGAAAGAGGTGCTAGAAGGTAAGTAAAGTATGGCCAATAAGTGTCCAATAAGATGATTTATTTAGTTTACTATAATGTAAATACTATCTACTAAAAATCTCAACCGGCATAAAAATCTCACTTGGCTATAACAATACCCATTGGCCATGCATAGTTTTTGTACTTTTTTGGTCCTTTAGTTTACTATTTATATTTATACAAACAAAATTTTTACACTTCTTACACTGTTATGGTCTGGATTTCTTTCCATTACTTTTGGACGGCTAAAACTTTTAACTACTATTGAACGATCATGTCCTTTAGTTTCTATTGCTTTCTGCCCTTTCTGTTTTTAATGCAGCATTTTCTTTAACCATGAACTTCATAAAGGCAAAAAAAAAACAAAATAATTAGTACCTGAGTCCATAAGGTGCAACTTGAACAACTAATTAATCACACCACCAACTTCAGATTAATAACAGCTAGTGGTCTTGGTAAGGCCCAGAAGGCCTCAAAGAGCAACTAAACCAAAAGTCCAAAAATGTTCCTCAATGCAAAGCTCTACAGTGTTTGGAGATGTGGGGTTTTATAGTTTAGTTAAAGCTCTTGTCTTGGAAGAGTTTTCCCAAGAATGGACAAGAGAAGTGGTTGATAATGTCACCTCCAATTTGTCATCCTTCAGGCAGCAAAGAATATGGAATTTGTCAATTGCTAAGCCTTCCCTAACCCAAAATTGTCTCTTTGTAGAGTAGAAGATTTTAGTGCTGGCCAAAACGGGTTATCATTGTCAAAAACAAGCATGTCCAAACGGGCCATACTTGTTTCCTCGTGGTTGATGATGAGGATAACAAGGAAAATCTTAGGAAGATCCTCCAGAAGAAAATTGGATTCATGTTAAAGGCTAGACCCTCCACTTGGGAACTTCTCCTTGGACAAAGGAGAAAACAGACAAGTCAATACCTGAGATTGAGAGCAAAATATGAAAGTATTTTTTTATACGCATATTCTCACATTGGAAGTGGTTATAATATCTTGTGCTCTCTATTTTGTCATTTTTAATAAATTTTAACAATTAACATTTTTAATAAATTTTAACAATTAAAAAAACTTTAGAGTATGTTTCTAGTATTTCTCATTAATAATAAAAAAAAAGTTGGCTTAGAATAAGCTTCATTCCAGACGCATAATCAAAGTTCATTGATAGGGACATTTTGGATCAGTGTTCTATATGGATAGCATTTGTAACATAATGACAAATTGATTCATGAATTCTTTATTGTTTAGATTTTGTTAGCCGATTATTGAACAGATTTTTGCCGCAACGTATAAAAGCATAACTTCGATGCAAACAAAAAATAAACGTATGAATGAGGTTCAACTTGTCTAAAATAATTGTCCAATAGCGATGCACAATGTACAGGAAGGAACAATCAGTAAAACAAATTTGCTGATTCTAGAAAGAAAAAAAAATATTTTTATAACCAACCAGAGTAAATATTTATTTAAATTCAAGAATCTTCCAAGAATTAATGGTGTTAACTAAAATAAATTATAAGATTATTTATTTAAATTCAAATTTGACTCAATTAAAATTATGAGATAAAACGGGATCAATCTAATTTTTTGATATAATATATCAATATTAACATTATGTATAATTAAATTATAAAATTAAAAAGATATGAAACTAAGATTAAAGTATATTTTTTAATATATATTTTAAAATGAATGATATTAACATAAATATAATATTATATTTTTTTCTGAATGGACTATAAATATAATATTATATTATACAAAATATTACTCGCTTAAGTCAAAAGGCTTTTATTATAAGTATAATTTTTAAAAAGTTATATTTTAAAAGAATATATATAGGTCAACAATTCAAATATATGGTTTAGGATATCACATCCTCAAAATACATCAAATTTAATTTTTAAAATTCAAATTTAAATCCATCAAATTTAATCTGAAATCCAGTTGGACAGCTCATAAAATTCCCAAAAACATATAATTTTGGTACGTTAACATCATAGGAAGACATGTAGGTGCCAGTTTCGATCCTATAATTTAGTAATGTGGCATATTTAGCACGATTGGTACACAACAAGAAGAACACAACAGAATAACTTAGGTATAGGATAAATTTTCTTCTTGTACATCGTTTGATGAAATAATGTACAACACAAATCTATTAACATCAAACTTACTATAATACTCTTTTTAATTTATCTTATTGATACGTTCGCTTAACTATTTAACAACACCACGCTCCGGCACTATTTCCATTGTAGTGTGACTACAAGTGAAAGAGCAAAACAGCATCCACTTTGAAAATGGTGAGTTGGTTTGGATTATCGTCTTCTACTGCAGTCTCAATAACTGGGACCATATGCAATTTGTCTTTGCATAAAAAAACTGTAAAAGAAATTCCACATGGAGAATTTGTGAGCATAATCACAAAAGTTACACAAGTCGATGGTGGTGCTATCTTTTTATCCCAAAGCAGTGAATAAATAAATTAAAATGAGAAAGGGGTGCAACCATGGTGAGAAAAGAGAGTGAGACATGCAAAGTGGGAAAGATAACTTTAACTTTCAATTCTGTTATGCAGGACAGTATGTTTTCTTATTTTGAGGATAACAAGATTAAAAAAAAAACTCATTAAAAGACTATTTGAATTTATTTTCCAATTTTAGGGAGTTGTTAGGTGCACCCAGCAAAATTGCTGGTGCACCCAGTAATTATGTGATCGGACAAAACTGTCCTTGTTTAAAAAACGCGATTTTAAACTGCGGAAGAACCTTCTTCCGCAGAAAGCCACGGAAGAAGGTTCTTCCGCAGTTGAAAATAACAACAGCGCAAGAAACTTCTTCCATGGATTCCTGCGGAAGAACTTCTTCCGCGATATCGCACGGAAGAAGGTTCTCCCGCTGTTGTTATTTTCAACTGTGAAAGAATATTCTTCCGTGAGTTAATTTGCTTTTTTGTTTTTAAATTTTTGGATTATTTTGTATTTTGTATTTTACTATTACAAAATTTAATGCATATTTAATTCAGGTTATTATTACAAAATAAAAATATTTATTTAATATATATTAAATTTTGTAATAATAAAAAAATTTGTGATAGTAAATAATTTTTATTTTAAAAAAATTATACAAATTAAATTTTTTTATTTAATTTGGGTTATCATTATAAAATTTATTATATATTTAATTTAGATTACTATTACAAAATTTAATGCATTAAATATTTTTGTAAACGTAACCCGAATTAATGCATTAAATATATTTTATTTAATTCGGGTTATTATTACAAAATTTAATGCATTAAATATTTTTATAATAGTAACCCACATTAAATATTTTTTATTTAATTCGAGTTACTATTACAAAATTTAATGTATATTTAATTTGGATTACTGTTATAAAATAAAAAATATTTATTTAATATATATTAAATTTTGTAATAGTAAAAAATTTGTAATAGTAAATATTTTTTATTTTAAAAAAATATATATACAAATTAAATAATTCGTATGATTTATATCAAATTTAATTATCATAAAATTTATTATTTAAATTTACATGCGCATTAAATATGCATTAGAAATTGTAATAATATCTATAGTAACATTATTTATTTTATAACATAATTGGCTCATTATCCCAGTTGGTTATAGTGTTGTGCTAATAACCTATATATTGTTTAATTTGTATATTTTTTAAAAATAAAAAATATTAACTATCACAAATTTTTTTACTATTACAAATTTAATATATATTAAATAAATATTTTTTATTTTGTAATAATAATCCGAATTAAATATGCACTAAATTTTGTAATAGTAATCCGAATTAAATAAAAAATATTTAATGCATATTTAATTCTGGTTACTATTACAAAAATATTTCACGCATTAAATTTTATAATAGTAACCCAAATTAAATAAAAAATATTTAATGCATTAATTCGGATTACTATTACTAAAATATTTAATGCATTAAATTTTGTAATAGTAATCCAGATTAAATAAAACATTTAATCCGTATATATTTTCAAAAATAAAAAATATTTATTATCACAAAATTTTTTACTATTATAAAATTTAATATATATTAAATAAATATTTTTTATTTTGTAATAATAACTCAAATTAAATATGCACTAAATTTTATAGTAGTAACCCGAATTAAATAAAAAATATTTAATGCATATTTAATTATGGTTACTATTACAAAAATATTGAATGCATTAAATTTTATAATAGTAATCCGAATTAAATAAAAAATATTTAATGCTTTAATTCGGATTACTATTACAAAAATATTTAATCCATTAAATTTTGTAATAGTAATCCAAATTAAGTATACATTAAATTTTGTAATAGTAGCCTAGATTAAATAAAAAATATTTAATCCATATATTCTTTTAAAAATAAAAAATATTTACTTTCACAATTTTTTTTACTATTACAAAATTTAATATATATTAAATAAATATTTTTTATTTTGTAATAATAACCCGAATTAAATATGCACTAAATTTTGTAATAGTAAAATACAAAATACAAAATAATCCAAAAATTTAAAAACCAAAAAATAAATTAACTCACGAAAGAAGGTTCTTCCGTGGCTTCCTACGGAAGAAGTTCTTCCGCGAGATGACACGGAAGACCGCAGTTAATGTTACAACTGTGAAGAAGAAGGTTCTTCCGTAATTGTAATTTGCAACTACGGAAGAACCTTCTTCCGTGGCTTCCTGCGGAAGAAGTTCTTCCATGAGATGGCATGGAAGAAGGTTCTTCCACAGTTGTAACATTAACTACGGAAAAAGGTTCTTACGCGGAAACATTAAGGGGTATTTTGGGAATTCTAAAAAATTGCTGGGTGCAACAGCAATCTTGCTGGGTGCCCCTAGCAATTCCCACAGTCTACATGTAGGAGTGGCAAAATGGACAAGCCAGCCCCAACCATTGACTAGGCCAAACCAGCCCATATTCTATATACCTCATTTTTTTTAAAAAAAATCCAGTCAAGCTCTGTGGCTCACCAGGCCAGCTGAAATTGACTCATTTTACTTTTTTATCTAAATTTATATAAATTTAAAAGAAAAATTTTAAAAAAAAAACAGGCTAAAATAAACCCAATTAAATTCACCTAAAATATCGGGCTAAAAATTAAAAAATATGTTCATTTTGTCAACTCCACCTACGTGCCAACAGATACAATAATATCAAGTTTAGGTCAATACCTTGCTTGCATGATCAGTTGGTAAATGAAATCACAAGAACGTGTATCAAATGAGGTGTGTTCATGAGTATAAAGTAAACAACTTTCTATTTTTTAGTGTAAGTATAAAGTCTAAACTGCTTCTGTTTTAAAAAATAATAATTTTGTTTATTTTAAGAAGCAAATTATATCGGTTTATTTAAAAAAGCTTATTTATAAATAAATAAATAAAAATAGACAAAATGACTCAATATTTCACATACTGAGTTTGTGCTTTAGACTTTTGTTCAGCAATAAAGATTACTTTCTGCCGTAACAAAAGAACAGTTATACGATAAAATAAAATAAAAATTAACTCCTATACCTAATGCCCTATATGTGTGTGTGTGTGTGGGATTTTCCTTTACAAAATATACAAATTGCTGCCAAAATAAGCATCGGTTATAATGCCCAATAATTTTACAAACACATTCAATAATGAGTTACAAAAGTACGAAAAATATGGTATTCACCTCGCTTTAGTGGATTGACATCCAAAAATTCAACTTTAAGGGGAAAATGCAAGTCAGCTGCCCCAAACGAACTGAAAAATGTTCCTACTGGCAACTGCATTGATCACACTGTTACTCTGTCTTCGAAGCATCTCCTCCTGGGCACAACCATCACCATCCTAATCAAATCAAACAATCAGAGTGGGTAAAATTAGAAGGGGGAGGGAGCAAAAGTTAGTGACAAAGTATCTAAAAAAGAACTAAACGAATGCCATGAAATAGTGATTCTTTTTTTATCCATAGGAATTGAACACATTATCAGGAATTTTACAACACTCATACCCTACTCAACTAACTGAACTAGACCTCCTTGCTAAATAGAGTGTGGCTCTTAAATACTAATCAAGTTTCTCAAGATTCTAAAAACTATTATTCCAAACACACTCATATCAGTGTTTACGAAATAGACTCCAATCCAGATCCATGATTCTGGAAATTGCAGCTTTAATCTCATATTCATACTGAATGGATACTGAAATACTTTGAATCAAATTCACTACCAGCGTTTTAGTTAAATGGAATATTCTCTCTCCTTATGACATTTTTGTACAAACTAGTAAAACAATAAAGTTATTCAAAAACAAAAATTAACAAAAATATCAATTAAAAGTTCTATATTCAGTTCAGATCAAGCTACCCAAAGATCTTTCAAATCCTAGTTATAAAATGTAACATTATGTGGGTATAGAGCACAGTGTGCACTATAGTATCCAAACCCATGCTCACACAAGTCTTTGCAAGTATCCAATCCGAATCAAATTGTCATTTATAGACAATTGACTTCCTGTTAGGGAGAAAGAAAAAGGGACTCACGAGTAGTGAGTAAGCACGGGCAAGAGAGAAAAGTGTGGGGAACAAATCCAACACAGCCATGGCAACCTCCTCTGTAACTTGGGGGACCTGCATTTGCAAATTCCAACATGTTTAAATAAAAAAACATTTAATAACTTACAGGATGAAAAAGTTAGTTATTAGAATTACTCATCCAATTTTACAAAAAAAAAATGCAGTTCATTACGCAAATCATAGGCTCGAGACCAAAACATCACTATAATCAGCCAGTTCTGATCATATTTCACTAAAGCGTCAAAGTATATTTGAGGATCCAGCAAAAAAGGAATGAGAATTCATCAAAGTACAATGAATTCAAAAATAAGCGTGCAATTTAAGCTGTGCTGTGATTTCTGAAAATTGCCAGTAAATAGTGTTTGAAAGCTATATTACACCTGAAGGTGGTGTAGATTTCTTGTAACTTTTAAATTAAAAAGATACTCAAGGTCACTGGATTTAATTTAGTCAGACAAACTAAACGACCAATAGAAAAACAGATAAAATTTAATTTTTAAATTGTTAATACCTGCATAAGCTGCATGGCAAATACATCACTAACTGTTGTTTTTTCAAGGTCTTGACACCTTTTAATAAATTCATCAAAGGGAGGACATGCCCCAGAGCCTTTAACATTGTCTTCAAAAATTTCTGACTTGTAATATTGAGAAATTGCTTGGGTAAGATAACCATACTTCCTTAGAGTATCACCTAAGCCACTTGTTCTCTGAACATCAAATCCCTCCAGAATCTCAGTTGTAAAACAACTGTACAAGTTGGGATTAAAAACATCGTAAACGGGGTTAATGTTTTGAGTTTTTAGATATATAGGCAAACAATTTAAATAAACTTCACTCACGAAAAATCTAGTAACCCATAGTCATCTTACTGCTACAGAAACCTCATGCAAAATGGCACCACCATAACAAAACATAAGTACTACTCTATCCACCACATTACCAAATAAACAAAATAGTTGTTAATGGCAAATTTCTGTATTAAATGGTTTCTCACTCGCATGCACCAATCACAAGTCAGAAATGATACTTTCAAGACAGGCTAGCATGGGAAACCTCATTAGGTCTCCCACCATGGGAAAGTGAATGTAGACCCTTGGATATACTAGTTTTTAATCAAAGGTTGGATGATTTTCTTCTATTTTTTTCTTCTTTACCTTTTACCTTTACTACCCCTCTCTTTCCTGATTCTCCCGGTAAACCCTAAATCCCTAATTCCTCATTTCAAAGGCTCTTGTAGCAGTGGCAGAGCAAAGCTCATCCTGGCGAGGCTCTACTTCTCTTCAAGCGTGGCAACAAAAGTGACACTATAAGGGAGAACATGAAGAGGAAGGAGAACTCCAATCTCTCGATCTCGTCCTTGTCATGGCACACAGTCACTGAAACAGCCGCCGCTAGTCGTCCAGTGGCCAAGGTGGCTTCTCCTCGATTTGCACCACGAGCTGTTGATTCAAATCACAGGAGACGCCGAGGATGAGTGCAGCAGTGAAATGTCATGCCTTTGCTGAGAGGCAGGTTCCCACCGGAGCTTTTTGGCTTCTTGTTAATGTGAGAAGATGGTGAATCTGGCGTTTGGATATTGAGAAGCGATATAATTTTTCTTTTTTGAATTGTGAAGAACTGATTTTTTTCATCTGACTGCATTTTGTGCTTCTTGATTTCTTGATCTAATGCATTTGACTGGATTTCACTTCACTTAGGTTTGAATTTTGATTTTTTGGTTTGAATGTTCATTGCTGGTTCCTACATCTGTTTTCTGAATCTGGTTATTTAAAACGGAGATTTTCCGGCGATGGTGACGGAGTCATGGTGGCATTCTGGCTGTTCATTCGGCAGAGGAATGCCACCGCCTACAACGACGGTGATGAGAAAGGAAGGAGAATGAAACCAGAAAAGAGAAGAAAGGTAGAAAAGGAAAATAAAAAAGTTAAGAAAAGGAAAATGAAAAAATCTTAACGATCGAATTAAAAATTAATAATATATCTAATGCACCAAAATACTTTAGGTCTCCCACACTAGCCTGCGTCTACTTTCAATTGTCAATGATAAAAACTACAAAGAAACACAAAGGAACAATGTAGTAATCAGAAGTAACTAATTTACAGTTAAGAGACCAGTGCGGTACACAACTACTGGTATGATTATTAAAGATAGAAAACAACAAAATTTCATAGAATAAACCCCAATCAACCCAAACCAAAGTACTTTAAGGTGTGTTTGGTTTGTGAAAAGAAATTGCTTCCACCTCCTGTTTTTACCAATAATTACAAAAAAAAATGTCATCCTGTTTCCATTTTGTTTCCTATTTCAAAGTTTGGTATAAGTAATTGTGAAAACTGAAAATAAAATGTTATTCCAAACCAAACCTTAGCATTTGCTATGAATGTCATAATAGTGATGGTAATAATGATGCACATCAGGCTGAATTTGGTTTATTCTCTAACACCCCCCCTTCCCACCTCAATGGCTAACAGTAACAGCACAATGATTTAAATAATAATAATAATAATAAATAATACTTACGCAGTTTTTATGCTTTCAGCAGCTTCAGAAGAATTTGGGTCACCTTCCACAAGATATATCAGCTTCTTCAGCCCACACCTCTAACAATGAGCAATTGGATTGAGAAGTGGGGAATGAGGAGGCTATGTCAGTATGGCATGCTTTTAAATTATATAGCTGAATAAAATAGGAATAACATGAACATATTTCAAGCAGCACAAACAATGTGTAATTTGACTAACTTCTTCACAGCAATAATGTGCTACACTCTTTGTCAGTGAAATTATAAAAGAAAATGATATAACTCAACTAAAGTTTCAACTGATGTAATGTTTCAGTAACAATGATGACATTCCTCGACATCATGCCAAAAGAATATAGGGTATCCTACAAAGTTACCAGCCACTGAATGATATCTTCACCAAAATTCTACAACCATACATTTATCACTTTATTTTCTTTAAAATAGGAAAATAAAGAAGTAGAACCATTAATCTGTGACCATATATATGCATATGCTTGCCATCACATGTTCAAACCATTTATATTGTCAAGAAACAATTCTATCTATTTAAGAAGGAATAATTACCAGAAGTCTTAGTTTTTGATCCTTATAGCGGTTATCCCGGATTGAACTGCATAGATCATTAGTTTTCTTCCTCTCAACAATAAAATCCAACACATATTCACTGTTCAGAGTTTTATGGCGCGCTATCCAAATCCCATCTCCGACTGGCAATCGTCGAACCTATATATGGAACCAATTTCTAGATTATTTTTACTATCTTCTAAATAAAGGAGCTCAGATACAACATTTAAATGCAAGTTCCATCCAAATCAGCTAAAGTTTAATATCACATCTAATTTGTTTTACAACCATTGGTACCCAAAAACTTTAACTGAAAATCAAAACATAGATAATCTGCTCAAATTGAAGAACAGTTTTGTTACGACTTCCTGGCTGTTTCTTTTTTGAAGCATGTAATAATTTGCCAAAGATAAGTTCCCAAAAAGAAATACATAACGATAGGTAAGAATATTGGCTGTCAGTGTTAGAGATGAGCCCATCCCAATAATTAATTAGGAGAATAAGGTTTGGATGATCTATTCCTGAAGGAATAAACACTAATAGGTGGCTAATATATTATAAGTAAGAAAGGTTTTTATTAGAAGTTTAATACATCAGTTACAATTTGTTTAAAATTTGGAGTTACAATTGGCTCAATCAATAACTAGGCAGCGAGTGCGAGTGGAATAGGTTCTGATTCAGCGGTAAGACCAGCCCATAGAAGAAGCTACTAGGGAGGATGTTTTCACTATTCATAGCCAGTTAGTTTCCAGACTTCAACCTTGAGGACAAGGTTAATTCTTCAGTGGGTGGTATTGTAAGACCCAGACAAGAACCCATGTCAATAATTAATGAAAGCAAAATCTGGAGAGATTATTCTAGGACGAATAAACAGTAATAAGTGCTTAACATGTTATGAGTAATTTACAAGGGTTTTTATTAGGAGATTATTACATCAGTTACAATTGGTTTTATTTGGAATTAATATGTGGTTAATCAATAATGAGTCAGTTACAAGAGGTTCCATTTGGAGTTAAATGTGGGAAAATTTTAAAGGCACCTTAGGAGAAAATAATACAAAGTGAGTCGTCTCAGTGATAAGGGGACTTCCCCTTGTAAGAGGATTCTGCCTCTTGAGTTCCCTTTCTGCTCATCTGAATAAAAGAACCCTTCCTTTCTCCTTTCTCTACCTATCTTTTGTTCGTTTCCTATTATACTATTTCCACATAAACTGAAAACCTATTAGCAAATAATATAAGGAAGCATATCACTTGTAAAGGCCAGCATCAAACAATTGTCCTGTTCCATAATACCATACCATGATACCTAGAGGTCCTCACTGACTAAATGAGCACCTTTGACTCCAAAGTCAAGTGAATGTTCATCTTAAAGCAATAAGATATATACTTGTAAATATTCTCCTATATGCAAAACCAAAGCATAATATTGATACATCCCCAAGTGATCACATTGGTCAATGTCAGTTCCCATGGTATATATTAGCATCAGCATGCAGTATACAATACATAACACAAATTTTGAGAAGCAATAGGAAGTCTGGAACTACCAGTAAATAGTTATGACATCAAACATACCTCTATCTGGATTTTGAACTGGCTGCGGATATTCTCAATAATTTTCCTGGATCTTGATCTGAAACAATGGAATATAAAATTCATTGGAGCTATTAGCAGAAAGACGAACAATACTTGAATGATTGTGAAAAATAGCCTCTGATACAAATCATACAATATCCTGAGTGAAAATAGGGATAATGGATTCATGTTACTGACCCCTGTGTGGCAAATTGCTCCCGATCATCCAAAATTAAAACTACGTCATAAGCATCCTCAAATCTCTCCCCCAAGCTCAATGGTGGCACATTTAAAATGTTCAACTTTGATACAAGCTCATCCTTGTTAGGATTTTGCATGGGTCGGTCCTAAGATATTTATCAAGTACTAATATCAAAATTTGTTTCAAAAACTATAACTATGCAGCATGTATAAGCCAAAATTTAAATAAATACAATGAAATAAATAAAAGAAAATTAGGGTCAAATGCATTTTACCCATCTAGTTTATTATTGAATTAGCACTTTCCACCCTATCAAACTAAGCACATTAAACTCTAATTTTAATACAACTCATTTTCATCTCTGTTCCATCTAATTTAGATGTTTAAATTGACATAATAAAATACACCTGCTATGGACGTCAGCATATGATATTTAAAGACAACACCCTCTTATGCATACACCTTATTTTCATTAAGATTTACCTATTATTTTTTATTTATGGCTCCAAATATAAAATTTTAGACTCAGAATGCCCATATTTATGCAATATAGGAGATAATACAATCTTGTTGGTAATGGCTTCAAAAGTGCCCTTACATGGGTCTGAGAAGGGAATCCATGAGGTTACACAAGACTGTCTAGGTCTTGGTTTTCATGTCCATGAGTGTCAAGCTCAGCCAAAGAAGGAAGAGTTGCAGAAGCACAAATGATTTGTTTGGTTCAACAGAAAATGTAAGAACTTTATATTTCAACCTGGCTATGTTGGGGTTTTTTGGAGGTGAAAATAATTGGAGCTTTTGAAGAGGAGAGATTTTAGGAGAGTAAAAGGAGAATGGCTGTGAAGACAACAAAGGAAGTTTTTGTCCAAAGAGAAAATCTCAGAAAAATCTAGGGATGGGGGATTGGCTAGAAGAAATATTTCAGGTGACCAGGGAATTTTGGTTAGAGGGACATGTATGAAGGTAGCTGCAAAAGTTTTAAACTAGAACATGTAAGCATGAGAAAATAACACAGGTTTTGAACTGTAGCAAGGGGTAAAAAATTTGCAATCAAAGAGATTTGAGCACAAGTCCATGGCTGGTAGAGGAATGTGGTATTATTCAGTTGGTAACTGCCAGCATACACTGGTGTAGAGCATGATGTGCCAGAAAAATTCATTTTTGAGAAATAAATAGACGAAATAGAATGAGAAAAAGATATGTATAAGAGGACAATTGTCTTATTATATCAAAATTGGATCTGCATTTAATTCTTGTCAATTTTAACATCTGAATTGGATGTAACAGAGTAATTAAGAAAATTGAACTAATAACAAAGGGGTTAGCCCCTTCGTAAGGGCCAATAACAATGGGAAAGGGGCCAATAGCAACTCCCAAGCACGTCGATAGATTTAGGCCCCATGGTTCTAGCCCAAGCCCATCCTAAGACGGCAAAAACACACGAAGCAAATCACCCTGTCACAAGTCTTTTGTTTAATTTGAAAAAGTGATCCCCAAGAAACCTGGCGCGTCATGCTTC